>NC_088990.1:15267333-15898944 GCF_963932015.1 Anas acuta
GCCTTTTTGGGTTTCTCACCTGGGAAGTAAGTATCTAATCCCTTACCACCACTATCCTCAACGTTACGAATGTGCTTCCTTATAATTTGTGATAATTTCTTAGGCTAAGTTATTTGTCAGTGTTTTAGGAAGGAAGGGCTTCAGGCTTATGAGAACAGCTCAGTAGAATCGTAGTTGGAAATACCCAAGCATTGATTTTAATATCCCACAATGTATTAAGTAAATAAGCGTCTCTTCTTCATCATACCGCCCAGTTTACTGTCAATGTAAGACACTACTCATTTGTTATGATTAATTTTATGGTATGGATATTACTTTAAAAGGTGGATTCTCTGGCAGAACTTGTTGTGCAGGTAAAATGATGCTGGAGGAGGTGGCAAATGTTGGATTAGAGGTGAAGGGTGGCAATGCTGAGAGCACCCAAAAGCCTGCATGCTTTCGAAGGCAAAGGCTTTCATAACTTTGTGTGCATATGCGATGGGCCAATAGTCAAGGAAACACTTCTGACATGTTTTTCTGAGTTTCTGGTGCACCTCATTGCTTACAGAGCTTTAACAGTCACAGTGAGGGAGCTTCAACAATCAATATGCGTCAGGTGTTAGAAAAGGAAGGAGGGCTTCTGTTTGACCATAGCAATGTCGTTGTTACTCTGAAGAACATCTTGACAACTGTATATATGGAGTTGGTGCTTTTCCAAGTTCTTTGTCCTCTTTATTGTGGGGATGGTAAAAGATGTGAAGCAAGTCTGACCCTTTTTTGATGATGGGAATCTGAAGTAGTGCCTCTGACTCCCCTGTAGTCGCTTTGGAATTAGACCAGTGAGACCGTAGAGAAGAATTTGCTGGTCTCGTTGCCAAGTAAACTTACAAGTGTCAATATTACATTACTGAAGAGCAGCCCCAGCTCCACAGGGCCTGGAGAAGCATTCATATCCATGGTGTACTGTCAGAAGAAAGCAGGAGTCCCTAACTCCCCGCTATAGGCTTCTCCTCGTCCTGCTCTTCCAGCCGTTCTCCTTGACATTTCACTTCAGTCCTTTCCAGCAGAACAGCCAGTTGGCAGCCTCATGGTCTCAGAAAATATAGTTGTTGTCTCTTCCCCCCAGCATTAAAAAGGGGAAGGTTGGCTGGAATTATAACTGGTAACTTCAGTTCCTTCGTTACAGAAAAAGCTTTCAACTGCTGCCATCTCCTTCAACTTTTGTCTGGGTGTCAAGAATAAGAACACAGCTGAGCAAAAAAGTCTCTCTCCAGCTCTGCCGTGGAGTTGTTTTCAGCTCCTTATTTGTGAAGTCAGAGGTAATGCATGAGTGTAAGATCTGTGAGACCTGACCCTCCATTTTTTCCTGCGATTTGCTGTTTTCTCGACATCCCCCCAACACCCTGGGTATTTTTTTTTTAATAAGAGGGTTGCATTTTTTCACTGAACAGTGGTTGCCTTCACTGCTGAGGCTGTTAGGCTGAGGCTGTCTTTTCCACTAGAGGTTCTTTGTAATCTAACCCAAGTTTTCTAAGCAAAAAGCAAATTGCTTATCTTAGCTTAAAGAATTTATTTTGTAAATAATAACAAGAAGGTTTTTTAAAGGTGCAGTTCACGGCAGTGCAGTTGGAGGAAAGCCAGTGCTGGATTATTAAATTACTGCTGTGTTGCAAATCACCGCCTAGCAGAGGAGGGCAGGAGAAGGCTGTCAGTGATCAGCTGGGTAGGAGAGCTGTCTTGGGTGATTGTGCTAGAGGATTAGGAGAGAGCATCAAAGGAGCTATGGGTGACAAAACGAGCTGGGCATTTGAGCAGCACCTGAGGAAGCTTGGTCATGTAGATCACAGCAATGAGAAATCAGGCTTTGGTAAGGCGCAGGTACTGCTGAAAGCAAGGCTGTTGTTGGGTCAGAGTTTTTGAGAGAGGGATTGCTTGTAATGGGAGGGGTTTGTCTCAGGATAATGAATTATTGTGCCCTTCCTACCGCTGCTGAGATGCTTTATTACAAGATTGTTGTATGGCCCCTATAACCACATTTTGATGTAATTATTTTTGTTTTCCTTTAGAAGTTGTCTTTTTAGTTGGAAACAAGGATGTTGGAGTCTGCTTGCTTGGGGTTTTTGTCATTTTCCAAATATTTGCATGAGTTCTTTTTAAGGAAGGTATGCCATGATTGCAGCTTCAGATGTGCTTTGATATACTCGGCTTTATTCCACAAAATCAGGAAATACAAATTTCCCGACATAGTTGTTCCCTACATATCCAGGCATTCACAGTGCTATCTATTACTGTAATTCTCAAAGACTGATTATGCAATCAGGAGTCTGGCGTATTTCTACAGCTGATTTCTTAAATGGGACTGTTGAGAGATGATAATGTAACACTTGTTTGTCGTTAGTAGTCAGAAATGGGAGCGCTTTACAGTCTGTGGAAGACTCTAAAAATGTAGTCTCTACACAAAAACAGTGGGTTTATGCCAAATCAAAAACCTGGCTAAAGCCCTGATCGCTGCACAATAGCACGCAGGGTCTCACCGCCAACCTCTCCCTCCTGCTATGGGCAGCAGCAGCTCCCTGTGTCCTGTGTGTGCAGGAGATGTGGGCTGAGCAGGCAGTGTGTTTTGCTGAGGAATGCCTTCCACAGGTTCAGACCCCTTAGCTAGTAAGTGCACTTAGATGAAAAGGGAAAAGTGATTTGGTTTGTCTCTGGGAGCGTGGTGAATCCTTTTTTACACACAGTTGTTGAAAAGGAATACAAGAGTTAAGGAGGAGGATGTTTCCCTGAGTCAGAAGGTGCAGTGGGGAAGATTGAATTACTACTGAGTGCTCCAATTTGGCATACAGGGAATATTCTGAAATACCCTGTTGGTTTTGTCGTTACTGTCATTTTATTTTGGAAGGTAGGAAAAATAATAATTTAAAGCATATTCTTTCCCAAGTATGCCTGTTTAAAAGCTTCCTTGTTCAAACATGATTTATTTGACTGCTTTTGGGAGGCTTTAGTGTTGTTCAATACTGAGCTTATTTGCAATTTAAACTTATGGTGACTTATAATGTTTGGAGGGTGAATGCCATTTCGTATCCAGCTCATATTTTTGATTGTTCACTCCCTAATGAAATAGCAGTGTTGACTTTGATTCCTGCACATCTATTATCTGTAAGAATCCCTCTCAGCTTTTGCTTCATTGTAAGGTTCATTCATCAAAAATGAAATAGTTCTTGCTCCTGATGGTTTTGATGACGGTATAAATACACAATGCTATCTGTACTGTCTAAACAAGTTGTGCGTGAAGACGAGTAGCAGTGTCATAAATCAAGATGGTAGGCTTTTACATAGCCTCCACCGTAGGGAGCATCTCTCTTGCGTTGGGTTCATTCCATACACTTCATAGGAAACATACATAATGCATTGGTAACTATGAATTCTTTACTAGTTGGATATAACTAGTATATTTAAAGTTAGAGGTCAGGATGCGTGATGGTTCTGATACATTAAATGAGATCTCTTGAAAGCGTTTTTTCTATATTTGCCAACAAGTTCCAGTATTGCCTTTGCCTTTTCCATTGGCAGCTATGAGCACTGGAAATTTCCCCATTTTTTATAATCCAGACAGCCTTTCACTCCCTGTGATTTCTGTGTAATGTTCTACATAGCCATGCAAATACAGAAAGTGTAATTTATCTGGTGGTGCTTGATAGCTGCAGCACACATCTGCCTTTGGGTTTTTTTGGGCACCTGGTTGTGTAAACGTTGATACAGTCCAGCTTTTTCATTTTTTTCTTAAACAAGTTATTTAAACAAGGATTTACAACTTCTTTTCTATTTCTGGAAGTGCTTCATATAGATGTATTACTGGAATAATCTTTTGATACATTATTGTGGTGCTGATGGAGATTTTATGATGCATGTCTGCAAACAAATTCTCTGGACAGTTGTCATTACATTCTAGCCGATATAACAGAGGAATTTCAGAAGGGAATCTATGCAAAAGGAAAACCACAGCTATTGTGGAAAACAGGCTAACCACAGTGGGGCATCTACCAGGTTGTTATTCAGGGCAATAAATGCATGTAATTGTAGATATTAATTAGTTCTTGCAACATTAAGAAAAATGCAAAAAAAAAAAAAAATCCTCAAACTCAGTAGTGTATAATATACACATAAACAATATAAAGCCTGCATGTAAAACCTGCCTAGTGATTTAATCTTAAACTACTTTTCAAGTGTTCATAATAAACCTCTTGGTAATGAATAAAAACTGAATCAAAAACTAGGGGCAAGTCTAACGCCACTTCCTTGTCTGAAAAATGGTGATGGGAATATTGTCTGGCTGGAGGCTGAGAACGAATGTTGGGAAGAGGGTAATCACACTTCGGCTCAATGTTCACTTGCACTGTCAGAGCCTTGGACTAACTTTGGGTGCTTCTATTTACAGATTTTTGCTCCTATCCTTCCTTCTTTTTGTTGGCTGAGAACAGCAACCAAACGTCTGCAGTATGCATTGTTCTTGTAAGATCCTGTAGAGGCTAAGTGGTCTCTTGTGTAAGGCTTAAAATCCTAATTTGCAGTTTGTGATGATACACTAATGTGTTCATGCTTCTTGTGGACAGCTTTGTATCTAAATACCTCACTGCAGCATTCCAGTTGTCTTGAGGAGATCCAGGATACAGTAGGAAACTTGTTTTTTCCCCCCCTTTTTCTTTCTAAAGACCTCAGTTGGTTGCAGGGCACAGTGCCTAGCTGCAGAAGGTTGCAGAGATCCTAAGATGCAGCCATTTTCTGCCTCTGTGAAAGGCCCTGAATTGAGAGATATTTCATGCAATTCCAGGCAGAAATGTGTGATCCTGGGAAAGCTGTAGGAAAACACTGGTGTCTGGTGATACATGCCATGTATCTCTAAATGGTTTTGCCCAGTGACTGATGTCAGTGGCTGATTTTTTTAACGTGCTCATTTGTGCTATCATTTGAAGTGCAACTGGAATTTATTCACCTGTTTCCAATTCTGTCACATTCAGTCCAAGAACAAGGATTTGTATTCATCAAGTTTCCTAGCTTTTTAAACAGTATGGAGTAGTGTTCAGCTTTGTGGTTTTGTTGTTGTGGTTTGTTTTTAAGGCATCTTGTATAAGTCTTTTCCAATTTGAGCCAGCAGTCATTTTTCATTTTGCAAAGGGTATTTTTGTGCTTAACTTTTTAAGAATCTGGTATTTAGCACTTGAACTGTCTTTTTTTTTTTTCTTTTCTGTTTTGCAGGTAAATTTTTACAATGCTTTTGTGTGTTGAGGATTTTGGCCAGTCTGTGTGCTTTACTACCTCGAAGCCATCTGTATAGGCAGAGACATGTTAAGACAGAATCACAGCGTCACAGACTGGCTGAGATTGGCAGGGACCTCTTGTGTCCCTCTGGCCCAACCCCTGCCCAAGCAGGGCACCCAGAGCAGCTTGCCCAGGACCCTGCCCAGGCGGCTTTTGACTGTTCCCAAGGATGAGACCCCACAAACTCTCTGGGCAAGCACTGCCAGCCAGGGCTCTGGCCACTGCACAGTGGAGAAGGGTTTGCTGATGTCTGGACGGAACTCCCTGTGTTCCAGTTCATGCCCAGCGCATCTTAAGAAGTCTGTTCTGTAACTCTTTGTTCCCTCTATTTATTTTTTAGAATGAAAAATGTTGTAGTTAGGTGCTTGTGTCTGCCATGTGTCAGGACATCCATTACTGGTGGCTGGAGCCCTGGCCTTTCTGCTGCAGGAGCATAATCCCTTCTGCTGGTGGTGCATGCTGGTGCTGTCTGACAACAGAGACACTTGGACATTATAGTTACTTTCTGTGAAGTCTTTTTGTCTTTCTGGAATACGGACTGTGATGACCTCTCTTCAACTTACCAGTTTCCAACTTTGTGGAGGGAGTGACTAAAGGAACAGCTTACATGGGGTAAAAGTCTCTTCTGACAGTATTTGCTGACCAGTGTTTTGCAGCTTCATGTTCTAATTGACAAAAAGCAAGGAAAGGAGGCAGCAGTGAAGGGGGAGTGAGAGATAAAGAGCGTGTGTTGAGGGAAGGAGGGGGAAAGGCTCCTTGCTGACCATTTAAGCTTTTTTCTCTGTGTTAAACGATATAAGATGTCAAATTTTCTGTGATTTTTTTTTTTTTTTTTTTTTTTTAGTTCAAACATTCCCTAATAACAGAGAGACTGAGAAGGAAATGCAAATGATTGCAATGTGCTATAGCACTAAAGCAAGGGACAGCATGGATATCTGGAGTCTTGTGCGAGGTAGAAGTTAGGAATGGTAGGGGAGCTACTAACAAATGCTCTGGAGCTCCACAGCAACAGCAGGGTGTGTCAGTGTTTGGCTTGACGAGGTTTTTGTGCTTCGTAGAGGCTTTTCTAGTGCAATCCTGGAACAGTTCTGCATTGTATACCTTAGAGATAAATCCTTTGAAACCTGTCAGTCTTCTAGGCGGCGTGTTTTACAGTATGCACTGCCTCATTGCCTATGTCAACCCAAAGCTCAAGAGGCAATTAATCTTTTTTAAACATCATCTTGGAAACCTTTATCTTCAGTAAACTTGGGTATATATGTAAAAGAATAAAGTGACAAGATACTGCATTGCATTCTTGGCCTGATGCTGGAATCGTGTTGTAGTGTAGTTGAAAGAAGTGGCAGGAGATGGTCATTTGAAACCAGTCGTTTGGTGTGTTGAGGTGAACAACTGTGTGTGCACTGTTGGCACACTGATTTCTTAACTGCATGGTATAGGGAAACTGCATTTCTTTGACCCTTTAACCAGCTCTGAGGAATGTAGAGCAGCAGTGTTGTCAGAGGTGGCTGGAGCTCTGGTGTTCCTGCTCCCCACAGACCGGCCCCTTGAGGAAGTGTCCCCATGTCTGGGTGCTGGTGGTGGTAGCAGACACGTGGCGGTGAGTTTAGTTTCTTTCTTAACAGCTTACTTCAGTGTACGGAGACCTGGTGCTCTGTCCGTTCAGAAACTGTTCCATTCTTTTCCTAAAGGCATCAGGAAGAACAGTGTAAGTTGGTATAACATAACTATATGGGCATGATGAAACAATCTCATTGTTAACTTAAATGATATTGCGGTGAACATTATTTGACCTGAGTTCTTATGGTTAGTGTTTTAATGCTCCCTAAAAGAGAGCGTATGCCTTTTCTGGAAGACATTTTCTGAGCAGACTGATTCTGTTGTGTGTTCAGCAGCTCCAAACATTCATTTTTAACTTTGTATCATGTTTAATATATGGGGCTGAATGTGAAAATGTTATTTTTGAATTTGGGGGGAAATTTTAAACACAGGCGTCTACACGTTAGACTTGCCTCTGAAGAGCTGACAATTCATTTGTAAATTAAAAACATTCCCTGTGAACTCTAAACTTTATGTAACATCTCAAAACACATTTGTCTTTTCCTGTGGTCTAAGTGAGAACGTATATGCCTGTATAAATATGCACTAGCACATGTTTTTTTTTTCTTTCAAAATGGCTTGTGGGCCCTGACTGAGCAGGCTGCACAGTTACTATGCTTGGATTGCTTATTTAATAAATCGAAACTTAAATGTCTTGTGTGTGTTGGTTTGGGGGCAAAAATATGCAGTCAAAAATGAAAATTGTCAATTTATTTTTCTGAAGGAAAATTACTCCTTGGACGAAACATTTCTTCCACGTATGGACTTGTTCTGCAATACTACAGATACTCCTTTTCATGAGAAGTGTTAAGGACACAAATATCTTTATCTGCAGTGTTTTGGTATGAGTGTAATTTTGGCTTTGCAGAGAAGTTTTGTTTTGTTTTGTTTTTAAATGTGGAAGTGCAAATTAACGAGCATCATGTAGGCATGACCTGAGTTGTCTCACTCAAGATTGGATACATTACATAGTCTCTTGCAGTTCCTATGAGTCAGAATTGAAGTGATGCTTTAGTAATGAAAGTAAATAATATTCTCCAGTATTCCTGAACACCTAATAAGCCTTTCAGGCAGTAGAGATTCTTGATCTGAAAACACCCTCTCTAATGAGATTTTGTATGTATATTAAGACAGACCAGCTTCTGTCACAGGTCACCTCATTTGCTAATTACTCAGAATTCAGTTCAGGTATTTGCAGTGAAATTAGCATGCAGAAAGAGCATTTCAGAAAGTGTTTTCTGCTAGGAAAAAAAAAAAAGAAATAAAACAAGCAGAATTTAGAGTAACATTTGGAAATGCAAAAACATTTTTATTCCCATGAACTTGGTTGCTATAGGAATATGGAAAAAAGGTGAATAATAATAATGAAATAAAGTGGCAGTAATATGCCCCGAAGAAGACATCCTCCTCAGTTCTGTGCAAGGTCTTTCCTTTCAAAGTCTCCCCCCCTCCCTGCAAATGAAGAAGGAAAAAAAAAAAAGCACAGATTAAATCTTTCCATTTGGTGGAAGCAGAAAGATAAAGGATCATACAAGGCGTATGCGTGGAGGTTGAAGTAATTAACAACAGCTGGAAAAAGAGGAATAAAAGGTTTATGAATCTGACTTCTGGGGAATCTGTTCTTCAGATGACTTATGCCATCTAATTGAGAGATTGGGAGGGGAGAGAAGAAACATTCGTGGTGTTGGTCTGTTTCCTGCCATCTGGATGGTAGTTATCTTTTATGCTATCCTTTGTGCTGTTTTGTTTGGTGTCCCAGATGGATCAGCTCATAGCTGATTTCAAAATATATCCCCAGTGCTCACAGTATATTTATTCCGATGTGATAGAAAAGATTGTGAATTTTCCTTTGAAAAGCTAGCCAAACTGTAGCTTCTTACTCCCTTGAAAATGTTGGTCTTTCTCTACTGTCATGGTGCTTGTATGTAACTTGGGTTTTTTAGGAGTACCTGCTTCTCTTCAGTACCTTCCTGGGCATAGGTGTTATCCCGTACACAGTAGGTGATAGCTCTTTGGGTGGGAGTGCTGGAGAAGGAGAAACATTGCAGAAAAAGTGAAGAGACCAAGTTGTCTCACTCCACAATGCAATGAAAATCTGCCAAGCTCTGAGAACAGTGTTAAGTCTTAGACCTTGTTTCTTTTCAAGTAGTGCCTCAGGTCACCTGTGCAGTCAGAATGGGAAGGAGGGTAGTGGCCGAGGAAACAAAGTGAGCACTGAAACTGCTCATTGCCATTGAATTTGGTAATGATTCTTCTGTGAAGTGGCAGTAATGAGCGGTTGAAAGAAGTACTGTGTGTACCCTGACTAAATTGCTTCCAAACATCATAATTGGCACAGTTCTGGCTTTCAGTAGACCTGGTAATGAATTTTTGAGTGGTGTCCACATGTACTGCCTGTTACTGGACTTGACTCCCATCCCACTTTGAGTCATCCCATCATGGGGTGGATGTTGCTCTCTGTATTAAATGTATTTGTCCAATTTTAGGAACAGTAGTAATGATGAGCTTGAAATCAACTCCGCAGTTGATGGCAAGTTACTATTTTTTCAGGCCTCCTTTCTATGGTTCTGCTGAATTTTTGTCTGTTAGTGATAGGTGTGTCGTTTCAGATGATACTGCCTGGAAAACCTAGTGTATTGATTGCAAGAGAAAAAGGATACAGCAGGCTCTTAAAAGGTACTGTTATACAAGGGGGAAAATAGATGCCTTCTTGTCTGGGAAACGTAGACACCACTGAGGTGTTTTGAATGCCAGAAAATGCCTTCGGTTCAGATGGGCATGATAAAGCTAAATGTCCCTTAAAGGCTTATGGCATGTGTCTGTGATCAGAATTCAACTCAGTTCTCACCTTCTGCTGACAAAATAAAAAGGAGAGGGAAGTGGCAGATGTTTTTTTTTTTTAGGAAAGAGAAAAGTAGAGAAATCTGGAGAGACTTTACCTCACTTACATGAGCTCTTCCTATATGTATAATTTAACATGGCACCTTATATATAATTTAACATGTGAAATAAACATAACATTTGAATTTCACAACTGGAACTCTTCTACTTACTGAAGTGGATTTTTTTTCCATCTGTTTTTAATTTGAAAATTCACTTTCTTCAATGAAATGAGCATGTATCACGACTTACAAACATTGCTAGATCTTAAGAGTAGAGAGTGCCTGATATACTGCGCTCTCCCTAGGACAGGGAGCTGAACCACTGTCCAAGGTGTATGTTGAATTGATGTCAGCATCACAACTGATAAATCACTTTCATCCTTCAACAGAGCCTTATTTATAAATAGCTCTTTAATAGAATGCCCTCAGTTTGCAATGATGCTTTTCAAACCCCTGAGAATACTGGCTCTTCCCTCAAAGAGCCTGTAGTCTAAATTAAATAGATAACCAGGAAGAAAGGATCAAAGAGAAGAGAAGTGGAAAGGAGAGAAGCAGTGGGTAGCAGGGAAGGGAGGTGGGCATAAATCTCAGGAGATAGGTCCTGTTTTTATATTCTGGTGTTGGCTTCTTATTTTTAGAAAGAATATTGTTCGCTGTCATTGTAATTGAAATCAGATAGTGTTTGGAGCAGAGCTCACTGAACAAACTCACCAGTCTTGATGAGTTTTGTGGACGAAGAGAGGGTGTTCTTTTGTGTGCCAAGAGAAGAAAGGCTGTCCTGGACGTTAGGAAGAGCATGAATATGCTGCTTGCAAGGAGTTTTTACAATAGATGAACAACTAGTGTCCATAAGCTTTGCTTCATTGATTTTGATTCATTTCAGCTGAGGGTATAACCCAAAGGGAGCAGTTGGGAGAAAGTAATAGACCTAGAGGGGAAGAGGAAATTGTTTTACCTGCAGTAAGCTTTTGGCCTTGCAATCTGAATTGCACCTTTGCTCCTAAGTGAGTGCTTTGGCATGTCATGCAGAACAAAAGTGACTTACTGTGCTGGCACTTCTTAAAAAATAGTAAAAACAGCAACAAACCACACCAAACAAAAACACCAAGAGAAAGACAGAATAAGGGTTGTTCACATTGCTTCTTCCCTGCCTTCTGACATGGAGGTGTTTGCAACAAAGCTGCTGGTGACAGAGACTGCAAAAATGGGAGGATACATTTATTTAAGATTTCTTAGCATGGAGGAAAAAATAACCCCAGACAAGATGTTTTTGCAGTTAAACAGGTGTGCTGTGCCATGTGTTTGTGTTTTTTTTTCCTTCCCCCCCACCCGCCATTCTGCAAAAAGTTTGCTTTTTATGTTGTTTGCTCATTAGTGACTTCGGGTGGAAAAATCAGTCACTGTAACTTGTCTGTGATGGTCTCTATTTGTTAATGGTAATTTATAACCATTCATTTGCTGTCTTTTATTTTTACTACAAGGCAGTGTTGGCTTTGATATTTCACTAATAGAGCTGATACCGTTTTTACTTATCCTCAATCTGTTCTTGGTGGTAATACCAGCCAAAAACAGGAAAATGGATACAGAACCTTGAGGAAGAAAGAGCAGTTAGAAGCTAAAAGCTGGGCAGAACTGACAGATCAGCAGAATGGGTCTCGGTGAGCAAAAACTAACAAATGTGAGTTCCAGGTAGCTTGAGTCCTGGTCTCTGTTCTCACTCAATTTCCAAATAAACTTGATGATAAAATAGTCGAGTAGTGCTGTTACATGGAGCTAGAATTAGTAGTTGTATTTCAGTTTATAATTTTGACCCTTTGGCTTTTCCTCTTAATATGTAGGGAAAGATATGTATGTATACACATGGAATAAGGTTAAGTCAAACTTTGAAGCCATTATAGTTTGTATATGCGTACTTAGAGGTCTTTACTTCTGTGAGTAATTCGTCAGTTTCTGCTGTTATGACAAGGTACCTGCAAAAGCTGTCACAATTCGAAGAGTTTTATGCTGACAGGCCTGACACGCTAAAACTGTGGCTACGTTTCTGGATTTGAAGTCTTATCCCTATTGTCTTGTGTTTGAATTTAAACACTTAGCCTTCATGGGGAGAGATGGTAAATATAAAGTTCACTTGTTAGATTTGGCAAATGCTTTACATGTGTACACACAAATATGGAACTGAGAGAGTTAATTCCAGGTTTGAATTCGGTGCCTGTCCCAAATTCATTGTCAGCCTGAAGTCTTGAATCATGATGTGACAAATAAAGTAGAAACCAGCTTCACTGAAGATTTAGAAGTACCACGATTTTATCTTGCATTTAGTGCCCTGTCCACAGGGTGCTGTAAGAGAATGCTATTGGAGCTGCTGGGTATGATAGCTATGGAAGATAATACAGCAACAAAATTTTGGGGAAAAAAATTTTTACATCAGGTCTTCTCTTAAAGGTAAATAAATCTGCAAGTAAGAGTAACTGGACACAGAAAATTCCAAGTGGTTCTCCTGGCCAATTTTATGTGCCCACTTTGGCCTAAGAAATGCAATGAGATACGATACTAGTTCATTCTGATAGTAAAGATCTGAAGGCTTTGTACTTATTTGGTACTTACTTGTACTTACTTATAATATAGCAGATGACAGGAGGATGGTGGAATATGGGGGGGGGGAGTATGTTACTTTTCAGATATTCACCTCTAGAGGATGATGAGACAAACTATTGCTGCTTGGAGGGACTGTGGGCTCAGGATGTGAGAGTAGTACAGGGGTGCTGACTGGTTACCTGTCTGGTGGAAGTGGAAAGCAAATGGAAACCCAGAGAGAGGATTGGAGCTTTCCAGTTTGTGGCAACTATTTTTAGAGCAGTAACGTCCGTCCTAGCCATTTAGCTGGCCTCATAAAATGGTCAGAACTTATTAATAAGACTTACAGCCTTGCTACGGAAACCTTGCAGACACTGCAGTTACTGAAAACTTTCCCTTTCAGTCCATATGCCATCAGTGAGGGTTATAAAATGTTTCCAGTGCATGGAAAAGTTTGCTAGTCCAAGAGAAGTTTTCATATGTCAAATACAGCATCCCAGTAGGGCTCCTGAAATATGTCAAACTGGTGGAAGCTTCTGAATATAAACAGTGAGTGTTTCTTCAAAAATAGTACTAAACTCTCAGTTTAAAAATGTATCTGGTGGAAGTATGGGATTTGCGTGCCATGGTCAGGAGTGAAAAAAGTCTCTGCCTATTTTCTTCAGTGTAAGGAATTTCAATATAGAAACGATGATCAAAATGCTTGGTAGTGAACCTGCTTGCTGTTAGGGATGAGGCAGACTTCCTTAATTTCCAGTCTCACAAAACGCCAATTCTATAACCTTGCTATTTTGTCCAGGCTGTTGATATGGCACACACAGGTAAAATGCGCATATTAAAAGGTAACCAAATGTAGAAGCATTAAGTATTGCTGTTGCCACTGTACAGTGCTCGACTTGTTAACTGCACCACGGTAAGACCATTCCACTTATTATTTCTCTTTGTAAAGCAGTGCTTTTATTTTATTGCACAGCCATGCCTGTGTTCTTGATCTTTACTTGAAGTTGGTGAAACATCTTGCTGATACTTTTCCATTAACCTTGCTTGGATGAAGATAACAGTGGTGTAGCAAAATATGTCTTTTATTGATTCCCTCCTTTCCCTCCCTGAATTGCTAAGCCAACACAGAGAGGAGAGAATAGCTATTTTTAAAATACCTGTTATGGTTAAAAACTGCAGATAAGACACTGACAATTTTTCTCTTATTCTGCTCTCTTGGTTGTCAGCTGCTGTTGTGGCAATTGAACCTCCAGCTGGGAGGGTGGGTAGCAGCACCCTCTTGAATCTCTTTGCAGTGCAGGCCATGAAAAAAGCTTTGTGGATGGGTTTGTGCATTGCTTTGTGCTAGCCAATTTTCCAAAAGCAAATTGACCTTTGCTGTATAGCGTGTTTTATGTCAAGGAGCAGATCAGACCTGCAGCCACTTGTGCTGGAATTGTCTTTAAGTGCAGAATTAGATTTTACGTTGTGATCGTGGTACCAGCTATTAGGCTGGTTGGTGTTTTCTCCCTTCTCCCTCCCTCTTTTTTAGATTCAGCCAGGACTGCCTCTGAACGTGTCTGAATAAATACTCATCGTGACTTCTAAAGGCAGGGCAAGAAAGGAGAGCCCTGAGGATGTCTCCAACTAAAAATACCCTCCCTGTGGAGCTTGCTCGGTGCAGGTGTAGCCAGCAGTAACATCTCTTCTGCCTCTCCTAGTGGCAACTCCGTGCACTCAGGCTTTCACTGCGGGCTGACAGCAGAGACAAGCGGGACGTGGGGCTGAGTCCTAGCCTCACGATCAGCAGGCTGCAGAGCCAGAGCCATGAAACTGAACAAGAGTGGCTAAAATGTATGCTGGCTTACAAGATTCAAAGTGATGCGTTTGTCTGTTGGGCCTTCTTCGAGCTATGGAGGGAAAAATAGAACAAGATTAGGTTTTCCATAATTTTCCCCCTGTAGCCCTAAGAAGACTACATGTCTTCTCTAATCTTTTCTTTCTATCCTGCATTATTTTCTTCCCTCCTCCTTTCCTTCTGTCTCACAGCTCCCCTCCCCGCACGCACACAGACGCAGACTTTTGACAGAACACCAGTTTTATTCTTGAGCTCTTTTTAGCCCACATGGGTGTCTAGTCGGTGCCTTAGCCCCAGCTAATACATGGGAGTTTGAATAAATGTGTAACAGCAGGTAGCAAGTGACTGTTGACAGGGTGACATATTGACTTAATATCTTGTGTAATGTGATATGAAGGATGTGCCTTTTGGTGAGTATTTTCATTTTAATTTTTTTGCTTTGCTTAGGCAGACACTTGTAGGCAGTTCTGAGTAATTGTCTGAAATCATTAACATGTTTATTAAATAAGGAAGCAGAGTGCATTATCTAGCAAATCAATTATGTAAATGCACAAAAAGCATAAGAGATTAGTCTTTAACTGTTGCTGAACTGCAGCCACTTTCCTAAATTATAGATGAAAGTGTTTTTTTGTCACTGTCTGTGTGATGTTAGGCTCTACTTTGCTCTCCTGGAGCTTAAAGTAACAACGATTAATTGGTGATACTGTGCAAGAAGAGGGCAGTTCTGATGTACACTAATGAACACTGATGTGTATACATCCTTTCTATAGAGGAAAACAGATGGTCTGTAGTGAAGAACAGACGTAATCTCAGTTGAAGGGTCTGGATGACAAGATAAACTGACAGCGAAGCCCTAGCAATTTATTCTCTCATCTAGACACTGGGGAAAAATCTCCAGGAAAATCTGTTAATCTCGAGCATTTTTAGCAATATGTTTTCTTTCTGGTGACTTATGATAAAATGAGACTATGCCTCTACAGTTCTACCAATCCTCAATATACGGATGGGGGAGAATAGAAATTAGCACTTGCCGTCTGTGTTGAAAATTCCTCACTTGCAATTACAGCCATGTAAATGGCGTGTGGCGGCGAATATGTAGTAATAACAGCACAAGCCACACCGCTCCGTTTTCACCCACTGCATTTTCGGTCTTGTTCAACTGGAAAGAGAACACTGCGTCATCGTACAGAAAAGAGGGACGCTTGCGTCTGGTTGTGTAAATAGGTTGGACCACTTTCAAATGCTCAGTACAGGGGATGCAGAATTTCCCCATAATGTCAATTTTGCAAGTTACCATGAACATTTGAACCATCTACAGCATAGTTGTCTTGAGGAGATTGTGCAGTTTATTCTGTGCTGGAATGCTAGCACAATTAGTTCAGCTTTTTATTTCTGTTGTTGTAATTTCTTACCCAGGCTTTAGTTTGCTTGGTTGAACTGCCTAACTTCTTTACAGAGCACATCCTCTTACTAGCATCCAAGGTTGTCTCCATTTCTTGGAGATGAGGATCTTTTCTTTCTCCCTCTCCAGCAGTACTCACTCTTGTCCTCTAGTTCTGACAGCCAGTTTGGTGCAGAAAGGCTTTGCATCCTTGCCTCTCTTTGAAGGGCTGTGCGCTACAATAACAGTCGTCATACTGTGTGTTGCAGAAAGTTAATGCCTTTTAAACTCTGTAGCATAGCTGCTGGTCTCGTTGTAAAGAATGCATGCTCCTTTGCTGTTTTTCCTGTTTCTGACCATTTTAGTTGGAGACAGCTACCAGATTTCAGTGCAGTTAAACAGTACAGTCGAACATGTCAGAATTGCCTATTTGTTGTCACTTGAAGGATTTCTGGAATATGTATTGCTGATGTTAGAAATGTGAAGATGTGGTGATTTAGCTGGAGACATTAAATGATATTACTGTACCTGCAAGTAGGATTGTTTCAGTTTCTGTTGAAATTTGCACTTGTGAAACTCTGGTATACAGCCTTCCCAGGAATTCCCAACATTAAAATGACCGTGTTAAGGTGTCACGTTTATTAATTGTCAAAATTAGATCCATCATAAGAGAGCTAACAGGTGTGTCTGGTTGAGCTGGAAGATGAAGATGAAGGTGCTAGTGGATATCACCAAGGAGCTGAGAGATGACAAATGTGTTTGGATGAGGTAAAGGGGATTGGAAGAATGCACTTCTCAGGAAAGAAGTAGGAAACATTGTAGACTCTGAAAAAATGTCTCAAGTGAGCAGGAATGGAGGAATTTGTTTTGTGCTGTCATCTCTGTTGATTCTCTTATAGCGTGTCTCTCTTCATGAGAAGTCATCATAGGGGAGTCAGTGTTGTAGTAACTAGGATTTGGTGGTTTATTCATGTTTAGGTTAAAAGATACAGCAAACTGTAAAATATTACTGTGCTTTTATCAATTCTTTGTGACCTAAACTGTGTCCACATCTTTAGTACTTTCAGAGACTTGAAAATCTTTAGCCATCAGTGTTAAAGATCTTTATCCTGCAATGACTCACTTGGGAACAGATTCCTGTACCTCAGCAAAGAACAGAAATAAAATCAAGGTTAAAAGGTGGATGAGGGAAGTCCATCCTCCCCGTTTTCCCAGAGGCTTTGTGACTTGTCCTGTGAAGTGGGAAGAGCATGCCACTGTAAGAAAAGAAGAAATGCATTGGGGTTTGTAAAGCACCCTAGTTTGGAGTTTGCCAAGTACTCAGGTGACTCTTATAATATGGCAAGAATACACTTCTTACTTCCAGTTTCTTAAAATGTAATTTGGCTGTAATAAAAATGCTAAGAAGACATCTTAATTCATTTGGTGTGCCATCCTATCCTTTCACACACATTTGTTTTTCGAAACATAAAATTGAAGCTCAATTCTTGAATGGTGTATTTTGAGAAGGACAGCTTACAGCTTTTTCAGGTACTGAAGATTGCACTTCATGTGATAATAACGCATAGGTGTGGCACTTCTTAAAAAGTGGGTTCTCAGAGTCTGCACAACACCTCCTTGACGCTATAAAAACATCTCTGTGATGAAGCTCAAAATGTGACTAAAATATTTTGATATTGTTTTTAACTTTTTTGATACATCTCTTGGCTCTAAAGATGAAAGGGTTTGCTCCTAGAATTTACACTTCTCTGATGTGATTAAAACCAGATAGGTGTACTCTAAATAGAATGCGCTCTGTGTGATGATAGGTATGGTTTACTGTTCTTTGAGAAGGAGGTTTCGTACAGCGTTTCTTGATGAGTTGCTTGTCAGTGTTTTCAGCAGCCCCTCCTTTCATCTATTATTCATTTTGGGAGAGTTAATGGTATGGTTTGGGCGTGGGCTGGTACCAGGAACCAGTAAACTATAACCCCTGCAAAAAGAAGAGATCTGCAAAGCTATCAGGCATGGAGGGGAAAGCAGTCAAAGTGCATGGTTTTTATAAAGTAACTCCTTTATCCAAAAAGAGCCCCAGTTATATGCTGCAAACTCTCCTTTAACCCCCCATTTGACTGCTTAATTAAGCAAACAAAGCAATTATCTTTTGCAGACCCTATGCCTGCATAAGGTATGATGTAAATGAAGACCCCTGTACCCTAGTGAATGGATGAGGAGATTGATGCTCATTCCCTGATAAGTACTGGAACATACAGCAGTGTCTGGGAAGACTGCATCTCAGCTTTTTCTGTAGCACATGAAGACAAGCTAGGATGTTGTCTTCACTGTGCAGGCGTTGGAGCCCTGGCTGGTAGCGCTTTCCCAGAGACGTTGTGGGGTCTTATCCATGGGAATAGTCAAAAGCTGGCTGGGCAGGGTCCTGGGCAAGCTGCTCTGGGTTCCCTGCTTGGGCAGGGGTTGGGCCAGAGGGACCTGGAGGTCCGTGCCAACCTCAGCCAGCCCGTGATGGCTGATTGTGTCTACGGTTTGTGCCCTGTGGTTTACTGTGAGGTCTGTAGGGCTCCAGTTTAGTGTGTATGTAATGACTGTGAAGTCCTACGTGACCAAGGATATGTTGCAGTCTCTGTGTGCATATAGATGGATGTATTTATAGAAGAATCCCTGTGAATGTGAGAAATAAGCCTTTGAAGTGTCAAGCCAAATATTCTGGGGGGAAAAAAAGGATTTCTTGTCGGCATCAGAAGCTTGCATTTCATGTAGACTTGTCTCATTTTACCCAAAATATCTCCCCACAGGTTAGGAGAGCTGAAAATAATAATAATGCGGCATGTAGGGGGAGGGAGAGTGAGAGAAAAGAGGGAAATAACAAACATCTCTGAAATGTTTTTGTTCCTCCTTACTTATGGCTTGCTTCTTTCCAGTAGCTTTTTCTCTCATTTCATTTCCTGTTCTGTCACAGGGCTGCCAGAGAGAGAGAGCTGCCTTGCTTCCCCTTTGGTCAGCCCCCTGCAGGCGTCCTGTTGGCAAGAAGCAAGTGCTGGAGGACAGCTTTCAGTCTTCTCTGAGCAGGCTGGACCCTGCAGAGGTTCTGTGGTGCTTGGGCAGTGCGATGGGAGGTCTGAGATGGATGTGCATGCCTCAGCTGGCTGCCACCACAAAACTAGCCCAACCCTGACGTGAAGCTTTCCTTTGTTCATTGCTTTCCTTTGGAGTAGAGAAGGCATGCCGTTACTCCAGAGCCACAAAGGTGTCCAGTAGTCTTCTGTTAAGCTGCAACAGTGATGTTATGAGAGCAGGCTGAGTGAATTTTGGATATGGATTAAAGCTGAGGAATGTTACTGAAAGGAGGGTTTTTGCAAAGCCAAATAAAAGGCAGATGTTTTTCGAAATTTACTCTTGAGTTGATGGCGGTGTTTTTATGTATTACGTCCATTCCAGAAATAGGGAAGCAATCATTTTTATCAGGAACTGTTTCAGGCAGTAGTTCAAGGCTGGTAGGTGTCTTTGCACACATTGCCACTGGGACATCTCTAAATCTTCAGTTGGTGCTTTCAGTGAGAAATCCTTGCTCCCTGTTAACAGGTTTGGAAGTGATTACCTGCATCCGCTGCTGTATCATCATGGCTTGAACACAATTATGTCCTCATCCCAATCGAAATAGCAGAAAATATTTTGCAAGTGGTTTGTGGTGTTAGGATGAGAATTGCTTGTAGCTAGTTACTTGTAGTGTTCATTATTTTTGTGTTGTAGGTGGTCTTTTCCTTCATTGTTGTGGTTAATGTCACTTGTATTACTGAACCTAAAGAAAACCAAGAAGGTAAGAGGGTTCACTTAGAAACGGGACAGAAGATACTCTGTTTTTAAAATGCCATATGCTTCATATTGTTGTATTAAGCTTTTTCCTGCTACGCTGTAAGCTTGTGTGCTAACAGCATGCACTGCTCAGAGGTCATTTCAGTCCTGAGGTACTAAACCCTTCCAAACAGTGTGATTTAAAAAGGGTTTGTGAAATCTTGCCAAATAATTTGTCGTGCTCTGTATTTGAAATCTTATTGTTAACCCTGCATTGGTGTGAATTGGGTGATTGTCTTAGTTTTGTTCTTGGAAAGTATTGGCAAAAAAGCAAAGGCATCAATATTTTTCTTTTAGTGTCTGGGGGACTCAATCTTCCAGTTCAAGTACAGACAACATTAATAGGTTGCTAGGTGCCATCTTTAGGGTGTATTTTGAGGAATTTTAGAGAGACCCAAATGAAGTGAGCAAGCACGTGGAATTAAGAAAGCATTGATACGTAGCTGCGAATTGCTGTAAGAGACAATAATTGCAAGTGCTTCATATTTTCATGGAAATGGCTGGGTTGGACTGGGCTTGCACCTTGGCAGTTGAATTGACTTGCACTGCTGTAGGTAAATGTTAACATGCAGCAAACACTGCAGGCAGATGAGCTGGCTGCCAAAAGAAGGGCATTTTTCAAGTGTATTGCTGTAGCGTTGAATGAGAAGCTGAGAATATGGTTTCTTTGAGAGATTTAAAATATTAAAGAAGCCAGTAGCAATAAATGAAAGTGCATCCATTGGTTAACAGCATTTGGCTATATATCAAGACCATTTCTGGAAGTAAAACTTGTAACATAAATTACTGAATACTGAATTACTGCAATGTGTTAAGGATTCTTTTTAATTACAGGATGTTAGGGCTTCAAAAATAAAATTCTTCAAAGTTAATCACGGAGTAAAATAACTCCATATTTAGCTGAGCTTCAACTTCATTAAAGCTGTTCAAACGGCTGATGGAGCCCTAATAAGTTTTGTTCAAAGATAGGAAATCTTTGAAAATTTTCTGCAAATCTAACTCTGTTATCTTTGATACACTTTAATTGGATATTGCTATCTCTATTCATGTTGTCCAGCAAATTGCATCAATGATACGGTGTTGCAATGTATCCTGTTACCCTGAAATTAGCAAATCAGGGATTGTGAGGGCTGTTTTCGAAGTAGAATTTAAGCCTTTCAGGTAATACATGATCATCACTCAGGTACAAAATATATTTTTCTCCGTATATAAATATAAAACTGCACTGGGGAATGGAAGGCAGGAGAAAAATGGAGTAAGTATCATTCTGACAGTATCAAATCATTAATGAAGGCACTGGTTCCTTAATTATTTACAACATATTCAACGTGCTAATCTGTTTTAGGATTGTTAATTTTGAATGTGTTGCTGTTATATACAAACATTTTTCTTTTCTGGTTTTATTTTTGAGATATAATTTAATTACTGATGCTGTTCGGTTGCTAGTGCTTCAGAGATTGTTTTTTTTTCTGCAAAGTAGAGCCACTATGTAGTTTACTACAAGATACCCTGTTACTTGAAGCTGCCAATACTGTGGAGATGATGGAGAAAAATAGGAACCTAATATTTATTTTCATAAGGTGAGGTAGACCAGATATGGATGCGATGGGGAATGGATACCGTCTTGTCATCTGCAGCAGTAAGCTTGCTAGTTTTTCTTCTCCCTGTCGTTTATGTTCTTGTCTCTACCACTTCCCAGGCAAGGGAGCTGGGCTGTGTGCCAGGGCCCTCTCTCCTGGTTGGGAGCTGTTACTTTCAGGACCAGCATCTCTCCATCCTCTTAGTGTCCCTTAAACAGTGTAAACACCAGACACCGAAGTAGCATTTTGCCCTCTGCTGGGAAACTGGGTTTGACAAATGTGTGGTGTGAACTGTGGTGACGAACATTGTGTTGAAAGAAACTGCACATCTGAAGGAATGCTAACTGCGCTGGTAGAGTTGGTTTTTCGGATTCGTTTTCTCAGGTGTTTTAGCAACAGCGTAAGTTTCTTCTCTTTGTGTGGTGTTTTTTTGCTTTATGACACCTATTCATTTGACATCAATGTTGTCATTAGAAATAATCTGTGGCTCTTAGGCTCCAGTGAAGTCCTTTGTCCCAGCCCCTTATAATAACGGGCTACTGCATTCTATCCTGCCATTGTATTTATGGATCTGATTTGTCGTGTAAAAAATGAAGTGCGCAAAAAGTGGAAATGACCTACTTTCTAGTTCTGGTTTGGAAGTAGGCAAAATATTTTGTATTTCTTACATAGTTTCAGCTGAAGTTGCTGGAAGGATCATTAAAGAAGTATATATATACATGTATTTTTTACTTTGGTATTCTGAAATTTAGTTAACAAATCTTTTTCAGTGCTATTACGAAATGCTGCTTGAATGAGCCCATACGTCTTAAATAATTCTACGTATGTATAGCTTCTTACTCATATTCGTCTTGTTATCGATGACATAACTCTTTAACTACGAAGTTGCACAAGTTTTCTTGAACATGATGCTTCGCATGGTACTTAGCTGAACAAATATCTTGCTGCACAACATCAGAAATGACAGAGCCCAGTGTTCTGAAATAATACATCTTAAAAATACCATTTCAGTGGATAAACTTTGTGCCTTTATAGTGAAAAATATCAAGCTCTGCTCAACTTTCTGTGATACAAATGAGAAATACTGAGAAAATACTTTATAGCTTATTCCTGTGTATCCAAGATCCTCCATTTTACCATCTGTATTGCTTTTTTGATCTTTACTTAACTCTGAAACTGTGAGGCTGATTAACACAGACCATTAACACAAAGCCCTTGTGCTTTGTTCATGTAAATGTAATGTATTACCATATTTTGGGGGGTGAAGTTTATTGCCGCCCCTGCAGTGCTGAGCAGCTTTGCAAAACTTTCCAGAATCTTTCAGCTTTCTTTCATGTAGGCATACTGTTAATTGTGGTTTGAGAGCCCTTCTGTGTTGAGATGGATTTTATCCTTGGGAGTATTTAGCTGAAATATGGAAGACCCTGAATTGTGGCTGGTGGCCATCTAGTACTGTAGGAGAACTGTAGGGTTTTTCGAATGAAAACCTTGTGGTTTAATACAGAAAATAAAGATTGTGAAAGTCACTCAGAGGACAATGTTATCGAAGATGTTTTGGCATCTGTCTTCGGTTCAAATATTTGGCGTGCGTTAGAAGCTTTATCCGTGTAATTTAGTAGTCATTAGGTACAGTGGGGGTTCTAGTTACTGAATTTGCCACTCCATGAAACAAATTCTGGTCACTGTAACTGAACAGTATTAGCTTTTTTCCTATAAGTTGACATTTTATCTGCAGCTCTGCCCCAAGGAGGGAAGTTACTACTTCATGTTACATTTTTATTTTATTTTTTTCAGAAAGAATTTCTTTGCTGCAAGAGAAATAGCTCAGGAGCCAGAGACAAACTAAAGAATAGGCCCATGCTATTTCCCTGATAGCTTGTGAAAATGGCAAATGTATGTTTTAATTTTCTGCCCAGTTGAAAACATGTTTCGTTTTAAACACCTGAGTTTCCTTTTCTCCATCTTTATAGTTTTAATTAATTTTAATTCTCAAAGCTTGATGACTTAAAAAACCAAAAAAGGCACTTATGAAGTCCAATTTAAAATCCCCACGAAGGCTTTTTTCCTCAAGAATTAATGTGATTAATGCTTTGTATCACCCATTCATTGTGTACTATGGGATCAATTTATATGATCTTTATAATATAACTCCCCCACATACATAATCTATGTTTGTTTGGTGATCCTGTGTGTATAGACTTGTTTTTGTGTGTATCATTAAATGAAATCTTGTTTAAAATTACTTCCTGTGTAAGGCTCACAGGGAAGGCGATTCTTTGTACACCTTCTTGGATCTGTTGTGCCAGGATGTTTGCAAATGCACATGTTAATGTGCACATGCACAACCCTGTCGTCAGATTTGGTGAACGTGTCTCTGAAGATTTTCCAAACTTAGAGAAGAGGGAAAAAAGAAGTCAATTGATGAGGTACAGATGTGCTTTATGTAATTGTACTGATTTATGAGAAGTGCTGTTTTATGGTTATGGCAGTATTTTGAAGCTAGAAGGCTTGGATGCTGTTCCCAGCTCTGTTGCAGACTTGTGACACAGTCATGCACAAGTCATTTGGTGTCACTGCCTCGGCTGTTACTGTTGTCAGGTTCTTAGAGGTCCTTTGATTGCACTGCGTAAGTAGGCATGTCACTGTGGTATGAATGAGCTTATTGCAGTAACAGTAAATTTATCAGGACTGTAACACTAATAAGCGTAAAAGCAACACTAAGAATGTTGCTCCTGCACGTTATTAAGTACCAAACAGAAGGGAAAAATCTACAACTGTATGAGACGAATTGCATTTACTTAATGATTTAAATGTTTTTTTCCATGACTCAACTGCAAGCATTTTTGTGTTACCGTCATGTTTTTTGAATCTTGAAGATAATGCAGATAGCATTCTTGGTTATTCTGGGGGGTACTACAATGGATAATATGAACTTTATTTACATCATTTTTCTTCACATCAGGCTAATTCCACTCCTTGTAATCCTTAGCATTCTTTGTCTCATCGGTGGCCTGTGCTCAGTTTCACTCGTTTGATGTTTTGAGTGATGAAGATTTAGTATTCTTTGTCATCTTGTGAAGTAAATTGTCCCATAATAGTGATAGTAAATCTACTCAGTCATGAAATTCAGAGCTGGTTCTTTCTGCACAGAGCTATATTGCAAACATTGCTGAACACAGATTTGGGACTAGTGTATCACAGTAGCTGTGAAGCTAGCTCATTAGATTAAAAAAAATGAATTGCTGTTTGAAGGCAATCTTCCTCCTCACTTTTTTTACCCTGAGCAGGTGCTCCATGTTCCACTGTGTATTTATTGAATCTCAAGAGTGACTTGATTTTTTGCTTTTGTCGGTGGATGGTGTCAATGCAGCAGAGCCATACACAAATGTGTTTCCTTCTTGCTATGTAACTTGTCCAAGAATACAGGAAATGGATGGCAGCAGTGAAATGGGAGTAAATACTATCTATGTGTTTGAAGGATGGATGAATAAATTGGGGAAAATGGAAGACAGCTATTTGATGATTATTGAGAGACAGCCAGAGAGAAGTAGCCAGCTTCCCCAGCTACCTTTCACAAGTTAGCCAACAACCGTTGTCTTGATAAATAGCTCATGCTGAAACTGTCCTAGCAACAGCTATGTTTAACACTGCCTTCTGGTGCAGATTATGGATAGCAGTGCAGGAAGAGTACTTTTCACACTGTCCTCTTATATAAACAAGCTGGAAAAAGGACCATTCAGATACTGGTTTTAAAAAAAAATTACTTGATTATATCAAGGAAGAGACTGTAAGTGAAGTGCAAATTAGTAGGTGAGCAAAAGATGTTTTAAACAAAAAAAGGTATAGGTGAGATAGAGGAAAAGCGACAAAAATAGAAACCAAGAAGAGATGAAAGATGGGAATAGAGAGCGAGGGAAGGTTAGGAAAAATATGAAGTGGAACCAACATAAACTCTGGCTTTCAGAGTTAAAGATGACAGAAATTACAGTAGCTATTCATCTCTTTAGCTTGGCTGAATGCAGAGGAGTGTAAAAGTTAAGGTCCCGTTAAAGGGCAGGTCAGCAGTGTGACTTCATCATTCTGTGCTCCTACCGCAGTACAAGGGCTTGGAAAAAGGAATGAGATGAACTAAATGAACTGAAGGTACGTTGGAACATAAAATACTCCCTTCTCTTTTTTCTCAAGAGTTTACGATGATTCAGCATGAAATGCAGGCAGTAATGCCCATTGCTTTGAACTGGACTTAAATGTCTAGAATGCTTGCCACATTACAGGTGGATATCACCAAAATTATATGAATTTAGGTTGTCTTCATCCAGATGACAATTACATAATTGAATCAGACCTCTACCCTTTTTAGTCTCTTTGATCTGACAGTGTTTTGTATTGGCTGCTGTGAAGGGAAGTGTGAGAAAACCTGCAATGCCCAATTAGGGAGTGATGTGGCCCTATGTGATTTTTTTTTTCCCTGTCTCTGCTGAAGACAGGCTTATGCCATGAAGCATTTGGATTTATATCCCTTCTACGTTTACTTAATTCTGTGCAACATAATACAGGAGATTCTAATTAGCTATATGAATCCCAAATCCTTTTTAAAAAGCTGCAACAGTGATTATCCTGTATCTGGTTCATCCATTCTTTGGCTGTCTTGTAATACTCGTTCACTTGGTAACAACCCTCCTGGGTTGGTACAACCATAGTAAACTTGATAAAAAAACATAAGCATAAGAGAGTAAGTTAAGAATTAAAAAAAAAAAAAAAAAGAAAAAAAAAAAAAGAGAGAGATTCCCCTATTTAATGCTGGTAATTCCAAAGTAGTTGGATTCTCTTGGTAAGTGTTGTCCTCAACTTGTTGTTTATAATGCTGCAAGACATGATGTATCAGTATCTCAGCCCCTCCGAAACTACTGCAATCTGTTTGGTAGCTGTCATTGGACTACGTGCCATTTTTGACTGTCACATTTCTGTGTTAAAAGATTTTTCTTGGCACAGTGTTCTAAGTATTTTTTTTTCTACCGCAGTGATCTGAAACTGAAGTTCAAGTATACCTTAAATGTTTTCCTGATAATTAAAATTTGGGAAGGAGCATACAGCTCTCTTCCCTGAGAGAAGGGTATTAGAAGGAAAGTAGGAGAAATGTTGGTGAGAAGTTTCTGACTGCCTCTGACTTATTTTACGGCCTCACCTCTGGTACTGTGTGCGGTTTTGGGGCACGACAGTTTTATAAGGACATAAAACTAGTAGAGAGTGCCCAAAGGAGGGCAGCAAAGCTGGCTAAGGGTCTAGAGAGGAAGATGCATGAGGAGCAGCGGAGGTCCCCTGGTTTGTTCAGCCCAGAGCAGAGGAAGCCGAGGGGAGGCCTCCTGGCGGCCTGCAGCTCCCTCACAGGGAGCGGGGGGCAGGCGCTGAGCTCTGCTCTCTGGGGACAGTGACAGGACCTGAGGGGATGGCATGGAGCTGGGACAGGGCAGGGGCAGGCTGGGGGTTAGGGAAAGGGTCTGCACCCAGAGGGGGTCGGGCACTGGCACAGGCTCCCTGGGGATATGGGCACAGCACTGATCCTGCCAGAGCTCTCAGACACCTGGTCTGATTTTTGGGTGGTCCTGTGTGGAGCCAGGAGTTGGACTCGATGATCCTTGTGGGTCCCTTCCAACTCCAGATACTGTATGATTCTGTGATGTGTCAGTTGAGCTTTAATCCAGGTTACCCATAATTTTTTAATGGGAAAAAAATTACTATATTTTTACTAAATAAAATTGAATTGGTAAGGTAATAAGTAGTTGTCTAAATTCAGGAAACCCTTCGCATGCTTCAGGCAGTTGGTAGTAAAGGAAAATAGAGGTTAAAACCTTGGTTAGAATCATTAATGGAAATTGAGCAATGTATCTAGCACCAAGAGGGGAAAATCGTTTCATATGTGAGAGATGATGTGTATCCTAATAAGACATCTTTTCACACCCACCAGGAATACAACACACTCTGTTATATCCCGTCTTGTTTTGAGTAGGAAGAATATTTTTTTTTTTTAAGAAAACCACTTAGGAAAGAGAGAAGAGATTTTCTCGTGTGCAGAAGATATCATGAATCATTTTCATCCCAGTATGTAGCAAAGAGGAGGAGCATGCCGGATGAGAAAGGATGTGTGACAGTTTTCAGCTGGCCTTCAGAATGAACATGGTCTGGTGGGGCTCTGACTGCTTTGTGACAAAGGAATTACCTTCGGTGGGGAAGAATAAAAACTGGAGGCCTCTGCATCAGCTGGAATGCTAAATATATTGAAATATATTCTTCCGAGTTGTAAAAAGAAACAGCTAAGACTGCAATTGGAGACAACAGATCCCAGAGGGGTAACAAACAGGCGCCCGCATGGTGGTGCCTCTGCTAGGCAGTCCCAGGCAGGGGGAATGCTGCTGCTGGAGGGGGCCCGTGTGCTCTGCTGAGGAAGCTGAGCCGAGAGACGGGCACAGCCGCAGGCTCTGAGTCATGTGGCGAAACCCATCTTGAAATGGCAGAGAGGTGTGTGATGGGAATGGGGGAGGAGACTGAATTTAGGGTGATTCTGGGAGGAACCTGAAAACAAAATACTTCGAGAGGGTGTTGAAGTGGGTGGCAGTTGCTCTTTCATCTCTTTTTCTCTCCTGGCAAACTTTCTTGCTTGGTCGCTCCCCTGGCAGAAGCTGTACCCACCCTGAGCAGCAGCCCACCTGCCTTCACTTCCCTGCATCTCCTGGGCAGCTGCGAATTCGGAGTGAGAAGGCAGCACCTTGTGTCAGAGGGGAGCACGAGGCAGAGCCTGCAGGGGGGAGCAGGAAGGCGGCTCCGTGGGGAAAGCATTCTTTTGTGGTTTCCAAGGGGCATGCAGTAGGGCCTTCTTGGTCTCCAAACTCCAACCTATTCACCTACACACAGACAGGAGAGAAGCTGTTGTGGCTGGAAGAGTTGCTGGCAGCTGTTCTTGGCAGCTGTCTGCTCTGATTGTGCCTTGAGGCAGCCCTGGGCGTAGATACTTGAACCCAGATTTGGGTCTCTTCCTGTGCTGGCAAACTCTAGAGGGAGTGAAACTGCTGAGAAAAAGAGCAGCAGGCAGCCACACCTTGGAGCTGGACAAGAATGCCATCTCTCTTGAAATGTAGTTGCCATTTGTAAGAAGTCAGGTTCCAGTTTTTGCTTTTAAGAAACTGCTGGTCAATTGGCTTAAGAGCTTCTTGTCTTCCAGTTAACTGTTATTGTAAGAAATACATTATTTGTTGACTTCTTGCTGTATGATCTATTTCAGAAAGTGACATTTGTTGCTTTTCCTGTCCCTAGAAGAGACACAAGCAATTGCACACAAGGAAGCCTCTAGGGGAGGAGGGCAGAGAGGGGTGGATCTGCTCTGCTGTCTAGCAGAGGAGCTGAGCACAATTATTTTCATAAATTTCAGAGCAGAAAAGTGTAGAAGTTGAAGGATGCTGGAGAAGGGGTTGTGGTTATGTACACCAGCTCTCCCCATGGACTGAAATAGGAAACACAATCTTCCTACAAATGGAGATGTATTGGCATATCATCTAACATCTGCACTGCCAGGAATATGAAGCCCGGAGAAAGGAGGGTCTCCAGCTGCAGCATGTAATTGAATGGGAACAGTTTCTGCAAGGATAGGAGACCTGAGAGGAGGCTCTCTGAGTTACCACCACCTAGAGACTGCTTTTTATGGGTCTATTCAATAGGATTAGGGATTTCCCTAGGTAAATGAAGGCTCAGTCAACAGTTACTGTGATCTTGAAGCTCTGAGGTAAGCAGAAGTCTGGGAACAAAATTATATAGTCTTCTTGTTTCTTTTCTTTGTGAATTGCTTGACAGCTGAGTGGGAGAGACAGCCAGGGATAGCTGAGGGAAAAGAAAATCTGCGCTTCATTCTAACCCCTTTGCTCACTCTTTCTGGAACTTGCCTAGCTACTATCAATTCCTCTTAAAAAAGAGATCTTTTCCAAGGCCTTTCTGTGCTTGGTTGTTACAGTATCAGCTGAATGCTCTGCAGGGTAAAATTCTGTTTCCCACATCTGCTGTTTCTATGAGAAGACTTGTTAACATAACCGATTTATGGCATACTTAAGAGAATATACCAATAAACCTGTGCATTTCAGCAAGAATTTTTATGCAGGATTTTCCCTTCAAGTGGCAGTACGGTTTGATGCTTTCATATGAAGGTTTTGGAGAGTTTTTCTTGTTTTAATGAAATGATAAAAAAAAAAAGTCATATTTCCTCAGCATTTAATTATAAGAAGCGGGTTTGCTAGTCTTTCAACAATTGGTACAATACACTGTCTTTTTTTTAATGGCATCCCAAGGAATGCATTAGTCTTTGAAGCTGAAATACTTTGACATCACATTGGGTGTTGAGTTGCTATAGTTTCAAGGGCAGCGTTAGCACTGGGAAGACTGTGTCCTTGAGACGTGCGCACGGGCAGTCCTGGGCTTCTGGATGTTTTGTGAGCAGAACTTGGAAAGTAGCTGTTCACATCAGCAGCTTCGTTGCAGGGCACAAGGAAAATTTGGAGGAAGATGTGCAACTTGATTCTTCTTTGCTAATAGCCATTTTGTTAGATTTGAGTAGGTAGAGCTTTGTGTTGCAGCTCTCAGCACTTTGATGGAAGGAAGAAAAGCTTATGCCTAGTGTGCTCTGTGTACGCAGGAGGAATTTCTATGGCAGGCAGAACTCAGAGCGAGAGAAGGTACAGAAGGGGGAGAATTCCTGTCTTGGTGATGAATAGATTCTTCCTGCAAGCCAGTCGCTTAACTTCACAAAATACATGATTCAACCTGTAAAAAAAAAAAAAAAAAAAAAAAGACATATTTTTATCAGGTGCAGATAGCATTATTGTGTATGTATATATACTTTCTCTGAAGAAGCAGCAATACAGCAGTATGTTTTTTAGAGTATAAAATGGTAGTTTTAAATAACCAAAACAGGTCCATAAGCTACCTTGCTTTACTTCGCATTTAAGTGTCTTTAAAAATAGGGCCCTAATTACAGCTGTCCCTCAAGTCCCATAGCCTGCAAATAAGAAACATAGCCACTGAATGTTTAAAACAATACATTATTTTTCAATGTGTGTTAGAAATGAATTCCTCTGAGTTGTATTTAACGCATTTATTTAGAGCAAACATATAATAGCTTCACTGTGGATAACAAAATGTATCTCTCAGAAAGGATGATTTTCTTAAGTCTTAATGAATGCCTTATTGAGCTGCAGTGAACAGACCTTCTTCTCTACAGACAATCTGTTTCTGGTAAAACAGGTACGGTGCCATGATTGGCACAGTTAAATTATCCTCTGATTTTTCAGTTCCTTCCTCAGGGTAGCCAAGGGTGAGTTGAAATAACAGCATTTAGAGCTGTGCTTGATTTCTTCCCATATCACAGATACATTTCCCTCTTTGCCCAGCTAGAACAACACAAGCACACTCATGAAGCCTTTCACAAGCTTCATAAATGTATCCCAGTCAAGTAACCTGTCAGCTGGAGGCCTGGGATTCTCCTGCACATCAGGTGATTTTGTAGGGGTTGAGAGATTGGTAAGACTTGGTGGGTTCATGGAAACAACAAGGAGTCCCAAAGTTAGTTTCTTTTCCCCTGTATTACTCAGTTTCTTTTTTCTTGATCCTTTGTCTTTCACCTCTGCTTTTCAGTCTAGCCAGTAAAATTTGCTTAAGAAAAAAGCTACCTGTAGTTCTGGGAGAAGTTATTTGGCCCTTAATGAGTTCAGCGATGTGTTTAGACCGTCAGGATTAGCAGTTTTCATCTAGAAATACAGCTTTCTCACCAAAGTGTACAAGGGATGAAATGGTGCCAGAAGAGTTCCCAAGACTTTGAATTCTGTACCAGGGATTTCCAACTTGGAACAGCTGTATGTGCCCTGAGGTTTTTATGTTCATTTGTCATCTATCTAACAAGCTCATGGCACATACATATATTTGCCTGTGAATAACAGGGAAATATTTTGGATGTCTGAAGGGAATGCAGTTAATCAATTTGATTCATTGCAATACTTATTAGCCCTGATGGCTGAGCCTCAGAAGGTTTGCCATTTTCTTTGGGTAAAGTTCACTGCATTCTAGGCCAAAATTTTTGAAATAAATATCTTAACTTTTATTACCCAAAGAAATTGTCAGATCTCTCCAATGGTTTCAGATGGAGTGAGACCAACTTTTTTTTTTAAAAAAAAACAATAACAACAAACAACAACATACAACTGATTCAGCTGAAATGCAGAGTGCAGGCATGCAGAAAGTAGGGGTGGGGGAATCTGAATTAAGGTGTGGGTCCTGCTCAAGTCTTAGGAGGCCATTTAGGTAGTCCTTTTTATTTTGTCTCTTTGCCCACTGCTACTTAACAGCTTGTAGAGATCTTTTGAAACTCTATTACTTTATGCATTAGAGATTTGCCTGCTTCCACCCTCCCCCTTCTGGGATTCTGTGAGGCTTTCTTCTCGTATGCTGTGCCAACAGCAGATTTTGCCTGAGTATTCTTTTTCTCATTAACATCAATTGAAGTGAGACGTCAGAAATCCAGGACCATTTGCAATGACAGGACAGTGCCAATGCTCTTCCTTTTATAACCCATAGGAATAAAACTATGCAAAGCATCATTTCATTATTCACTTTATGATAGCCTGCATAAATTACAGATCATAAGCTAGGGAAATAATTTTCATGATGTCCTTTGTCAAATATCCAAAGTTTAAATTTTGAGAGGAAATAAGTGGAAGAATGAAAAATCAAAATCCTATCACCAGTGGATTTTGGATGTCATATTTCTTTGTTAACACTTTTAGCAGGATAACCATGTTAGCCTAGTTTGGAAAGTGAGGATGGACATGAGGCTGTCTATTTTTTTGCTGTTTTAAATCGTGTGTGCTGAAAATTATTTAGTTTTCTTTTAAAGCTCCCTGATTATTTTGCCTTGTCTTACTTTTATTTTTTTGAGGATCTAACAGAGGGAACACATTCAGACTGATCATTATGAACATTGTTCTTGTGCATTCGTTAAAATATTTTGGGTTAATTAATGAGGTAAAAAGCAGTTGAATTAAGTGGAGAGAAAGCCATGCTATAGCATACACTGACAGTAACCACCATGACCTTTTTTATTGGATTCTGTGAATTTGGTCCACGTGGGCAGAACAAACCATTTTTCCTCATGGGGATGCAGCCAGAGCAGCCTCTGCCAGAGCTCAGATTCATTCCATTTTTCTGCTCCTTTGTTTGCAACTATTGTTCATGTTGGGATACGCCAATAGCCGAGGGGGATGGCAGCAGGCTGTTCTCTCAGATACACCCAAACCTTAATAGCATGATGATTAGGCACATGATAAATATATTTCCTGGCTCAACATCTTGAGCCTTGCTACCTTTTGAAGCTTACAGAAATGGTCAGATGTTTCTGTGGAGAGCAAGACGAAGTAAGAAAGGAAAAAAAAAAAATCCATCAGTCTTTGGGTATCCCTTCTGAAGGGATGTTGCAATCACACTTCTCTCCTGTAAATAAACATTTTAGTTCAGGGAAAGCTTTAGGAGGTACAGGGGGGCACCTTCATTATGAAGGGAGTTATTTAGGAAAATTGAAGATATTAAAATAATAGCTGAAGTTCAACACTAGTTTGAATTAATTTAATGCAAATTGATTGAACTGAGGGACTTTGGGAGTTCTAGTTTAAAATAAACCAATTCACCTGCTTGATTTTTGCTAATTTTCCTTGTATTCTGGTCAGGGGTCTGTAGAGCATGACAATCTTTGGTCTGACTGGGGGAGCAAGAGAGTTTTGGGGTTTTTGTTGTTTTCTCTCTGTGATCATGAGAACAAAGTCTGGATTTTAAAGAGAAAAGACAGAAAGCCTGAGATGCATTCAAAGGTGTGATTCAATGTTTATATGTTCCCTTACAGTTCCTAGGCAGAAATAAGCTTTAAAATGCAACAAGAAACAGATGTAGTTAATAAAAAGAGAAGAAAATGTATTTACATACTGTTTAGTAGGAGAAAAAAAAAAAAAGGAAAAATCACCCTCTATCAAATGTGTTAAGATTTATGTATTCGTTTTTCTAGATTGACAGAACATACCATATCTGCCAAGTGGCATTTCAGGGTGCTTGTAAGGCACGTTTAAGGAAATGGGTTTTCATCTCTTCCTGCATGTGAAAGACGTAGAGCTGCAACGTTCATAGGTCCTTTTCCTTGTATCACAGCTTTCTGGGACACAGATTTTAGATGTGTCTGGATCCAAGACGGTGTGATGGAATTAGAAAGTACCACTTAATATCCTGTACTTATTAATTTTGTGCTTGTGCAGAATCAACCAAGGTAGCTTTTAGGAAGGTTGCTTAGGGTGTCAACAAATCTTTTTAAGATAAAGGAAAATAAAGGACATTTAACAGTCACTTCACATAGTTCTTCTTAGACTGAGGTAAAGTTCAGTAGTGAGGATGAAAATAAAAACAAAATATAACCAAAGGCACTGTTAGTGTAACTCTAAATGTCACACACCCCTTACAGAAAGTATCTCTCAGATTAATTATGGAACCCCTGGATTTCAAGAAATCAGTTGCGGAGGCAGGAGGGATAGTCCTCCAGGGAGAAATGTAAAGATGCTTCCTGCCAACAGGAAGAACTTATTAGGGAAACTAATTGCTATAAAATAATACTAATAAATACCAAACCACAAACAGCAACAAAAACAAATTACAGAGAAGTTGTCAGACTGAAGGAAGAAGGGAAAACAGAAAGGCTTAAATGCTGCTTAAAAATTAGTGGAAGAATAGACAGCGTTTAGTATAGTTGTGTCTGAAATGGCTGGCCAGTTTTAAAGATATTTCCAGGATTCATTTGGAACGCCTCTGTAAGTGTGTCGGAGTTTTGTTGTCTTCAAATGTTGCCCTCCTGAGCTCACACCTCCGGCACGCTTCAATAAAACATGCTGTGTTCTTGGCCATTTGGATCTAAATCATTTTTTGTGCTGTCAAATGTCATAAACTTGTTTATCGCGCGCTGTGCCACAGTGGCCATTTCTTTCATCAGTTTGGGTTTGATTTGTGTGTGTTTCATCCAGCAGTGTAGTAGGAGGAAGTTGTTGCCTGTGTCTGATCTGCACATAAGAGGATGGCTGGATCACCTGCTGTCTGGCCCCTGGTTTTTCCTGCCGTCCCGCTTGAGCAGCTCTGCTGGCCTTTTCCATTCTAGCTGCTGCAGTTTTCAGGGTCCATGGAATATAAAATGGCTGGCAAGTTGTTGCAAGGTACAGTCACTGTGGAAGCTGTTGTTGATGTATTCTGATAAAAGTTTAAGTTAAAACTTTCCAAATGCTCTGCTTTAGAATTAGAAGTGTTAGAATAAGGGCACCTCTGTTCTTCGTGTGTCTACTAAGGTACTGTTTCTTACTTGCATGATCATAACTATTTTTAAATATAGTGTCTGACCTTACTCTGTTCTTTTAAATACAGAGATATGAAGGACTTGTCTGTTCTGAAGAATGCGTAAGCACACAATGAAATACCTTCCACAGAGTTGCACTGCCTGGTGCCTAGGCCACTGGCAGGATTCAGGTGTGTGGTACAGCTGGTAGCCACCAGAACTATGGAAGAACTTAACTAGTCTTTTGGTGCTGATAACCAGCAGTAGCAGAAAGGTGAAACACAGTGGGTTTAAACTTTTGGTAATGGAAGCAGTGAACTTGAGGAAACCTGGTAAATGTGCAGTAGTTCTCTCAGTAGATACAAGAGAACCGGTGTCCTTTCCAGCTTGTCACCTTCTGCTTGGACCTTTTCTGCAGTCAGGACGTGGCTCCAGCATTGCCCTGTTTCTGGCACCTCTCTTCTCGTCTTCTTGCACTCAAGTTGTGCTCCTGCAGGTCCGTGAGTACATACTGTGAGAGGGCAGGAAGAGCCGCCTCCTTGTTCTCAGTTCTGGTGCCAAAGCTGTGTGTTTGTGTGTGTGAATATTGCTATATTCTCAGGGTGTCGCTATGTCAGATTCTGGAGGTTGGATCTGTTCAGCACTAGGGGTGATGCTAGAGCTGTTGAGGTGCACAAAGTGTTAGCTTCTCTTCTCTTTTTGAGGCACTTGAAATTTCATGTGCATGAACTTTGATCTACTATGAGAGAGGGTTAGCTGTACCCCTTACCTTCTGGGCGTGGGTACCCAGTGTGGAGAAGTCCCCCAGAGAGCAGGCAGGGTGCAGTTCTGAGCCACAAAAACAGGACGGCACATGCAATTTGGGCTATGAATGTAGCTGCCTGCTCTGTCTCTAATGCATGCCTGATTCTATCCCTGTTACCTTTGGCAGCATGTCAGACCATCTTCTGTTCTCACTGCTTGTATTGTCAGGCATTTCTTCTGTCTACATGTGGTTGTTGTTGTTTTGTGTTTTTTTTTTTCCTCCCCTTTTAATGCTAACTAGTTTGCACAGGAACTGCATCTCTCTGCATGTTATCACCACATGGAGAGGAGTATTTGGAGTGATAAGGCCGAAAGAAACAGAAAACAATAGTGCTTATATGGGAGATGCTTGTTTATTGTGCAGGACTTACAGTTGGGAAGGTGGAGGGTAAATGACTCTGAAGAGAACCAATCTGGGAAGCAATCTCTGTATTAGCCTTGGTGTTACAGAAGAGAGGAAGATATGTTGCACAGCTTGAAGAGGCAGGACTTCTATTTTCTTTCTGAGGAGGATGGTTATAGCCTGTGTGTGAAACGCTAAAGAGAAGCTCTCGGCTTTGTGCCACTTGGAAGCCTTTACTGTGGCTTGCTTCAGCCTCACTGGTAGCCAGGGTTCGGGAGGCTGCTCCGTCGTGGATGGAGGGATGTGGGACAGCTCTGCAGACTGTCAGGTTGTTACTGGAGTTGTCACAAAGTATTTATTTATTTTTTTTTTTTTTCCCAGTGTCCATAAACTAGTAACAGGCAGGGAGGTTCAGCCTGCAAGTTGAGTCCTTGTCTTCCCAGGAGCTCGGGACAGCAGTAGGTTTCACCGAAAATGGTTCGCCAGGAGTCAAAACTATTTGGATTCTACAGATTTGTTCTTTTGTGCCAGATTTTATGCTAAAGTAGGAAAAAAATGTTTTTATTTAGCAGGAGAACTTGCGTGCATGCTGCTGCACTTGTCATGTGTTCATGTCTCATCCTTTTAGTTTAAGCCAGTCTATTTTATTTTGATCTTTAACCCTTCAGTTATGAGGAAAAGCAGAAGCTCAATATTTGGACAACTATTTACTAAATCATCTCTAATTCCTGCTTCTCAACTGGTGTGTCAGTCAGCTCAGTCAGTGCTTATGCAAAGGAGCAGCCTTTATTTGCAAATTTATGTCTCAGATCATGTCCTTCCTGTATGCCAGGTTTCAACCCCCAATCGCTGCCTGTTTCCATGAAGTACGTACAGAAGGTTGTCCCAAGTAGCTGTCAGGAAGTACTGGTTTGGGATTACACTCGTGTGTAAGTGGTGCACTGTAGGCAAGTGCAGTCTGAGGTGCTCAGTGGAGACAGGAGCATCAGGAGTTGAAATGTACTGCAGTTGGAGTATGTTCTCATTCACAGGTTTGCAGTTAAAATTGCTCACCAAATGGTGGAGATGGATGAAGTTCAGAAGGACTCTTGGGATCCTTTCCCCACTGCTCCAGTATGAATCATTGCAGGCCTGACATAGTGCCTTATAACTATGGGGTGTATTTCTCTCACTCAGCAGGCGCTGCATATGGCTCAAGGCAGTTTACAAAGTTTGTGGTGTGATGCTTTGATAAGGCAAGCAAATCCTGGTTTTCATTGCCTTCTTGTTGATTGCCCAGTAGTGAGCATTTGTAAACCCTACCTCCCTCATAGAAGCATAACTTCATTCAGAAAAGGGAAGAGAATAAGAGGCCTAAGCCTTCAGTGCTTGCAAAACATGGCAATATTAAGCCCCCGCTGTTGGCTTCATCAACATTTTGGTCCCTAACCAGGTCCAAAACCTGGCTTACAGCTCCCAGATTGGTTTCTGCAGGGTTTGAGTTGAGAAGTCTGAAGAACTTTTTCAGTAAGCAGTCCAGAGCTTGATGTGCAGAGGTGATTGGAAAATAGAATAGGATTTTTTGTTTGAAATGGATGACAGAAAAAGAGCAAGGCCTCACAAGCCTCTCTGTGGCAAAGAGAAATAAGGCATGTGGCGATTGACAGATTTACGTATCTGGGTAAAATCTTCCGCCTTTCCAAAAGAAGAACTTTCTCTTTATGCAGTGCTAGTTTCAAAGCCTCCAGCTCATGCTGAGCCTAATGGCAGGTATGTTTCCAGCTACTTCTTTTTTATGCTTGAAAATGGGATCATTCTCAGGTCTGCTCATTGTCATCTTGTAGCTTTTCCCTTTCACTAATTTCCCCAAATGAGTTGTGGCCCACTCGGAGGACTACAGGATTCATTAGAGTGAAGCTTTTTGAGGATGTCCTTGGTGTTCTAACAGGAAGGAAAAATCCCAAAGGCTGCCAGAGATAAAGATCACCCACTGAAAGGATAAAAATGAACAATGCTTCTCACAGCGAACCTAAAAATACAGTACTTGGTTCTCTCACCCGGAGTTTAGTTATTGAAATAACAACTTGGTCGTACAGTGCCAGAATTATTTTGGTCTCAAGAAAATAACAAGTTTTGCAAATGTAAACAAATTGCAATGTCAGGGAAAACATGTTTTCAAGTCTAAACATTACCTGATGTCCTGGGGTAGGACGGGTTTGTGTGTGTGGAGGTAAGAAGCTGGAGCTTGGAAGATCCCTTTTTACTACTTAACTCTCCAACACGCTTCCTGAATAACTTTGGATTAGTTGCTTAATCTTTTTGTGCCTGCCTATCAGCAGGTTTTTCAAAAGTGGAATGGGAACAGCTGTGCTTTTCTGCTTGTGAAAGTGGGTTACAGGTTGCTTTGCTGTGTTATTTGGAGTTCTGTGTCAATGAAAAATAGAAAAACAAGTCGAGTACACCGCAGAGTTTGTGACAGTCTTCAAGCTGATTACTGCCACCTTTAAACTGCTTATTTACTAGGTGAGCCTATGCTTAAGTTCCTTGCTGAGTGGTCGTTCCATGTTAGTAATTGAATTTTCCTTTATCTATTTTAATTTGATTGTCTGCTTAGTGTATGCACACAAACATGGTAATGACACTTACCCCATTCAATAGTGCAGATTTTAAGACACTATAAAACAGCCCAACTCTGTAATTCATCTGTGTATAAGCGTACACAATATCCTGTTGTGCGTGTTTCTGCGTCCTGCTTCAGATCATAGAACTGGAGGAGAAAGAAGAGGCATTTTTTACAACTGCAGTCAGTGCAACTAATTGTTCCTACTAGGTAAGGATATGCCCCTTTTACTGTCTCTGTGATGATGGCTTTTTGTTTCTAGCTACAAGCAAATCTAATTTGCAAATGAAAAATTTCATTATAGCAGAAGTTGCCTGCAAGGGAATTAAAGCAGGCACATTCAAAAGAATTCAGCAGAACATACAATTGCTTCTTAAAGAATGGATTTATGATCCCGGTTCACAATTAAAATAACAATTGCTTTAAAGTGGTACCTATTATTTTTTAAAAGGTTAGATGTTCCAACAATAGAATTTTAAGGGAACAAGTCAGCTTGTGAGCAAAACATGTGGTAGGTAATTGGCAAAGCTCACTTAATATTTTTTGTTTGCTATCCAAGAGCTATTCACGATGCCACTGTAACAGTATGTTGTTGGTACAACAGAGCTGACAGTTTTCTGAGATGAAAAGGAAGAGAATGGAATTAATCACACAAACTTCATCATCCAGTCTGGCATAACTGAAAGAGTGAAGCGAGTTCTGCTATACTTGAACTATTTTAAATAACTGCATGTTTTATTAATACCGTTTTTTCTCTGTTAACCTCTTCTGTGCTTTCTGTCTAAAACGATGTTGTGACTTCTTGCCCTTTGAAGGGAAGCCCCAATACACAGGTAGCCTCCCTGTGTCCTAGCTCTGCTGTACAGCAAAGGGGAGTCCTGCAGCAGCCCCTGTACTGTATATGCACACACATACATGTATGTATGTTGGATTACCTGCTTGAAGACCCTGGCAGGGGGCTAGTTCAGAAGGGACAAAATAATTTTCAGTATGTTTTCCCAAGCCTGTTCTAGCAGCTAAGTCTTCTGATAGTGGCTGCTTTGTTTGACATAATGCAGAAAGGGTCTGGCAGGCCTTGTAAGAAGCCTGCCTCCTTTGGGAGGGGAGGAAAGAGTACTAGGTGTCAAACCTTTCTTGGGCTTCAACTCATTTGTTATGGTTTTGTACTATTTTTACCCCTTGCCAGTGTATCATTGGAGGCCATGCTTTCTGTCCCTTGTTGGCATAGGGCTTCCTGCAATAAGGAGGGGCTCCTTTTTTTATTATATTGTTCAGTTCAGCACGGTGCCACGTGACCTGCAAGTTGCACACTTGGGTATTATCTGTGTTGTTCTCTGGCAGAGAGAAAGCAAAAGGGTCACGGAAAGATAGCATTGCTAGCTTCCAAGGAAACTGCCCTAGGTCTAATCTTTTACATGTTTAATGTCAAGCTATGGATGTCTTTGTGCAGATGACATAAAATACTGGGCTTGTGTTAGCTAGGAAATCACGCTTTCCTCAAAGGCTCACTTTGATTCCTTTCACTCTTGTTCCATTGAAGTTGCAAATTGCATCCACTGTGAAGTAACCTTGGTTTGATGGTATGTTGGATATTTGCCCTGAACCTATTACAGCTTCATCCATCTGGAGCTCGGGTTTGCCACGTTAGACAGTGAAGGCTCTATTCAGTAGTTCTCTCAAGCAGCAATTCTGCAGCAACGCTGTCAAAGAAGTGGCTGCACCATGAAGCCATGGAGTTGTAGCACACGGTATTTGATGTCCCCTTGTCGATGCTGAGGAGTCTTTCAGAACTGCAAATTTCTTTCAGGCTTTCACATGGTTTCTGTGTCTCTGGAATATAAATTGTGTACACAAAGAAGGCAAAATAGGTATTTGAAATTTTCTAGCAAGACAGGCAAATGCTTAAAACACTCTGAAATCCTTCAGCTGCTACACTTCTTAAAAATAGATACATGCATGTTCCTCTGCATGTGAAAAGCAGCTTGTGAGGAATGGATGACTGAGACTACCCCGGAATTGTTGACCACCAGAGGATTGCAGAGATGACAGTTCTCATGACTTGCCACAAATCTCATCGTTGTTCTGATAACTTGGTGAATTAAGGTCATATTTAACTTGTTAGGAAAAGAGAGCTCCTTTTAGAAAGGACACAGTTTTCCATTAAGTTTTCATTTGCTTCAAAATCCTATCCCTTTTTTTCAGGCAGCATATTTCTTGGAACCTTTAAAATAGTGAATGCAGAATTGTGATCAATTGCTCTGGGCCAGGAACTGTATTTTAATACGTATTGCATGCATGTAGTCTGAAGAGCTTTCTGTAAAGACTCAACTACAAATACTTGTTGATGATACTGTCCTAGAATGGTCTTGAGGAAGAAACCTGGTCGCATGTCTTGAGGGAAAAAAAAAGAAGCAATATAACTATGTTTCAGGTTAATGCTATCTTATTTAATGTGAAATCAATGAGTGCTGCAGAGACTACAGCAGGAGAAGCTTAGTTGAGTTGTATGCATTTATGATGAATGCTCTGGCACTGCAGCCGAAGACCCGTTTCAGTAAAAAATAAGTATTTGTTCCCACATGGTTTCATGGTCTGCTTGTTTTTTTACGAGTGAAATGTCATGGTCTGCATGTGGTCTAAGGGACCTTGCTTTCTAGAAATGGGGATAGCTAGTTACCCTGCCCTGACAGAAACTAGCTCATGTCCAGAGGTGGGATTATGTTACGAGATGACAGAGTGAGCGTTTTAAAAGAATATTTGGAACAACCTGACTGACTTGCAGGACACTGAAATCTCTGTGCTTCCTTGCTGGAAAGCTGAACCTGACTCACTCTCTCCCCTGCGTCTGAGCTGCGCTTTTCTAATAAGCAGCTACTCTTAGTGCTGCTGTCACTTTAGTTTATTGCTTGACTGTCTTTTTCCTCATCTATCTTACTCTAGTGCTCTAAGTATGACTAGACAATTTGCTTCTTTATGTGATGTGGAAATGTTTTATCTTTGCTTTATAAACACTGACAGTGTTTTTTAGCACAAGGATTGCCAGCCAGTCTGTTTTGTTCAGACTCAGAGGCAGCAAAGTTTTGACACAAAGTTTGTTTTCTTTCATAGGCTCTGAACTTTCAGATTAACAAATTGCTTTCTACATGCTAATCAGCTTAGATAAGCAAAGTACACGCTAACACTGTTGTGCAGATGGGGGAAACCAAGATGCAGGAACATTAGGAAACTTGCTCGAGGAAGTCTGTGGGAGCTGACCCTATTCTGAGCGAGACCCACGCACCATCCTTTTTCTTGTCAGATCCTTTCTTTTTACTGAAACCCCTCCCTCCAACAAGTCTCTGATACGTAAAAAGATTTTTTGGTTTGTATCTGCGTGTCTATATTTACTTGCAGCTAAAACAATTTATTGGCTTCCCATGTGTGACTGAAATCCTCACTCGATTGTGAAGCGTTCCTAGCTTTGGAAAGCAAACATGGCTTTGCTGCTTATCTGGCAAACTGCTGCTCAGAGGCAACTGCACCAGGAAGCGAATTCTGCAAAAAGTACAGCGAGTGTGCGGTGTGGAGCTGACTTGCATAAAGAAAGTGTTCCTTCACCTCAAGTACCCTGCAGGTCGTCAGCCTGACTGCACCGAGCTGCACACGCTGTCCTCGGCCTGAAATAAGGATCCCCGGGTGCTGGGGAGGTAGCGGTGTCTGTCCTCTCCTCTGGCAGTGGATGTATGGAGTTAAATGGTATAGGGAGCTCGATATTTACTGTTACCGTGGCAACTTCAGATGATGATTTATTAAGCTGCCCTTTTTTCCACATTCAGGACTATGCATTTTTGTTGGTCTGGGCTCTCGAGCGAATGTTTCTTTCCACTCCCCGGTGTGTCCTTTTCTCCTATCCAATTCTCTTTTCTGAAGTGACAGAGCAATGGAAATGTGTTTGGAGCAACCTCTGTCAGGCACACAAGGCTTGATCCGGTCGTTACCTTATTAGTAAATATGTTAATAGCAGGTACTGCTTTGAATCTGAGTGTAGCTCCTCTGGCTGGCGGAGCAGTGGGGGGCGTCACAAGGCTAACACAACACAGAGCACTTCAGGAAGCGCGGGAGAGACCTTTTGGCCCAGCCAGGCTGTCAGCTTATTGATCGTAAACTCTCCCTCTTGCTCTTGGTCCCCTGGGACCGTCTCTCTCTGCTCTCTGCCTTGTAGCGGTGGTTTCCGAAGCCCCCCCCTCTGCTGATTGTGCGTAATTATTGCAGTGACAGCGCGGCCGCTCTTCTGAGGCACAGTCCCCCTTTGGAGTCTGCAGCCTGCTCTTGTCGTGTGGCTTAGTGCAACTCAGCGAGCCTGACTGAGCGTCTGAAGTTATAATTTGTGATGGATTTGCAAAGTTCGGGCCTCAGTGACTTCTGTGGTCATAATGACATTTGCCAGCCCATTTGCGCTCCTGTTCTGGGGCAAGGACAGTGGTGACCTCTATCGATGTCTGCGTCCTAGCATATTGCAACTGTTCTCCCAGTGCTTTGCATCGTAGGCCAGCCTGCTTTGTTCAGCATTTGGAATGCCAGCTAGATATAGCCCTAAGTAAATTCTCCAGATGCAAATACAGGAGACTTAATAAATTATTCATTTTCGAGCTGCATAGACACAGTTTGAAAATCTCGAGCATGATGGTAACCAGGCCCATGCAAACAAAATGAGTGGAGCAGTTACTGAATATAGAATTGTTAAATGAATCTCAAAGCAGAAAAAAATATTTCAAAATCCTGTCAGCCTTCTTATCATGCATTTATCTTTGAGTAGGCAGCAATCTTTATGGCTATAATTTCTGATAACATTAATTTGCATGTAAACATTACTTATTTCAAATATCGGTCTCAAAGGGTTTATTTTTCACTTGTCTTTATTCTCCAAGGTAGAGGTGTGTCCTAGAATTCTCAAGTAATCCAGTTCTTGATGCCCCCTACCAGTTTCTGCTGGCAACTTGCCTTCTTAGATAAGATTTATTTATGTAGTGGAGTTCCGGTAGGATTTGGGCATATTTGATAGTCCTTTTTTTTACTTGATTTTAGCAGTTCACTACGGCTTCTTGACACAGTAAATATGTATTTTTAGGTGGTTTTGATTCTGTATCAATTAACTAAATGTATAAATAGCTAATGCATAGCTTTGTTCTTCAGCTAATCTCTGAATTAACTTCACCTGCAAGTGAAATGCATACCCATGTATATACTTTCCATAAATATTTTCAGGTGGGATCTTGAGTTTCAAATGAACTTGTTTTGCTAGAGCTGGGCACGCAGTCTTTGTCTTGGAGAAATTTGTGCATTTTTTCTCTTCAGTGATCTACGCTGCACTGTTCTGAGGCAGGAATATTTTCCTGCCTTAGTTTCGAAGCATAAAATAAAGGTACTTTTATAAGAAAGTATGTTTTAGATATATATAAATACAAGGTGTAAATAAATTAATGAACAGCGCAGGACTGAGTTGTCAGCATGTGAATTGACGTTTGTCAATATTAATATAATGATGACAGCAAATCTGCATATAGGGCTTTTCGTGAAGTGCCTTTGTGTTGGCAACACTGAGCGGCTTTAGTACAATGCTGGTTCAGTTTTGAAAGTATCACTTTCCACACTGTGAAACTTGTATCAGAACTTGTATTTTTAAAATTGAAGACTTCAGTGTGGAGGAGGAAAATACCAAACAACAGCAGAAGTATAATCATAGCTATATCCTACAGCAAGGTTGCTGAAGATCGTATATAACATATATTTATATTTCTCCCCCCACCCATATCAAAACCATTCTTCCATTATGCTGGACACAGGTCGTAGGCAGCATTTTTCAGTTGCAGCTAAAAGTGGCTCCTTTGTGCTTGCAGCCCTCTGCCACTTGGTTTTATTGTTTGATCTGTGCCGCTTTTCAAAACTAGGATAAAATAATTCATCTTTCAATGTTCATTGCCAAAAGATATATTAATATATCTCCCAGCCAGTACTTATTAATATGCCTCTATCTTTTGGATTTTCACATACAATGCAAGTTTGAAAATGTCTTTGTTAGCTATTACTGGTACCCCATAGAAATCAGGTACAGTAGAAAAGCTCAAATCTGATCATAGACTAAAATTGTAAATTCCTGTCGTTGTTAGAAAAGGCAGCACAGTATATTGTAGCGCTGATATGAAAAAGTACTTTGCCCAACTCACCAGCTGCTACAGGCACATTTTCTATAATCCAGTGCCTGTCAGGCACAGGAGAGGCTTGGTTCTGGCACCTATTATGCAGCAGTATATGTGTCTGATGAAAAAAACTGTACTAAAAGCATGTGGGAAGATGGAGAAGAATAAGGGAAAGAGACGATTCATTTACTGCCTCTGCCTTTTAGAATCTCTCTGCTTGAGAATTTGAATGACCTCCCTGGCTACCATTGATTTTAATGTTAATAATAGGATAATATAAAGAATCAAAAAAAAAAAGGGGGGGGGGGGGGGGGTGGCAAATATCCCAAACTGTGCAGGAGCCCCAGAGAATAACTGGCTGGATTTAGCAGCTGGGGAGCTGCAGTCCCACCATTATTGTCATATCAGAGCAATCACTGGGAATTGCTGCTGCAATTTTACAGATAGTTGGAGAGAATTCAGTCCAGGAAGAATAAAGCAACAATCCCATAAACAGATTGTTAAAACTAATGGCAGAAAACAAACAGTGCAAAAAAGAAGGGCTGTATTTTCTGCACTTGCATCTCAAGTAAATAGAAAGATTTTGAAGGCTGGAATGGACCTTTGTTACTGTCTAATCTGATTTTGGTTTAACAGTAGCCACAAACTTTTGTGCTGTGTCAAGCCCCTGGATTTTGTTTTCCAGTTTGGGAGGTTTATGTGATTTGAAGGACTTCAATCTAAGCCTAAGCAGTACCTCTGGCCACCATACTTGCTGAGTGCGAGTTTTAGAAAGATAGGCTGCTTTTATAATACTTCCTGAAACAGGAAAACAATTGAAATGATTATTATCAAGGAGAATGGCTCCCCGGTTTTGCAGCACATGTCTACTGCAGAACTCATGCTCTTCTGTTTAGGGATCTGGCTTTGGTAAGATCTTCAATTTCCTGCCAGCAAATCCGTTCTTCGTGTGCTGAACACGTGCAGGAGGTAGCATACAGTCAAACTCTCATGGTACCTTCACTGTTTCTTTATTGGCATAAAGGCTTAATGGCATAAAGGTACCCGTTTAGGTGAGAATGAGAAGAAGAATTCAGAGAGAGAACAAATATGCTTTGCCTTAGTGACATGATGTGGGATTAGCAAACAAAAATTGGTGAACGTCTCAGTCCCTTTGCCAGGAAGGCACACTGTGTGTGTTTGCTTTTTTGTAGTGGGGCTCATAAAGTGGCTCCAAGGAATGCCACTTTGGGGATGCTCACAACCATGACCTGGACAGGGAGATTTGTATTCTGAAGCAAAGCAGTAAAGGTGCGACATTCTGTGCCGCTGCTGCTTCCAGCTAGAATGTCTAACATGAGCTGGTGATACCTGTTAGCAGGGGCTCCTATTTCCAGTGCCATATATCTGGCTGTGTTATGGGGATGTTCTTAAATCGTGCAGGGGAAAGGATGAAACATAATGAAAACAGGGAGAGCTTTGCCGCATTAGAGGGAGACAAGGATTTCTCCGCCGTCATTTGTGTTTTTTCCCCGATTAATTCTTTTTTTCAAGAAGTAATATCAAACTCGGTCATGTTAGGATGAGAGCAATTCATCCAAGATAGGAAAGGATGATTATAACAATAAAAGAGAATTATTTAATAGGAGAATAATTTACATCAAGGAGTAGTGGGAGTAAAGTGAATTCTGATGTTTTGAAGGTTGATTGGGTGGGTGGGCATGTTGACAATAACAAGACAATCATATCTTCTTCAGTGACTTACTAACAGGCTTCAAGGTTTTAAAATAAAATGTATGAATTCTGTGCAAAGTATTGTTTTTACAACAGTAGGACAGCTGGTGTAATTTTGTTTGTGACAGACCTGAAAATAACTTGGGTTATATGCTGACCTTTTGGGTCATGCTGTCAAAAAAAAGTTTGTTTTTTTTTTAATTTTCATTTTAGCATTTCTATGATTAAGTGCTGTAGTTCAATTTTACTCTATCTATGTACTTCTAGTAGCTTCTAGAAATCTTCAAAATACTACTCCCGTATTCCAGGAAACATTTCCTTCTTGCAGAGGCTTATGTTGTGGGATAAAACCTTTGGTGCATATGATGATGTGTTTGGGCAACACACAATTGTAGACAAACTCCCTGACAGTGGCTTTTTTTTGTGTGTCGAAGTGTATCTTAAAATGCATTTTAACTTAGAGAAGTTAAGTGTTGTAAGTGTTAATAAATGATGGCTATCTGTAAAATGATGTTTTAGGGGGAAAAGTAGATAAATCAGTGGCATGGCTGTTTTCAGATGCCATTACGATGTATACCCAGATGACAATTGTTCTCTGCCTGGTGTGTAATCTGGAGTAAGTCCTTGAGTGGATTCTTTTGGTTGCTTTTATTCTTTTGGTCGTTTTATACATTTATCAGCATAGCAATGTATATGCTTTATCAACATATACATTGGAAAACCCATTTGTGTACCAAGGGTAGCTCGTACCGAGATGTAAACCAGGAAGCTAGCCTGGCTGAAAAGCTCAGCAAACAAACAGATCCTGCTCTGCTCAAATATGTGCTTTGGTATTTAGCACTTGGGGGTGGTTGACTGCCTATAACATTTGTGGCTTGAAAGGGTGAAAGAGAAATAGGAACAAAAGCACCACCTATTATAGGGAGTGCCTGTCTGGAAAAAAAAAAGCAGCACTAGGTCACTGCAAGATGAGCTGGGAGGGCCAATGCTGGAAGTAGGCATGGGAAACAAGGAATCTTGCATCTGTGGGGCCTTCCTCTGAAACTAACTTCAGATCATACAAGGTGCCATAGTTGCCTTCTAGCCTTAGTCTGTGAAGCGTGGGTGTTGGGTTATCGAATTGATAGCTTATTTTGTTCTGTACTGCCTGCTTGCAGGTTCTTGTCAGTTTGTGGGCACTGGGAGGCTACATGAGACACAGTCAGGGCAGTTGTACCTTTGTTCAGAGGAAAGGAAAGAAAGCTCTTGCAGCATTAAATCCAAACTGATTAAATTTAATTATAGATAGCCTTCTCATCTTACGTTAAATTACTACATATTTTTCTTCTAGACATTGAAAAGAAAAAAGGCAATTAAAAGTGTTGATGAATTTCTTGGCATTTCCCTCCTTTTGCAAATTGCTAGTCTCAAGACCATTTTGAAGAATATATATATTTATGTATTGTTTGTGTGCCATTTTGTTATTCAGGCAATTTCTGTTCCAATTTTAGCAGTGATTAAACATTAAATTTGGGTGGGGGACAGGTGGTGCTGTATTAAAAGGTGCTGCCTTTGCTCTGATGCAGTCCACTGTGTCCTGCTGCAGAGGCTGAGGAGGCAAAAATCCAGTCACTTCAACTACAAAGGAAGGGCAGATATTGAAGGCTGCTCCTTTGCTGTCCTTTCCTGAGCTCAGCAAGTCCAGGGGTTGGTGTGTGGAAGAAGTAGCCAGGTACCCAGGGGCTGGTAAATATATGCAGCATGGTACTTGGGTAGGTTTCCTAGTGTAAGTCTTCCTGAGAGTAATTATATCTCCCTATTTTTGCTTTTAGGGAATGATTAAAACCAAAAATCTGTGTTCCCTAACATCTTACACAATATGCCTCTGTTTTTGTTTTTTTTTTTCTCCTCTGCATGTAGTAAGAGGAAGCAGAAAAAGGGTTTCGAGAATGAGAAAGGATCTTTAATCAGATTCATTCTGTGTCTCATGCTTTCACTGCATCAGACATTTTTTATGCCCCTTTTAACGTATCTGAGTATTACAATCTGCTGTATCTGTCCTCTGTTGATGTGGCCACCTGAAGAACTGTCATCCATAAGTTTTGTTTTTCAGTATTGCTATTATTTCTGTATTGTTATGTGGTTACAATTGTGGGTCTCGATACTACAGATCAAGCCTGTGGGCATATTTTTAAAGGTGTATATTGTGAACATTAGGTTTTGATCCATGTGTATTTCACAAAGGCGTTCAAACCTGGTAACTCCAGTGTGTCTTGTGCCCGGCGAAATCTCAGAGGATGTCTGAGTTCAGGGAACTGTCCAAGTTCCCCTCTTCTGGGTGGGTGACCTCCATGGGAAGCTCTTGCAGTTCTGAGCCGGTGCAGAGAGGTAATGTGATGGTCATATGAGTTTCCATCTTGCTGGCCTGAGTTCCTGCAGTCAGTAGGAAATTTTACAAAATACTCTTTGATGTAATGGGCCCTGTAAGGACAAATAGAGCACTTAGGCTTTCACAAGCTCAAATAAGTATCTGCTGGTACTCACTGAACACCCAAATCTCCATTTGGGAAATACCACTTGATGACAGAGTTGATGAAGGGTCCTCAGCCTTCAAACACATACCAGCTATATATAAAGAAGGCATACTATATATGGTCATTACTCTCTTTGGGAAGACGTCGATTCCTTCTGTTGTTCTCCTTTGCTTATTTTAGTCACCCATTTCATACCTCCTCTTCAACACTTGACCCTTGAAGATAACCAATCTGTGGTGCCAATCCGTATTTCTTCAGAAAACTTGGAATGAGAAAGACTTACTGATGGTGCTAGGAATTCCTGATTGTCTCAATCACTGGTTCACAGCAGTGGGTCTCACCTTTATATTACAAATGCGATTCTTGGCTTTGGGAACTTTAGGACTTGAAACTCATCTGCAGTTCCTATCTGTAACAGTTCTTCGTACTGTCACAGTGTGGGGGATCGAATGCACTTTGTTCACCAGGATTTATTTGAAGTTCCTTCTTGCTTCTTCCTGTGAGCTCTGCTTTAGTTGCAGCAATCTGTGCACTAAATGTGGCTCTGGCTAACTGCCGTATCTCAGACACAGTCATGGAGAATCGGTGCAAGCTGGTGCAAGGATACCAGAAGGATCAGGACTAGTTTTAACACTTTGATTTTTTTCCAAATAATCAACAGAAATATTGATCTGAATCACTGACACTTTATTTGCACAGAAAAGCAACTGAAAGCAAGGTAGATGAGGTAGTAATGACACTTCACACAGAGAGCTCTGAGTTGTTTTGCCTCTTTAAGCGAGAGACTTACGTAAATCAACTCCCTTAAAAAAAAATAAAAAATGTTTGAGTGGGAGAAGACTGTATCATGCAAAGCAGAGATGCTCTTCTCAGGTAACAGCTGACCACAGGCTTCTGGTGGAGGAAAAAGTGATGCAGTACCAGTTTGTGTCAATGGGAATGAGATAGGAGGAGAGAGGCGAGGCTTTACCTCCTTATATGCTTCTGTATGTTGGCAAGACTGGTATTTTAATAATTCCTTACATTCTAGGATCATGTATTAGGAGGGACATTGAAGTATTGGGTAAGGTTCAGGGAGTCACCTGGAAATATTTGGGGTAGGAGAAAATGGTCTTCGAGCAGTTGGAGCATTCTTTCTTGCATTTACCAGTGAGAAAACTAACAGTCTGTAGGGTTGCTGTTTAAGAATCCTCAGAAAGAGAAAAGCCTGGATACTAAAGGGACTATATTTAACCTGGTGGAGAGGCAAAATGGGAACCAGCAGCTGAATGCTGGAGCAGATGAATTCAAACTGGAGAGTAGGCAAAAATGCTCAGCACCGAATGTGGTTAAACATTGGAAGGAATTACTAGGAGGAACAGCTGATGCACCATTTCTTGAAGTCTTCAGAATGAGCTCGGATGCCTTTCTTTAAGAAACGTTTTGATCAAATACTTTTTATGGGGCTTAGTGCAGGGGTTAATGATGTGAAATGCACCAACCTATGATAAGCACGTTTCACAATGTGCAAGAATAGGTCATCCCACTGGTCTTTTTGCCTTAAATTCTATGAATTTATGGATGTCTGATACAGCTTGAGTACCTCTTTGTACTTTGCCCTAATTCTACAAGTCTTTGTACTATTTTTTGTCATTATAATCATAAGAATACCTTGTATATTATTCTCTCAGTTTGTTAGCTACTATTAGTTACTCGTGTGAATCCAGCCATTGTTATTGTAAGAGTTACTTGGGAAATTATTTCACTTTCTCATGTTGGATTTTAATAAGGCGGAAGTGATTGCAACTTTTAACTCCACATGTTTAAAGACAAATATTATGAATCATTCAACTTACTTTATGAGAGGATTGTAAGTTACGGAGGTCAGAAGATGTAAGTTAGCACTGGCACGTTTGACAGGACAGAATATACTGCCTGGTAGCTGTTGAATTCCTCTGTTGTTCTTTAAAGTTTGTTTGTCGGTCGATGTGTAAAGCCAGGCTCTGCTACATATGGACCATCCATCTGATCTGGGGCTTGCTGTGTTGTCACAATCTTCTGATTTGTACTTAATGCTGCTATGTTTCTTTCCTATTGCAGAATATGAAATATTAGATCCTGAGACTGTTTTTTATTTCCAACATTTATGGGAAATGAGAACAGTTTGTGAAAGTCTTTCACAAGACTGTGTAGGTGTGAAGTAGTATTTTGCTTTTGTGATTTCTATATCTGTACAGCTTACACTGGCATACACTCAGCAAGCACACACACAAATGTGATGTGATTTTATAGGCCTGAATAATGCTCCCTTGGGCAGATGCACTCCCGGTACCCAGCAAAACAGGGGGCCTAAAGATGAGATGTTACTCTATATAGCACCAGAGTTACTGGATGCTGATCCTGGTTGGGGCTTGGAAGCCTGTACCAAAGGATGATAATAGCTTTTGTGCTGTGCCACTGGCAATAAATAACTAACTGTTGCTAGAGTATTTTGTAATGAATTGGAAAAAAAAAAATCATTCTTGAATTTGAAAAAGTGTTTATCTCTAGGAATATAAATTCTTTCAACAGTATGCTGTTGTCCTCAAATGTAGAATGCCTATAGCAGAACTTCTTTCCAGAGTTAGCTAAGAGGTATAGTTGATCCTGTGCATTGCATTTTGTTTATCTTATATACTTGATTGCAAAATACTGAAGCTTAAATAAAGTTTTTCATCTGTGATATGTTCCTAGAAATTAAAGCATGAAAGGTGAGTGACAGAAAGGTTAATCTGAAAGATAAATTAATCAGTGTTTGAGTCCATGAACTCCTTGATAAGATTGTAGGAAGTGACTTATACCAAGAATGCTAAGTGTTCGTTGGGAAAGGAGTTGTCACTTCAGCACTATCTTGGTTGGAATCACACGGTAACAATATGATTTGTGCGCCTCTGTATCTGCGGACTGATGCTGTGGTACCTGTGTTGTCAGGCTGACTATTTCCTGCTCTGAAGCTGGGAAAGAGAAATGTAAATACAGCACAAAATTTCTCTTGATGTTACATGGTGACAGCAATCTTTTCTGATAGAATTGCGGGAATAATATTGCAGGTTGAAGTGTTAAGGGCTTTTCATCTCTGAGAGGAGCTGGTGGAGCCTCTGCCTTTAAACTTTATTTTAGAATAATTGATAAAATAAATATATGTCTGAAAAAAATACACTGAGATTCATATAAAAATACCCTCTTTATTGAAGTGATTTGATTAATTTGCAAGCAAAATTTTGTTTGTTTGTTTTTCTGCAGTCTTGTGGTAAATTGACAGTTGCGAAGACTGAAGTCTTCCCATGCCTTACTTTCTTTTGATTTTTCTTCATTTTTGCACACTTCCATTGCTATTTGTTGTGATATTCTTGCAGTGATGTTGGTGAGCTTGGAAATATTTTATAGTTTGTCAGAATCTGTCTGATCCTCTTGTGAAATGTGACAGCTAAAATAAGTCTCCATGACCGGTGAGGTGCTCTGAGCAGGAGCGCGTGGGCTCTGGTGCTGCGCGGACGGACAGAACATGGCTGGGAAAGGGACGCGGCTGTGCTGCCCAGCACCTTGCGTGCTCAGGTCCGTGGGACCGTGAAGATGTCTGCGGTGAGATGTCCTGTCAGTACTGGGAGGATCTACATTATCTGCCCCCTGCGGTCAGAGGTGAGCAGCCCCAAAGTCACCTTGTAAAAACCCGAAGCTTTTCCCATGGGATTCAGTAGCAATTGATGGGAGGGCTGTGCTGGTGCTGCCATGGCTTACTCTGGAAAGCCCTTTGCTTTTTGGGCACTTGATCCATGCTGGGGCTGTCGAAGAGCTGTGGAGGGGAGTGGCAGGGGGATGCTGTCAGAGCTGCCCTGTGCCTCATGTGGGTGTATCGATGGGCTTACAGGGAGAGCAGGGTTGGGAGGCTCCGAAGCGCAGTTGGTGATGTCTGAACATGTAATCTGCTTGCAGATAATCATTTCGGTGCCTTTAGAGTGGGGACAGGAAATTTCCATCTTGCACAAATTAAATGGCAGTTCCCCCGGGCTGTGCAAGAGGAAGAGGTAACTCGAGGAGTTTTACTTTGTTAGTTCTCAGGCAGGTGCTTTGTGGGGATTAGCGCTGGCCCAGCTCCGATGTTGACAACCTTCTCTGTCATCCACCACAGTAATGCAGGAGGAGCAATGGTAAAAGAAGTGGCGATGTTTTTTCTGCTCTTAACCACTAGAAACAGATGTATGATCTTCTGTAGTTTATAAAGATAGTATTAAAGAGTTTGCATGGTTTCTCTCTCTCTTTTTTTTTTTTTTTTTTTTTTTTTTTAAGTCAAATGCTATTTCTGAGCTCCAAGGGCCGACAGCTGTTCTAGTTTTGCTTGGGGACGTTTTCACAATGTGGATTAATCAATGTTATGAACTGGGTCCATGGGGTTTTGGGAATGTAATTGGTTTCAGATGACACTTTGCTAGTCAATCTGTGAAACAGCCGAATGTTGACACAGCTGAGCAATTCCAGCTGTTTCCACTCACCCCTTCTTCCCTCCCTGGATGCACCAGCCTTTTCCCTCTCTCTTGTCTCCCTTTCTTATTATGATGTTGTGAAAGAAATTTGTGATCTGTTTCTGCCATTTGTCCCTGCTCTGGTTTTGCTTCTCTTCCCACCATGCTTTCAAAACAGATTATTTCAGGATTTTTTTTTGCCCATTCTTATTGGTTTGGGCCTAATTTGCTCTAAAGGAATTAACTCCTTTGAAGCATATTTAGATGTTGCTTGGGAAGTTGGAAAATACTTCTGCGTTTGTTGTAGCAAACCTACCTTCAAAACAGCTAACAAGTAATGGTAACAAAAGACAGGGACAGACTGCAATGTCTCTGTACAGAAACGTACTGCAGGACGCCTTCCCCTGCTGGGTTGGAGGCAGGATTGCTGTTGCTTTGTCCAACCTCGTATCCTGCCTTTGGTAATGTTGGTTGCACTTGGGTGCTGTTGTTCGAGAGCTTGATGAGTAGTAGTAACAACTCCCAAGAATGGAGTGGCTCATAAATAGCCTATGTCATTTATACTTCTCAGATTATTATTACAAGTTAGTTTTATTTTCATTTTTCTCCTTTTTTGCCCCATAGCATGATGAGCACAGATAGATATGCCATGCAACCTGCATCTGGAGTATATATTTACAATTTCAATGCTGCTCCTGATTTGTAGCAGAAAGGAATAAAGTAGATACAGTGCAATACTATGCACAGCTCTTTTCCATTGCATTTCTGAGGTGCTACCTAAGCTGCTGCTTTGCAGCAAGGAGTACAGCGTGGAACAATTGGCTGGGCCATGAAAACGTCTGGGTACACAAACGCACACAGTTCACAAATCTAGCATTTCAACAAAAAGGCCAAAGGCTCTGAAGAGATGCTCTGGCTGTGTTAGGGGAGAGCCTTTGGGTCACTATACCTCTTGTAATATGCTCTTGGCTAGCTTTTTTATTAGTAACTACAGTGGCAGTGATTTTCTAAGTTCAGTATTATTTTCCCATTATGAAGTCAGAGGAATCTTGAAGAATGTGTGCTGACTTTTTTGTTTGTGCGGCTCCTGCAATGGCAGGCTGTTCCAATTTAGCATTGGCACTTAAATTCCGAAACGTACTGTCTCCAGGCACCAATTAGCTCTACTGAATTTTTGAAATGGCAGAAAGCACCCATGGATCTTCAATCATTTTAAGTCATGCCTGTTATTTTAGAGTAGCATGTAATGGAGTGGCTGGTTAACTAGTTTCCATACATAATTGTTAACGCTTTACCTACAGATAAATTTCTTTGACGACTATGTATGGCTTATTTAGAAAATTATATACATGTATATATGTTTAAAACATAATGGGAAAATGACAATCTGTGAGTATCTCTTAGTATTGTGTTGCTGACTGAGGAATTTGTATGTTTGTGCACTGTAATTTTCAGAAAGTCTTTGTGTTATTAATTCCAGTGTTGTTTGTTTGTTTGTTTTCAAATGACAGGGTTCTTCCATAATATCTCACCTTACAAACAGTATGCTGGCAGCAAAGACTAGTTTTTCAGGAATACATGGTGGAGGCATCAGTTCAGTACCTGGCTCCCCATACACTTTTCCCATGTGACCGGAAGGCAGCCACTTCACTCCTTGCCTCAGAGGCCTCATTCATTGAGTGGGATAAAAATTTCTGCTTTCTGAGTTTTTTCCGTCTCTTCTTTTTGCCCCAGAGATTTTGGATTTTTACTAGCATCCTAACCAGTGTTGAAGTGTTCGACTGTGAACTGTTGGGGTTATTCCTTCTGTAAAATGCAGGAACTGTGGGATGTGCTAGGCTCTATCAAAGGGACTAGAGCTCTTTTTTTCCATTTTATTAATGGAGATCATATTTTCTCAGTGCTGAGGGTAGACTGCTGTTGGACCTGAACAACCATTTAAAATAGTTGTACTTGCTACTTGTGTGTATGACTTCAGGTATATCTTAGTGGTAAATTGGATCTCCCATTTAATCCAAATGATACTTCAGATAATTTGGGATTTTGTTTTTCTCATCTGTACCAGCCCGTAACTAGATGTCAGTTTGGCAATGGCAGCACAGAATTGAGGAGAGAAGTGAAGGATAACACTTAAATTAGCTCAGAAACAAAATTACAATGTTTCTTTAAACTAGAGATGGATTAAATGATTCAAGCAGTCAGGTATGCTTCTTCCTCGCGAGTTCTTCAACACCCATAAAGGTTTCCTGTACAATCTTTGGAAAATCTTTCTTTATATCCTTAGTTGTCTTTTATATTGACCCACCAAAAGGACTAGGATCTTGGAAAGTCAGAGGGAAGGTATGCAGTCAGTACCGTGTCCGAAGTCCTTCTCTGGTGCATGGTTCCTGTAACACGGCTCAAGGTGTTGTGCTCTGTCGGGTGAGTGCCACTGGCTGTCAGGTAACAGTGGGCTGAAGGAGCCATGGATTGTTTCACGTTGCAGTCTCCAGCCTGCAGTGGAAAAAGAAGTTCTGTTGGTAGGACCTGTTTAGAGAGCACTTGCACGAGCTTACAGACAATCCTGTGCTCTTCGTAGCGCAGGGCAGGCATGCATTATCTAGCATGTTTTCGCCAGTGCGATCACTTGTGCATTGCCTTTGCCTTCTGAGCTAGCAAGTGGTCTGACGAGGGAAGTCAGATTGAGCAGTGTGCTGAACTCCTCTGTTCGAACTCAAAGCACTTGTTAGTATCTCCTGTAAATCTGTGTTGCTGTGGGCCCCCAGTGCCCGGGTACTGAAGCACTGAGGCTGTGCTAGATCTCGGCAGGTCGTTCTGCTTCCAATTGGACGGAGCTGTTGCCATGTCACACACAGCCCTGGGGTCAGCCTTGGGCCGTGCTTCTTGCTCATAACCTGCCGGCTGCCTCAGGAGAAGGGGAGGAGCAGCCCGTGCACCCTGGTGGGTCCTGAGCTTTCCTGGTCAGCGAGGCTGCTCAGAGGCTTCCCTGTGCCAGAGGAGGTCCTTGGCTGCGGTGTGCCCTTTGTGGAGGCATTTTCACAGGAAAGAATAACGGGGGGTAGCAAGTTGCCACCTGCTGGCTGCTCCAGAAGAACTGCTGTGAGGCTTTCTCTCCTCACACGAAGGGCTGCCAGCTGACAGGTTTTCCACCAGCCCAGCAGGCTTTTGGAGACCTGGTGATTGCCAGAGGAGCTGCTGAGGATAGGTATACAGGGGCTCTGGTTGGCCAGGAGGCTGCTGTTGCAAAACTAGAGGAAACCTGGGCTAGTGTGAGGTGACTAAACCTCATACCTTAAGTTACTGTGCTCTTATCTGGAATAAATGCCTTTATTGTGGAACAATTAATTCTAATTACTTTGTGTGTTCCCAGTAACTTTCCTGGATGTCAAAGCCCAGGTTCCCTCAAGAAGCTCCTCTAATAATATAACTTCTGAGAACAGGAAAGGTTTCTGAGAAAACAGTTTGTAATAATAGGTCCATTTGCAAGTTAGGCTTTGGTAATCCCAATACCAGACACCTCAAAGAGAGTTAAGAGGCCTTAGAGCCCCATGTACCCAAGAAACCTATACCCTTTAGGTAGGGAGACCGACCTCGCTTGCTGCCTGCCTCTGCTGTGAGGTTGCTGGCAGAGGTACAGTTTGGATGGTGAGAACAGCAGCCTCCACTGATAATGCCCACAATTGGTATTGACAGGGATCTAGTCCTAGCGTGTAAATGTTTCTGACTGGCCTGTGGTTTGTGATACGTGTGTTCTCAGTGGGATGCCAGTCTGGCTCTGAGCAGGGGCCCCCGGGTACTGTCACTTAATAACAGAAGTAACAGGGGCAAAAGGCACCAATAATATATTTTGTTAACATCCAGTCACTTATCTGCAGACATCAGACTCTCAGGAGTGTCTGATATATTGTCTAATCACCTGCTCACATGCCACGTACCCATCTTCAAAGGAGAAGTCCTTATTTCTATTTCTTCCTTTTTTTAAGCCAAAGCAGAAGCTGTAGGAGCAACACACTAACAGAATCCTTATGTATTAACTATTTCTAGTACCCGTGTAACATGTATTTCAAAAGAAGCAGGAAAGGGACCTTGTATATAAGGGGAGCTGCTTTACATTTTCAGAAGCCTCCTTTCAGTCTTTTTCTGCTTTCTGGAAAAAAAATAGTTGCAACTTGCATACGTCCAATGTCATGTTGCAGAAATTTCTTTTTAACCATTGCTCTGTATTCAGAGGAAGCTCAGGTGTTTCTTTTTTCTCCAGCCATTTAGATGTCAATGCTTATTAAACCCTGTCAGAGCCCTGCATACGCTAACAGCCTCTAATTGCCCTGGCCATCCTCAGCTGGGGCCTCTACCCTCCACTCCCCCACCTCCTACTCCTGCTCTGGGCCTGCAGCTAAGCTCAGGTCTGGGCTGCATCAACAGGCTTCATATTTTCCTTTCTCTCGCAATTGAATAATGTGGTTATATGTAACTTACCATCCGTCCCCAAAAGAGTGATAAGAGGAGATAACATTAAGAAAATTTCCATCCTTGATCATATCATTGCACACTGGTAAGTTGTTGGTAGTGTGGTGTGCTATGCTACTAAGTTTTTGAGTCATTGGAAATAAAACTTGAGTCATAAACCTCTATATTCAGTTGCCTGGTATGTTTTGAGTGGTGTTTGTTTGTTTTCTTTCCTGGTAGTAATTATTCCTGCAAAGAGCAAAGTGGGAAAAGCAGTTCTGAGAAGCAGATAGAGTAAGCTGCAGTTCCAGTTGTTGTGCAATAAAAAGAGAAAGAGTTATAGTAGAACCCAGGAACCTTGGCTGGTATTTCAGCGTGTGATTCAGTAGGTATGGTGAAAGCACCAGTCTGCTGGGAGTTGGCTGATCGTGCTTGTTGAAGCACTCAGTCAATACCTAGCACATGCTATTAAGACAGATGATTCTGAGAGCATGACAGGTGCATCAATGAAAACTTAAAAAGTTTTTCAGAAATATCAGAGTTCTATGTTAAAGGAGGATCAAAACTGACAGTTTTGATCTTAAACTTAACAGTTCAGATTTTTAATGGATGTGACACACCCCACACTTACTGTGGCACCACAAACTGAGTAAAATGTTCATCAGAAACATCTTTGCTGTACTTACCACTGATAAAGATAAAATCGAGGTCAAGATACCACAATACGTGGGAGGAAGCTGGGCGAGAATTAGCAACTTATTCTAAGGCTTCATCTCCAGCTCGCTTCCCAGTTGTCTGTTGCCTTCTATTTCTCTTGATGACTGTGAAAGAGCCATAAGAAATTGTATGATACATATGATTTTCCTCATTAATGTGAGATCTCTGGATCTTTTTAGAGGTAAGTTCAAACAGATTTAAGCTGATCCAAGAAAAGAAGCCATTTAAGAATTCATCCCCTTTTCAAGTGGTTCACTTGATGTCGCACGCTCTGGCAGGAGGCGAGAAGTTGTTCTGGTGGAGGCTCCTGGCAGCCCTCCTTTCATTCAGGAAGCTGGGGCATGGTTAGGCCTGGATTACTTGTTGTGAGGGAAGTTGTGCACGACTTCAAGGCAGCAGCAAGCTTGGTCTTCCATTCTTTTTGCTCTCCTCCCAGTTGTACTCTGCAGCCTGTTCTTTCATACCTTTACAAAACCTCGAAGTGCCATTGGTGTTTGTAAGAGAGAAATCTCCCTGCCGCTAGGAGGCTGGGTTAATGTATGGCCACATACGCCGTTTATCTGTTCAGTCCTGGTCTTATTCCTCTCCACTAAGCCATCCCTGGTGTTGGTGGGGCTGCCTTCTGGATCCCCCGTGTTCCTGAGCTAGGTGTGATGAGTGGGGGCAGCGCCCATGTGCAGACCTCTGCCCTCCGCAGTGCCAAGCTGTGAACCCAGCCCCAGGGAAAAATGCAGGGCTGCTCCCTGCCCTAATGGTGAACACTGAGCAGCAGCCACTGCTTAGGGAATAGACAGCTTGTCAGAGGGTTTTATAAACTTCATGGGGCCTTTTAAAACTTACAGCTGGGGTCTTGCATTTCCTGCTCTCCCACCTGCTTGTACAGTCTACTGTGGGTGTTCTGAGCTTCTTGGATCATCTCTTTAAGCAATCTCTTTAAGCTCTTCTGGTTTTGATTGTTTCTTTACTCAGCCTCAGTCTGCCCTCTTGTCATAGCCCATTTCTTCAAATAAAGCACTTGGGTTCAGCAGAAGAGGGTTCTGATTTCTCACATGGGTGCCATAGTTGGCAAATTCAACCTCTGCCTCAAATAATAATTTGCTTTGCTGTTCCTTGCTGTGAAAAATAATGCAGATGTCCCTAGATTTCTCTCCTGTAGCCCTGAAGCAGAGGAGTACCAGCTCACAGTCCCTCTAAGCTGGCTGCCCAGGTCTCTGATGGAGCAGCAGCATGCAAGGCTTGCCCTAAAGGCAAGAGGCAAGCACCCGCTCTAGCACCTAAACATAACAGCTGCAGAGAAGCAGCCTGCGTTGCCGGTCTCACAGAGCATTTTATCCTCCCTCCAGCATTCACTGATAGTTTTTGAAGATATTGAGAGCACCTGAGAAGGAAATAAATCAAAATCTTAGTCAGCATTATTGCAGAGAAGAGAAAGTTTAAGGGGACATAATAGGAACCTTCCAGTACCCGTGAGGAGGCTCCCAAGGAGCTGGGCTACTGGCAGTGGTGCAAGGGAAGAGAGGGTGGCGATTATGGACCGAAGGTGAAACGATTCCAGTTAGATATAAGAAAGGAAAATCCTTATGAGGACAATCAAATATAGGAAGAACTGGTTGTCCTGAGAGGTTGTGATCTCTAGCCTTGAAGGTTTTCAAGACCCGACTGAATAAAGCCACAAACTAACCGGTTCTGCTCCTACAGCTGGTCCTGCTGTGAGCAGGAGGTCGGATGAGAGGCCTCCTGAGCGTCCTTCCAGCCTGAGCTCTTCTGGGGACAATTGCCTGTGCAGAAGTCAGGATGGTTCATCGCGGCGTATGGGGGTATTTTGTTGCATGTTATGCAACAAAGGTTTGTCACAGAGTTGCCTATTTAGAACAGTGCCTTCTGTTTAACTGCCAACTCTGCTGTAAATGAAGTCATGCCTTTAAAAGAAAAAAAAAGCTTGCGAGGGGTTTCATGGGGTTGAGGCAGACAGTCTATAAAATGCTTGGGGGAGGGGGAACAGGACTGACAGTAAGATGTCCAACTGAAAAGGTCCTCTTGACTCTTTCCTGTTTCCACAAATCATTGAAACAAACAAACAAAAAAAAAAGGTCACAGAAGTAGGATTGATAAGCAGGAGGAGATAAAAGGGACTAAAAGCATCAACTACTGAAGACTAAATCAGATCAGTGAGAATTAGATCTGGAGAGACCTTCAGAATTTGGAGAAAACTTACTATGTCTGAGTGGACAGTCTAAGCAAAGAGGAGACCACAAATATCTAAGTATTTCGATCTGAGAACTAGGAAGGTTGTAGGTTTGTTTTTTTTAACATTTTTTTTAATATGGTGAGACCATATTGTCTGATGATTACAGTGGAAGTACCAAGTCTAGAAGTAGAAGTCCAAGCTGCAATGAACTGGCCAAATGAGGAGTAACTATTTCATGTCTGGCATATATGATTGATGTGCTTTTCATTTTGGTATTAAGTTTAATGGTGACCTCTTTAAAGATGAACAAAAAAAAAAAAAAGGAGTTATTAAAGGAACTCAGTAGTGGGGAGAACCCCCTAAGTAAGCAGCGCTCATTTTCCCATTGATCCCTGTGCTTTGCAACTTTGTAGGATCCAGTGCTGCAGCATTTTGATGACAATCTATTTGATTTTTTCAATGGCTTCACTGGTCACAGCTCCCTGGCTTGGCTTGGCTTGGCTTGATGTACCAGAAGGTGTCCGTTTAGTGTGGATGGAGCTGCAAGCCAGAAATTGGGCTGGCGTTTCTTGTTATGCCCGGAGTGAGGGACAGGAATGTGTCTTGTTAGGAGTGCTTTCAAGACAGACTAAATACTGCCAACAAGAGCCACCCCAGAACACCACGAGAGCACAGTTTGTTATGGGGAGAAGAGCAGGAACAGGCAGCGTCCATTAGTACAGAAGCTGGAGTTGTTAGATGGGTGCTTACCTTTGTGCAGCTTTTTCAAAGGCTGTGATACTGCTTTTTTGGTTTGTTTATTGCATAACTTCAATATAAAGGAATTCCTAAGGCATGAATGCTAAAGCGGAAGGAAAGAATAAGTGGTGCCAGTTAAATTTTCATGTATTTATGCCTTATTATGGTCTGACAGTCAGAAATAATATTCTTTCCCTTTTATCCTGACTTTCTCTTTTGACTGTGTATTAAAAAAAAAAAAAAAAAAAAAAAAAAAAGCACCAGCAGTAACAAAGTGTAAAAGATTGAATTAAATCCTAGTTAGAATGACTTCACCTTAAATAGTGGAATATCTTAGATCTTTCCCTTCCTTTTTTCTTTCTCTCTGTCTAGTCTACAGAGACTTGGCAGTCTCAGATACCCTTGGGTGTTCAAAGGTAGATCAGTCTGCGGCAGGGCTGCCTTTGATGTTTTCACCTACAAAAATGTCACATCACAACCTGCTCTGCTATTTCACATTGAATGTGAAAGATGCACTAAAAGGTTAATTTCAAGTCTTGTTGAATTTTACACCATTAAAGTCAATGCCTTTTCAAGGATGCACCTAGAATGTTGTTAGAAGGCTGAGAGAAGGGGCTGGTTCTGAGCTTCCCCTGCAGCTGCTAACCGTGTGCATACGGTGCTTGTGGCTGCGTAACCCCTCGCTGCAGGAATATTCCACCCTGTTCTCCACAGGGAGAAGATTTGCATTGCTATACATACCTTAAATTCCACTACAGCTACCAACGCTACCTTTATCCATCTGGGCAGTGTTCTGTCTCAAAAAAGAAACTTTGAGAGAGAGAAACAATTCTTTTGTGGGATATTTTGTAAGGCTAAGAGGAGTTGTGAATATCTGTTCTGATTTGTGAGGTTTAGAAGCGTTTTCTGGAAAGACTGTAGATTAATTACAAATGCATGTGTAAAATATTTTGAAATGTAATTGTTTCTCCCCCACCCTCCATTCAAAACTGGTGTTATGAAGAAATGCTTCATGTTTGCATCAAACAAATGGATGATTTCTTCAGGGATACCATAGATTTGACTGGGGAAATGCGCTTTTGGAAAGGACAAGCGTACTGGATTTCAAATGTTATTTTGAAAAAGAATAAGCTTTTCTAAAAGATGCTTCAGGTTGGGGAATAATACTTGTTAATCAGTCATATCACAAACAGGGCACAGAAAGATTTCTGATTGGACAAATGCTGCAAGAATGGGGTAAGTAGGTTGTGTTTGTTTTTTTTTGTTTTGTTTTGTGTTTTTATTTTTTTTATAGTAATTGCTAAATAACTGTATTTTGTTTTCTCATATTATAATGACAGCTTCAGACTCAGTGAGAGCACTTAGAAAACACTGTGACCTTTCCTTAGCATAACTGAGATCTGTCCTTTAAATGGTTGCTGAGCTCCACGTCCTCTGTCTTTTTTCTGTTCCTGAAATCCTATTTCCAAGCGAGCAGTGAGAAGGCAGGTAACTCACTCCGGTGTCCTCACCTCTGTGGCATAGCAGAGGCTGGGATTACATGCAGTGTCATGCTGTGCTTTTAAGGATGTGCCACATTTCCTACTGTTTTAGCTCAGGAAACGTCTCTGTCACCAAGCCTCTCTGCTCTTCCATGCATCCCCTAATTGTGAGAGACCTCAAGGTGCAGCTGGAGAGCACTTGGAGCCTAATTGGTGTGTGAAAGCTGAGGACAGAAAAGGCAATTATGAAGTTGTGGTCAACTTCAAGAAGGGCTGTAATTGAGGCAGAACTGAAATTAAAAATTGGATTTCTACTGAGCTGAAGTGAAAAGGATGTATGGAAGACTGCTGTAAGCAGCAGAGCAGCTGAGGCTCTGAGGGTGCACTTTCTGCAGCGATGCAGGAGACATCCCTGGAGAAGTGGGGATGTGAGGACCCAAGTGCCTTGGGCATACCTGACATAGGATTTAGCTTCGCAAGCTGCTTGGCATTTTTAGAAAATATCTGGGGATTACCTTAGCTAAACTCAGTATGCTACAGAATCTCTCTTTGTCCATCCCCCTCGTAGTCAATTATATTCTGCTGGTACACCGCAACATGGACTAGGTGGTCCTTTCAGCTGCCTGGTGTTCTCTGCCTCCCAGCAAGTATCCTGGAGATACTAGAAATGCTCTCAAGTGCTATTTTAAATCAACCTAGTAAAGTTGAAGTAATTTGACAACGGAGCTAATTTTACTGTTCAAACTGTAACAGTTGCTGTGTACACGAACTGATAATGAATCCATTTAAAAATCTTTCTTTCACCACTTCTAATAATTGGATGTAGGTTTTGTAAAAACATATTAAAATTTGCATCACGGTAGCTTGTTACTGGTTGGCTGAAGGTTAATAAACACTGGCAAGTTGTAATTCTTAAAGTAACAGTCCAACTTGCCCTATTTGTTATGGCATATGTAGTAATGGTTGATTTTTTTTAAGCGTCTTAACACTAATTGCACCAATATAACCTTAGTTGATGGCTCTGCGAACAGGAGCATAGTGTGCATGCAAAGCCTCTGTGCTGAAAGAATTGACAGCATCTTCCCAAGCTGGTCATTTCCAAAGTTAGCTGCAGATGGCTCGGTACAGCCCCTACCCAAAAAGCAGGGCTCTGCTCCTGTAGGCCTGAGGAGGAGAAGGTGCAGGTCTGGTGGCCCTGCGCTAACAGGAGCTCTAGGAGCTTTCCAAAACATACCAAGAGCAGAAGTAATAACCAAGAGCAAGTCATAGCAGCTAGAAAGCAAGAAGTGCCTAATGTGTACTAACCAGCTTGTTTGTTTTTCTTCTCACATTATCCTGATTTCATAGCCCAGGCTGTACTGTCACTTTGCCTGAGATTTGCTCGTTAAGGTGATCTGTTGATATTTGCGTAGGGGAACTCAGAAGCTGCTTGGGAGAAGCAGTAAGCTAACGAACTGCAGTTCTTGCTTGGGAAACAAGGTGGTCTGCTGACAGGGCAACCTGGCTGGGAGGTGCGATTGCACTGGAATACTGTTCTTTCAAATCGATTTTAAGTGATGCTAGCTCTGGCTGTAGTAGCACCTTTTATTTCTTCAGGCTTCTGTGACTTCAGTCTCCCTCCCTACAAACTCTCCCTTGTACTCAAAGGATGAAGAAATCATTTGGGCACTGCTGTGGCTTCTCTTTTCATGGTGTGGTGTGTACTCTGATGAGGATCTGCTGTGATCCCACCACAGCTGGAGTGATCTGTAATTCAGACATGTAGTCGTAAATGTTGTCAACTTCTGTGAAGCATAATGTAGGTGTTTAAAGGGGCAGGTTTGCAGTTGCAAACTTTCAAGGACAATCTCATTAAAATCTGAAGGCCAGTGTATTTTAATGGGTTTTATTTATTTTTTTTCCTCTGTATTTATCCCTCCTAGGGCTATTACTCTACATTTTCTTGTAAACTCATTAGGATCTTCTATGTTAAAAGGAACTACTGGCCATCCTGATATTAATTAATGAAGACAGTACTTTCTGAGCTCTATCCCACAACTCACATTTTGCTTTGTTTGTTTGGTTTTTTATTCACATGGAGCTTGTACCATTGTGTAAAGACCAACTCTGCAGACTGAAAGGAGAATTAACCAAAGTCATAACTAGTTTCTGATAATACCCACCTTATGAAATAGTGCTATTACCCTTGTCACGTTAGCTTGACCCTGCCTTGTTCTGGGCTGTCTGATTGCAATTTGCCCTATGTGTCTGTCTTGACATCTGTCCCCCTCCTTTCCGTCCCATTTCTGTAAAGCTCAAAGCTGGGACTGCAGAGGCTGGCAGGGTGGAGCTGCCACACGCTTTACCATCCTGCTGCTCTTGGTTTGGTGAATTGTGGATGTGGAGTAAGTCAAGGAATGCTTTTGAGCACTGGCTTTTGCTGAGGCTGGTCTGTTTTGTCTCTATGCTTTCTTTGTCCTGCTCTGGGCTGAGAACAGTACATGACAAATATCACTAGGTGGCATAGCCACCCTGGTGTACTACCAGGTTAAATTGCGTTTGTAGCAATTGAGTTGTTGATTATAGTTTGAAATAATTCCTTCCTAAAAGACACTATGTCCTGGTCTTTTATAGCACTCTTAACACTTCATCATTGGACTCAAGAATATGACAGCAGGCAGATAGGCATGTGCACTCTGTCTTACATAAGTTAGAGCTGTCCTGAGAAACCTGAGCTGTTTCTGCTAACGCACTACAAAGCAGTGCAGGCAAAAACCTAAAAATTTTGCTTACTTGGAAAAAATTAAATTAAAACAGTGTTTCCAGAGCTGCTTCAAAAGTTGTTTCACCAGAAGCATAGTTTAATCTCCCTGTTGAGTTACCGAGCTCCTGTGATGTTGTTTCAGCTTTTTGGAATTTATTACAGGAAATCCAGCGTATAATCCAAATTTAAATAAAGCGCTTTTAAGTAGGTGCTTACATTTTAAGGACACCCTTAAATGTTTTCATAGAAAAATGAAGAATATAGAAAGTTTCTGCTGGAACTTAAGCAGTAATTAAGAATATTATTGGACTGGGACTAGTATGTAGTTTTGAAACCAGTTGGGGAACTCCATTTAAAATTACATGATAGCTCTTGTATGTGTTTCTCATAAGGTAGAAATCAGAGTGTAGGATGGACTGTATCAGATGATCTAAGTCAATTGTACTTTGAGTTTTGGTAAGTTAGAATGTCTTTGATCTGGAACTCAGAAAATTCTCAGAAATTGATGAGGGAACGTCAATTTTTTGAAGCAAACTCATTGAACTGTGATGTGTCAATTCACTTCCCTGAACCAGCGTGAGTTTTCAGGTGAGTTGAGTTGTCAGTAGTGATTTCAATTGGAGTTGTAGGGATTTGTCTAAGAATGGAATTTGGTTTTGAATTTATGGTAAGGTTTATGATTTAGAAGGATAGACCAAATTATCCTGCAGTCTCGCAGTTTAGTAGATTGCGAAGATGATATTGTTACACACTTTGCATTTTATGCACTGTAGCATAAGCTGTGTGACTGTAAAACCTAGCAAACTTCAAGAACTTGGTTTTCTCTTTGCCTTTTACTGTCTCAGAACAGCAGCAGGTGGGCGAGTTGCACAGCCTGGTTGCTGTTCGTAATCTCACTTCTCAGTATCTATTGCAAAACTGAGGCAGGAAAGATTTCCATCGTCTTCCCTTTTGAGATAACAGCTGATTAAGAATTCTCTTGTAGGCCTTAAAAATCTAAAAGTCAAGCTTACATCCATCCTATAGTATCCCTTCAACTGGCTGACTTAGTTTGTTATGGAGAAACTTCCTGCTCCCTCATCTGTTACACGTGAGGTGTTTTATGCCCTGGGAAGCATTATGTATGGAAATGCTCTGGTCCTGACATGGCCAAGCTCTGGGGCTATGGGGATATTTTTTGGGGGCTTAACAGATAGGATGGCAAGCTGAGTGTATGAACGTACAGTATTGAAATAACATGCACTTCTCTTACTTGAATGCCATTATTCTTTGCATTTCATTCTGTACGTATGTCTGAAAAGATAGCTACCTCACCAAAATATTCCCAGAAAATCAGCATTGTTGGGCAAAATAGGCTTCAATGCTGGGTCTTAACCATGGGGCTGGGGACGTCTTACCTATAATAGGAAATGACTTTCAAGTGTGTGTTTCTCCCCCTTCCCCATCACCAAAATATGGCGTAAATATCAGATTGATAGTCTGCTGTTTTTTTTCCCTCACTGTGAAGAAAAACCTTCATTGTAAAAGGAGTGTGTATGCTGGAGCAGCGGACAAGGATGTTCATACCAGACCGAAGGAGCTGAATATGTGTATCTTAGGGTGTACCCTTCATATGGAGACCATAGGAAAGCATTTAAAGTGGATACTTTTTTTTCTATTCTTCAGGTAACTGTAGTAGCAACCCTGATACAAAGGGATGCCTCAGCATCATCACCTGCAGGCCTTCATTTTTGGTTCTAAATCATAAACTGATCAGACAGAAACATGAGTCAGGCCTCTCTGAAGTCAGTCAGCATTTGGTCTGAGTTTAGTGCCATGCCTAGCTCTACAATAAACACTGCAGGCAAGCTGCAGGATTATCTTTTGGGCCTTGCTTAACAGGGTGCTGAGGGCTTCCCCCACAGGAGAGAGTGAGTTGTCAAAGGGGATTTTGGTGGCTCACCGGGGCCTGGTGTCACGCTCGACCACAGCCCGGGACTGAGCAGCTCCTTCCTCTCAGGCACAACAGCCAGCAGCTGCGTTGGCTCCCTGGCGCTGCGATGCATAGGAGATTTTTATAGGCAGAAAGTGAGCAGTTGTAAAATTGTTGTGTGAAAATAAAAGCACCTTCAGTGGAAAACATAGCTCTACCATGTGCATGTTCCTAATCTGTGCCCTTTTTCCTTTTTTTTATGTCTTGAAAGAGATGTCTTTATCTGTGATCTGTCTGTCTCCCTCTACCTTGTCAATTCTGGCCTGATTTTGTTTCTAGATAGGCATTTCTTTATGTGCAAGTGAGTACATGCCTGCAAATCTGATCCATACTGTTCCTCCCCCTTGATGTGCCTTATATTTGTTTTATTTTCCCTTCTAATTAGGCACACAAAGCAATTTGGCCAAAAGCATGCCACAGATCGGTGGGGAAATAGAGACTTAATCTCCAGATATTTTTGTCTGTCTTCTGCTTGGATTATATAATTGGAAGAGTTATGGTCCCTGAAACCCTTGCTCCAAACTGTTCTCAAAGTGAGATATTAAATAAGTCTTACAGTATATTTTTTGGATCTTACTTGACAGCCTAAAGTTAAACCTTCTTAGCATTAATCCTTTTGGAAAGAGATGATTTGCTATAAAAGTGCCGCTTTCATCTTGATGGTGAATGTGATCTGAAGAAGACAGGCAGCACCAACAGGACCAGCCAGAGATCTGCCCTTTCTTTGGTGCAGCGTGGAGCAGGTGAGGGCAGAACTGTGGGTGGGCCCCTCCTTGCTGTAGAGAGGTGATGTTTAGGTGCACCACTTGCGTATGCTTTTTGTGCTAAAAGTTACCGTGTAGCACATTGTAAGACCCAGCTCTGAGGAGTTCTTAGGCTGAAGTATTTACGTGTGTAGTGCCAGGAATTGTTTTCAGTGGGGATGCAGAATTACTCGCAGGAGCAACTCCATACAGCCAGTATCGGTACCTGTGCTGAACTCAGTTGTCCTTGCTCTGGTTTGCTGAGTTTCCTGAGGTTTGTTAGGTTCAGTTAAATTGGATTCAGAGGGAAAGACACCAACTAAGTAACACAGCGATTGCTTTGCCGTGTATCCTTCTGTGAACAGCTTTGGACAAGAGCTTTTGTTTTTCAATAGCTGAGCACACAAGGAGTTCTCATGAGGAGCTCGGAGCCATAGAGTCAATTTGGCCTTTGTTTTTGTGTAACTATCACTGCTGTATCTTGGCCTCTCAGAATCACTTGTGGGAATGGTGTTTCACAGACCCTGTAAAAACACCAATTTTGAGCACTAACAGTAGAATTTGAGCCAGATAGCTTGATCAGGTGGTGCTATACATTAACAGCAGATCATATTTGTCGTATGCTATGAAGCTAAACTATTCCAGGCTATCTCTGTAAAAGTAAATACAAAGTAAACATATTTACACGTTACCTCTGTTATTTAAGGGAATTGCACCACATGTGGTCAGATGGCTAACTGTGCTCCTAGCTATTCTGACCAGTCTTTTCCACTCCCGGACCTTCAGGACAACTTTGACATGACTTTCTTCAGAGAGGTCTTCATGCAGTTTTCTGAGAAGAAAAATGCTGTGTTTGTGTGGAGTGTGTGGGCATGTAACTGGAGGTTGCTTCTGAAAAATCAACTTTATCTCTGTGGTTATCTGTCTTTTGCTGCTAGTGAGATAAGGATTAGGAGAAAATGGAGCACTTTGACGGATTCTTTTGTCCTTGTGCTTTGGGTGTGCTGCCCTTCTTATTTCATTCGTCAACCAGGATGTGAGGCACTCATTCCATTTCTTGGACTTGTGCTGTGTCTGGTAGATTACGGGATATGCTCCTAACAGTGAAGTTCCTCTGCCAGTGTCAGTGGGAAACCTTGTGGCCATGGTTAGCCCTTTCAAACAGGTGCAAATTACATTAGAAGAGATAGGTGGATGATATCTGTTTTTCATGGCTGACACCTGAAAAGCAGTTCTGTATTGCACATTACTAACTTCAGCTATGAAGTATGTGCATAACCTCTACAAAGCTCTTTGATTTTACTAAACGTCTTTTATATTTGGATTTTGTTAAAGATAAAACAAGTTGTGGTATACCGATAGAGTGCCACTGGATACTCTGTTCTAGATGACGTCAATCAACTACTCATGGCAGAAATCTGTTCTGAAAACAAGTGTTTGTTTTTTTTTTTAAAAAAAAAAAAGGAAAAAAAGGAAAACCAGTGCTGATGATTCCAAAACTGGACTAGTGAACATGGATGCATGTGATACTTTCAAAGTGAAGCCCTTGTGTAGGGTATCTTTACAACTATTCAGATAGATTCCTTTTAATTTGAAACAAGACCATAGAGCAGTGGAAATAGAAAATATTTCAGCAGTAATTCTCCAAGGTGGCTGCAGAAGTGTAATATGCAGCAGGATGGACATGGGAAGAAAAATACAGCAAGAGCTGCATTATGTATTGCTACCATTATGGAGCTATCATCGTGCCTTCCCAGCCTCTGAGAGATACAAATTAATATCCTGTGGCTGACCAATTCCATTCTTTTGTCAGAAAAATAACTTCTGGGCAAGAGATGCTTTGAGACTACTGCCAGCACCTTTTCTTCCCTTTCACAAAGTACAGCAAAGCTTTGAAGCTTCTGTTGTCTATAGCTCCCTTGATTTTTGTCAGAAAGTCTGAAAATGGTCAGCTCTACCCAGAAGCCTAAAAATAAGGGAACTCTTGGGAACATCTTAGGAAGTTTTTAGTATGCTGTAGTTTGGTTTCATTCTGTAAAATTAGTTGAAAATGGCAGTGATGCTCTTGATGACAGCACTGTTACAGCATAAAAGTTGCACTGGGATTTTACATATGAGAGAGGATTAATTTACTGGTATATGCAAAGTAAGCCAATAGCAATTTGTGTGTCTAAATGGTTAGTGAATGAAAAGCCTGAGAACTGGTTTTGTTCAGTCCCGTATGTAGATGTAGAATTCTGTTAGTTAAATTGCTTGCAGCACGAAGATAATAATGCTTGACCAGCATTATAACGTATTTCAAGACATGCACTGAAAAAGTGCTTCATAAATATGTCTTCAAAAAGAGTAAAACTTCCTGTACATAAGAAAACCATGAGTACATTTATGATATGAATCCCGGTGAGGGGAATGGTGTGTGTTTAAGGAGAAGTTTTTAAGATAGGATAAGGGAAAAACACGACGTAACAATTACTTGAGGAAAAGCTGGCAGTGACCTGTGAGATGTGACAGTGTTGAAGTAAGTCTGGTGAAAGGAACTGATGCACAATTCTTCCTCTTTTTCCTCCTCCTGCAGTCCTTCCCGATAGTTAAACTAAGAGGAAGATGTCTGTGTTATGAAGGCCTTCAGGAAAAATAGGTAACCAAAAATGTGAAAACACGGGGGAAGCGAAAATCAGCAGCTTCTTGCCAGGAAAGGAAGCGTAAGTTTATTCTGGGCTAGGCAGACTGTCAGATACTGGTCAAAATGCTAGGTAGGATGCAGAATCAGAGAAGGAGTAGGGCTTGTGGAAGCTATTGACAAAACCCTTGCAGATTTGTTGTGCTGGAATTTCACTGAAAAATATTGTGGTCTAGAAGTTCCCTCACTTGTAGTGATTTATCACATTTTTAATGATTTTTTGAGCTCTCTTTATTTATTTATTTATTTATTTATTTAGCTTTTTCCTAATCCGTAACTGATTCTGAGCAGGCATGGGGAAAACTTGGTATGGGGCGTTCTGTGCTACTGCATTCAACCAAGCTGACACGGACTTCCATTTTCTGACTTGTGAAAAACACTTGGTCACTATAATGAGAAAGTATCTGTGATTTTTTTGTTCATAGAAATCCAACGACTTTTTGAGATGTTCCAGCAACTTCGGTGCATACACAGAGGCTTCTTTGCCTTCTTCATGTGGGTGTTGTTTAAGGAAATACAGAAGGCTGTGTATTATGCCTTGAGGAGTTTTTTGCAGGGTTTAGATGTGGCCCTTTTAACTTTCAAATGGCCAGGTTGGGTGAAAAAAGATGATATGTTGCCATGTTATAGTTGGCAATGTGAGCACAATGTTTGTCTGTAGTGAATTATGTAAGGAGACAATGGGATGGCTCCAAGGGGAGGAGATGAGCTATGAATTTGTGGTGATAAATCCACAAGCAGAGAGTGGAATGGATGGGATTATGAAATTGTAGAGCTTCGCAATTATGACTCGTAAAGTAAATGATGTCTTGTCATCCATGGAAAGATGGGTTTTCCAAAGAATATGAATGTGTTGAAGAAGGGAGAAGCAGGAATAAAAGACAAACTTGGAAACTAAAAGAAGGATGCTATTTAAAGAAAAGGAACTCCCATGGCTACACTGAAGAGGGCTGACAGGTTGAGAAGAGTAACTGCAAAACATTCTGAATTATGGGTCTGAGCCTGCAGGCTTGGTCAATCTGGGGAGCAGAGAATTCATTTTATGGTTCCTGGACTGCAGTTGGTGAAGAGTTCTTGGCAGTAAGACATCTCCTGCAAGCTTAGAGAGGGTGGTGAGGTGATGGCGGTGAGTTAGGTCAGTATTTCTGATGTGGAAAAGATGAAGGTTTGACTGAACTTGGAAAAGTTGAAAGAAAAGATGGGATGAAGTAATAGGGTTAGGCAGGAAAGATAGCAGGCATTAAAAAAGATAATGAAGAAGTATTGCCATGGGCAAAGTGGATGTATTGGAGGAAGAAAAAGTAGAACATCTGCTTTATCACTGAAAGAAAAGGAGGGTGACATTATGGAAGCAAAATCAAATCAAAGGCAAGGGGAAGATTATGTTACACTTGCCAGCGTTCTTTGGACAAACCATTAAAATCTTGAGTGTGGAAGCAATGGAGACAGATATGAGTCAAATGCAGTTGGACAGCGACCACGACGGTGGATGCGGGATTCAGTCAAATCAGAGAAATAATGGATTTGCAGGGAAGATGGCCAAACAGAAGGAGTGTTTATATTGGAAGAGGTCTGCTTAGTTTCTGTCATTCAGCCTGTGTTACAGCAGCAGAAGGGCATGGTGTGCCAAGAGAGGATGAGCCAGGCTTGAGGCTGAGTCATCTCCGACTTGTTTTGTTCTTGCAATACGATGATTCAGTGATAGCAGTAAAAGTTAAGGAACGGGAGGTCTGAGATCAGACAAGTCTTGTTAGTGCTACCGACAGCATCTCTACTCCTTTGATGTGTCACCGTGATGAAATTATCATCATATGAGAGGAAGGTGCAAACCAACTAAAAAAACCTTTAGCGGCTGAAACTGGAGAGTCTCTGTGGTGGACAGTAGCTGCAGCTGCGCTGCCCACACAGTATCAGGGAAACGAGGGTCGCCGCGAGTGATTAAACCTTTTCAGCTGTTCTAGTTTCTGTTCATACGTGTTAAGAGGTGCTGCAGATACCTCCTGTTTTTTCTATGATGTGCACAGGCACCGCTGTGAGGTCCAGCATGTCCCTGGAGCTAGGTGGAGCAAGAGACGTGATGCAGAAATAGTTTCTAAATGTCCATTCTCTTCTGAGCTGACCATCCCCAGAGAAGAGGTGCACTGGAAGCATGGCTGAGGGGCTGACGATGGCTGCTGAGTGCTGTGCTGAGCTCTGCCCTTCTGTCCTCACTGCACAGAGCCCCGCTCAGGCTGTCCTGCCATAGCAGCACCTGGGGCTCCCGCTGCGGCACGTGGCTCTCGGGGCATGTGGTCAGGGGGCCAGCTGGTACTGAGAGAAAAACAATAACCATGTTTTTCATCATGGATTGTTAGTAATGAAGTCATCTTTGCGTTCTGTGAGTTGGGAAGTTTGAACACATTTAGCTTCTAACTAAAGCTTGGTTGTTAGGAAGATGGAAAGGTGTAAAAAACAGAAGTACGAAAGAAAGAATTATATTGTTCTCATATAAGTTGTCATGTCCTGAATGATAAGAAATGTTCAGGGAAAAGAAGTTGCTGTATTTCTAAATCATCTGCCAGTTACTTAAGACAGTTTGGGAACCACCATCCTAAGCAGTCTCCTTACAGTAACTAATTCTTCCCCAGCCAGAGTAGGAGCAGGGGGCATTTATGAGCTGCATAGGGATTATTCTGAAATCCTACCTGAGAAAGACATCACCTGCTTGTCTTTTAGCTTTCCAGATTAATTCTTTGCCCTGAAAGTAGGAACCAGCTTATAGATTGACAACTTCTTTCTGATGTTTGGGTCCTTAACAGGGTGTTTCTCGAGGGGCTACTAGATTGCCTTGCCACTGTGGTGTCTTTTACACAACACCGTAGCAGCTGTCATAGACAGCAGCAGAGGAATGCTTAACTAGTTGACTGCATTGTAGCAGGCCTAAACGCAAAGCTACAGAAGAAGCAGACTTTGGAGCAACATGTGAGTAAAGAAGCCCTTGAAAAGTTGAAAGAAAGTCGAGTAACAGTTGAGGCACCAAACCCTCATAAAAATTCTAGCCTTGGTTTTCATCAGCTTAGAGCACTCGCTTTACTGCTTTGAAATGAGTGTAAGTGGACTCTCCTTCATTACTCAACACACGGTACTGTTAGCTTCTCAGTACACTTTTCAGGCAGGATTAGTAACGCAGAAGTTGGTGTAGCTCTGCTTGATTGCTGCAATGATTTACAGCCCATAATGATTTGGTTAGGGACTAGTTCTATTTACCTTTGAGATACAGTTTGAATAATCTTAGCTTTGATGTGAGACTTGAGGTTTAGCATCTGGATATGAATTTACATTTTATGAATATTTGCTATTGCGTTGAGTTAAAGAAAAGCCTCTGTTAGGAAGACATGCAGTGCTTTCAGGTTAAAAGGCTACGGTCGGGGCCATCCGCTCTTTTTTAGTTTTTCAGTGTCCCAGTCATCCGCATTACCATTCAGTTGTCATTTACAGCTCCCTGGGTCTGTTGGTTCTCTGCTTAGAAGCAGCTGCCGTGTGATGTGAATGATATTTTAAAGTCCTGTGTTTGAGCTCTTGAGATACCAATGCGCAGAGAATTGGCAAGCTATCTGAAACAAAGTGGCATGCTTTATTTTGTCACTAGAAGTATGTTCAATCTGCTATTTGATTTTCTGTAGCATTTTGATTAAGAGCTCCAGTGAAGTTATGTGAAAAGTGAAAATCCTCTTTATTCTTTCTCTCCAAGAAAATGAGACACACAACATTGTCAAAATATTTGCCTAATCTTGCAGATTTGGATGCTTGTTGTAGTTCTTCTGACAGACCAAAACAATGGTCATTAAATGAGAAGCAGATGCAATAAGTATGCAAGCAAGCTTACTATGATAGACTGATGGGGGTGTTTTGGGGGGAAGCTGCCAACAATGCTTGCTAAGCACTGGAGAAATAAGCAAAGTAAAATCCTTCCTTGCAATTGTACCCAATAAATAATCACTTTCTGTTAGTAGTCTAGGCATTATACATTTATGCATTGGTATTTTCATATGTTCTGGTGCAATATTGACTTAAAATCTGGATGCTCCTTTTGGCTTACTTGATTTTTTTCCTTGCCAGGAAAGGAAAATGCCAAAGAAATGCTTTAGCTTTTTTTTTTTTTTTTTTTTTTTTTTTCTCTTCGCTCAGTGTGCAGAACTGTTATTTTAGGACTAAAGGACATTGTCCAGGAAGAATCTGGTTATGCTAAGTTACAGTCGCAGTTTGGTGTGATTAGAAAGACAGAGACTGCAGAAAACAAAACCTGGAGTCCAACTCAGGGAGTGGTGAAATTTTGTATCAAGGAGTGCAATACGTTTCTTCAGCAGATATCTAGAAGTCTGCTTTCTGCTTGCATTGCTGTGTGGACTGATCAGGATTTTAGTACAAAATCTGCCTTGCATTATAAGATGGACTTAGAGCTTCTCAGCTTTACTATTGCTTCACTTATTTACTCACAACATAGGAATTAAAGATCTGCCTTTAAGAAAGAACTGAACTGTTATCCAGGATCTGCCTTTAGAGTGATCTGTGTACACAAAGCTTGTGTACATGATTGCTGTTAGTGTCTGTGGTTACATTTCTTATGCGTCTTTCTTATCCATAAGTTACAGGTATTAGCTGATGTGGGGTAATTCTTGAGCCTTAAGTTAAAAACACAAAACTAAATGTTGGCAATATGTTTGTGTCGTAATTCAAATTCTGTCTCTTCATGCTGCCCCATCTTCCAAATCCTTGCATCTTGTCTAGGTTCATGCTTGAGTGGCCACGTGCACATATGCACACACTCATCTTCAGCAAGCACATGAAGAAAATGCTTCTTTTGGCGTATGTGGAATAGCACAGAGTAAGGATAGTAATATCAAGGTCTACTCATGTATTGCATAGTGAAGTAAATGCAATAGGCAGCCTCTAAGGCAAAGGTACAACAGCAGTGCAACATACTGCATTACCCAAGTCCGTCATTTACAAGAGAAAGATGCTGCGGTTTATGGTGCCCACACAACAGTCAAGATTGACTTGGTTTGCACAAGCCTGGTCTGAGTCAGATGTCTCCTGGAGCGGCATCGATGTGCGGTAACTCAGCTCGGGCAGTTACAGCTCTCTGCAAAGACCAAGCACCTGTAAGGGTTTGGTGTTTTTTAAGCATATGTTGAGTGAGCTCAGGGCCTGGATTCAAATGAGCTACTTGCAAGGCATTGTTCACAGCCTTACATATTTGTGTATGGCGAGTTGTCACTGGAACTCGAGTCTAAATGCTCAGGACATGTGTTGTGTGTTATCCTGTATCTCAGGCCTATCACAAAGTCCTTACAAAGATAACATGAGAACCATCGTACGGATGTATAGCTGCTTCTGGAAAAGGTGAAAAAGAAACATCCCATTTGAATGTGTTTTTTTCCTGACTTTTGGGGTACTGTTGTGTCCCCATTGTAGACAGAACTATAGTAGGCAGTGACTTTACAAGTGGTGTTCTGCATTGATTGCGAGGGCATTGAGTTCTTTGTGAGAATGTTAGTCTAAGGTTGATAAGATGCAGAACATAAATGCGTCAGTAGCTGCCTGTTCAGACTGAGTAGTGCCAAAGCTCTACGTACAGAGTAGCTACAAGTGACTTCCCTTGGTTTTGGCTCATGGGTGTTGCTACAGCACTTGGGATTCTTTGCTCTTTATTGTTTTTGCTAGTTTGTTTATAAAAGGCCATGCACAGTTGGTAAGATGTGAAGCATTGTATGGATTATTGTCTGGTTTCAACAGTGTGTATATTTCACTAATCACTCCTTTAATCAACAATTCTTTGATGTGAGATACCTCGGAGTCTGAAAATGTGTGTGATACCCAAAGCACTGCCCCTTTTATTCACGACAGAAAAGGTAAAGACTAGAATTTCTAAGCCCCAAGTCAGATGATAATTCCCTTCCTGGAGCTGTCTGTTAATGGAGAAGTAGTTCTCCTGGCCAAAGCTTGAAAACAGCCGAACCAGACCTAATATCCAAGTTTAAACATCTGGAAAAAAATATTTATAATTCCTGAGAGAAATATGGAAATGTTGATCATTAACTGTGGTTAGAGACTTTAGTCGCACATGCACTGCTTCAGTGTGAATAGCCGGCACTTCACTGCGCACAGCATAGTGTAAATTTTGGATCTCTGCTAAGGATTTCCATGTGTCTTTAATTCTGGGTCTCTTCCTGCCGACTAGCTAGAGCTAAAAGTACGATATGTTCAGAAATGGAGTTCTGCCTGCTCGTGACCCCACTCTACTTCTTTTTGCATAGCTCTCTCTAAAATATATTCTTTGCTTTTCTCTCTATGTACCTCCAATGCAGTCTAATGGCTCTCATCCCTCTGGTGTCTGAAATACATAATTTTGAGGGTTTTAGGCAGCAGCCTCGAAATCTCTGATGCTGTCAGCTCCGGCTGAGGGACAGAGAGTAGAGGAACTGTGGCCTTCTGTAGGACGTTCTTCATGAAGCCGTTTAAACACAAGTTCGATGAAGAAACCCAAACCACAATAACAGTTTGGAAAAGGTTGGCTACGTTTGATTGGAATGCAATTCAACTATTTTTCACCTATTTATTCATGCTTATTCATTTTACCTAACTATTGTTTGTCTTAGCGCAGGACCATCACCTATAGACAGTGGTGCATACTAATGCCTTCAGGACGTGGGGGCAAATGATTTAAGCATGGAAGGAGTGATCAAAATTTCTCTCTAAGCTTCCGATTATTTGATTGTGTATCCTGAGTTGTTTGATGCCTCTGAAAATCTGAGCACTGGTGTAAGTGGCTAAGCTTGAACTCATAACTTTCCCCACTCTTGGAGGGGGTAAATTGTAAAGGCAAGTTAATCCTGGCAGAGCTGAGATTAGAAGCCTTATCTCTTCAAATGAGTGCTCTACCCATGAAGAGCCTCCCGTTCCCCATCTTCTGATTAGTTTCAAACTCGAGTTTAAAGCCAATCACAAGTTAATATAATAAGAGGAATAAGTGCTCCTCAGATGCTCAAAATATTTTTTTCAGATTGTAGTTTCTCTGTACCAGTTTCAGCTGGCTTATGAAAAGACTGTAGCAAAGCAAACTGACTTGTATTAATTTTTTTAATCAGTGAAATTAAGCTGAGGGCCAACTTGGAAGACTTTGGTTCTACTGGAATAACATCTCTGATTAGCTTGGGGCAAAATTACTAATTCCAGTCAGGGATTTTGAATTTTTCATTGGGCTTAATGTGCAAAGCCCTTAAATATTCTGTCATGTTTAGTAATTTGAAATATCAGGATCCTGTGAATCTGTGTCTAAAAGGCTAAACCCTAGAAAAATACAGCTAAAGTTTTTGCTTTAATATTCCTAACTAAACCAATGTTGCCTTTGCTGTAGTTTTCTGAACAATAGCATGAATGCTTTGAATGCCAAGAGTTCTTCAGTGTAAAGATTTTAAAGCAGTTTGGTACGTGTGAACTCGTAGTACTGATATCAAATAAATCTTGCCAAAAGCTTTAGAATCTTCTGAATGTTGTGCTCTACCAGTGGCAACTTGGGGAGGTACGTGTCTTAGAGCCAAACATGAAATAGCATGTACTGAAGTGGATGCAAATTGAGCTCTAGCTAATGATTAATAATCCATACAGCTGTTAGCTTGAACTCTGTACATTCTGGGGCTTCACAATTCAGCAGGGAAAAAAGAAAAAGTGGACAATTTCAGCAATGATCGATGTGTTGTTAGCGAGTAAAAATAAATAGCTGATGATAATTGTGATAGCTTACAAAGAATGAGGTTATTTACAAATGCTCCATTTTGCATGTAATCTGACGTCTTTTCCCATGAGCTTGCTTATAATTCATATTCTGCTTTAATGTGCCTGCAAAATGTGCTTCTTTCTGTATGTGTATTATTTTTAGGATGTTATGTTTCCTTGGTGCATACACAATGAGCCTGAAATCCTGTAGGAATGTGTTTAATTTGAAAGTTTTATCCTCTGGGCCTGGTTAATTCAAATACAAGGCTCAGAACATTGCTGCAGTGCCTGGAAGAATGCGGGAATGGCAAATCATGTGCACAGAGGCAACGGGGAGCCGGGCTGCCGTGCTGAAAGGGGCTGCCGTCCTGAAGAGCTCTCCTCTGAAGCTACTGTGCTCGGTTCTTGCCTGTGACAGTGCTCTGCACTAATAAAATGAGCATTTGGCCAGGTTTGCTTTCCTTTCTAGCCTCGGTGTAGTTCCTAGGGCTGGTTGCAGTGTTCGCAGATTCTCGGTTACCCAGCGGCACGGTGCGGAGCAGGGAGCTGCTCGACTTCCCTGCTGGCAACGCAGCGCCTGTACGGTGATTTAAGAGGATTTGTCGGTGTCATTCCCCACCCTGTTTTTCTGGAAGATGGAAAAATACAGTTGCTAAGTCCGTAGTACTCTGAGCAGTCAACTCTGTTTGCGTCTGTAGGAATGCGAGGGCCGAGGAATTGGAGTGTGCAGCCTGCTGGAAAGCACTGCTGGCTCGCGGGCAGCAGGGGGGAACGGGCCTCACCGCCTCGCGAGGGGTGGGGGAGAGAACCGAGAGGCATTTTTTATAATACCCTGGGCAGCGTATGCAGGATGTTATGTCTGGCTTGGACTGGGCTGACGTGGTGGCTCTTTTTTTTTTTCCCCTCATAATGCTGGAAAAATAGATATAAGGGAAATAAAACTGGAACAAAATTAAAAGCAAGCTTTCTATTTCACAGTGAATAATTTGCAGCATCTTTCCCCAAAGAAATTGGGCTGCCACGAGAGATAGGAAGCAAGCGGCATCGACTTTTCTGCAAATTTATACAGTCTGCTTGAATATCCAAATGCCTGCAGCCCCATTGCGTGACTCCGGGAGAGGCGGCTTTGGGGCCAGCTGCCGGGTGGGGCTGGGAGCAGCCTCCAGCAGCCCAGCTGAAGGAGGGAGAGCTCCAGGTGGGTGTGAGGAGACAGGTGGGTGGGGAGAGATGACAGAGCTCCGGCTTTCTGTGGCTTTCTGTTGGCTGAGGAGCGGCGCTGGGTGGCTGGATGCTGAGGCAGGCAGGGAAGGCATCGGCTCCCTCCTGACAAGGGATGCGCAGTTGCTGGAGCTGACTGCGTCCTCTTCTCCACGTACCTTTGGAGGGTGGAGTGGGTCTGATTACTTTTCCGTAGCTGATTAGGAACAACTACAGTTTACGGCTGCTTCCTTTCCAGGAAGAGGATGTGGTCAGATTTTTCTCGGGTCTGACACTAGGCCCGTCTGCAGTTCAGGCTACTCGGGCCGGCATCCTTCTTGGAACAAGGCTGTCTTCCCTGGCTGTCATTTTGACCTGATGCGGGACATTTTCCTTCTATCTGAAATGTTGAAGCATACCCAGGCCCCGTGCAGTCCCTGCCCTCTGTGGAATTTGCCAGTCACAGCCCAGACTTGAGCCTCTCTTTTTAGAAGCAGCTGTATTTAACAGCAAAGGAGGGGAGAGAGAGGGGGTGGGGGTGGCAATTCCGTTCAGTGCCATATACCTGCTTGATGGCTGCGTGCTGTCAACTGCTTCATTCATTTCAGTGTACTAATCAGTCCCTAAGGCTGATTGTTGTTTCTGGATTCGACTACGTGCAAGTGCTTTTCTATTCCAGTGAGTCTGGTAATCTGAGTCCCAGTGGCAGGGCCGGTACAGTGCAGCCCCTGGCTCACAATAAACAAACTGTGCATTTTCCCCCCCCTCTGCTACTTAGGCTGAGCCTTACATTGCTCGGGAATTTGTGTCCCTACTCCTGACTTTCATATACAGACCAAACAAAACATAGGCTTTATTTCATTGTTTTTAATACCAAGAGGGAAGAGAATGAAATGGCTGTGCCGTTTTATCTGCATCTCCTTGTAAGGCAGGTGCTCTGTCTGAAGAAAGAAAATGAAACGTTTATTTGGGTTCATCGCATTCTTCAGTTTTCAGAAGTCTCAGGGAAAGGATTACTCCCCCTGCTTCTCTAGGTGTGTAGGCTGGGACTTCGAGCTCAAATTTATTTTGCTGAGACTTTGGAGTCAAGTTTTATATGCGGTTTTTGATGTAGGGCCTAATTAGGCCCTACGTATCTTAATACTTTTTGCTACATCTGCATTAAAGATGGCATTGCATATATTTGCATACCATTTACATTTAAAAGTTAGCCATGCTGTGTGCAATAATCATTTTAACCAAGCACCATTGACAGTCAATATTGTGAATAAGCAGCCACAATATGGGTTTACACAGTGCATGCTGTCGTCTTTCTCAAGCAGTCTGGATAATTTGGGATTTACTTTTTATTGGTAGGATATCTCTCTCCTAAGCAACGGCAGTTTAAACATGAGAGCTCCTGCTTTAGCTGGAGCCCATCTTTGCAAGACCATGTCAAACCGTTAAAATGCTCAGCAAAACGTACCCTGAAGTTGGAGCATGTTTGGTCTGCTGCAAGTACTGAGCTCAGTCAGGATGCTCGGCTGTTGCGTTCCTTTCTGGAGCTCCAGCTTGGTCGGTCTCTGCAAAAAAAGAAAAAGGGGGGAGGGGGAATCTCCATTAGTAGTTATTGGTTCTGACATGTAAAAGGTGGTTGTTTTACTAATTTGTTTTCAAAAGTGCTGGTGACAGACAGCAGTGGAAACTCCTGAGGTCTTCTGGGTATTGCCCTGTAAGCATACTAAGTTATTCAATTTCTCATTTATCAGAAATGAAATCAGAAAAAGGATTTACAAATAGCAGCAAGTCAGCAAAAGAAACAGTTACCTTAAAGGGCAAAGAATCCTGTCCTTTGACATTTTATGCCAAACATTCAGTCCGAGAGATGCAGATTTACGTCTTGAATAGTCAATTTAAAGAATACCCAAGCAGAAACATCTATATTTTACTCAGCAAAACTCAGTCTGTATTCTTTAGCTTAGGGGATTGACATGAGTCATTTTATGATTATGATGTCAGACTTTCATAAAACCTTTTCAGACATTCATAAAAAAGTATGGGAAGAGCTTGGAGTCAGCTAGTGATTAGGCTACTAAAGATCAGATGAAGGCATATTCTCTTTAGACAGATTTCAGATCTGATTCTATCAGAGATGGAAACAAGAAGTTTGACTTTTGTACTCTAGATGAGATGCACAAACGAGAGTCAGATGTTAATTTCCATCTCGGCGTTTAAGTAATAGGAAAAAACAAGAAGGATAAATAAAATCTACAATCTCTCATCTGCAGGCAAATGATTTTCCTCCTTTGCATTTACTTCTCTGACTGCTTTCGTCTGTGTAGACGTCACAGCCAGCTGAGGTTTGGCAGGTTTGCAAGTTAATGAACTAAGGATTTGATTCTGCAATAATGAAGCTATCTGGCAGATTTTCCATTGTCTTGGTCAGATGCTCTGGAAACATACGTTCCTCTGTTACTTTCAGGAGCTGAATGATCATCCCTTCTTCTGCAGTGTTCCCAGTTGGATGGAAAGATGTTGCTAATCATGCGACCTCTTACATTTTGTTTCCCTGTTTTATTATTCTTCCTCTAAAAATTGAGCACACTTGAGTTCATCTGAGAAGTTATGAATTGAGTAGTTATGAATTAATACTGTTAATAGAGCTGTACTGTTTCTATAGCAGTACGAAATCAGTTGTGCCAGTGCAGCAGCACTGTGTGTGCCAGATGATGCAGTTTAATGAACTGGAGTTGCTAATACTGGATTAAACACCATGATACTGCTATAGCTAACTGGGGGAATGAAAACCATTGCATTTCCCATGTAGTTGAATCAATTGTGGTTCTGCTTATACTGTGCCTTATGAAAACCAAGCAGATTTCACATTAATAATCATAATAATGTAGTCAAAAGTACTTGGGCTATCAGTGATAGAAGTGCTGCATATCACCAAGGACATGTAAGGAAAGGCTAATTAATTACTTCTGGCCCACTGCAGGTAAGCCAGTGAGTTAGGCCTGGCTTACCTGCAGTAGGCCTTCCTCCCTGCTCTGCCTCTGTGCTAGGCTGTTGTGCTGTAGACCACGTAGCATGTATCTATACCATGAGCTATGCAATGCCTTCTTCATCTGTACAAGTTTAGGATACCATGCAGCTGTAAGACTTCTTCAGCTCATGGATCTCTAGTCTTTTGTGGCTGTGGGAAAACCTGCCTGAAAATAGCTGATTTTGTTACTGAAGAAAAGTCACCACATCGTTTTTCAGTAATTTGATTCTATATTAGCTTTGTGCTTCTTGACATTCACCATTTTTTATAACATCATCTCATCCAAGTCAATCAAAGCTATTTCCATAGGGGCCCTTTTCAGACAAAAGGCTTTTAGAGCAGCACAGCTTCTCTGCAAGCGAGTTTTACGCCACATGAATTGTGTTTTAAAGAAATAAGTCTGAAAAATGAATTTCATATCTACTTAGTAAAATACGAGCTTAGTTTCAAAATCCATCAACTCTGAAGTGTCCCCTACTTGGAGAGTGTTCTGAGGTAACATTTCCGCTTTTGTATTTACAGGCAGCCAATCTAATTACCTGAATGATGCTAATGTGTTGCTGATAACCCATTATATGAGGGTGTAAAAAGCTGGAGGATGATTATAGATCCTGTACTTGTCTTAAACGATGAGAAACTAAAACATAAGAGAAGAATGCAGAAAACAGAGCATGAAAAATGAATGTTTTAGTAATAAAAATCATTCAGATTAAGCACAAAGAAGAGAGGGGAAGAAGACGAAATTCTCCCAGTAAACAAGTGATACTAAAACAAGTGGGATTTGAATCCAACTCGGAATGCTCTATGTATAATTGATTATTAGAATTTATTTTGATTGTGCTGTTCTTTTTTTATTACCCAAGCCTAACTGTGCTGTAAAATTTATCAGGCAGGAAATTAGTGGTTTTGGGGTTTCTTTTTCTTGGTCCACATAAATACAAAATCATTGTGGTTTTGTCACCTGGAGAGACATGAGCAGTTTATCTTGGACTGTTATCTAACATAAGTTGTTTATAGCTGTTGATATTAGCTGTAAATATTCAGTTACACTGGTACTTAAATAGTCATCCTCAATTTTAGCAACTCCCTGACATCAATCAGACCATTCATGGTATGCAAATATCGTTTCAAACTGTCAGCAAACTCAGGTGACATGAGTTTATACTTCCTTCGCAGTTGTTTTTTGTGGGGTGAGGATTACAAGTGTGACCCTCAGACAGGTATATGATTTAAGAATTAATAGTAAATCCCCCATAAGAGAGGGTGGAGCAATTCCCAGAAGCCTCCTTATATCTTCAAAACTTTTGTTATTATATAGTGAGCAAATTTAAGACCTCTTAAGGTGTTAGTGTGGGAACGTGTGCATAGCACAAGAACAAGAAGCAACAATCTACACTTGGAGCAAGGAAAATCGCTGCTATGTATGAGAGCGGTCAGGTCCTGGTTTCCCTGAGCGACGGTGGAATCTCTGTCCCTAGAGTTACTCAGCAGTCCTCTGGATGTGGCCCTGAGCAACTTGAACTAACTTTGAATTCAGCCCAGAATCTAGCAGGACAGAACATACAAAGGTGCTTTCAAAACTAGATTAATGTGGGATTCATAGCCAAATGAAGGAACATCACTGAATGCTTAAGGAACATCACTGAATGCTTTCTGGAACTGAGCAATTTTTGGTTCGGTGGACAGATGCTTTCTGACAAAAATGGGAAATGCTAGTGTTTGTGTGTTTGCCAATGGTCATTACTGGCATATAATGAAAATGCTTTTCTTTTTACAGTTATTATAAATGACATATAACATTTTTCAGTGTCACATGTCTCTTTGTGACCATAAAATAACCTGGTGCCATCTGGTTATTTGTGGGTTATATTTGGATTTACCACAAAACAGCCATTGGTTTTTAATATCAAAGACATACTGTTATTGTAGCATATATGGTGCCCAGTGCTGGAACTCGTGGCATATGTTCTTTTAGCACATATTTCAGAATTACTATTGACTTCTAAATAGGCAATATTTTGGAATTGACAGATATTAAGCATAAAATCTCATCAGTCCTTTGTATTTGTTTCTTACTCAATGTATAAGGAAATACGCTGCTAATTCTTGCTTAAACAAAGAGAACTACCTTTTTTCTGAAATAGTTGATCTTGGTCAAGATCTCTGAGAGCTGCTAACGAACTTGTTTGTGGAGGGGACTGCAGGAACAGTGCACATGGTGTGACTGTAATGGGAGGTTAGTTCTTTAAACCGCTTTGTATTAAATTTATGCACTGAAATGACAGAAGCAGGCTAAGCACAGAACTTGTAAAACTCTTTGTAGCCTGCAGTTGTAGGTCAGGCAGTCTCATAAACGATTTAAACTGGGAGGTCCTACATGGCTCTCTTCTACTCTAAAATTTTAATGCTCAGAAACACTCAATATTCAGTCATTTAGATTTGAGTTTAAAAGCAAATTGTTCTAAAATGTAACATGGAAAGGAAATGACTTCTAAAACAGAGCTCAGGAGGTGAGAGAGCTGTCAGTTTATTGCATCTGTTGGGCACCAAGACGGCCTTTTTGTTTTGTAGTACATGTTCCATGAGAGATGAGCTAACAATATTTGCAGTTTATATGCTTGTTTATATGCTTATGCTTATCTGCTGGCATTTATTTCTTTCTGGTTGTTGAAATTAATAAACAAGTAAGCTTTTCTCGTGGTTTGGCTTGGTACAGTTGTGTCTTTCCAAGCCTGTTAGCAAATAGGTCAGAATGCAACCCCCCACTGGCAGAGTGTTGACTGGCTGACTTCCTGCACTCTGACTCCGTGTAGTAGAGGTCCCCGTCCCCTCGCTTCCATTTGAAAGGGAATTTGGTTTTCATTGTCACGTGGACACCTTAACAACACTTCTGTGCTCTGACACTGCTTTTGTTTAGTGAGGGGTTTTGTGACCAGGTTCTGCCCTGGCAGAACACCCGTAGGAGCAGAACAGATGAACACGTTGGGTCTTTTCAATCTACTTCCACGTGTTGTGTTTTGGTATTCTGCTCTTTAGGCTTATGACTTCTGTAGACTTTGTGCTTTGAAAATAGCCTTGTAATCACTTTTATATAACAAGATAAATTGTGGCAAAGGGTTAGCCATGGATTCACTTAATACAGTTACAGCCGTGTGTCAAGTTCTTGTGCTATAGTAACGCGTTCGTACTAAGATTGTAATTTCACAGAGCCCATCAGGAGGCCATGGATTAAGACACTCTGGGTATCTGTGTATGGATCTGTCCAGGATTCACCAGTGATGAGCTTTTTAGCACCATAATTAACATACTTGCGCTTTTTGCCCGTGTTCTTGGTGTGTGCCTCAATGTTATTGAGATCTCTTCAAAACTGGCTTGAAATTTTGCTCTGTCCTTGCATTGGCCTTAGGACCCTTTCCAAACAGATGTCCTGACTGATGCTTCTTGAGGCATTTGCAGGTATCCAGGAATATGCAGAAGTATAAATAGCCTTGAGGAAGAGAAAAGGTCACATGCTTACTTTACTGAACAAGCCACAAAATATTTTGCTTGTTAAAACAGTCTAAGTTCTTTGCTTTTATATTTTTCTTGTTAGTGGTTGTCTTGTGTTCTGTTTTTAACAGCAAATTAATCTTTTCTGTCAAGAAACACTGTCAATAAGAGTAGAGGCATAATAGGTAATTTATATCATGGAAGAAAATCTCAAATAGAAGGAAAAGAAGTACTTTCTTCTGTGTTGTAAAGTGAGTGTCCTTGAGACAATGAAAAGGGTGAAAAAACTTTCCCATTCTGTCATGTGATGTCTGTGAATCGGGATCCTGCAGATCAAGGGCTGTACAGAGTCTTGGGCCGTGGCCACATGCAACGGCTCCTGTGATCTGCATCCATTTAGAAGGGACAGCACACAAAGCTCATTCTCAGCGCAGATGGAGTATCATGCAAAACATGTGAAGGCAGGGTATGAGAAAGTATCAGGAACAGGTAAACATGGTACAATGGGGGGAAATGGGGAGCAGTGTGTTAAGCAGGAAGATGATTTGCCTGACTTTTCTTGCTAATCACCCGGTGGTCTTGCCCTTGATTCCCCGGGTGGTAGACAGATGTGTCAGGTGAGGTCATTGATCCATCCCTTTGCCTTTGTATCTTTTCCCAAAATGGCACTATCAAAGACTCAATTTCGCAAAGCAGTTAATCTGTCCCTGCTGGCAGGGGGTATGTTAATTGTCCTACAGGATAATAACTACAGGAATTTCTCCTACTCATTTGGCCTTTATGGTATCCTATGGCATATCTGCTAACTGCTGTATATGTTTAGATGGCTCTCTTCATGCCCTTACCTGTGTGAAAGGGTAAACCACTGTATGTTCTTTCCCTTTCATAAAATTACCGGTGTTTCACATGCACTTGTCCTATCTGATCATTTCTTTTCAGAATAAAGGAGCCCGGATTTCATAACCGTACATTAAGTTTCCTTACGCTGAAGTTTCTTAATGCAGCCGTTCCGAATTTGGGGTTTTGTTCCTGCAGTAAAAAGAAACAACCCTTTGTAAACTTAAGTTTACGTGAGGAACATTAGAATGAAGGAACACATTTGTTCCAAATGTTATCACAATTATCTGGGGGGTTTATAATTAAAACCAAAAAGCAAAAAGAGCACCGTAAGTAAAAAATTTGTTCCGCTAGAGGCTGGCCTTTTGCTTCTGGTTTCACTTCTCTTTTAGCTTCAGTCTTTTTCCTTTCTCCAGTTCTTCTGCCTTGCTTTTCCTCTCCTTCCTCAAGCCATGCTATGTGCTGTCAGAGTCATGTTATTCTAGCCAGTCAGTCTTAAGCAGTCTGAGTCTGGACTGAAAAAACAAGGCTGGTTGTATCTAGAGGCCAAAATAGGCAAGACCTGTCTTTTTAGGTCAGGAAAAATCCTGCTTACCAATGTCTCTTTTTTGTACTTGACAGCACTTTCTCAAAAATGTCTTCCATGCAAAATTAGAAGCTAAGATATATTGTTAGATGCCAAGGGAGCAGGGGATGCAGAATTTAGAAGTTCAGTCGTCTGTGACCAGATTGTTACGTGACTTTGTGAAATGCTTATAACCCATCTTTGTTTCCCTTTTTGCTACTGGAAAATGTCTAAATAATACTTTGCTCGCTGTGGCTTTTGCAGCTTTACTGAGGCTTAATTAGTAGATGCCCACAAAGCACAGGAAAAATTGGTGCATTTCTTAGTGAATTGCAGTGATATGCTTAGTGATGCCAGAAGCCCATAAGCTTTGCCCTTCTGAGAATGGTCGGAATTGGCTTCTGCGAAGTGTTTTCTTCAGGACATAGACTGATGAAAACTCACAGCTGAATTTATGTTGAATAGTGTGAAATACTTAAATTGCTTACTTTATAAGGTCTGCATGTATTAGAAGATTAAGGGTTGGTCCAGGATCTAATAGAGGTGGTCTCTTTTCCTTCATGCGGTGATTTCTATTATTAAAGTTGACTTGAGTTTTCTCCTCAAAGGACTATTGATCTGAGCATCAGTTTATATGGAGCCCCTTTTGCTGCTGTTGGTTTGCTGCAGGTGTGTATGTGCAGGTAGGATAACTAACCTGCAGTAAATGAGCTTTGTGCATGGAATTTGCATTTTGAGAGCAGAATTGGTACGCACCATCAGGAGCTGTGGCCTGCACCGGTGACAGGGCGCGTGCATGATATGTGCCGCCTTTTCTGATTCTTTCACTAAAAAGTACTGGTGTGGTTCTCCGGTACCACCTAACCTAAACCATGGTCCCGTCTGCTCTACATCTAGGCACACTCCAGCTTTCACGCTGCTTTCCCTTTCTGATACAGCAGTGCAAGAGTGCTTGGATCCCCACAAGTAGCAGTTACTGCCCATACAAAGCAGAGGAAGTACCTGTGGAAGTTATTAATGTGGATGTCTACTAACTATCTGTTTTCAAGTGTCTCTTCTTGGCTCTGCTTCGAAGCATTGGAATGCATCAAGGTACGCCAATATTCCTTGCTTCTACAGCTAATTGCAATGAATAATGGGGTAGAGGTTTGTCAGATGTTCTAGGGCGCTCCTCCAACGTAAATCAAGAAAGTTACAGATAAATGTAGTGGAGAAGACTGTGGAGCTTGCTGTAAACCTTGCGAAATGATTTAAGAATGGTCCTTTGAGTTTCAACCCAAAGGCCTTGTCACTGGTAGCAAAGATACCTGAGGAGAGTACTGCTAGGATCACTGAACTGCGATGCGTGAGACTGTCCTTGTTTTCCATATTCAGGGAAGCAGGAAAATGGCATTGCTGATATTTACCCACATGCTAACGTGGATAGAAACCCTGCTGCTTTACGGCAACCCCTGTGTAGGGATTTATCCACACCAAATAAAATAATAATGGCAATGTTAGGTCAGGTCAAGCTCAGTCTCCTGTCTGAAACAGTAACCATATGTCTAAATGATTTAATGTCAAATCAGGCATTTTAAATTCAGTACTTGCATTCTGAGGAAATGGAAACTTCCTTCTTCTTTATGAAGCCATTCCTCTAATTCCTTCTGTGTTCACTCTTTTAGCACATTTGGAAGCACTCTGATGTTCAAGATTAAATTAACAGGATTCCCCCTGCTGTTTCTATTGAATTCAGTTAATATAATGAGTTTATTGTTAAATTAAACAAAATAAAGCCTGCCACGTGGCAGCAATACCATTGAGATCCCATAATTTCTACCTAATAACAGTCTACCTAATAACAGTGTGTACTGTCGGTTAGAGCTTAAAGGGTGGAGTGTGTGTGTCTGTCAGACGCGTTAAATACTTCTCAAAATTGTGTTTGTTTTTCTAACTGATTATATGCCCATTGTGCCTGTGACATGGAATTCTACACTTTTATCTCTGGTACCGTGTGGCTTTCCCTGTGGCTTTCTATATTTCCCTATGGCTTTCTTGCTTTGCCTGTGTATGCTTAGAAATTCTCCAGGTGTTTCTCTGGCTTGGACAGTGTGTATTGTCTTAGCTGTTGCTCAGCCTGAATATTTGGAGAGCTATGGCTTAGGCTGCTGGCTCAGTGAAAGTATTCCCTCTAATATCAGCAAATGTGCCCTGGGAAGGGGCTGGCCATACCTTATGGCAGTACCAGCCAGAGCCCATCCTTACTTGTTCAACATCTGTGCTCGTATGTTCTCTTCACCACTGCAGTTCCACCACTGTAAGGAAATTTTTTGTCTGTCTTGTTTTCTTCTTAAACTACTCTTTTTGTTCCGCCATCTGTTCCATCTCCACTCAGAACACTGATTATCCACAATCTCTCGTTCTGTTCTTGTTTTGTGTGCATGTCATCTTTTATGGCCAAACACAAAAGCTAGCTAGAAACTAAATGTTTTTGTATCCTCACGTTAATTCAAGTGTCAGAGCCCTGAGGCCCTAGGATGGTATCTGTCAATGGCTGCAAGGTGTGTCCTGAGTGCATGTCATTATCATGTCACGTCATTACAGAGCATTATACGTGGCTGTTTCTTAATTTTACACACACTTTTCTGCTTTCTGCAATGTGCCTGTCTCTACGAACGGCAAAGATTTTTAGCTTTGAGGCCTGTCCAGACCTGGAAAAACACAGGATTCAATTCTGCTGTTTGTTTTCCTTGGTTCTGATCTCCAGTGATACAGGCCGACTTGTGGGTTTGTAGGCTTGCTTGTATTTTGAGAGGATTCTAGGACTTGGATTTTGGTCTGTTGCTAATTGAAATCCTATTAAACTTAATGCCTGCTTTTGATTAATTTAAAACTGTTGTTTGGTTAGCAACTTAATGCTGAGATGTGGGGCTTTGACACTTAAATGCTCGCAAGGCATGTGCATGTGTGGATGAAAACCTGAGATGATTGCATAAGCCCCTATGAAATGAAACTGCTGACTTACCGCTGCTGCCTGCTCTTAGATGAGAGTTTATTTAATGTTTGGAAAGTAATGTGTAGCTAATGGTATTACCATTCTTTCGGGCTTTATTTGAAAATAAAATAAAATAAAACAACAAAAAAGAAACCCTCGCTTCACTTCTGGAAAGTTATTTTTCTTTTCCATAAAAGACCTCTACAGGTTAAATTTATTTAACAATTTTCCATCGGTTGAGTGGCACAAACTATTAAATGTTAACTGTAGGAAGGTTGCTATTCCAGCTGCTAAACCGCTTGAAACGTTAAACATGTTACAGGAAGTTGTTTTTCCAGTCTCTTAAGTGGTTCGAAATGTTGGAGAGATGTTTAAAATTCTTACCTCTCTTGCCCTCCCCAGAAATCCATCTGCAGCTCATCTGCTCACAACGGTCTTTGCAGTCGGGGCCTGTTTAGATTTTGCTCATGAAACCAAGTGTGAAATCTGTGGCCACAAGCCAGTCCCTGTCCCATAAGGCTGGGCTTGCTGAAGCCCTCTCAGAAGCTAAAAGAAAATGAACCAGGAGAACAAGCCTGCGTATTTATAAAAGCAAATCTGTCCAGGCGTCGTGTTTGTTCAAGCAGGGCTTCTCGCAGGTCAGCTCCAGACAGTTCCAGTCCTGCTGCGAGGCTCTTCTCCTCCTGCCAGTCTTGGTGCTGCTGAGAGAGCAGCGTGTGTGAGGCAGGACATGGGGCTCTGCTTCTTGGTCACTGCTCTGGGTGTCCTTGGGTGATGCCTCCACAAGGCCAGGCTGCATGGGGCTGGGGGCAGCCTGGGCTGGTGGGAGGTGTCCCTGCCCATGGCAGGGGGTTGGAGCCAGGTGGTCTTCGAGGTCCCTTCCGACCCAAACCATTCTGTGGCCCATGATGTGAGTACTTGCATATGCAAAACACAGTACAGTCTCAGAACAGAAGGGAGTTTTGAATGAGGAACAGGTTTACTTCTAACTCTTGGTGAAATTTTGGCCCTCAACAGAGACCACTGTAGCCCCGTGTGGTTTGTCAGAAGTGGACAACAGGCCTTTTTTAGAGGAAGTGTCAGGTACTTTCCATTCTTCCAGGATTTTAGGAGTTTAATGCTTTTTTGCCTGTGGTCCTCATTTGTTTCTTCTGTATTTTTCTCTGCTGAGCCTTCTCCCTTAGCCCTTGACAGGGATCACTGCCTCTGGTTCCTTTTACTGTGGAATTAGCGAAGTAGCAAAAGAAGTTGTTCTTTGTAAGGCTTTGAAGGTGGGTGAACAGCGTTTCTGTGGCTAGTGTTTTCTCTTTCACTTTTCTTTCCTTTGTGGATTTGGTGTGCTCTTTATTTTTCTGAACAGGAAGAAAACCAATGTAGTAGGTGAAGTAGACTTAGCAGGTGAAACACATCTGAGGGCGAAAACGGCATCAGTAAATATGATGCCTAGAAATAGAAGCAGGCACAAGGTATTGCATAGATTTTTCCCTGCCTGCTCTTTCCTGATAAAAGGCTGTTAGCTCAAATAAGTATAGACAGACGAGAAGTTCCAAGCCAAACTGGGACTCCTGGCAAACATCAGATCAGGCTGAAAATACCACTCCAAGTTAGAGACAGTGCTCCAGTTAGAGGTGTGACATCCCACACAGATCAGCTTGAGCAACTGTGCTGGGGAAGTGTTGGGTTTATCTACTGTTAAATAAGAAAACATGTCTAGCTGTAAGACAGGAGGAAGGATGGAATTGGAATGAGGAGCAGAGGGCAGGAAGAAGAAGAAAATTCTGCTCCAAGGTCACCTTTTACCAAAGTTAGGGAGGGGAGATTGAAGAGAGCTTTCTTACTGCTTTTGATGGCTAAGGGCTGCTGCAGTCCTGGCAAGTCTCTCAGGAATGGTTCAGGAAGATCTGCTGCCATACCTGAGGCAGACACTCATTTATCTGAGACACTATGCTCCGACCGCTAACAACCAGCTCAAATTGGCTTATTTTTTCACATTTGTCACAGAGCCAGCTGCATTGTCTCAGCTGTGCCTCTATGAACAGGGAAGTACAGACCCAGAAAAAGTTTGAGTCGTTACTCTTAAGCATTTCTTCACCCTCTCATCTTGTCTTTTTTTTTTTTTTTTTTTAAGCTATGTTTATAACCCTCGTTTTTTTAGTTACCTTGAAATCTTGGAATAGTTCCCATCTCTTCTGCAGGTAGATGCACAGTCCTGACAGTATCTTGTTACAGCACCCACTGATAAAAAACTGAAGTTACCTACCTGTAAGGTACTCTGAACCCCATTGTAACATCTGCCCTTGTCTGGCACCAAAGTGGGTTGTCTACTGGAGATGGAGGGGAGAATGAGTTAAGATGGTTGATGAATCACTCATCCCCTGTTGGGGTGGTGATGTTTGAGTTTTCAGTCTCAGGAGCTCTTTGCCTTCCTGTTCCCAGAAAGGGATTTCTGTCAAAGCCTCCACAAGGAAAATTCCGAGCCCTGCTTGAGCTGTGTGGGACTATCAACTGTTATTCTTATCAATTATTATACAATGCATCAATTATTCTGTGTGTGACCTGACCACCTAGCAGTGTGTTGCCTGCTAGGTCGGAGATTGGTACATCAACTGGCTTCTGCGTGAAACCAGGGGTGTGTTTTTGTCAGTGAAAGGGGGTGTATCCAGCACCTGGTAGGTGTGAGAGCTGGTGTTTGCACGTCACTTCGTGATGGGCACACGTGTTCTCAGAGACATCTTCAAGTTAAGTGACTTGTGCCAGGTCACCCAGCAAGTTAATGGCAAAGCCAGCAATATTGTGGAAACCTTCCTGGGCTCCAGACCAAATGTTTCTAAGCTAAACATGTGAATACGCCGGAGTCCTGTTTTCAGTGTATTTTCCAGGAATCAATAAGTAGCAGTCACAAGAGTTAATAGCTACCAGAAAGATGCATTATTTTATACTGCATACCATTTAGAAGATGCAATTCCTCTAATGGTGCTAGTGTAGGAGTGCGTTGATGTTGAATCCCCTTAGCAGTTTGTTAGGATTTAACTCAACCTCTGCTTGGATTGCGGTCTGTTTTCACCTGCACATACTTCTTCTTTGGGACCTCGAATCATCCATTGGTTTCTTCCATGTTGCTTGTCTCCTCTCAGCCATGGGAGAGAGGTGATCATTTGTTCTGTAAACCTGAAGTAGGCACATTTTGGAGCAAACCACAGAACCTGTCTGTATTTGTTTCATCAGTGATCCCTTCTCAGACTGATTTTAAATGCGAAGTCTGTATCACTTTGTGTTCTGTTTATACTTGTTGTCCTCAAAGAAGTACTCTCAACTAAGATAATAGTTTGAAGATAATTTCTAGGTATCACTTTCTCCTTTTCTCCTCTCCAGTGAATTCGTGAATCTGTGCCCCAGTGATGAGACGAATCACTGCATAGCTGCAGAAAACCTTTCTGCACCAAGGATTCAACACCAAGGATTGCCTGTATTTGTACCTGAGAAACCCCTCCCATTTGAGCTGAGATTTGCTCCATTTCTGACAAGGAGAGAGAGCAGCAGATGCCTTACAGTTGGCATTAGATGCTCCAAAATGAGGAACTACATTTTTGGGCTTGAGTAAAAGAGCGAGCTCCCACTCACCTCTGTGGTTATAGGCAGAAATTTCTGACACATCTTTTGGAAAGTAACGCTTTCCGGCTTGAAAGCACTAAAACGTCCTTTGTTGTAATAGCTGATGAGTGAGGTAGTGGTAGAACTGACAGAGTGATAATACCGATTGTGTTTAGAGAGACACCAGCTGTACAGCTGGAAGACTTGCTAAAATGAAAACTAAATTATTTGCAGAAAGCAATCCACTCACAGACTCTGGAGCATTTGCCATGGAGGATTTATACTGCACGGCGTATGTAGTTACAGGTACTCAACTCAAATGTCACTCCCGTGTGCAGTTGAGCCCCATTTTGACATCAGGTTACTCTTCAGAAAGCTGTGTTACAATGCCAGTTGCTAACGAGCTCCTTCAGGTGGGAAGCTCTGTAAATAAGTACCAGAGCTTGAGCCTTACTGGTAAAGAAAGTGAACCTAGCTATAGAGGAACCGTGCTAAGAGAGTGCTATCGTGTTTCTTTTATGATTATTTTCATCACAGTTACGGGGCAGTTGTGCCTCAGCAACATTGACATGCTTCAGACACCTGAAAGCACCCAATGCTTTCTAGTTCCTGGTGGCTATTTTGGTTTCTTAATCTCAGAACTCTTTTGAATGCAAGTAAACCTTTACAGATATAAGTAAACCTTTTGTACTTGATACCAGTAAACTTTTAGCAAGTGCAAATAAAATGTACCATTGCTTGAAAAAAATCAAGCAACTTCAAAATGTGTATGAGAGTACATGTGTATATATATACACACACTTTGTACCTGTTGGGCAATAAGCAATTGCTTTTTTCTTTTGTCACAGATGTAATCAGTAGTAGGTATGTGCAGGGATGGTGATGGTATTAATGACAAAAGTCCTGAAATCATACAGTTTCAATCCAAAAGACTGATGATTTATGAAATGTAGCTTTGTGTTGTTGGATGTACTGAGTAGTCACTAAATTTGTTAGTTCCCTGTTATGGAGTAGGGTTGCTTGGTTTGTTTTTGTGTGGCTAAGTAGTTGAGATGAAGCTTCAATGATTTTTCATACTTAGAGCTAAAAATTGAGCTAGTATACACAAAAGTGGTAATGCATGCTTAAAAATCAAAAAAGGGAAAAATAAAATAAAAAACTAGTCCCAACTTAAGAAAAGTGAAATTCTTCTTTGAAAGAGTGTATTTTAATCAATTCTTTCTTCTAATTAAAGTTACCATCAAAGCAGCTAATTTTCTGAATGAGCTTGCGTTACTGGCTAGCGATCTTATTCTGAAGTTACTCCTGCTCCGAGGCAGCCTAGTGTGTTTCATTTTCTTTGCTGTTTTCATAACTTGCTGCTAGAGCACTGCACCAGTGGAAACTCGCTTCTTTACTGGCTCTTAGTGGTTTGCTAGGTGCTGGCTGCAACACGCCGTGGATAGAGCGTGGTGTGAAAGCAACTGCTAACAGAAACCATGAAACACATCTTATTGCCTGGGTAATAATGGAACCTGTTGTATCACTTAAATAAGTGAGAGCTGACTTAAGCAATGATTTGGACTATGTGTGGAAGAATGGATGCTGCCGAAATTTCCCCAGGAGCTGCAGAGAGCTGTGCTGGTGCCTGCTGGAGGCCCCTTGCCCATGGTCGCCCTGCTGGGCAAGCTCACAGGGCTGCTCGGTGCTAGCAGCACAGGGCTCTCTGAGCAGTGGGTGGGATCAGGCCTCCAGAACAAGGACATTTGGTGCTTCTTGATGAGAATGCCCTGTGCTTATTACAGTCCTAATTATTGGCAAGCATCTGTACCAGGTGCCCAGTGAATTACTTGTCTAAATCTCTGAAAAATCAATTTAAGTCCATTCACAGTCGAGTCTGAGGCTGTTGTTGTCCATATGTTGTGGAAATCAGTGTGATTTCAGTTTCAGTACAAGGGAATGATAGATCAGAAAGATGTAAAAAAATGTTCTTTATGTGGAGATGTGGAACAGCTCGGCACAACTAGCAGTGCAGGCAGACACTGCATTAGCAACATGCACACACAGTAAGGAGCCCAACTTGGTGTAACCACTGACCTTCAGGAGCTGCTCAGCAGATAACTGATTTCCAAATCTTAGTGAGGTTACATGAGCTATGCTACAGCTGACCTCGTGAGGGACTGGTCAAGAACCTGAAATGAAAGCATGCCAGATCTGCGGACGGATGGCCCGTTGTAGGCCTTGGAGCGCAGATAACAGAAGCATGACCCAACCCCGCTGTTAACTGCGGAGCACTGCCCCTTTCTCAGACCTCAGTGCTAGTTCCCTTCCTGCAGCCTATGACAGACAGGGTGAGCCAACAGCTGCAGAATATAACTGATGCACAGGGCTCATAACCAGATGGATGCACGCTGAAGCAGAGAGCTGCTTCAGTCTAAACTAGGACTCACCGTGCAAACTGTGACTGTAGTGGCCAATTGAATTCATTTTGCTGGTGTTACTTGGATCACTTCAGGTGTGGGTACACCAGGTGACATCTTATAATTGATCTGGATTCTTCAAACTCTAATTTTGTGTCTGCACTGACCAGGTGGCTGAAACCATAAAAGCCAAAGCAAGGTCAGGTGGGCTTGCTGTGTTACTCGGCCACATAGGCAGCTCGCAGAAAATCAGGCACTATTGGCATAAGTGGTGGCATTCGCTTCCCAGGTTCTGATCAGAAGCTGAGAGGTTAGACCTGAGTGTATCGCATCCTGAACAGATGCAGCAGCTAGGCCCTGGATTATAACTGTTTGTAACAGGTGACTAGGGCTTGTACACCAATGTAGGTGTAGGTATTTGTTTGATATTTGTGGAGGAGGTCACGGTCACCAGCTTGTACTGTTCTTGCAGGCAGAGTAGAAGTGCTGTGAGTTCAGACTCACGGAAATCATCTGGTACCTACAAAACAGGGCAAATGGTCTGCTGTTGTAAGCATGAAGGCCTTTGGTTTGAAAATTATTAGGAATCCATAATTTTTTTTTCTCTTTATTACAAGAAATAAATATTTGCTTTGCTGTGTATAAAGTGAAAGTAAAGATCAGCACCAAATGTGCTTCAAAGACCTTTAAAGACTAGCTGTTGTGCAAACTAACAACTATCAAAATGAATTATTTCTAATGTATTTGCTTTATGTACAGAGAAGGCATAACATCTACTATTCATCGTGTCTTGTAATCTCCCCTGGATGTAACAGGCCTGAACACATGCTGGAATGGTGTTTGTGTGTGATGCAATAGCGTTTGATATTTTCTTATCCACGTAACATCTGGAGACAAACTTTGGAAGCACTGCAGTCTAGTGATCTGACACAGGATCAGACTAAAGACTTGGGGAGGGTTGGCTGCAAACAGGATTATTTACCCTTATTTATCTCACACAGTAGAGATATTTTCAGAGCCTGTAAGTTTTCTCTATCTTAAAGAGGTACTGAATTGATATGTTAATATGGAATTACTTGATATTAAATGCGATTTATGGACTGTAACCTTGAATTCTCTGCAAAAATGTAGAATTCTCTATGACAACGTTTTTTTCTTCTGTTTTTAAAAATAGTTTGTGTAGAAGAGTTCTGCCCTGGAATTGTTCACATCAACATTGCAGCACGTGGATTATTCTCATCCAATTAGATGGGAAGTAAACATTCATGGTAGAAAGTGTAGTAAATATTTTTCTCCCCCTCACTTTCTGAAAATAGGTTCTGCCAAGTAGCATGCAATGGTGTATAACCCCACTGTTCTGTGGTCAGGATTTCGTCTGGAACAGTCAAAGAAGATGAACTTTAAATTATTGGCTGCATTTGCCGGAAAGTCTTTTTGGAAGATTATTTGAATGGTATTTGCTTGTCATTCAGAGTAAGTTAGGTGACTGATTTATGAATTTTTTTATTGATTGATTTTAGCCAAAATAAGCAGTAAAGTTTTATTTAGGACTATCATATATTGTGTGAGTTTCAAAATTACTCAAATGCGTAGTTGGCATTTCAGTTTCCAAGGGTTTTATGAGTCTGGTTTGTCTTTAACCGTGAAAATAAAGATGATTGTTTTGCAATGTAATAAATAACGCAGACTTACAGAAATATTCTTAGTGGCAATGTTCTTATTTCTCAACCAGCACAGCCTGGCTTTCACCTCAATTTCCTTCATTTAATGTCAGTTTCCTGCTTGTGCATGGGTTTCAAAGGTCTCATCAGCTGGGAAACGGCATTAAAGGCTTTCTTAACCTCACCCAACCAAGTGTAGGAAAGACGACTGAAACTTATAATGTTTTCTTTCTCCTCCAAAATTAGGTTTGGATCCAGAATTGCCATCTGGGCTCACACCTATTTCTGTAAAAACAGATCTCATTCACTCTGCCGTGTATGTTAGCGGACTTCTAGGGTGAAACATAACAGTTGTTAGGTAGCCAACAGTAACAATGGGATAGGAAATAGGATCTAGATGACAATTTCTTAAGAACATAGCATTATTAAATTCTATAAATTACTAAACTCAATGTGTGTGCACAAAACAGCTGTAGAAAAGCAAAACTTCTGGTAAGCTTATACTTTGGGATGGTGATTTCTATTTAAATTTTATATTGTGGGTTTACATACAAGTATATCAGCAAGAAGAAGTAAGCAGATAACAGAAGAGTTGCCACTGTAGAGATTTAATTGTAAGTCATTTGGTTGAATGTTGTGTACCATTAAATAGTAACCAAGAATAAGTACATCAGTTTTGTGAACACCCTTAAAAGTACATTGTGCCTTTGGGCCAGTAGCATATATACAATCTACTGAAATCACAATATTGTTCCTTTTAGTCCTCGTTTCTTATATATCTGAAATATCTGTATGTATATACCGCTATGTATACACAATATATACATATACAATATGTATACCACTGTTTCCTTAAATGTCTGTTCCCTTTTATAAACATAGGCAATAGGGTAGTCGCATAATGGTTTAAATACACTGAATCTTGAAATTCTTAAAACAGAGTTGAATGACTTGACATTCTAAGACAGTTTATACATGGGCTTCCCGAATGCAGATATTCTGTTATATTCTCAGATTTTGGAGAAAAGTGATACTTCACAGTCCAGTAAACTCAGATGGGTCATGCTCAGATGCCCAGAAAAAAAAAATAAATCTGAATCTGCCATGATAATTTAGAGCATTTTTAGTATGTTCTGTAACTTCTAAGTATGTAAAATAGATTTTGAGAATAACATACCAAATCCACTAAGGTGCTAGTAAAATTAACTCTGGATACTTCCTACCTTCTGTGTTGTTTCTCATCTTCAACATGCATTTAACTTCTTCATGAAGGAGCTAGTTTGCTATAGATGATTTCTGATTCTAAGGATTAATGAGTACTTCCATGTGAAAAACACAGAATTTCAGTCAAGCCCTGAATGTTCAGCTAATTTATAATTTGCTGAACTACCTTGCTGTTTTTTGTCTCCAGAATGCAGTGGCTTTTTCATTATTTTTTTTTTTCTCCAGGTAATCCATAGAGTTTAGAAGTGAAAATATCCTCATTGTGGCAAAGCTTGTTTAGATCAAATGCAGATTTTGGCAGTGGATTGGTAATGAATGTTTTAGTCTTCCAACTGAAAAGAAACTTTTTTACTAAGCAAACTTATTTCACTTATTGCATGCATAATTATTAATATTATTTTCAAATAGCAATAAATAACCAGCGTGCAGTGTAATACTGTTGCCTATTTAGAACCATAATAATTGATCCTCGTGTAGCAGTCTGAGCAGCTGCTTCTGCTTCTCCCTTTGGGCAGAGGGGTGGTTTGAAGCCATTTAACACTGGTCCAGTGAATTCTGTGAGTTCTGTAGTGCAGCACCCTCCTGCTATTTACCAAAATGTGGTTGATCACTTGTGACTGGATCAAGTTGTAATCGGAGTCTTTATTAGGAATACAGAGTCATTAGTAAGCTGCTGCTTTCCCGAGTCAACACTGGGGGAGTGAAGTGTTTGTTTGCATCCTCTTTTATTTATTTGCTGTTACTTTCTGTTTGCAAAACGTAAAAGCATCATGCCTGTTTCTTCTATTTTTCCCCTTGGGTTCCTCGAGCTGAAGGGCCAATGTGGCCGTTCCAATGCAGGTCCTGGGCTCCGATGGCTGCGTCTTGGAGGCAGGCACGTAAGGAGAGGAGGGGTGGGCAAGAGCATAGCTGGGAGCCAGGGGAGCTGCGGGGCTGGGCTCCCTGCCCAGCTCTTCCAGCGCCGCTCTGCTGGTGCTGCCGGCAGTGCCCCGTGCCCTGTGCTGCAGAGCTGGGGACGGGCTCCTGCAGCCCCTCCCGGCGCTGCCAGCACCCCCCTGCCCTCCTCCACTTAATCCAGCCATGTGCCTGAGTGCTCAGCGAGGGGGATTACTTTAAGTCTGCATATTTTCATCTTCCCTGCGTCCAGGTCAATTTACTGGCTGGGCACAGTGAGCCAGAAACTGATTGGTGTAGTGTGGTGCAGAAGCAGCCAGCTGAACTTTAATAAAAGGCAAGGCATCAATTTGAGAGGTTACTGTGTTTACAGGTTCTCCTGCCGGATAAATCATAGGAAACCCAGGCCAAAATAAACAGCCAATTTTTCTTTTTTCCTTCCTTTGTGGCAAGGTGATTATATTTAAGAGAAGTGTAGGAATTTCCATCTTTCCAGTGACACCATATGAGAACCCGCTTAGCACTGAATAGTGACAGCAAATGCTGAAGTGGAAAAAATATTTTCATCCATCTGCACTAATCTTCTTTTACTCCAAGATTTAGAGAGAGGGAGGAAAAAATGAAAGAGTGGAATCAGAAAAATCTTAAAAGCTTGGTTTAAGCTTTTAGCTTTGCCAGCTCATTCCCTAGTCAACGAAGAAAGTGCCAGACTTCTGCATTTGTGGTGGGGATATTGGGATTTTAATAATTTGAACAGTGATGCCTGCAGACCTTATTACTGAAAATAAATAAATAAATATCAGCCTTCAAATATAAACAGAGGAAGGAGAAGTAATAGCTGGACAGAATTGATTCTTTTTTTAAAGCAGACTGAAATACAGTGTACAAGTGGAAAGAACATAACTAGTAGCTTGACGTTCACAAGAAAACTGTAGAAGTATCCTGTTTTTTTTCTGCTCCTACGTAATTTGTGTCTTGTTATGCCATCAAATCGCCCATGATCACCCATGCTGTTCTGAACTGCACAGATCCCTCTGCTTTGGGAGCCTTGCCAAACTGATGACAAACATGGAAGGATTTAAATGCTGTGAATTATTCTCTCATTGCTTTTACCTTGGTAGATGTCACATTTTCAAGGACTTGTTCTGTACAATAGGAAAATCTAGGATACTTTACTGCTTTTTGGCATTGAATCAGACCTGAAAGTTGCGTGCTTGCTTAATCAGGGATACATTTTCCTCCACTTCTGTGGGGTCATCCTTACGGATGTAAAGTAGTGCTAAATTTCTTAGTGGTACATGCAAATCTTGTTTTAAAGCTGGAACATCCCATTCAGAATCTTAAGGAGAGAAGCAAAAATCAAAGAAGAATTCATAGAAAATATACTGACTTGTTAAGAAAGATCTTTGTTGCTCTGGCACACAATGAGTAGATACCAAAATCACTGGCAAAGAAACAATTAAGAAATGAACAACTTTGCAGAAGTCAGTACCTCTCTTCTCTGTCAGGGTGGGTCAGCTAAATATATTGCTGCGTTTTTCTGCTGAATAAAAGGCCTGGGTAAAGAACCAGAGTTAGGACAACAGGAACAAAAACATCCTTTTGAGTTAATCTTTGGCAAAGTAACCCACCATTTGAAATATTTAAAATGTTCTTCTGGTTCAGATTTTTTCCTCTTTCCACGTCTCTGCTCCTTTATTAATGTTAGCTGTGGGGTTTTTGTGCATTCCATTCTCTGTTCCTATTTCACTGGATATTTCTGCCTCCTCCTTGTTTCTGCGGAGCAACACAAATGTATCTCAAAGTTGAGTTTTGAGGCTTGTATTTTTTTATTTTGTTTGTTTGAATGGAGGGTAGAGTTTTCTTCATCCCCACTAACTAGAGTTTGTACTGATCAATGTGGTAATAATTTGTTTTTCCAAGTAATGGTTGAGTAGAAACTGGCCTTGAACGTCTCCAGGGATGGGGCAACCACAGCTGCTCTGGGCAACCTGCTCCAGTGCCTCACTGCCCTCTGAGTAAAGGACTTCATCCTAACATCTAATGGAGATCTCCCCTCTTTTAGTTTAAAAAACATTACCCTTTGTCCTATGATTCTCTGCCTGTGTCCTAGGTCTAATTTATTTTTTTTTAATCTCCCTTTCATTACCAAAAGGCCATAGTGAGGTCTCCCCAGAATCTTTTCTTCTCCAGGCTGAACAACCCCAGCTCTCTCAACCTTCTCTTCAGAGGTGCTCCAGCCCTCTGGTCATCTTCATGGCCCTCCTCTGGACCCATTCTAACAGATAAACATCAATTGTTATATGTTCAGAATTTTAAGCTCTAGCTCAGGAGTCATTGTATTTGGTAGTTTGCATTCAGGATGTAGCAGAGGGAAATTGTTGTTTTGCTTTTATCCCAAACCTATGGGAAGTGAAATGATTCTCTTCTGGAGGTGGCATATCAGCCAAGGAAAACAATCTTGCTTTTAGAGTTATGTAGTGCCAGTTGTAATTGGCACGTTGTTTTTGATGAAATCACTGTTTTCCATACTCATTTGTTTTTCATAAAAGCTTTGTCAACCTCTGTTCTGATTTCTTTTGGTTCTAATCTGAGTCTTTGTGCTTTTGGGACAAATAGTCTGAAGGTTGATGTTTTGCCAAAATGAATACTAGAGCACTTCCAAAACGAATTAAAATGAGAACTAACGAAAGCCACTTTGCTTCTGAATGAGGAATCTTTCAAAGAGTTTAATGATCTTTAATGCATAGTAATTTTCACTTTAGTTAATTTGATTTAACTTGACTTGAATGAGGCTGTGCAGACAAGCACCGACTCCCATTGATTTTCTGTGGGACTTGAGCTCTTTTAAAAAAAAAAAAAAAAAAGTACTTGTGAAAGATATGATAAGGGTACATTTGAAAACGTTAACTGCTCTTGTCCTTTGCTTAAGAAGTACTTAAAAATAGTGCATTTAGCTTTCATAGCACCTTTGACAGTTAAGCAAAATTGTAATAGAAATTCTTAAAATAGAAGTGTGTTTTTTTTCTCATCACTACGGGACACATCATGGTCACTCAGAAGCTGATGATGCCACGGGCTTGGAATTCAGCTCCAAATGCTGTAGCCCCCGCATATCAAAGTTAGTTATCCTCATGTGCCTAACAGATTTAAGTTGCTGGAAGAAAGAGCGTGGGAGAGGCTTAGTACAACATTTTCATTCCTTGTGCTTGTAAAAATGAGCTGGGTTCTGGTTTATTTACACCCTGGATGGAGAGGAATAGAAGTCTGTGTATAAACAGCAATCATTACAGGCTATTTTATAGTCGTGAAAATCCTGGAATGCTTCTTCCAGACAGTTCTCAACATGTAGCACAGCGGCTTTCTGAGAGTTTTATGACATCAGCAAACTATCGCTTCATTCAGCTATTAAATAGAGCTGAACTCCAGCTGAAGCTGTAGAAATGTTTTTCCCCACTTGCCCGTGATCCAGTGCAAATAAATGATGAGCTGGGAGTTTGGATTTATCTTGCTTGAAAGTGAATCATAGAACTCACTTGAGGTGTTGATACTTCTCAACTGGAAGTGACATCTAAGTCCTATCTGCTTTAGATATGCAAGATTTGTAGGTGCATGGAATTTGTTTCACTGTTGTGTTACTATTAATTGTTTTAGTGTTTATAGTTTATAATAGTCTGTATGGTGAATTGCACTGGATTAGAATTTCACAGAACTATAACTGCTGCACGATAAAGTAAAGAGAAGACAACTACAAAATAAGCATGATGGCAAATGAAGTTTGAGCTAGTGCGTGAAATGATAGCAAATACAGTTAGCTAACAGTTGGCCATGGACAATTGAGTAATTGGTCCTGAACATGGCTGGAAGGCTGTGCTCTTAATTACTAATTTCTTTCCAAGATGGAGCATCTGCTTTCTTTGTTTAGTTTTAATAGCCTGTGGTTGACAGAATACCTTCTGGGTTGTTTGTTTTTATCCCTGAAATACTTATCAAAGTCATTTCTATTCTAATAAGCCATGTATCCAGATGCAGTGACTTGGGGATTATTTGCAGGGTATTGCTTTCTCTGTGTTCTTTGACAAACCACAAAGGTAATAGGGAATAGTGTTGCAAGGTACCTTGAGAGGTCATCTTAGCTATTCCTCAGCCTCAAGGCAGGATCTTTATCTGGAAAGCATTCCTAACAGATGTGTGCATTAAAGAACTCCAAAAATGGCTGGATATTCTGTAACCTCCTCAGGTCATCCACATCAGGTGTTCCTAATGTCCAATCTAAATCTGCTTTGTTAAAGTTTAAACTCATCATTTTCCCAGGGTATCCTGAGGAGTCACAGAAATGTGATGACTCCTCTCTTTAGTAAACTTTATCTGGAGGCTTCTGTAATGCCTCTGTACAGTCTTCTGATACCTAGACCATGAAGCAGATAGCATCTTTCAGTGTTTCCTTAAGTGTGTATTACCCATTCCTGTTCTCTGAGCTCTTTCCAGCTGTTCAACATACTTTTTTGAGATGCTTAAAAGCACCAGATCCTCCCTGAAATTAGGTCCAAGCCAGTTCTTTCCCCATGTTTTTATATAATTGCTCTTGCCAACCAAATTGAGTATTTTGCATTTCTTCTTGCTGAACGGATTTGATTTATTAAATAATAATTTATTATGTATCACTTTAGGGTTTGCTGAGATCACAATTGGAAAGAGTGAGGATTGAAGTGACCCCTCCCACCTTTAGACTGTTTGCAGATAAAGTATTTTCTCTATTGTGAAATACTGCTATTAAATGCTGCTGGGGAATGACTGTTTCCTGAATCAATACCATCAGGAGCCTAGAGTAGGTGGCAGAACCCAGCTGCCAAGCATGTCAACATTTATTCCTTCTCCACAGTATTGTTAGCCTCCCAATGTGCTCAGGCTTAGAGAGCTGGGATCCAATCCTTCAGATTTTTCTCTGGGTTTAGCTGTGTGTGTGTCTTAGCGTTGTACTGGAACTGATGAAGACTTCCTTGCTTAAATAGACCTGTACGCTAGTTAGGACTGGCTCATGATTCCTTTAGGTTGCAATAAGAGACTATGTCTGTCTCAGTATATTCTTACTTTTTTTCCCCACCAATAATATTAGGATTTATCAGTTTTTTTGAGCATAGATCTGTCCAGAGCTAAGCTAGGATAAGTTATCTGACCTCAGAGTGTCTCTTCAAAATAAAATAAGGCCTATCAACCTATTTTTGCCTGTTCTCTTCAAAAGACACTTCAGTCTTGAATTGTGAGAGCCCTGACCCATGCTTGTCCTATCTATCACTGCAGTCACCATACTGCCAATAGGAGAAAAGTCCTTAGGGCAAAATGTGTGCTGCTTCTGAAAACCAATCTTTTAATTCTGGTCTCTCTGGTTCCTCTTGTTTTCCTGTTTGATAATCCTAGGAGTCATTTAGGGAAAGATAGGACAGCTATCTTCCTTGATGGTGTAGGGGAATTATCTTCTGGAAAGAGCTTCAATACCTCATTTGAGCAGATAATTCTTGACCAGATGATTGCTCATTAAAAGAATTCAGCTTTCAGTCTTAATGTTGTCATCAGCATCTGTAAGTTAGAAGAACTGAAAAATGCATGTTGAGTGTAAGCTTGAAGCACTCCTCTCAGGGACGTAAGGCCCTTAACCTTAATGGGAATTGAAAATGGACTGCTTCACTGTAAAACACAAAGGTGAGATAAATTAACCGGACTTTGGCTATTTTATTTTGTGGCTTTTACATTGGTAAATGCCAAATTATTAACTTAATATGAATCTTCGGAATTCTAATTTTTGAATGATTAATTTTCCTAATAATACTGTGGAATAAATAGGTTTCCTTTACAACTATAGGTGTTGTTCCGTGTCAGCACGCAGTCCTTCATGGATCACAGTGCAATGAGCTGAGACAAGCAAAGAGTGAGGGGACTAGGTACTCCCTTGGCTCTCCACCAGGCATCCCTGGGAGTAGGAAAAGAAATCCAGTTATCTGCAGTTAACACTGGGCAGACTAGGTGGCCAGGATAAAGTAGGTAGCCGTGAGTTGGTCACCCGGTTGTACGCTTCATGAAGGGGAAGAACTTTAAAATACCTGAGTTTGGTCTTTTATTGTCGGTGGAAGGAGAAAACAAAACAAAACAAAAACAAACAATAACAACAAAAAAGGGCTCAAGCTTAAATATTGATGCATTCATTTAGGCACTCCTAAAAAAAAATCATCATCACTTCATGAGATGACTGAGACAGTTTTTATCTGGGAAAAGCACATTTAATAGATGTTCCATGAGACAACAGAATAATTGATGACACTCCTCAGATTAATTTTTTTAATTGAAAATCATATACATTCCTTATACAAAGAGTATAAGAATATAAGTCTAGTTACATTATCAGTTCATTAAACATGTAAATAAAATGAGGAAAAGAAAATGGCAAGATTTTGACCATGGCCTAAGATGGATTGTTGTCACAATATTTAATAGAGTAGCATTTGTTTGCTCAAGCACCATAGTTATATCAGAAGTGTGTAGATTCCACACCTTTTTATGTATTTGAATTACCGTAGAAGAGCAGTTATGATTAGTAAGTTGCTTGGAGTTAAATCACAGCTTTCTACTCTTCAGTAGCAGTTATTCATAGATGCAGACTGTGAATATGGGAACATACACCATCTTAACTCTATTGTGGTCTTCCGAAGCGAACATTGTGATGTGGTACAGAACAGATCTTTGCCTTTTGGCTGTCTCGCTTTCTTCCTTATTTCATCTTCCCGGTGACTGAAAGCAGCTCAGTGAAGCAAGGTACACGCTGTACAGTATACTGTAGATACCCAGCATTCAGCATATACCCAGCTTATTACAGAAAAGCCCCTGCAGCATCTAGTCCAACTTTCTGACCTTTCTGTCCCTTAGAAATATGGGCATTGGTGGTAGGGCTCAGGATGTCTGGGTTAGCGGCAGCCTGTAGTTGTATAGTAGTGAGAAACGTACACCCACCTGTTCTTTGAAGGTGGATGAGTTCTTTGAAAAGAAAGGTGTGTTGGAACTTGTGGCATGATGGGTTTCTGTGCTGCAGAAATAATTGGCAGTGCGGCTGTTGGGATTTCCCACGCCTGCATGTAGTTTACTGACCATAGACGTTTGGATGTAGATGGCACGATTCATGGATCCTTTCTCTTACCAAACTTTGAATGGAGTTAGTACTGTTACAAAGAAAAGCAAAAATACATGTGTTGTGATGTAGTAATTCTGTTAGTAATTAGATGGGAATTAAGTTGCTAAGCAATTACCAAAAATTTGTCAAAATATCTGCCATCTCCCCTAGGATTATTTATGGAGAATCAGGTCTCTAGTACTGTAGAGTCGTTTGTGACCTGCTGCATATATATCATCTCAATCTCAGTTTAGTAACTTCATTTAGTAAGCTCACTTGAGCACTACAACCCCTTTGAGTGTTCTCTCGAGGCCTTTTTAGGTATGACAGCCATACACAGTGCAGGCTCTGTGAGCAGGGAGGGTTTCCCTCCTGCTCGGAGGAGGTGCTGTGTTCTTCAGAATGCACCAAGTTGACTTACGAGTAGAAATGTGTGTGGTAAAATCTATAGAAGAGCAGTTGAATGGTAAGAGCTGACTTAAAGCAGCACCAATGTTATAATTTGGAACTGAAGGATGGTCTCCAGAAAATCCCCCATCCTGCTGTTACAAATTCACCTTGAAGGATGGTTGTGACTGGCTGCTGACAAAGGCTCCTGCTGGCAAAAGACATAATATATATTGCTACAGGTCACATAATGGTAAATGAACACTTACTGTCTCTGTGGCAACTGGATTGATTATTGTGTCCACCTCCGAACAGATCTGGCTTTGTTTTACAAGTAAATGCGTTTGCCCCTGCTGTGTTGAAGTCAGAAGATGGGTTCAAATACACAGAGCTTGAAGTGAAGACAGTAGTGATGTGCACAGGAGATAGTTTCAGCTTTTGCAAAATTACTTGTCATGTGTGTATATAGAAATAAATGACTAGGGATATATGCACATTCTTTTTTTTTCTTGTAAGCGTGATTTTCTTTTTGCAGGCCTACATACCTAGAATGTTATTTCAAGTTAGCAGAGAATATTTCATTGCCAGGTACTGGCTTCGCATCATAACCTGTGGTTTGATAAAAAGGTCTCTGTTGGTAAATACCATTTAACTTTAACACACTTGAGAAAATTAGAGATGCAAGAAAGTCCACGTAGGAAGTTTTTCAGATCGGAGCCTGTGGTGCATATTTCCCTTTGCTAAAATGCCATGTCCATTGTCCCAAATGGGAATTTGAATATTTTCACATTGATTGTTCGCTGCCATGCAACCAGAGAGGCAGTGTCACCTTAAAGAATGACCATATGGATTTTCGGGATGTGAGAGGCATGGGTATGCACATATCAGAACAAGCTCTGGTAACTGTCTCATTTGAGGAGTATCATGTTTGAAATCATGGTTAATCAAGTGGGCCAAATCTATATTGTAATTGACTTTCTAGCTTTTAACCTTCCGCAAGCTCTTTGAGGATATGGGATGGTGAAGCTCAAGTCCTAGCTGTGCTCGATGAGGCACCCATGTCTCAGCCTGAGCTGTTAACTGTTCTAAGGTAGCATATTTGCAAAATTCTTAGGAGTTTCATCTTTACTCCAGTACAGAATGAAAAATGTTTTCTAATTTGTCATGAAATACAGTTCTTGTGTTCCTGCCAGCCACAACTGTAACTTCTGGCAAGAGTCGGTTTGGACTGCAGTCAGCACTGCGATCGGGGAAAACGGAGTAGTAGCCTGGAGCTCGCTCTGCCACCCACCTCCAGAGCTGGGTCAGACATGCAGAGACCTAAGCTCTGAGTGCACTGTGCACTTGCTCCATGTAATAATGTCTGACAGGAGGTTGAGAGATACCATGTTTTGATGGAGAAGATTTTTTTTCCAGTTAAAGGCATTCAAACATATCTTTCTCTCATGTTTATTTATATATGCATATACATATACTTAATACCTACCCTTCAAAGGCAGATACAGTTTCAGAGGTGGAGTCTGAGCTGTTTTCATGAGGGAATTTTTGGCTTCCTCTCGATCTCCTTGTTCAGGATTCTACATCACGTTCTCATATGCAACTGTGGAGCATATTTGCAAGTATTGATTGGACTGAGGTGAAAACAGCACAGCACTGAATTTTCAGGGATGTATAAGCAGCAGCATGACATTCTCTGCTTCCCGTGGAGTTCAGCTCCACAACCAAGTAAAGACTGGCCCAAAGATTGAATAAGCTATTTGCCATTTTTACTTGCTGTATTTTCACATAGATGTTTATTTTGTCGTCAAAGCATCTTTGTCTTTTTTTCCTTCCCTGTATTAACTTGCTCTAGTTTTTTGGCTGGCATCTTCCCCTTCGTCTAGGTAACGTCAGAATGAAACCCCTGACTTTGTCACTGAAGCAATTTTTCACTAGAAGCCTTCTCTGCCAAGTAATTTCTAATGGCATCATTAGGTAAGAACCATGAGCTACATAAAAAATAAAAAAAAATAATAAAAAAAACACCTTAGATTTAATTGCTTTAAAAGGTCTTTTCATGTGCAACAACAACTGCTGTATTTTAGTAAACTGGTAGTATATGATGTGAGGGAATGGAGACTTGAAGAGACCAGAGCAATCTTCAGAAGAAAGCAAAAGAAAACAAAGATGCTTGTCTGGATCTGTGTCAGTAGGAGGCCACTGTGGCCCTACAGGAGTTAATTTGTTAAGTATGTTGCTGCTGGCATGCTAATTAGGTATTTCTTGAACCAAGGAACTGTCAGTTGCAAGTTTCAGAACTATTATTTATTTTTTTTAAAGGCAGATGAAAGTTTCTTAACAAGACTGTTCAATAATGTTTCCAGTAATTGGAAGAAATTGACAGTTTTGATGAGGAGAAGGGCCTTTGCTTTTGAGTTGCCTGCTCTAAAGGGAAATTTTAGAAAGGTGGAAGAATGAGGGTAATGGAGCCCACAGCCCAAACCTTGTAGGGTAATTGTTTAGGCTGAAGAAGTCCTAAACTGGTTGTTAGTGCTAATGTGACTTTCAGGGATAGGTGGAGCTACCAACTGTGAATGGCTATAAAAGCGTAAGTGTGCCTATTCAAAGAGCAGGGTGATCTGTGTGTTTGTTGCATGTAGATTACCTTTGATTGTTAAGAATGTGCAATCCTTCACCTTTTTTAAATAGAAATGATTGAATAGTCATAGCTCCCATGAGAACATAATCATTCATACTGTGCTATAGAAGACTTGAAGACACTTCAGGGAAGTACATAGCTGTGAATTGAAACCATCCATAAGTATGGTGTGTCCTAAATATGTTAGTGCAAACACTGCTTCCACCCTGTCGCAATGCTAACTTCAGCACATTCCTGTATTTCCTATAGTGCCCCCCGCCCTCCCAATGATGGATCCTAATCCCAGAGAGACAAATAAGTGAACTAATATTTAAAAAAATGCTGGAAATTGTTCTGTAGAATAAGGCAAAAATGGTTTCCTTTCCCTTATTCTTATATGCTGTTTTATTTCACATGCCATCTATTAGAACTCAAGTACTGTCTACACCAATTTTGCAGACATAGCGTGGTTAATTTTGATACCATTGAAAAATCATTTAGAAGGTGTAAAAAAGATAATGCCATTATTATATGTACGTCAAATAAGCATAACATCAACAAGCCAGATAAATGGAGAAATATGCCTTTCAGTAGGCTTTTGTTTGTTTGTTTCTGAGCTCTCTGAGCAGTCTCCTGATTGACGAGGGCATGTGTCTTCTCAGGGCTGGATGGGGCTTTCTTGACAGTGGATCCAAAGAATCAAAACAGCGTCCTCTCTCTGTCTAATGTGTAATAATGAACATACATGTACACACCACCTGTCTTGAACAGTATTTTATTCTAGTTTTCTATCTGGAATACTAGACTTATTTACTTCTTACAAATAGCCAGCATTCTATGCACATAGAATCTGTAATTTTTAACATGCCTTTCTGTTTTAGCACATAGGGATGTAAATTATTCAGATAAATTGCTCAAATCTATGTGATCCATTCTTAGCAATTCAGTTTTCAGAGACCAAATGTTTAGCTCTGTGGTCAGAAATAATCTTAGGAAATCTAATGACTGTCAAGCTTGTCTTAAATAGCTTTTCTGTGTTTGGAAAAGCATCACTTAGCTCAAATCGGTCCAAAGAGTAGGGAGAAAAATGTTTTGGTCTTAATCTCTTTTCAGAAAATTCTTTCATATCAGGGTCATGTTTTTTTTTGTTTTGTTTTGTGTTTTTTTTGTTTGTTTGTTTGTTTGTTTGTTTGTTTTTTCATGTTCTGTTAGTGAGCTTTCTGCTTCTGCTTTTCTATCGCACTTAGAAAACTGGCAAGTACGTATCACTCTGACGTGGTGATTTTGATCATTTTTTTTGTTTGCAGTCCAAAAGGGACTCACTTTCAAACTACCTTCAGACACAGTGTTTGTAGAACTGGGGCAGTTGTGGATTCAGAATGTCAAGCTGCACTTCTTGGCAGTGATAAATCTCATGACCATTACAGGCAGCATTCCCTCTTGCAGACATCAAATTCAGATGAAGGCTGAATTTGCCCTCGTTCTTACATGCCGAAAATTTTCAGTTGTTTGGATCTGTGAGTCTGTTTCAGGCCTGTAGATGTTGCATTTTGTGTTTTTTTCAAGGAAGACACTAATTGACAGTTATGCTTTGATGTTAACTGTAACGATGTAAATCTGGAGCACTGTAATTGTTTTAGCTTTTTACCCCCATCAAAGCCTTTTTCTGCTTTCTGAATCTTCTCTTATTCAGTGTAGTATCTTTGAATGCTGCCTTATGAATCCTTGGTTTTAGTAGCTCCGTATCCAGTTAGGCTTTGTAAGAACAGACTTTGAACTGGTGAATCTTTATTTATTTAAAGGACTTGGCCATGAGCAAAATGCACTAGCAGCCATCAGTTTGCCTTGCCTATTGGTGGCAAGCGTGAGGAGAAAATGAAGGTAAGGCAGACTGCAGCAGTAGTAATTACCTAGGTGCTTGTTTAACCATGCAGCAAGTAATGAAGTCAGGGACTGTAATGTCACATCAACTACATTACCTCATTTTCTTCTCTTGCAGACACAGGGAGGTTAAAAATAATGAGCCTGTCTGCCTCTCCCCATACCCCTGAGCACATTGAATCACAAGCACCTTCTTTCTAAAACAAATTTATTTCTTGCTGCCTCCTTCCCAACAAAGACTTGCCCGTGATGAATACCAGACTTCGCAGCATATTTGTCAAAGCGGTGCACCTGTGAGGGTTCCAGCACAAGATAAATTTTGGCAGGCCGAGGGAGTAGGGGGAAGTACTAGGCAAGGAATAAATCTTCGTGTGTTGCACCGGACTGCGAATGAACATTCTCCTCCTAAGGATCGCCCCTCTGACAAGTTATGATAAATTACACTCTTTGTTGACACCTTCATCATGTTATTTATGGCTCATTAATGGAACCGAAAAGGAGACTTGTAGCGCAACAGGGGCATTGTACAGTGCTTTTTCCACTACGTTGGAACTCAAACCAAAGAACAAAAAAGGGAAAGAAAAGGTGAAGCAATATATGCATGTGTGTACTCTTCACTGGAAAGAGCTAGATGCTGTGAGATACCAGTCCAGAACTGTAGCAAGTGCTCTCAAAAGCATTTGTTTGGTCCTCTTGGATGTCCCAGTAGACATTGTGTATGTTTGCCATGAGCTTTAATCTTTAATTTGTACATTTGTGCTGCTTTGCCTGTTGTTGAAGTGTAAGATTATCAATCCTATATTAAGGTAAGTGTCTAGCCTATTGCTCTGGACTCAACCATTCCTTGCTCTGCTGATAGCATTCTTCCCTGTGCTTCCTATTACTCTCTTGCCAAGAGTCGGGCCATTCTGCCATGATGGTGGGTGAGAAGGAAGGAAACTGAATTGCTGCTGAAAGAGTGGAACATCTCTGAACACAAAATGCTGTTCTTTTTTTGGCATTGTATGCCTAATTCAGTGATGTGTTGTTTTGGGCAACCTTGGTGGATCCTAGCCCTCTGTTGCTGTTAAAGGCTAGGTCTTTTGGCCAAACGCCCTGTCATGGCAGTATGGGCGGGCGTTTTCTCTGAGAGGATGTAGTGTAAACAGGAAGGGGGAGAGGTGCAAGATCTGAGAGGGTGGCTGTCTACACTTGTTATGCAAGAGGTGCCTGCAGGAAGCGTAGCTGAAAGTCATTGAGGGGGATGATAAAAGATAGAACCAAATCCTCTTCAGTGGATAAATAAGAGGCAGATGAGCTCGCTTCTCTGGAGAAGTGCAGATCTGATGCTGAGCTGTTCAAAATCCGAAGTTGTTAGAAGAAGCTATGGCCTGAAGAGAAATACAGTAAACTGAGTCATGAGATTATCTGTCATTTATGTGTTCTGTGAGACAGGGGTACCTTCAAAGACTGGCCAAGAAAGAAACATGTTTCACTATCAAAGGATTCTGTGATAACCCTTCAGCATCTCATTGGAGATACCATCTGAAATGTACACATATCCATAGATGCATGAGCAGCATTAGTCATGCACTTGCTGTTTAGGCTCCTCTCTTCTAAAGGAGCCAGGTCCTTCTGTAGTGGTAAGCTTGGGAGTTCCTTAAATCAGTCAGGGAATGACATGCCTCTTGTTAGTATGGTTGAGAAGGAGGCAGTACTTGGGTTGGGTTTCTAGAGATGAGAGCTTTGTTCTGATGTAGTTGCTTTACCTGCTTTGTAGGCATAATTAAACTTGTTGAACTTTAGGTGCTTTGGCATGTCTCTTTAGGTGTGAAATAAGGCAGCTCTTTTATCTAAAGATTGAAAAATCAGTTATATAGGGGCAGGATGTAAACAGATAACATTGACCATGAAAGTGAATTCTGCTTCTGATGCCTGTCCAGCCTCTCGGTGCAATGCAGTGGCAGTCCCTTTATGCTGCCAGCTGAGGAATCTCTGTGTATAGGGGCGAACTCCCCAGTGTCATTCAGTTAGGGGAAGGCACCCTATTTTGCAAGATTCTGTAGCTTATAGATAGCTGTTCTGCATGGGCTCCCCATAGCTGCTTATTGGCTGCCAATAAATTATTACAGCAGTTGCTGTTGTTTCTGTTTCAGATGTTACACTTGGTCATTTATTGTTAAGACTTGCAGACTGGGTGACACCCAGAAAAATCTACTTAGAATCCAAACCCTTGTTTAGATAGGTGATGATTTGGCCTGGGGGAAGCAGGGCCTTTGGAGCTGGCAGGAGCATGCAGCTGCCAGCAGTGCCGGTTAAGGAGCAGGGAATGTTTTTGCACCTGCGGCTGCTGGTTGCAGGGCTGGGCTGTGACACGTGGGCGCTGCAGCTCCGTGCAGGGGTGCGCTGAGGGGTGCTGTAGCTTTGGAGCCAAGCTGGGAACATGGCAGCACTGCCATAGGGGTGCACGGCACTGGATCCCGCTGACGGCTCCCTGTTGGTCCCGCTGCTCGCTGTGGAGCCTGCTTTCCTCTCAGAGGTGGTGCAGCTCCCCGTGCTGCCAAGAGCAGCTTTACCCACAGGGGTTTTATTTCCCTTTTCCTTTTTATACGCAACATGAATAAGGATTGAGGCAGTGTGATAGCCTGTGAGCTCTGGGGCAGTGGAGAGCACTGGCTGCACAGCGCCGCAGTCCCCGTGCGGGGCTGAAGCCACCTCATAAACAGGGGAGGGGCGGGTGGGAGCCGCCGCTGGCTCCAACGGCCGCACGGGGCGCGTGCCCCGCTCTCGAGACCGCCGCGGCCCGCGCGAGCTCGGCGCCTTCCCGCCTTCGAGGGCGTGCAGCCAATCAGCGCCGCGCACGCTCAGCCCGCTCCCCACCCGCCGGAGGACGCTGAGGCGAGGCCGTGAGGGAGCCGCGGCCGTGGCGGGGGATCTGCCGGGCTCTGCAGCGCAGTGATCAGTGATTCCCTCAGCGATCAGTTCTTACCTGCAGGCCTGCCTGCTAACGGGCGCTGCTATTTTTCATGTACGTTTCCAATTCCTTTCTATACGTTTAGTCTGGTTTACATAGGACAGTCTAAGTGGGGCTGCAGTCGTAACAAATATGAACTCAAAAGGTGGATGCTCCTTTACATCTGGAGAACAGGGTCACCAGGAGCAAAAGAGAATTGCACCCGAAACGTTAGCCCCTTTGCTCTATTCTGAATTGCAACCCAACCCCAGGCTGAAGGGCAGCAATCTGTCGGTGACTTGCTTTGTCTGTAATCCCTCGGTAAGGAAATGTGGTGCTGTTGGTGGGTGCGGTGGCCAGCACAGAACCTGGACCCAGGGGGGTTCGGTGTACACAGATAACTGGTTACAGCATCACCTCCCCCCCCCCCAAACCACACCACAGCAAGGTAAAATGCTGAGGGAGAACCAGCACAAGCAGATATGCTTGGGTTTCCACCTTCTTCCACACTAGATAAATTTGATGTTTAAATATTAAAGAATGTTTTTAATATTATGTTCTGAGCTCACACGTACTCTGGAGGCAACCTGGGTGCTCAATGATTTGTCCGGTGCTGCAAAGCATCCTGCACAGTCTTGCTCACCCTCCCTTTTTTCCTCTCCTTTAGGCACCGATTTAAATGTGAGTGCTGCTTATAGGCCTTCTGTCCTTCATACCCCATGCTGGTTACCAAAGTATTAGCAGCTACTTCTAGAGCCAGGAAGTAGAACTCTGCAGGCTGAATGTGAGCAAAGAGAAGAAAATCATACAGGCAGCACAAGTCTGAGAAAAATAGATCAAGTGAGGAAAAAAGTTTGCAGCAGGCATGTTAGCACAGTTAGTTTTAAAAACAGCTGTAACTAACATCCAGTTCTACTGAAGTAGGCAGAACCACCTCCAATACGGCATCATATTTCTCATTCTCTATCCTTTGAATGGGAAATCAGCATTTAGTGTCTTCTGTTTTGTTGTTTTGTAGTTGTCTTTTTTTTTTTTAACAATAATGTATGTTTTTTTAAAGTACTCAGAAAACATAATTACAATTTTTTTTTCAGAGTTTTCACTGATGGATTACCTTTCTCATTTTTGGATTTTTTTTATTAAAAGCTGCATGTAGCAATTTGGGCCATATCACTAGCACAAGAAACAGGTCCGTGAATGAGGCACTTTGACTGAAATAGCCTTGAAGAGCTGCTGCTTCCTCATCACTCCTGTCTTTCCTGGCTGTCAGATTTCCAGGAGTTTGACTTAACATGCTTAACAGATCTTTTTATATATATATATATATATATATATTATGATTGCAGCATGTCGTGGTGGGTATGGTAGAATATCTGTGTGATGAGCAGCTATAGTGAAATAATTCCAGTTTAATATTACATTTGAGTTTCATTATGCCAACTTTTTTCTTCATTATTGATGGAACGGAAATTTTATGCATGGTATCCTATCTCTGTCCCTAATAGAAAGGCATAATCTGAAAGTGCTTTTTAGTCACAAGTCATCTTGTTCAGTCTTTCACTGCCTTGGGATAGTTTTAGACTAAGCCATTTTTATTTATTATTAATCATATCACTGGGACATATGAATTGATTCTCTGCATATTTGCATGTGCCCATTGCTTCATTTCCAGATGTTGATACAAAGGCTTAACCATCACAGCATGCGAAGACAGCACCATCTCTTGGGCTTCAAATACTGTAACCATGTGAGTAGGCTTCCCCTCTAATTAGTCTATGAACTGTGAACTGGAGGTAACTCATGGACAATAGTTTACAGAATTTATGTAACCCTAACAGGCCTTAAATTCTTGGACTACTTAAACACGAATCAGTCACATACAGCTAACAACACACTCGTGATCTCAAACTTCGCTGCTTTTTTTTTCAGGCTGTGGAACTGCGTTCTTGTTTCTGTGACGTGAGTAGAAACCATGTGCTCTGTAGTAATGAAGATACTGAAAAGAATGATAGCAGCACTGGTGTCTTACTGAAATTGAGCAATTAAGGTATATAAAAGCAAAACAAAATTCTTTGGTGGAGGGGTAACATTTGAAAAATGGTGCTATTCTTGATAACAAATAGGAGAGAGCAGAATCGGCAGCTGTAATCAGCTCATGGGAGGTAAGTGCCACCCACACCACGAAATGTTGGCTTCAGTCTGACTTTCTGCTTTTTTGTTCTTTGTCAATTACAAAGCTAAAGGAGGAGGGAAAAACAACCTCCAAGTCAGTCTTACATAATACTTTGTTTAGTAAAGGTTCTACTAATCATGTCAATACTGAGCCTCTAGTAGCTAGTTTTTGGTAATTACATTGGAAATGCCCAGTTTGTACATAGTAATTCCAACTATAATTACCATGAAATTATATAACTGCAAATTACTCTGTCATGTGGATGGCCTAAATAAGCATGTATAGTACCTGCTCTGTGATAACAAATTAGAATTACATGGTTGGTTAGCTAGTAGTAATATGAGATTTTTTGAAGTGGCCAACCAAGCTGGCGAGTTATGTGGGAAGAAAGCATGTTCTTTTTCTAACTCGTGGTTTAGATTTTCAAGTAATAGATTATTTCTTTCCCTGCTTAAAGGGAAAAAAATAAAACGGGGGGATGTCTGACTTGGGGTTTGTTTTTAATGAACATTTACATTGTATTGAATCATTTGCTTGGTCATTGCCGGCTGCTATGTTTATTCTCCTGGGTGCCTGCTGCTGCTTCTGGGGCATTTCCAGTTTGTGGTGTGCAGTGATTTTTAATTGTATGCGTTGGACTGATTCACTATTTTTTTCTTTTAATCAAAGAGCATTTTGTCCATTTGCAGGAAAAAAAAAAGTGTAGAAAATAGCTAGAGAGATTGTATACAGGTACTTTTTGCTTCCTTTTAGTTTTCTTTGAGGACTGGAAAAATAAAGTGTGAAAGTCATGCATCATAAAACAGCCTGCTCACTGTGTGGGAATTCTGTACATCTGTACTGTAATTCTTCCTTAGAAATGATAGAAGTAATGTCATTGTTTCTCTTTCGTACTTAATCTCTAATCTGACGTGTTGGGGAAAGAAGGCACGCTTAACAGAAAATGGTGGTATTGGGTCATTTGAAAGCCTAGCCTCAGCTAGTGTAGAACTACGGTAGCTCAACATACAGCCTTACTCTGGAAGTGGATTCCTGGTTCATGCATGCATGAAGGTTAGTACTGCTAGTTGTTTTACATGATGAGAGCGAAGATGCAACCTTGACAAACACAAAACTGATTAAATATGTTTTTTTCTCCAAGAGTGTTGCTGTATTTATGGTAGTCACAGCCAGAAATGAAGTTACTGCTGAAAATGGCTTCTGCATCTCAGTGCAGAATCCAGGGATGAGCGAAAGAAGAGAACAAAAACTCCACCTTAGTTTGGAACTCTGGTGGGGAAATTAATGACAATGGAAAAACAAAATGTTGGCTGGAAAACAAAAATGTTGTCTTTAGTTTGGGCTAAATGTAGATGGTGTTTTCACTAAAGCCCACCAGGTGGCAGCATGAAGAGGTTCTTACGTTACTTGATCTGTTATGCATGCTGTCTGGAAATTTAATGGAGTGGGGGGATTTGCCATGGAAAAAATGAGTTGCTGCAGTCGGACCATGTTGAATATGGATTTTTCTTGTCTGACTGGACCTGTTTTTAAAACCATTTGGAGAAGACTTTATCTCTTTAAAAAGCTTGTTTCATTTAATTTGATTGTTAATGATCTTAGTATGTTGTAATTTGACCATGGCAAAGACTATGTAACTCAGGACTTAGTTTTTATTAAAGGTTAGAACTTCTTTCTTTTTCAATGGTAATTGAATCTTCGTGCAAAGGTCATGACAACTGAGCTTTTTATCTACAAGAATCACACAGAAACGTGTAACTGAGACAAAAATTGGTCACTTTTCACCCCAAGCCATTCTACCTTCAAAAGTTAAGTTTTATGAACTGTATTTTAATTCTGTCGATCTGATTTGTGGCTTCTTTGGTCTTTCCCCAAATACATTGCTTTATAACCTCAGCTGTTTGTTCTTATCAAAATTTCTTCTGTATTTCTTGCAGAATCTCTTCTTTACCTTGCTTCCTATCTTGAGGGATAAACATTTGTAGAAGCAAGTAGTTGCAGGTGGAGTTTGCGTTGTTTACACACAGTTGCAACTCCAAATGCATAGCGTCCATTCACAACAGCTTGTTTCTGACAGCGTCATTTGTTAGTCATTGGAGTGGCAGATGAAAAGCACTACTAAGAGGGTTAACGAGTATCCCCACAGATGGTAGCAGGCCCTCTGGAAATGGTCATCTTTGCCATTTATATCCTGCATTTGGTAGACATTCCCTTGAGTTGCCATGACAAATATTATGCACTTCTCATTCCAAGCAAACATGAAATGTGGTATATGCAAACATGTATCTATGTTAAACAGCATTAGCATGGAAATTCTTAGCCTGGAAATGATTCAGTTAACAATTTCTTTTGTTTGTTGTCTACCTTCTGCTTTTCTCATAGCTAGGTTCATCACATTGATTCTTCAATGAAGATTTTTCCATTCTCATATTCTCCTTACTCTGTTCTTCATGTCATCTCTTAAAAAAAAAATAAATCCATCTTTCAGACAGTGCTGATTTGGAACTTAACGGTAGAATGGTTTGCCATGACTATGACTACTTTTTGGTAACTGATATATTTCGGAAGGTTTGCATGAGAGTTTGTAATTCTGGTTCAAGTGAATTCTGCAATGAGCCCTTTGTTGTCATTGTTGGCTAGGTGCTTAGCCTAACTCTGGTTAACTTTCAAAAGAAAACCACCAAAAAAACATGCATAGTTACTTATTTAGGCTATCAGAGAAATGTTTTGAGAGAGTTTTATTGCAGAGAAATTGTTTGACTATCTGAGCTGTACTTGGAACTGTTAAGAGATGTGGTAAAAAGGTAACTGATAAACATGTTTTTAATCTGAAGCAGGATGGGATTTTTTCAGCCATTTTGTTTGTTTTGAATTTTTGTACAAAAGTGACGACAATTGTTAGGACATCTGTTGATGTGATGCGTGTTATGTAAAAAAAAAAAAAAAAGCACAAAATCTTTTTTATACTGCAAAACCAATTGCAATCCAGTGAAATGTATTAAAAGTGGAGAATTTCTGTGCAAGTGTACCCTTTTATAGCATGTGCTCTTAGTCACATTTGCTCTAACACTTCACTATTAATACTCCTGAAGTCAAGTAAAGTCCTTCTGAGAGAGTCAAGGTACTTGTTTAAGACCAATTTTTGTGTGATGGTTACATGAAAAAGGTCTTTGAACTTTGTGCAGTCTTTGTTACTATTTTAAAAATGGTAGCAGAGTTCTTCCTCCACCAAGTTAACCTAGTATCTGGGGCTATGTTCCATTCACTTGCTAACCCTCAGCTTTACCTATACAGATTTACTTGACAGTTGTGTACCTCATAGGGCTGTGTAAGTAACTGTATAAAATATCTCCAAGTTAATGACTCCAAAGTAATCCGAAGGGTATAAAACATATATCCTACAGATGTAGTACTTTCCAATTCTACATGTATGTCACCTAGTCCAGTAGTTTTTTTTCACATCTTCAGTGTATCAGCAGTTCCATTGACACAGATAACTTTCTTCCTGTTGATTTTACTTTCTTACTTTTGAGCCAAAGTATCACCAAAGCTAGAAAATTACCTGGTCCATTTGAAATTATTAGGTAAACTGGGATAATAAATGTGAGCCAGGAAGGGGGTAAATCATAATAATAGAAACAGTGTTACCTCAGAATGCTTCTAGTTAGTGTGTATCAAATGACTGATTCCCGCCAGTCTCTTGTGGAATGGGATGCCTCCTGATTGAGGTCTTCATGTTACTTGATGATTTTGCTCTGTGTAGTGTGCCAAAACTGTGATGAAATGACTACATACAGCAAGCAACTGATGTTCATTTTTCACTTTACAAATTGGTGTAAGGTTTGAAGGTTACTCTTTGGCACAACTCCTGTAAATAACAGCTGGGGGGGGAGAGTGGAACAAAAACAAAGCTGCATGGAAGTTTCAGAGGACAAGTAACCACTTTCTGGCAATACTAATATTGTTTCTACAGCAGTGATACCTTTTATGGTTATTTGTTGGTTTTGACCAAAAATAAGTACTTCCCAATTTATTCTTCTAATACTTTAAAATTCCTAGTCGTCTTTGTGATGCTATCATTTTGATGTTCTGCTGTGGTTTTCAAAAGCAGGTGAAAGAGATGAGAATGCCTATGAATACTGGTTGTCTGCTATTGCTTTAACATATTATATCCTGAAAGTCTTGGTTAGAAGACCAGCATACTTATCGGACTAAGATAATAGCTTTGATTGTTAATCTGGTGCTTTATGAGCTATGAAACTTTATAAACACACCCAAAAGTTCTTGCTTAGTGTAACCTTGTTTGAAAACTAACTAATGACTTGAACATACTCAATAATTTTATTAAGATCCTTCTCAATAAAAGAGATGAGAGTTCGTATAAGACTTAACTGTTGAATTTCTTGAAAGTATTTGAAATTCTTACTTTTTATGATATGGCATGATTCTCTGTGCCGATGCGTTCTGTGGCTGCTTGCAACCACATCCAACTGAAACTGCCCTGATCTAGTCTGCTGGTTTAATTAAGAGACAAAATGCTGCTTTCATCCTGACAAGTAGCCTGACCAATTCTCAAAGAGGGTGCAGTCTGTGGCATAAGAACACATTGCTTCACCAGCAAGAAAGAGTCAGAATGGTCTCAGCTTTCTGCAAGGCTGTGCAGTATACTCCTGAAAGTCAGAGCAAAGTGATGAGTATGGCAGCTGCTGTTGAGAGAGAGAGAGAGGAACGTGAGACAGTTTTCTGAGGTGACTGCTGTACCTAATCTAGGGTAGTTCTGCTTAGGCAAAGAAACTAGTTGCCTGGGCTAATGCTATACTGAAAGTATGCTTTAGAGGGCCTGGAAACTGAAAGCTGCCTACTGATAAAAATGCATTTAAAGCTTGAATATGCCTCATTAACTCATAGTGTATTGCAAGTTTTTTTATTTAACCGCTAGGACAGTGTTTTGTTTTTTTTCTTCTCTTTAAAGTCTGTGTTATGGATGATATAGTTATTTTCAGAAATAAATGTGGAAGTTTTTCAGAAAACGAAATATCACGTATTCTGATAGATACATATTTATATATATATATATATATATGTTACCTTATTGATGATTCAGAAAAGTAATTGAAGTCTATGGTTTGTTCTCAAAAAATAAGGTTATGGCCTTAAAAGAAGAAGGAGAATTCTCAGATTTCATGTTTTTGAAATAGTTTTAGAATAAAATAACTAAGCAATTGTCACCATTTCAGGGAATGTTAATGATTTTTTTATAGTTGAGATAAGTCAAGCCTAACAGTTTCCTGTAGGGCTGTGTGTTGCTTTGGCAGGTGTACAAGAAAAGGTTTTTAAGTATGTGGTATTTTCAAACATCATCCCAAGGAATGATGGGTTTCAGAAGAACTTTAACTTCTGAGTCTAAATTTAGGCAACAGATAAGTTTATTCAATTGATATCTTTAATTAGCAGAGATTTCAAAGAAAAGATGTCTGAATGGTTAGAACTTGAAACTTGTAGCTGGATAAAATGTCTGTTGTCAACATCTTGAACCAGTAATGTAGGTTTTTAAAGTTGATTTCCCTTAGGGATGCCTGCAGAAAAACATCTTATGTGGAGTAGCATATAATGTTTCAAATGTACTATATGAATGAAAGTAGCTAGGGAATGTGCCTTGCTTCTGCGTGGGTCCCTTTGAGGCTTGGCATTCAGCTTTACAATTAGAACAAGACTATAATGTTGTAGTTGACAGTTTTGGGTTTCTGTTGATTACACTTGAATAGAGAAGGATGTTTATAACTTATCAGCTTAGAATTTAATAGTTCGGTTTTTTTTGCACCTATTAGAAAATTCTCAGCAAGTTTAAGGATTATGCCTGTAGAATTGAGGCTGCAAAAAGAATTAGCCTGTAACAGTATATATTGATTATTTTCTTCGAGCAGTCAGTTGATTTACTAGTGAATAATACAATATCATAAAATATTCTATAGAAAAGATGGTATAGAATAGATGAGCTTTCTAAAATCTTTACAATTTGTATTAGAATGAATGTTTAGATAATAGCAAAAAGAAATCTTAAAATATGTTTCCATTGGTCAGTTTAGGTTTTTACATGCTTCTAATAAATGTTGCATATGAATGTGAATTAATCGGAAACATTTCATATTCCCGAGAATGCAGATGTGAAGTATAACTAAATGCCTACTTTCTGTTAATGAAGCACCATTGAGCCATACTGTCTGTTTACTTCTTGTCACATAGAGTACTGTGCATCATGTAAGTAAAAGAACCTACTTATTTAAACTGCATCTCAGAATTGAAATAGGTCTTCTAAAATGGCAGCGGTATAAAGAGAAAGCTCTGCCTGCAGAATAAGCCAGTTAGGAAAGGAAGCTGTGCATAAATTCCTAATTGCTGAATATCTTACAGTTGCACTTAGCTATCAGTTTTTCATTTATTTATTTTTGTTGCTGTTGTGTTTTGTTTTTTTTTAAAGAGACCATGGAGGTGAGACAATATGGAAAAAGACAAAAATTTTGTCAATTCCCTCCAGTTGATAAAGGAAAACTTTATAACCTTATCTAAGCCTTGTGCACAAAGTTACATGGGAGATCCTGCAAGTAATAGGTACATTCTAAGTTAAGGAGAAGAACCTGGAGATACTGAAATACGTCTGATATCTATCAAAGAGCGGGTGTCATCCTCAAAGAATGTGGCACAGGCTCCCCAGGGAAGCTGTGGCTGCCCCATCCCTGGAAGTGTTTAAAATGAGGCTTGATGGGGCCTTGAGCAACCTGGACCGGTAAGAGGTGTCCCTGCCTATGGCAGGGGGTTGGAACCAGGTGATCCTGACAAAGAAAAAGGCTTCAGTTCCATAAAGAGCCACCTCTTCTTTTCCTTAATGACCCACTGTGATGTAAGAAGAAACATTGTTTGCCTTTAGACTACATGAACTATTATTAATTGATATACAGGTATGTAATGTGCTGACCTAAAGCTGTTATATATTCAGTTCTGGAAAGGAGTTGTTGTGATGTAGGGGGAAAAAAATAGGAAAAAAAACCAAACACACAACCTGAACACAGTGGAAGCAAGACAGTATTTGAGAAGTGCAGATGGTGGCAACTAGGGACCATTCGTAAGATCAACATGTAAGTGATTTTCTATCTTGCTATCAGTTAGTGCTGAGAGAACATAATCCTGAGAGGCTTTGTAAACTCAAATAAGGAAACTATTTGAGAAAAGCACTCTTACAGTTCTAGTCCAGGAGGTGAATGTGAATGCGGTCATGCTGGCACATATCACCAGTCCATTCTGTTTATGAAGAAAATCATGTAGTATTTTTAATGCCTATTGATTGCCATTATTTCATTCACAATAGCTCAGAGTGCAGAGACAGATGCTGCATTCTGTTACTGATTTAAGCTTAAGTGACAAGTCCAAATGAAAGACTTGTCCAGATTACTTTAAGACAATAAACATGACAGCTCCTCATTGACAGCACGCTAAATATTAATTTCTCAAACTGAGGTTTAAAGGCTTTGACATGTGTCAAGATTCTGACTACTTAAAACCAGTCTTCCACAACAATTTCTTACAGACTGAAAGAGCAAATGTTGACTTATATGACAAGCAAATAGGACTTTGTAGTCTTTATTAAAAAACAAACAAAAAAACTCATTGAAATTTAACTCCGTATTCTTCAGATTTAATGTAATTTCCAGACAGGATATTCTATGAATTTAATAGGCTGCTATTCACAAATAGCTAGCTCAAGGCTTGTTAATTGCCATTCATTCATGCTAGGCAAATGTTCTTAAACATGCTGTCCTAGCCAATAATACCACCAGTGAAAAGAAAATGGAGTCAATGTTGTTGCTTGGAAGAATTGCCAAATGCTGTAGTTGTTGTGAAAGGTAGAGCTTGTATAGAAACAAAACAGGAGAAATAGTGTTCTGAAGGCAGCGCTAGATGGCCCTTCTGAGAGGCATAAAAATATATTTTTTTAAGATCTTTGGATACTGAAACCCTTTTACTGCTGCTGAGAAAAATCTCTGACAGGATTTATCTCCTGCTAATCCTTAAGGGTCTTGTTTTGACATAGTCTTTACAGAAGATTTTCTCAGTTACTTCTGATTTGTTATAAAACAGCAATTACTGATCTGTCCTCGAGCACCTTTTAGGTGCACGTTTGCTAATGAAGTTCATATATGTACAGGAATGAAGAAGAAAAGCCAATCAGAATTGTTTACTGCGCAAATGCAGGAACATTAGGATTTTCCTGGATTTCTAGTTTTCTTTCTATCCTGCTGGGTGCTTAGAGTCTGGATTTCATTTAGTGTGCTATGTGGTCTGTTCACCAGTTTGTGGAAACTGATTGTGTTCTCTTTTTACTTTGGACTGGTATTCTCATTGCTTCGTTTAAACATGAAGACATTTTCTTGCACTCAAAGTAATGTCCACTTCGAGATTTCAGATTGATAATTTGCACAAGAAACCAGGAAGTCCCATTTTTACAGTGTTTATGGAAGTTAAGGGGACTAAGCAAACTTGATTGAAATGCCTTCGCATTGTTCTTCGCTTTTTTTAAATGAAGAACTCAAATACCCAACAAAATGTCCCATTTCAAAATCAAATATAATCACAAATAGTACTGAATATCTAGAGAATGGCTTAGCATCTAGTTCTGACTTGATGGTATTTTGGGTTATGCACATGTGCTCTGTTTACAGAATCTAGGAAAATAAGGCTGCATTACCAATTTTGTTTGGGCCTGATGAAAAGGTGACATGCTGTTTAGCTAAAAAGATCTTGGATCACGTTCCCATGACTGTCTGTTGTTCTCCTGCCAAACTGTCTCTTCCCTGATCTGGGGGAGCTGTCTGTGTAGTTGACACTGTATTAATTCATCTGTTGGCTTTGCTTCAGAAAGCAAGTATGGCTTTTAACCAGTGTTAATAGAGTAATATTTTTTTCTAAGTCAAATAAAAACAATGATAGAGCATACTGGAATGATAAGAAAAATAAGTTTTGAAGGCAAACTGGGTCTTTAAACACTTTAAAATTCATTCGGTTGTTTGTATTTAAATATTTTCCTTAATTCTAATGAATTTACTTAGTCTAAATCAACACAATTGGTGCTTGCTTCACAGACTATGCAAACCATTTCAGTTGCAAACCATTTCAGTGGTGAATCACACTGCTTTCAGTCAAACATGCTACTGTAAGGGTTTTACACTGCAGCATAAAGCAAATTTTGCAATAATATAGAGATGCTGAAAAAGTGTATATGTCTTTCTGGTTAAGTTCTTCTAAAATTGAAGACAAAATGCCCAGCTGGGGGCAATTCAGTGACTGCCATTTAAAATATCCCGAATCTCACTCACAACTGTGCTGAGAGGTAATTGCTGTAAAAAATACTGGCCTGTCTGAACTTCAGGTCTGGAAAGCAAATACTGTTACTTTTGGCAAAGAATGGGGGTTAGAATTTGGAACAAAATATGGTTATTTATAACTAGGGATAATTTCAGTGGTAAATACTTAATGACATGGTTTGATCTAAGGCGATAGAACCAGTGAAGTACCTATTCTGCCCTTTGTACCATTGTCTTACCTGGGTTAATGACCTTTATAAGAAGCAGCTTACAGAGCTTATTACAATGAAGTTGTCTAGAAACCTCATGAGGAAATCAGCCTCAGAATGCCAGCTATTTCTCACTCCTGGTTGTTCTGGAAATGTTCTGTAAAAATTGTTCCTAAACTAGTATGGGAAATCATAATCTACTTTTGGGTAAAAAGTCAAAAAGTAACTATGAAGAAAGACTGTCATTTTATGATCTTAAGGAATGATTTTCTGATTCTTACAAAGAAGTTCATAATGACAAGCAGGACATGGACTGAGCTGGGGAGGTCCTCTATTTTTCTTTCCTTACCTAGTTATTTTAAAATGAAGAAAGCTACCCTCAAGCAAAGGCCCATTAAAATGCCCTCAAGTGGACTTGGTGGAGAAGAACTGAAATGTTGTCTGTACATACTGCACATTGACTTGATACAGAGACAGGTAGACAGAGCTTGTTCTGTTAGTTGTGTTTTCTATATCATTAATAAATAAATAAATAAATAAATAACGCTGAATGGAAGAGATGATAAGATAAACATAGCCTCAACCCACTGGATCGAGTCTGTTGTCTTAGGGATACTGCAGGGCCTCAGTTCCATTAGGCATGGGCTATACTGTCCCAGCTCCAATTTACAAAAGTTAGGGTGAAATGTGATTTGTGCTGCCAGCTTGTTTTGGTGAAATACGCTGTGGTATGGATAATGTGGACTCTAACTTAGCCATGATAACACTTTACTGTAACGATGAATCTTGGCACATTTGTTTTAACCTTGCCTGGGAGTTGCGTATGGTTGTTTAGTATCTTAAGGAAGAGATGAAGAGAGTGGAGCTTACATTGGTTCAGTTATATTGGTGAAATGTGAAATAATATTTTTAAATATGGGAAAAATTGTGGAACTCTATGGGGGAAGAATGTCTGCTGTTCATTATGGCCTATGCAAACAGAGGTGTGTAAAGAATGCTAGTGAGCTGATTGCAGCATCAGAGCTGGAATATATCAGTTCTTTGTGCAATCAAAATGGACTAAATGGGAATATTGAAAATATATATAATTGAGAGCAGCAATTGATCATCATGATTATCGGCTTCACTGCTGTCAAAATCCATGTGAACAAACAATGGGATATATTTTTCCATGTTGTTCCAAAATATGCAACTCTTGTTAGTCTTAGAGTCTCATTTATGATTCATGCTTCATTTCCTGTACTCTTGTTCATACTTATTTTGCTAATTGGACATTGTATACAGCAAGTCTGTTGTAGTCTTAATTTATGATGGGCACTGTGTTGTTTCTACAATAACCCAAAATCTACCTTGAATACTGCATGATCAGAGCCCTTGATACTCTATAGTTCTTTCATTATAAATTTGCAGTCAAGTGGTTCTCAGAGTTGGTCTGTCTGATTTCCCTCTCTGGGTACTAATTGCCACCTCTGTGCCATTATTACACATTTCAGTAATAAAAACTAAATCGGAACAGACATTTATTACTGCACAGAGGTACTTCTTGAGTGGTTTAATGGTTGCTTGATAGTCCAGCCACCCATGATGAATAGTCGCAGATATTTTGCTTTCATATTTGGCCAAATATTGGCAGATCTTAGCTTTCACAGTTTTTCAGTGGTATTTAAATTCATTTTCTTTCTGCATACGAGATAAAATTTCTAGTAGGTGTGCCCAGTGCTTAGTGAGATACGGAGACTATTAATTATTTTTCTGTATAGCAGAGGTTTTGCAATTACTATTTGAAGCTACTAAAGATTTTTGTTTAAAATTAATAATGCTGTTATCAGTCCAGACAATTGTTTATGCAAGAAGATGTTACTTTTTTTTTTTTATTATTATTCTTAACCAGTGCTAAAGATCAAAATGTAAATATTGCATAAGTTAATAAGGCAAAAAAACTTACCTTATATGCAGTGAAGTTGTATATGTTACTCAGGCTGCCTGCTCTTCCTCTTGATTTAAGGATGCTCTCTTAAAACAAAAGTAATCCTGATAAAACCATTGGGTTCTTCCCATGATTAATATATAGTATGACACCCAAGGGTCAAGAAAAGTGTTTAGACAATCAAAACACATAATTGAGTATCTAGTTAAGCATAAATAATGCCTTTAAAATGACATCAACTGTGCTTGTTCTCTTCATTTCCTGGACACTTAAACCAAAAACAAACAAACAAAATCACATTTATGGCAGTAAGAAAAAGAGGGAAGAATATATTATCAGAAAACTTAAAGGATTTGACCTAAATTCATGCATACTTTTGATCTTAGCAAATTTGTAGTTGTTGTGTGCTTAATATAAGAAACGGAAAGCCCAAGTGCCTATCTACTGTCTTAAGCCACATTTCATTTGCAACTACAATTTAGGCATTTCTGCCATTTTTAGATGTGATTAATTTTAACTTCTAAAATATCATTTTTTCCTTAAGATACTTCCTAAAAGTCATTTTGTGTCTAGTTCTGTCCCAAGGATGAAACTGTCTTCCTGACTTTATGGATTGGTCTACATGTTTTATTTTCCCTTCTGAGAGTAAATTAAGCAATTCTCAGGAGTGAGGGAGAAGTCCAGTGCCTTGCCTTTCATTCCCTTGGTTGAGAGTTGTTGACTCAAGTCAGCTTCCATGGATTTGCAGCTGTCTATTCTCTCCCTCTTCCTAGTGCTAGACTTGCTTGATGCCTGGTTATGGTCAGATGTTTGCTATATAAAGAACTGTATGAGAGAAAGAGCTTTTTATCTGTGGTTTCTGGGACTTCGTTTTAATTCTGTTATTTTATTTCAACACTGAATGCTCCTTCTTGTGTCCGTTCTTTTTCCCTAATTCCTTTGCTTTTTCAGTGTGTGACCTTCACCAGTCTATTAACAAATGCAGTTGGATGAGAGACTTGGTCCTTATGCTGCTTATTCTCTCAGGATACGTACTTCAGTGAATTACGCTGAGAAGTTATGTAGGAATTTTCATGTCTTCCACACTGCAAGTAAATGGATTTGTCACCATGTTACAGATGCAAACAGCTTGATGTTGAAAATCAATGCGAGTCTTGATGATTCTGATATTTCTAGTACCGTAATTAATTCAAAGCAGACTTCTGGTCATCTGCCTCATAAGCATACTTAGTTAGCAGGTCCAAATTTAATTGGCTTGATATCTATCAAAGTACTACTTCTCATTTTCATTATCATTATGTACTGGTTTTAGTTGTATGTGAAATCTGAAAAAAAAAAATTGATACTTTTTAACACTTCCCACAGTACAATATACCTATACTTTTCATGTATTTCCACAATATTTTTGTTTAAAAGAATCTCTTGTCCATGGAAAGAAAAACCAAAATGTTTACTTGTTTAGTTTTCTGCATCAAGCACTCTTGATCAGTTATGTTCAGGCAAGAAATAAGGAAATTCTGCATCTGTTCACAAATTTAAAATGTGTGCCATCATCCTAATATTTATACTAAAAACCAAATCTGTATATTATAATAAAAAGACTAATCAGAATCAAAAGGAAAATCTAAACAGGAATATATAAATGAGTCATACCGTTTTCCTCTACCTGTATTATCCATAAAGAAAAATGGAAAGAGTTCTTGCAAGTTAGAGGTTGTAAATACCTGCATAATTTTACTGTATGATAACCTTAATTAGAGGTTAATGTCATAGAACCCGCTTTGAATACTGGGGAAAAAAAATCTGTTTTGTAATAGATTTGGTTAAGCCTACTTGCACTGTTACTTTGAAAAAAAGCAAAGAACCTTGTAGGTAGACTTCAGATTTACTTGGTTATCAGTCATAGATATTCCAGTTTCAAGTCTAACTGATTCTCTCAGGTTCAGGTACAATAGTAGAATGTTAAAGATCACAAATATTTCTCTCCTACCCATGATACAAAATCTATACTTTTTTCTAGGAAGCATTTAGTAGCAGAACTCAAGACGTGCTCTTGAATCTGCAGTCTCTAGTAAATGAAGATGAAATTCTGCAAATGTTTTTTTTTGATGAGGAAATGCACATTTACAAACCTGAACGTGGGAGCAGATTTCTTCTGGGTTTTAATTCACGTATGCCTAAGATCCGTTTTAAGACTGATCTGTGAGGTCAAGTTTTCTTGAATGTAGAAAAAAATCTTAAATCTTTCCTTATTAATAATACACGAGACTATATCTTGGGTGTTATATTCCCTGACAGATGACAGGTTATAAAATGAATTCTCACGGTGCTAGCAGTGGATCAGGTTTTTTCTTCTCTTTGTTTTATTGACATAGTTAATTGTAGTTAGGGACACATGTTCACATAGTTCTATACTTTCCTGAAATAAATAGGTTGTAGAATGAATTTGTTCCTACCTACGGTATATTTTTGTGGAATAAATTAATTGTCCTTTCCCATACATTACTTGCTAACACAAAGCTGATATCCTAGGTGTGACTTGCCTGCAAAATTTAAGGTAAATATGTCAAACCGAGTATGAAGTAAAATGCTGAGAGAGCTCCTAGTTCATGGATGTCTCAGTTGGAACAGTGATGTTTCTCTGTTTACAGTTTCATACTGAAGCAAAGTTAATCTCATGTTAAGAAATGGCTTTCACTTTCTGGTATAGAGCCAGTATGTATGAAAAGATGCCCTTGTCCAGAAATAAAAGCTATCAGAGGTCATGAGAGAAAATGCAGAGTTTTGAGATGACATAGTTTGTCTCAAAACTTGCTTAAGTGTTTAAAGTGTTACTTCATCTATCAGTTCATCAAAATATATAAGCATTAGAAAGTGAATTTGCAATAAATATTTCAAAGGATTCCTTCATACAGGCCTGTTTTCAAAATTGAGAGGACCAATTTCACTAGCAGCCTTCGTGTTCTTTGCTCTATGCATTCAGAAATTCCCTTACCCTGACTAGAGCAAAGCAAGGAAATAATTATTTTTGCTGCTTTTAAGATGATTGCTTGTTCATCATAACGGTAAACTTTTAAAAGACTTCCTTTCATGCTGTATTACCTTTTGTATATATACTATATGCTTTTGTAAGCTCATTGTTAGAGGCTCAGGTGTGTGTATTCTTTACACAGAACCACTGTTGGATACTTTCGTTTCAAGAAAGCATCTTATTTATTCAATTAATAATAAATATTTGCTTGCCTTTGTCCTAAGAGGACTTTGCATATCTAGTCATGAGATGTGAAAGGAATGAGCTTTAGTGTCTTGTGAATTAAAGAAAATGAGAAATATGATTCAGCTAATTATTCTGTGCCATTCATAGCTTCTATTAAGAAACCAAAAAAATCTATCCATAATCTCTAACAGAGCAGACAATTAGTTCATTCTGTAGGTGTAACATTATATGGGATCAAGCCAAAAGCACTAGAGACAAACGGTAATATTACATTTGTGTAGAGATGCATTTCTCACCAGTAATTACTTTCCAGTTTATTGAGTCAGTCTATAAACTATTCATTACACAGCACATACAAAGGCTGATCACACTGAACAGAGATTCTACTGGTGCCTGATTGGGGAAGGAATGGGAGTTAAGGGGAAAAGTCTTCAATGACAGAAAAAGCTGTAGGCTTGTCTTACTTTGTCTTGCCTGTTCTATCTAAGTTATGTATCTAGGTGAAAAAGATGTGGAGGACTTTAAAATGCCTTTGTGAGGTATACTTGATAAATGGTATTGTGTGCAGTTGGGATAGCTGTGGTCTCCTAAAACACGTAGTGTTCATAAAGCAGTTAATATATCATGTAGATCCAGCCTTCTAGTACTATGGGCTTTGTATTGTGAAGTGAATAATAGCTACAGCTTGCTAGGGCAGCGGTTCAATGCAGGTCGTGTATTTAGAGCACACTGCACTTGAGAGCTGAACTCAAAAGCTTAGCAGCAGACTTCCTGAAATCTGCTCGAGTGGCCTTGAACAATACAGAATCAAAAATCAGAGCGCTTACTTGCAAAAAACTTCTCTACCCTAAGAGAGCCTTATGCTTCTGAAAACAGAATGGGACCAATAATTGTCAAGATACTTACTGAATAGGCATCCCAGATGGTTCCAATCCTACCTACAAGTGCTGCTCCTGGGACCATCGTAGCAAGGTTAGTATTCCAGGAGCTCAGATGTCATATCAGATGTTTTCTGGAAACATCATTAAAAACATTGCATAGCCACACAGGAATAGTTGCTTCTATAGGTAAACTATTACAAATCCTACATATGGAACATTAACTCTCTGGAACTGCTGTGTAGTTCTTCAGCCATTTGTTTTATTTTTACGGATCAGTTTATAGCGAAGTGTCCTAGGCTTTTTAGCTTTGCTGTGGTTAATATAGTTTGAATTGCCAGAAATGGCTGCTTCTGCAAAGTTACTTTGACAAGAAATGTCTCATATTGTATTTCTTTATTACAGCCTCAGGACTGAAATGAGTGCCTACATGCTTACCATTTCCCTTGTCAAATCACATAATTACCTTGGTCTCATTTTGAAGGTGGCTAAGTATAGTAGGAGAGAAGAAAATTTCAGAGTGCATGTTGCTACCTCTGAGCACAGTGCTATTGCTAGGATTTCAAAGACTAAAATACTGTTTTCTCATTAAATCTGCATGATGGCACTTAGGTTTTTATAATTATTGTTTGACAGCAATAAAGTTTGATTAATAAAGCTACTCAATTAAAAAGAAGTTAACAGAAATGTGTTCCCATTCGATATCCTGGTCACATAACTACGTGCCTACGTTTTGTAATGGTAGCCATGAAAATTATTAAGAAAACCAAGGAAGCCCAAATAATATCAAATAATATTCAACCATACTTCGCTATCTTTAAAAAATAATAATAATTGAATAGCAGTAGTGCCATTGGGGATACTTAGCTTGAATAATCCAGGTAGTAATAAAAGGGCTTGAGAGGAAGAAGGATTAAGCATGAGGCCTGTATAGTAGATAACTTCTTCATGTGCATGTGGTGCAATAAATTGATTATACTGAAACCGAGGAAATTCTGTGGAACCTTGTTCTAGTTTTTGTATTTTCTCTAACAGTAAGAGGTGTGGGTTTTGTCGATTATAATTACTGTTGTTAGTGAGCTACCTGCAGAGAATTGAACCAAATGAGAGTTTGCAACTATTTTCATTTGTAGAACGAAGTTCGGATCCTGCATTTGATTGTCTAGACAGACTGCCACCGTCCTTCTTAGCCCAACAGTTTCCTGCCCAAGTTCAACTGTGGTGTGCAGTCTTTGTGATTTTAAAATGTACTAACCCCAAAGGCTGAACTTCATTAAATAAAAGTAAAATCTGGCCTACTTACATTAAAGACATATATATTTACTTTTTAAGCAAACACCTCTTTCAGGGAGAATCTATGATGAGAATAAAATTGTTACAAAGCTCAAATGCAGCTTGAGCCTCTTTTCTTTTTTTCATCCTACCTGTTATGGCTGAGCAATGCTGCTATACTGGTTGATCCAATAGTCAGAAGGGTTAATACAGAGTTACAGAACACAGGTGTTAGTCCTATGGATGGTAAGAATTGCAGGATCTGTGTCCTAAAATTAGTCATTGATAAAGAGTGTTGAATACTGCTCATTAAGTAAAATTTAACTTGGGGTGGTTATTTCATTAGGGAAATTAGTCACAGCAGCATTTGCAGCATACTGTTTGGCTTCTGAGGATGACAGTGTAAAGTAGATGCCAAAGGACATCTCATTATTGTGAAACAGTGGGCTGCTGATTCTGGGCTGGCTGAGTTTTTCTCTGCAAGCAGCAAGGAAACGAGCCATCAGAAGTCTTACTCAGTTGTAATGCGAAGTGATTAAATATTCCCCACTGGTTGTTAGTTTCCTGGCTAAATAAGGATGCTGGGCTCATTTCTTATTTCTCCTCAACTAGCTGTACATCCATTTCCACCTGTCTGAAACCTTTTACAGGTCCAGGGACAAATAAATCACTCTTAGTATATTCCCAGGACAGTCTCCAAAAAAAAAAAAAAGGGATATCAACATGAAGGACAATTGCACTGTTGAGCTGTCATCCAGTCCCCACAGGTACCATGAAAAATTACAGCCAATAAAATAACATTTTTCCAAATGTGACACTACTCTTAAATTTATCTTCTGCAATAAATGGGTTATAGAGAGAATTTCTATCCACTTGAGTACAAACTATTCTTCAAGCACTCAATAATAGATTATAGATGAATAGCAATATTAATTTATAATAGAGTAATTGTTTTGCTTCCACAGTCACTTTTACTAGCTCAGACAGTAATTTTTCCTGATTTTTTAGTCATATTTCTCATAATAAAAAAAATAAAAAATTCAGTATCCGGCTAGAGGTATTGGAAGCCACGTAATCCAGTGTTAAAACAGAAATCGAGGTCTTAATTCAGTCTGTTGTACTTCAGTGAATGGTTACAGTATGCATGTTTGCTGTTGTCTGAATGTTCCTTAGAGAAGTCTAACAGTTTAAAAAAACAAACAAACAAAAAAAAAAAACCACTGTGATTGTTTGAGTGCCAGCATAATGATTGAGAGATTCATCTTTTCCCCAGTTTTCCAGCTCTTGAGCATAATACTAATGTAGATTTTGTATGAATTTTCTGTGGTGTTGCTTAAAACTGGTTCAAAATAAATGCGGACAAAGTATGTATTTGAAATTCCTAGAATTTGGAAATGGCTGGTACTTATGCAGTATTTATGCATGTATATCCCCTGACAATGTAAAACCAAGAGCATCATTAACATTAAAAGGATTTGCATCCTACACAGAGAGGTGAATAGAATGTTCTGTTAGGATCTATTGTATACATCTGTTGACAGCAACAAGGGAGATTTTTTTTTATCCTACTATATGATATGTTTTTCCAGATGGACTCCACCAGACACTGTCAATCATTTACATCTCTGTATTTTAGACACAGTTGCAATCTTATGTGTAAATCAGCTGGTGAAGGCAGGTGTCTAAAACTAGAGGTATGAAATTATTAAAGTACAGATGCTGTTGGTTGCAGCTACCTGAGCTGCACCCTGCAGCAAAGAAGGCTCCTTCCTGAAGTTATTTATGCAGTGAATTGAAAGATGTATTTGACTTTTAGCTTATTGATAAAGACAATTTTGTATAATGTCATCTGAAGTATTTAATTTTCCACTATCATAAACTCATCCAGATCAAGCCTTCTGTTAGAGTATTTTTCCCTTTAAATATATTAGAGATAATGTAATATGAAGTAGTAATTTATCTTCGCTTTGTTGTTGGGAAATTTTCCCTCCTAGCTCTGCTCCAAGCTCTTACAGATCCTTGAAGCTCCGCAGCCCTATGGAAAATACTTAAGTAGGTAGTGTTACGAAGATTTGCTGGATGGAGAGGCAACCGGTAATAATACATAGCATGTTTCATCAGTTTTACAAGTAACTTCATTAAGTAGCTCAGCAGTTCAGATTAAGAGATGAAGGCATAGAAGGTTGATGTGGCTTAATTATGGCAGATCAAGGAGCTGAGCCAGTCTTCTAAATCCTGTTGGTACATTCCTGTGTTTTCTGTTTTTGCCTAGCTAAATTGAGCATGCGAGCCATCTTTAAAGGATCGGTTGTTAAAGGAAATCTGTGTTCTTTTCCCCAGCCCTTATTCATGTAACTATTTACCAGGAGAAGGAGTTTTCAGTGTCCTGTAGAACACCAGGGTAATCCTCTCTGCTGTTCAACTGTGAAATTAGATGGTTCAGAGGATTTAGTCTATGTCACTGTGTCGTGGTCATGAGTCCTCGTCACTTCTCACTAGCAAAGGAGGCTTGCCCAGTGTTCAAGCTACATGGTTAACTTAGCAAGATGTAGTTCTGAACAAGTTCAATATATTCTATTTTTGTATGAAGGTACATATTTCCCCTTTCATATTTTCTCTTCTTGTATCTCAAATGCCACTTATTCATGAAGATGGTAATTTGCTGTTGCAGGAATGCTCCTGCAAGGGGTCTCCTTATTAGACTGTAGTGTGCCTTAAGGGTTTTGTTTCATCCACGGTATTCGTGCCAGGGACACTGAGATTCGCATCTTTTTTTTTTTTTTTTTTTTTAGCCGCATGTCATTCATAGGAAGTCATTCAGACTCTGGGCAGCATCTGTTGCTGAGGCTAAAAAAATAAATGAATTGTGATCATCTCCTGTTTTGCAGTCAGCATAAGATCATAAAACCTGCGTGCTGTATAATGGAGAATGTATGTGATCTGATAGGAGTTTGAACCGCAATTATTTGGGAAATCTGTTTGTATGCTATGTGAACTCTGGCTGAGGATATTCAATTGCTTTGTTGTGAGGAAAAAGAAGTTAAGGAGGGTAAGACATGTGGTATCAGGACCAGGCTAGGAACTACAGTGGCTTCTATTTAAACAGGAGAATATTACTACAATGGCATGGCTACATCATTGTCAAAGCAAGCCTCACAGGAGGTGTAATAGGGATACCATCTAGGTTATTCAAAAAAACTAAATGTGTAATTTCAGACTTCGGAACCAAGGATATGAGAGGGAGCTGCAGGGCTGTATGACAGTCAAAATATGGGGGTAGGGAAAGAGGCAAACTGAACAGGGGAACTGTAATGAAATCAAAATTAGGAGGAGGGATTCTGCAGTCTTCAGGGGACTCCAGAATACATCCAGTGAATGCTCAAGTGTTCCGGTATGACAGAGAAACGTCTGCGCAGACATCATTAGGAGTGGTTGGGAAATCTATGAATGTATATATCTCAGTGTTGTGCTAGCTAAATATAGCTAGGTAATAACTGATTTTGTAGGACCTCAACACAGTACTTGTGTTCACTTTAGGTATCTCTTGTCCCTGAAAAGTTGAGCCATTAATCCAAAATTCCCTGAATTTAGGGCCCTGGGAGAGAATGATCTTTAAGTCACTGAAGAATACGTTCTGTTTCTTGGGGGTTTGGCTCAAGATTAAGAAGAATAATAATGTGCATACAGTTAGAAATGTGGCAGAGGGGTCTGGAAAACGTCTTGTGACATCTTTGGGCTAAGTGCAGTTTAAAAGTGTATGCTACTGAAGTTTCCTGTGCCGGGTGTTTATTTAGGTTAGGTGCAAATGCTTACAAAGAACTGTGGTAAAGGAAAATTGCTGCAAAAGATGACTTCTTGTGAGACCCTCCTAATCAAGGCCCGATGAATTGTTCACTAATGGGTGGTTTGTATGAATATTGCTTCATCCAGTGTAACTTACATAGGCAAACAGTTCTCATTTTAGCTGGCCTCTTTGAGGGTACTAAAGGCAAATAATAGCACTCAAGTCATTGCAAGCTGATAAAATACAAAGCCCTCAGAAGTATGGAAAACAAAGGGTTTATGTTATTGTTTTTCTGTTGATAGAAGAAAGCAAAAAATATATATCCCAATGGATAGTTACTATCAGGATCTTGCTGTATGTTACAGTATTTTATTTCAAAACTGCCCTCATATAGAATCAGAGAATCATTAAGGTTGGAAAAGACCTCCAAGATCATCCAGTCCAACTATCCCCCAGCCCCTGATACTATCCACTAAACCTTGTATAAGAGCAATTTCTTTTGAAGCTACTTTACCAAGTGGTATCTATCTTAGTGCTTGCTTTTAATTGCAAGCTAATTTTACTGCACTTGTCATCACATTTCAGCCTATTGTACTACACAACATTGTTAGTTGGACTGGGTCACCTGTTTTCAATTTCCAAAGATCTATTCAGAGGGCCACATATGTTTCCTATTTGGCTGAAGTGCAGTATATTTTCATGCTGAAATTATGCTACTATTTCTATTAGAAATAAATAATTATACTACAAAGCAAATACAACACTACATGTTAATATTGACATGGAGTAAACTGCTTGTCAGAATTGAAAACCATGTTTATTTCCTTGTCTTTGAAAATACTGTAGCAGAACTTTCACCAGCACATGAAATGGATGCAAACTGACACAGGGTCGCAGCTTAGCAAAGCTTCAAGGTTTCACCCTGGCACCATTTTTGCTGATAAGACCCAAATTTGCTTAGTATTAAGTTATCCTGTGTACAGGGCTTTGAAGGAATGTTGGTGTTTTCACGCTTGTGGTAGAGTAAGGTTGCAGCATAGGCAAAGTATCTACAGCATTTTTAATGGGGTAACCAGCTGCAGACATAAACTAATCAAAAGTTATGTGGCCTTCAGTAAGTGCTTTGCATATACATCAGCTGGAAGAAAAATCTTACTTGCTTGAGTTTTTTTGTATTAAAAATTTCTTCCAACACATTTGCAACAAGTTGTGAGCATACTCAAAAACAATTGCCACAGAGTAGGAAGGGTGCAAGGATGTGTTTTTGTGCCAGAACTTTCATTGGCCTGGGTGGAAACACCTGTTTTGCTAGGTTAATGGTTGGGCTTGATGATCTCGGAGGTTTTTTCCAACCTAAGTGATACCATGAATTATCAGTCAGTGTGCAAACTCATTGAACATCATCAATAGAATTGTTGGTGTGGAGTGTCTTCATCCATTCCTGTTGATGAGAGAAAGATGGGACAGAAATGAAAGCGAACAAGTAACTGAGGATTCTTCAGTTAAATGCTTTTGGATGAAAGCCAAATCATGCTGTGCATTTCTTGTAATGCTATAAACAGTCTGAACATAATGTTATCACCACTTGTTTCAGGCAGTGTTATTTTGTGTGTGATGAATATATTCCGGAGGACTCTAATTAAGGAATAATAGGAGGCATGTTGAGTTTACAAGGCAAGCGTACCAAGCGGATAAACTGTGAGGGAGCTCAGGTTATTGTTGAATAGAGCAGATTGCTTAGAAGCTTCGAAACTTTTTTCATGAAAATTGTTCCTGTTGAGTGACTGAGGGTGAGTTTGTTGCGAAGTCTAGTGAAGGGCCTTTTGAAATAGCCTCAAGTTATATTGAAGGCTGTCTTCAGAAGACAGAAGCATGCTAACAGAACTGTAATACATGACTTCAGTTGTAGCACTCATTTCTCTTTTTTTCATGAAAGCACTAGACTGTTTTAAGAAAGGTCCTTCTTAGTAATGAATTTCATTGTTACTAACACTGGTCTGGAAATACAGTGAGGGAAAGCAACAGGACTACAACCAAGCACTAGTGACTGTTCTTGTATAGTACCCTAAGTACAACTTGCTAATGAGAAGTGCTATCTACCTGTACAAACTGGGGGGAACAAGACAAACTGACTTAGAGTGTATTAGTTCAAGTGGGCCACACCAGTGGCCAACCTAAACATAGTTCATACGCTCTAAGGATTTGAGGAACCACAGAGATGGGTGATTTTTTTCCCCTCATTTGTTTACAAAATTATACAAAATATTTAAATTGAATAGTAAGGTGTTGCCTTCAGGGGGCAGTGGCAACCTGGTTCAGGAACGGCATGGCGACCAACCCCAGGCCGCTCGGTCCATCGGCTCACAGACAACAATGTGGTGGATGGCAAATGGCGTTTATTGTCGAGTCCCATGGCGTTATATAGCCGAGGCCCACAACGTCACTTCTGCTTGCTTACGTCACAGACCACGCGCTACTGCCCATCAAGGGAGGGGCTCCACCTTTCCGTACAGTGCGACATCTTCCGGCCGCCAGACCCTAACTACCCACAGTAGGGACACACTTGTCCCTTTGTATTTGTTAATTCATAAATATCATAGTAAATTTCTTCATACGCCTATATAAGTACAATCACCTTGCATATGAAAATGCTTTTCACTTGATGGTTTTCTCCAGCTGCTCCTCATGTCACACAGCTGCATGGTAAGCAGAAGAGCATCCTGCCTGCGCACATAATGCATTTAGAAACCTGTTACTGTTTCCTAGATAGAGTAAATTAATGGAAAGTTATGGGAAGTCTTACTAAAATACTGCTGAGTAACGTTTGAGAACTGATACATTCTACTTCATATGTTTATCCTCTCGAGATATTTGTAACCTACCACACATTTAGCTAAAATGCATAGCTATGCATGTATTGTAGCAATCACGTTTTTGGGGTTGAATACTTTGAATAGCGAAACATTTTTGTAAAAGGTTGGGCTTTTAATTCACATCTATTGGGGAAAAAGGTTTAAGAAAAAGGCATTTGTTTTTATTTTTCTGACGTTGTTGTGAGATTTTTCTAGTAACTGTCTGCATGAAATGTCTTAAACTTTCTGTATTTTCATTTGCAGCGTTTTTGTGATGAAAATATAAATACATGTGTTAAATACAGTTACTGTACAATAACAGTTGGCTCTGGGGAGCTGTTCTTTATCTCCTCATGCAACATGAAAGGAGAAACAGGAGTTCATAAAGCATCGTTGTTTTCATTTGATACAACTTGCTCCAGGGAGTGGAGAGGAATGTGAAAAACAGGTGTCTTGCACATTTCACCAAACATTCTTGTTTTATTTTTTTGGCTCAATAAATGAGTACCAGACATCTATAAAGCTTAACTCTTCAGCAGTGGTCCAGCTCAGAAACACTATTGCACTGGATAAGACAATACTCTATGCATAAAGAATCTAAACATAATAGGATAATACGGTGTTTAGGAGTACTGCTTTTTCTTTTCTTTTGCACAGGGAAGGGTTAAGTAATCCAGTTCTGAGTAGCTTTTTCTGTTAGGTTTTCTCACACATGTAAGCTACTCTTTTTTTTTTTTTGGGGGGGGGGGGAGGGAGGGAAATACAGCTGTAATCTGTTGTGTAAAGTATTGTGGTGGAAGTTGGGTTTAAAGCTATTCTTTGTAGAAGCAAGGTCTTATGCGGGTTTTTCTGGCATGACAGAAGGAATGGAAGTAGTGCAGAAGAAGATGGGCTCCTTTGTGTAGAAATAGAGGGCTTTTCAGGGAGTTACTTTGTGTATGGACCCTTGTAAACAGAGTTACATCTTATTTTACCTTTGAGTAAACTGAATCTCTATGAAATACAATTCACATACACCCCAGGGAGAAAGAAGCCACTGTAAATATTTCAGTAGCAGAAATGTCAGTTTGTTGCCAGACCATCAGTAAAATACGTTTGCAGTTCTGTTTTGGGTTAAAAAATTCATTTTGTTCCTTGGATATGTGACCAAAATTTCTATCTGCAATCTAAACTGAGTAGTACATACTAAAATTGTTTTTATCTTTATTGTGTTTTTACTACAAGTATAGAATGCATAAATATCTCACAAGAATATTATTTCAGCATGGGTGTAGTCATTATCTTGACCAACCAGTATGTAGAAATGAATCCAATTCACAACCCCTGTGGATATTGTAAGTCACGGTGTGTGAGGCCCACTTCTAGCAGTTCTCCTCCAGTAGAGGTATGTGGACCCTTGAGGGCTGCAGTTCTCAAGTACAATGTTCTGCTTCCTGTCAGTCTGTTCTAAGGAGAGATCCATTTTATACTTCTAGTCAGGGCTGATGCAACAGTTGTTCCCTTATGTATGCTGTTTGCTGAAGGAGGTGTAAGCATACACTTGAAAGCTGTAAGGAACCATCCCATTTATCAAAAAAACTTGTGCTGTGCAAAACACCAGTATCCAGCAACATGCTAGTGAATTTGTTACCACAAGCAATGGAAAATAGAAGAAAACAGTGCTATATAGATTCTTTATATCTTTCCTTACTGTTCAGTTTAGTCTGTCTTTTATCAAAATATGTTTTTAATTTGATCATTCAAAAAAAGACTTTATCAGACTGCACTACTTCTGGTTGCTCTGATGTTTCACTTCAAAAGTTAACTACTCCCAACATCACTAATTTTGGGTTATGCATTTAATCATTAAACATGTATTTAATAATATTATTATAGGTTCCATGAATTACTTTTGGGAGAAAGTGTTTGTGGGTGTGAGAAGTATGTGGGCTGCTTCCATGTGTGAGGTCAAGATTGCTACTGAGATTACGTACATCTATTGCATATGGATGTTGTGCATGCAAAGCTGAAACGTGGGGGTGTGTGACAGTTAAAAATCTGTCTGCTTTCAGAGTGCTGATAGCTTGCACTCAGCAAAAACCACTGGTGTCTAGTTCTCTGGGCAATGTGGAAATTGTGTCTCAACTTAGTTTTCCATGGATTTAGTTCTTTACTTAGGACTTAGATCAACTCCAAAATTCTGATGTACCACAAGACAGCCATAGTTTCTTGTATGCAATATTCAAAGCTTTACATGATTTCTGTAAATCATCTTAGAATCATTGAAGACTCAACTCTGCTTCATTCATATTGGTGAATATCTGTGACTTCAAGTTTATGTTGATGCATATGAGTAAGAGAAGCACGGTAGTTACAGATGCCATAGAATATCATTAAGTTCCAGTTCATGTTTCATTTAAATTTATTGTTATTGTTTGTTTCTGACATGTAACTTTATCCTGAACATGGTGTGCTTGTTTCTCATTAAGGCTTTATAGAAAGAGGGCGTTGAAGCATAAAATCGAACTGAAGTCCAACAAATGATTTGCATTAAAAATACCGATTCATCTCCTGAAACTGAAGTTCTGCAGAGGCAACTGCAGATCGCAGCATACTGCTACAAAGACACCAGCTCAACGCTAACAGTTAGGAGGTGAATGGTTACTGGCTGTAGTTGTCTTACCAATTTCTCTTTTTTTTTCTGCTGGTTACTTTTTACACAATTATAGTCTTGTTTTGTTTGTTATTACTGAGTATCTAGTGCAAAATTTACAAGGAGTTTTCTGTAGCTGATTGTACCTTACCAAATTAGACTTCAGTCTTCTACTGAGTGCAGAAAATTCTTATTTCACATTGTGTTTCTTTGGCTTTCATAAAGTAAAGTGATGAAGAAGTTGGGGTCGTGCCATATCTTAAGGTTACTGATCTTTCATCGCAAGTGCCTAGGCTAGTTTAGGCAGTAAGTTTTAGGAAGAAAATGGCCAAGGTTGTTTATAGTGAACTTTTGATCTACAGTGAGTTGCAGTTGGTCATTCTTACTGATTAGGGCATTAGGATTAGGGCATTCTATTCTTTGCTGTGTTTGTGAGTTTCGTTCTTTGATTTTTTTTTTTTGCTTGTTTGTCTTAAATTGAAAGAGTATACTTAGGGAATTGGTTCACTCCCAACTTTGGTTACTGTGTTATTAAGGTTATCCACTTTCAGTGTTCATCAACCCTTGTTATTCTGCCACAACTTCTCTCTCCTCCTTCCCCCAAAAACTAACATGTCTTTGTTCTCGTGATCTGTTTCAGACTTCATATATAAATATATGCAGTCGGAAAAATAATGAAAAAGAACTTGCTGATTCACACTATGAAGCATGAAAACATTTTTAAAAACAGTCACTGTCTCAGGTGTGTCCTGGCCATTGCAAATCTGTCCATGTGTAGTATGGATGGAGGAAAGAGCTTTATTTCCTCTGAGGTATTGGATGCAAACCTCCATAAGACACAATAACCAGATTATCCTGTTGTTTTACATTAGAATAGGTAGCCTAATATTTTAATTAAACAGTAATTGCTAATAGAAACATAGCTGAAAAAATGTATCCATTTGTTTCTGCTGAAAGTAAAATCAAATCCTGTCTCACTTGGTAAGAGCCGTGTTAATGCTACTGGGTCATCACATGCTATCCTGTTACCCTGCTTCTCTTTACCCTTGCTGACTTTTTACAGTTTTCTGACTCATTTTTCAAGACAGTTTTTTGTCCTGGATGTTCATATCAGTTTATTTACTCACAAGAAAATCTGAAAGCATTGCTGAAAATGAAAACTTCTGAACTTATGGCAAACACTGACTCACCAGTTTTCTAGAGCTCCAGGTTTATTCCATTCCATCCCTTTGTTCAGCCATATGGCAGAATGATCTGAGTAGCTGATTGTAGTGTCCATGTAGCAGATTATGATTTTGCACCAAGCTTTCTGAGATCCTTCAGTTTTTGAGCAGGAATAAGGGAAAGAAATACCTGTAATACACCTGTATTGTAACCTGTGAATATCAACCATGACAGAAATGAGGCTGCCTGTGAGAGCTATAAAAGTATGGCACAAGCAGGTTGGGGGCGGGGGGGGGGGGGGGGATTCATCTCATGGATCTCTATATACTGGCATTGAAAACATTTACATTTGAACTACTCTTGTAGATTTTCCTCTGTAGTCAGCAGAAACAAGTAGGCACTTCCAGATCATAAATAATTTCTTCCAGTGGTAGACAGGTCAGTTATTTTATGCTGCAAGTCCCTATGTTGCTGGAGTTAGATCAGATTAAGCCTTGAAGACTACTGAATGTGAAAGTATTAGAAGTTTGAAGCCTCAGTTTGTTTGCTTGTATTTCTTTATGGAAAACATTTATTTTTTTCAAAATGCTGGAATTGCATTCAATAGCAGAATGTTGTAATGTTTATGTGAGTCTGAGTACTTTCACTAGCTTTCATTAACACAACGTGTTTAATTGGATGACAGCAGCTTGTACAATCTTCTGCTTATATAAAGGTCATTCACAAATGCAGTGAGCTTTTACTGGAAAAAAAAAAAAACAAAAAACATGTTAGTCTGCAGTATAAGGAGATTCTGATTAGGGTAGAAAAAAGGTGTTTCTTTCTGAGAGCATCAAAAAGACCTGTCAGTCCAAATTGATCAGAATCCTTAACCCCTTCCTGAGACTTAAGCCAGCTGAATTTAGAGATGTGTAATAAAAAGTACAACTTAAAAAAAATCTGCACCTGATTGGGTTTCTAGCAGTCTTGTACACTTAGTTATTATGGTACACTTGGTTATTATTCAGAATGTTTCATCCTTAACTAAGGCTATCTTTTTATGTACCATCTTTTTCTTATTTATTTATTTATTTGTATCCAGTTTATTTTTCAGTAAAGATTTTGTTATTTATTATTACAGCAGCTGTACCTCAAAGGAAATCTGAGTATAAGCTTTTTTTTTTGCAACACTGAAGGCAGATTTGGTCACAGGAGGAGACTTTCCATTGAGAAAGGAAACTGCTTAAGTCCAAACGCATATGATTTGTCATGTAGCTGTGTCAAGGATTACGTGGTGGTGTTCTTGCTGATTCAGGTAGCCAAGTTTGCAGCAAAGCTTCATCCTTATTGTAAAGTTCTCCTTGTTTAGCAAGAAACATGATAACAGCCATGTGTTTCTCCTTTGTTTATACCACCTCTTCATTGGGCACCAGTCTGAATGAAACGCGATGTAGAGTTTCGTATTGCATAGATAATAACAGCCAGTCAGTGTTTTTGGTACTAAGAAAGCAGACCATCCGTATTTTTGCCTTTTATTGTGAAGTTCATGTGGCACTTTATCGCTTAATTTGATAGAAATATACATTGAGTAATTCAGCGTGGAGAGTAATCCCTTGTCAAATGCACTTTGAGAGCTAGCTAACGTTTTGAGTTCGCTGAAGCTAGGATTTGCCATTCCAGTTCTGTCGTTCTCTGACTCATTTATAGCCTGATTAAAACTTTATGCTGTCTGTAATCAGGTAACTATGGGTCTTATTGCTCCCTTAAAGTTTTGATACAGACATGCTGTAAATGCCCATGGCAGAGAGATTACTGAAGCCTGATCTGTTACAGTTTGTTTACAGGCATATTTTTTTTTTATTTTTAACCCATCTAGGACAATAAACCCCATTTAAATAACCAAAAAAAAATGCTTTTAATGGTGAAGCTTATATGTGTTCTGTGAATACTTTAATCTACAGAAATGAAAACAATAATGGTGTTATAACTGCCTCTGTGCTATGGGTTTTGCTGGGACAGTACTGTTACAAAATAGAAGAAAAAAAAATCACACCTCTAACCAGAAGTGTTACATGGGCAAAAGTTTCTCAAGTAGGCTTGGACTCATTTAGGAATAGATGTAACAGAAATCTCACAGTATTAGTCATTCTTCATCTCTTTCTTTGAATAACGTGAAAGTTAGTAAACATATTTCCACTACTCATGGTCTGAATTGAGCTGGAACAGCTTATGGTGGTTTTGAATCTCAGAGTTTTGGTGAAATCAAAACCTAAGCTCTTTCTTTCATTTCCAAACTAATTCACTCCACATCTATGTATGATTTCTCCAACCCTCTTGCAAGGCTCTTTTAGTTAGACTGTCTTCTCCTTCTTTCCTTAGTAGGAAATCACAGGATTGCGCGTGAGCTTTGTAACTCTGGAACATGTGCTTGTACTGGTACACGCTGTGTGCAGAGAGCTCATGACCCTTCCAGTATTGCTTTGATACTGCAAAGTTCAGGTCAGTTGGGGTTGGCAGTTATTATATAGCCCTGTAACAATTATGTATATGGTAGTTCTGTTTTGCGGTAAGGGAGAGAGAACTACTGTAAGGGATGGATATTTCAAAGTCTTGATAATTGGTTGATATTTTTTCTCCTTTACCTGTTCTTATTATCATTGCAAACTGATTCAGCAAAGAGCCCAGATCAGACGGAGATATAGTCAAATGAAAGATCCCATATAGCTTCTGAAGTGCTCAGCAGAAAGAAGGTGCGACAGACACAGTTTTGGTTGTATTGATTCCAAAACGTTTTTTTTCAGTTGAAGCCATTTTAGGCAGAAAGCAAACACTGATCTAAACTAATACTTCAGATACAGGCAAAACGTTGCTTGATTATTTAACCAATTTTTTCTAATGGTTTATTTTAACTGAGATCGCACTGCCTTTACGTGATTGTAGTAAAAATGTTGCTCTGATATTTTGTGAGCCTGCCTGGTTCCTTCAATTACCTTGAAGTGTTAGCTGGCCCACTATCTGAACAAACAGCTCAATAAAATGTTAACTCTGCAGTGTATACATCATGCTAAGTAGAGTTTATCAGAGAGAACCAACCGTTCTCTTAGTTATCAATTATAGCTACATGGGAATTTCGGCTGCAGCAAAAGCAAGATTTATACAATCTTATATTGACACGTCAAAGGAATAAAATATGTGACTAAGTTTAAAAAGTTTTGTCAAGGTGCTTGGTTTTACCACATTGAGACTTGATGCAAATATCTTATTAGTGTTGCGGAGTCCTGTGATCAGTTCCATGGTCCTACAGAACACCATTCAAGCCTGAGTTTTTGTTTTCCTTGCTGTGAAAGACGCTCTTGGAGTGAAGGGCGTGGAACCCTTGTCTTTTGCACTCATTGCTCATAAAATGTTTATCTTTCCATGTTGTTATTGGTTTCGTTATGACTAATGACGTTTGGTTTGTGGCTTTAGGGTCTCACACTGCAGAATAAGAGAAGGAGCTTTGCATTTCTTTTCCAGTATTCAAATTCAGTAGCTGTAAAATCTATTGTCCCACTTTTTGAAATTTCCTCAAAGGTCTTTCTGTTTGTTAGGTTTTTGAAAAGGTAGAGAAATTAGGAGTTAACATTTAGCGTTCCTGGCAATTCAAACAAGCATTTTAAACTCAGCTCTAAGTATTCCTTTGGTGGAGCAATCTTACTTGCTAGTTTTAAGTAAGTCATACTCATACCTGTTTGTGTTTCAGCTCAGAGCACTTCAGTGGAAGCCAGCAAAAGTGTATTAAAGTGTTAAACTAAACCACTCACTTTGCCTGCTGGGCATCTTATGTCAGAGATGATGCTGATACTCAAATCATCAGTTGTTTAGGCTATAATGTAGACTAAATGGTGACAAAATGCAGAAGTTCAGAAAATTCAGAAGGTTTGTGTGGGTATCTGCAATGCTCCTGTTTCTTCCTATATCACAAGAATCCTCACTGGTATGTGTAGTTGTTTTACTAACAGTTTGAAGGAGCCTTCTGATATTCCCATCAAACTAGCCCTGCTTAAAAGCCATTGAAGCTGTTACTGCAGATAAGGGCCAAGTCTGTTCCTTCACTTTCAGAATACCGTTCAGCCTTGTGTTAATCCTTGTAATACTAGGTGACAACAGTTGAAGAAAAAACAGTTTTAATTAGCTGTTTGCCTTTTCCCCCCAACAAAAGCAGTTTTAAAATGAGATTTAAGCCCTCCAGCTTTTGAAACACATTCCATTTGGGCTGTTTTTTGTCAGCTATTCAGTCTTACAGAAAGATGTGCACTCCCATTCTTCCTGACTTTGAGAGCATGGATAGCTTAATGGTAGTAACCAAATTCAACAGGAGTTGGGCTGTTGACTGAGCCTTAAAAAATTTCCTCAGAACATACTGTTGCAAAAGTGATTTTCTGAGGTGTAGAGTAGTTTCACTTCCATCTGTCATATTCTGCTTTTATCATGTATCAGGATCAAGCTTGTAGTATGGTAAGGACTGCAGAACTACTAAAAAAAAGTTTTCCCGTTTAATAGAAATCAGTATTCAATATACTAGACAGCTTGGAAAAGACAGTGTTATTTTCTAGCCCGTGTGAGATGAAACATCAGGAAAAAGGATTCATGATCGTATGCTAATATTTAGTGGGTAGTGGTACCTCAGTAACCATTGTATTGATGTTTATATTGAATCTTTTGAATCAATCATGAAAAGTACTTATGCCCCTCATACTTCCCTAAATTTATAGACTAGATTAAAGTTAGTAATATTGGTATTGAATGACAGTTGAGTTATGCACATATGGAAAAAAAAAATCTTATTTTTGCATTACTATCAGGCGAGCTCAGACTTCATGTAATAGTGGTAATTGAAAGGTTAGTGGAAGTTTCCCATCCTTATCTGAGATGTGTGGTACTTGATTCTTTTAGTTAGGAAGATAAAAATGTTAAGCTATGAAATTTACCCTGTTTCTTGGACACATGTATATCTTAGCAAAGCATATTTACCTCACAAGAGAAAAAAAGAATTGTTAGTGAGAACCTTGAGCTGAAATTTCAGTGCCATTACTCTTAATTAATTCCACTTTTAGAGTCAAAATACAGGATCAGAATTTCGGCAGCTTGGCAGTGGTTGTGTGTTTTCAGTGAAAAAAGGCTATAAGGAACTTGTGTTTTGTTTTTTCTCTGCTTTTCCATTTTGCTGCTATGTAAAAAATAAAAGATGCAGTAACTTTCAAATATTCTGATTCTCCAATAATTGCACAATTACAATGGAAGTAATCTGTCTTTTGATTTTTTCCAGTATTTCTTGATGATACCAAATAAATCAGGAAGCAAGTGGGAATCTGAAAAATAACTATGAGTGGGCCATCCCATTTTAGTTTTGAAAGTCTTGATTTGATTTTAACATTTATATGTAGAGCTGAAAGATTTTTTTTTCTATTCTTATTTTACTGGAATACATTTTTTCACTGTTTGTCATGATCAAAAATGAAAGTTGACATTTGTTTTTGAAGGTGGCAGTGCTGCAGAGGTGGTGACTGGGATCTGTTGATTAAGGTTGGATTAAAGGACCCATCTTTCACACCACTCTGGTTCGAAATATTTTCACTTACACGGATGATAAACAAATGATCTGACCTAGACCTGAAACGCTCAAAGGTCATTGTGTATGGAGTGTAGTCCTGATATTGCATTTCTGCTAGCTTTTGGATACATCGAAAGTTTTTGATGGCTCCTGTATCATCTTTTAAGACTTTTCAAGGGCAGTAGGATAGACTAAAACTTAAAGGTACCCACGAACTGTCGTTGTTTTAAAAAATATATATATTTATTTTTATTTTTAGTAAAAAAAAATATATTTTTAAACAAACAATTTCTGATTTGTTTTGGATTTTGAAGCTTTAGATCTATGTTTTCAGAGATTTTTCCGTAACGAGGTAAGGATTAAGAAACTTGCTGTGTGCTAACACTGTGTAAAAATTTCATTAGTAGTCCTAGTCCATATCTGTTTTTCCCAACTGAAACTAATGATGCCAATCTTCTCCTTCACGTTTTGGCAGCAAATATCTTAAGATAGTATGGGAATAGATGAGTTTTTCCTTTCCCAGTTTACCTGCCAGACAGAAAAAATAAAGACCTATATGTTTCCTGGTGTTCTTCAAACCACCAGCAGGCTGGTAGGGTCTATTCTGTGTTTAAGACAGAAGAAAACTCATAAAACCTGCTGGCAATTTTTCATTATGCACATATATGGGACAAAGAAAAGTTTTGTTTCTCTCTCTCTCTCTCTCTCTCCCTGTCATTTTTCCTCTTTATAGTTTTGGCCTGTGATCTCAGACTGCTTCTCAGGCACAAAAACATCAACTATACGTTGTTAGGTTTCTTTTTGTACTGCAGTATAGCACTAGGAAGCAAACTAAAATACCTGTGCAGGGTGGAGAAATGAGTAAACGATGTCAAAGCTTGAAATGGGTTTTGTAGTGGCACAGAAATAGACAATTTTTAACCGTCTTTTTCTTCTGTGTCTGCAAAGACTAAGATCGCTAATGAATCACTACACGTTTGGTAAGCATATTTCTTCCCCTATTATTTTTGAGCATTAATGCTTTGTTTTTCTGTGAGCTTTTGGCAGTATTGCAAGTTCTTGTTGGGTGGGTTCAGGGTGGTTTAGTTTGAGGAAGGGAGAGGGGAGGCATTGTGTGATGCCATAAGGACCTTGAAAATGTAATGAAATATATGTAAACTTAAATGCAACACCTCTCTCTCCCACTTCAAGCAACTGCGTTTAATTATAGTTACTGTGCAGATTGGATGAATTTCTGAAACAGGTAATTTTGTGTTCTTCATTTTCTCCTTAATTCATGAATTTTATATTTTCTTTTAAGGCTGTTCACTGCCTGGCGCTATGGATACAAATACTAATGATTTGAAAACAATTTAAAAATGGAACAATATCACGTGTTTAAGAAAGTGTCTGAAAGGGAGAAAAGACAACCTGCTTTTAATTCAGTACAGAATGCCTTCTAAAATGTCTGTCTTGATGCTGTGCAGTAGCCCACTCTGAAGAGGGAGTCTGTCATGGTTAACCCTGCCAGAACTGTGGGCTGCTGACAGGGAGAACATGTTGCGGTGGCAACTCTGCCATCCAGCAAGAATAAAATATGCTCACTTTCTGTCCTCACGGTTGGCTTTCTGCCTGTGTCTTGGACAAGTTTTCTAAATTTCAGGAGAAATCTCGGTGCTTACTTGGAATTTCTGATAAAAATTTGTGGCTAGTTCTGGTGGAATAAGAAGATTGTGGAAGTGAGCAATGATGTCTTTGATCTGTTTGTTCATTAGGTTATTGTGAAGTCCCCGAAATTCTAAGGCAATTTGGTATCATACGTACTACGAAATAGAGCCCTAGGCAATACCTTATTTCAGCATACTATCCAACACATGCTGACAATGAGTGAAGCTACTTGGCGCTCTCTTTCCATCCCCCTTGTTCTTATCCTTTATGGCTCTAGACCTGCTTAGTAACTCATTAATTAAATAGTAACTGTAGGATTCAGCCCTTTGTGTTTTAAAGTCTGGGTTTCATTATCAAGGTGTTAATATAGATGGAAAGTACTTCCATAAATTCAAAGATAATTGCAGACTAGGACAGACACCTAAATTTGACCAATATAGTTCTTAGTAACTTTCTTTGACTAGGCTTCTTTAAAGTATTCTATAATGTTAATGCAGTTTGACATCCAGAATAGGTGGAAATTGTTCCAGTGGGATAATTGATAAAATTTTTCAGCATAATTGAAATTCAAAATTCATTATATCAAGAAACAAATGTACACTGCTTTTGTGCTGTTTATTTTAGCTGGCTAAGATTTATTAGCCTACATCTGGAGGTTTAGAAGGGCCAGTTTAGTTGTAGCCTCCATGCAGTTTTGTTGCTGTCCTTTAGCTCATTTTTGTTTTTATATTATAAATTAATGATTGAGAGAACCTTGCTTTTAAGGTTGACAGCACCATGCTTAAAGGAATAAGCCCCACTCCAGCTTTGGTTCTTAAAGTTAGCAAGTGCGTGACTAGCTCCTAAATTCATTGGAACTGTTCATAAGTGTTTTGTGTAAATGCTTTAATGGTTGAGGCTGGGTAGTCCACGTCTTGTAGTTTTGAGCCCATAGCTTTTGCGTTTTCTAGTCAGGGCATAGTTCTGTTTCCATTCACAGTGACATGATTTGAGAGAGAGAATTAGAGTTGTGTCGGAATCAGACAACAAACCTCTCCTCTCCCCCCCCCCCCCCCCAGCTTTCATCTCAACTACTTCTAACCTTTACTATGGTTAATAAGGCAGTATTATTCATTTTATAATGTATGAATGACTCAGTTCTACCAAATCACTATGGGCTGAAAATCCACATGCAAAATCTAATTAAATATTTTGTCTGATACCGATTGTACTTATATGATCCAAATTTAACTCCGTGGAAATGTGTTAACTTATTCTGGTTTTATAAGGCCAGTGACTCTCGTCCATTGTTTGAGTGGAATGGTGACAAGCCAGGGGGAGAGTGTGTACTACCAGATTTGTGGGTGTTGGTACTTAGCCATTGGCATGTTGTCTGGTATGGGGGAGTCACTTAATGACTTTTCCATTATAAATCAAGAATGATGAGATATATAGTAAAGCCCAAGAGAACTGCAGGTTATAATATGTAATGAATGGTGTCTGGTGTAAGGATCAAAAGAATTGCAAGGGTTAAATGACTTACATTCAAGCAAAGAGTAATGCTTACACTTCCAGTATAATGTAAGGAAAAGATGATAATGGCTTTAGTGTGTTATTTTTTGTTGTTACCTCTGAACCAAGGAAGTATCAGCCAGTTTTCCATATGTGTTACCTTTCTCAGTCTGGTGTAGGAGTAAGGGAGAGAGAAAAATCCTCCTCTCTGTTAGCATTACCTTTGTCATTTATATTAGATGAGGATTAGTAGTATGAGACATTTTTTTTCTTTGAAATATAATGCTAAAAAAAAAAAAAAAAAACTATTTTGGAACAAAAAAAAATTGGGTGGTTTGTGCTTGTTTTTTGGCTTGTTCCAGTTCAGAACACCTGCTTGTTGATCATGTCCAGGTCAGAATCGTTAATGTATCAGAGCCCTTGCAAATCTGAGCTGTAATTTGTACCACTATAGCTGGGTGTTTGCACTACTCAGCCTCCTAGTCTGAGTCTACAGAGAATTCCTGTCCTGGGTTTCCTCCTGAAAGCCTGGGGGCAGTGGCAGTGGTGGTGTGAAATTTCCAGGTAGTCTTGATGTCATGATCAGTATTCTGAGTTATTTCTACCTTTAAGGGGCTATATGAGTTGAACAATTTGGAATGTTAAGCATCTGCTTTTTAAGTACTTCAGCATCAGGATCATTACAGATTTGTTTACAGAGATAAGTTACACTTCAGGTTTGTATGTGAATCGAGGGGAAGACAGGCCTGTACTTTATGTAAGGATTTTATGAACACCCTTAAGAGTAAGTAAACAATAAAAGTAATAAGAAAACGAAGGGATAAGTAACTATATAGGCAGTTTCAGGAGAAAAAAATACTCATTTGCAAAGTCATGTTTAGTGAACAGATGATATTTAATGAGAAGAGTTATTACAGGTACAATTTCAAATTTATTTTTTTAATTGTGGAGATACATGTATGTTGCAAGCTTAACATTTTGTACATGTTGATATGGCAGTAGAGTAACCATTAACTTTACTACATACACTTAGATGAACTTTGCGTTATTTTTGCTTTGGTTATATATTCTAATTATTCTGTGATGTATTGGGATCGTGTGCAAAGAAACGTCCACCCAAGTTTGTAAGAATAATCTTCCCTTTCTAGACGTTATACCAGACTTGGACAGCATCTTGATATTTCACTGTCATGTTCTTAAACACAGGAGAAGACTGAATCTGTCTATTTCTGAAACTCTAGCTTTTCTAGTAGGAATGGATAGTTCTGACCCCCCTTTATTTGTGAGTACATTAGAAAATTGAGAGTTTCATCTGGATGTGGAAGTGATTTCCGTTTAAGAGTTTATCTGGTTGCAAAAACCATTTGGGTTCAAGGCCCAGCCCTGCTTCAGTCGGGTCCGGGATTATAGCTGTGGGGCTTTTTAGCATCAGGGGCAACCCTGGACCAACAGGCAACTGGCTGTTCTGCATCAGAACTCTCTCAGGCTACCTAAGTGCAGTTCTTCAACTTTGTATAAATCACTGGACTACATGCCAGACTTGTATCCTGAGCCTTGAGCATTCAGTCTCTTTCCCAAATGGGTGTGTTTCAGTTTGTGTGTTTAACAGTCACCATTTCACAGAAACTTGGTTTATCTGCCTCTCTGAAAATCTTAGTCATGTATATTAGTAGTCTGGGATAGTATTTTTGTTCTACTTATGCTGAAGTCCCGTTAGTGCTTTTCTTAATCAGACCAAGTTCTGTGGTTCTGTTAATTGCAATGTGCTGTATTTTAGAGAGATGCTCATGTGTGGCTTAGTGCAAATGTCTGGGTGCTGAAGTTCCTCACTGCAATTTTATTAGAGACATAATAAGAAGGATGCTATAGGTAATGTGAGAAAAATAGAAGTTTGTCAGATAGTTTACCATAAATGCAAGGTACAGGAAGACTTGCAATATGGTAATGCAGTTTGTCAAACTGGGAAACCCAAATATGGAGACATGCAAGCTTTTTTGCATAATCCTTGGAAGTACGTGCTCTCAGTACTGAGGAGAACCTGACATGTTTTTCATCTTCTGTGTTAACAGATTACTGGAATAAACTAATGCAAAGGATGCTGATGATGTTTGCTTGTATTAATAGAACCCCCTCCTTTGGTTGTTAGGTGGGGTTTCTAAAATGCTCATTTTAATTCTCAGCTGAGTTCATCTGGCTTCTACAAAAATGGCTTAACACCCCTTGCATGCATTTAGATTTTAACAGCTTCTTCAGCTCATCGGTCTCTGAGTACATGCCATGGAAGAGGATGGTATGAACAGCTAAGAGAAGGAATGGAGTTAAGGAAACAGGGAGACGTTATTCTTTTCTCAGTCTGCATTCAAAGTCAGTTTCTCTGTGAATTGCTGTAAAGGAAAGTGTGACCAACAGTGGGGGAAAAAAACAAAGTTGCTTTGACAATAGCTTTGAATTTGATAGTAAATGAAGTGAAGTCACTTCAGTTTGAATGTTGAGTGAAGTGGAAGGCTAAATAAGGTTCTGTAATTCTATCGCTTCTTGAACCTCACCATCCTTTGAGGTGTTCAGAATTAAATAAAAAATTAAGCATCTCCCTGGCCTGAAGCATCTGTTCTCAGCAGAAAGTGTAAATTGACAAGCAGGCCTTATAGAATTGTAGAATGATAGAACCATGAAAAATGAAGTCAGTGATTTAAAAAAATATCTCTGTGCCAGGACTACCTGTAAATTTCTTTGGAGGACTCCTACAATCATTCAGAGAAGTTAACATCATTTGCATGTTTTGATTAGATTGCTGTCAGACTTCCTCTGACATAATATAAAGAAGAGAAAAGCAGTTTTTTGAACAAGTCTCAGAAACTTCAGGTCAAAATATATTCCTTGTAAACAACTTTTAACTGAAGAGTAAGAGTTTTGTGTACAGTGTTGTAAGTCTTCAGTATAAACACATCTATAACTTGTTTTATCACAAGGAGGAATGCTTTCCCTGTATATTCCTGTTTAATGAGAAGTTCATCAACATCTGAAGTAAATTCCTGAAGTACTTAGTAATTAAGTGAACCTCTAATGTTGTTGTGGCTGGGAACTGATTACTTTGAAGGTCTGTGAGTAAAATCGTAAGTTATGGCATGCTTCATAGAGATGCAGAACTGCATGACATCTATACAATGTACAGCTATGTACTGGAGAATCTCTTAAAAAGTGGTGCAGGCAGGATATGTGTATGGAATTTTATACCCTCAAGCAAGGAGAAATACGGAGGTAGAAAAATGAACAGATACCATTAGTATATTTAGGTGCATGGTAATGATCCACACAGCAGATTTTAGACATTGGGAAAACTGAAGTGCTCGCTGCCATTTAACTGGGGCCATGAGTGTCTGGAGTAGCAATCAGGAGTGTGTGTACATGTAAATAGGTACACAAACCCAAAGAAAAGAGAGTGTACTCAAAACTTTACTGTCTCAATTGCTTCAATGTCTTCTGGATAGATTTATTCATAATGTTAGGATCTCCATTAGAGCAATGGCAATAGATATAATCTTAAGAGACCTGTGACTGTAGCAATGAAGTTGGACCACTGCCCTAACTACATTCTAGCATATAGGGAAAAATGGGAAGTTTAACAGCTCTCACCCTGCTCATCGTTTCTGCCTGCTGTCTAGAAATGCATAACCAACAGCAACTCCTCTCTAGATCAAGTTGTGTAACCAAAAGTAGTATGTAGGAGAAGTAACTGTAAAGACAAATAGACATAACTATTAGCTAACGTTACTACGCAGTCCATTTTCTCACTTTCAGACTGCTGACTGGTTGTAATACAAGCATGCAGCTGGTATTGTAGTGTTTTATTGGAATTGCTTAGCACATTGAGTACATATTGACCATATGAGAGCTTCATATGGATGTAGTAATGGGCTTATTAACCAACCTTTTTATCCTTTAGATACTATACCTGCTTTCAAAAATGAGATAAAATCTGCCCCTTTTAGTATTAGCAAGGTTGGCTTAGTCAATATTGAATTAAGAGTATTCTTTCTTTCTTTATTAAAATTTCGTGTTTGCATTTTCTAAAATATAGCATTGAGACACCATGATAATACAAGACAGTTAAATGCAGTAGCAGGAAAATGGAAATTTAATGAGAGGTAAAATTAGCTGAATACGTTTCCTGTTTCACATCAAAAAGGGTAACCAAAATTCTTGGTCACTAGGTTGAATATGTTGAGGTTTTCTAGTGAAATACAGAAGAAGTTAACTTCACTAAATTTTAGTTGTACGATTCTCTCCTTAACCTTAAACTTGAAAAATAGACTGATTTGATGAATCAAGAAATAGGGCTTCCTAGAATAATGAAAAAGTTTTCACATTCTTTTGCCATGGTCCTAAAGCTCTTCAAAAGATAAGGAAGGGACTTGAATGGCATTGTTTGGTTTGTAGCTTAGATTGATATATTGCAGAGAAAACGAGTGAGGTGGCATTTTCATTGAGAGCAGCAGTGTTCTCAGCTACTTCTGACTTCAGTGAAATCAGGACAAACAGGGAACTTACCTTTCTATCATCCCTTCCTCCCCCCCCCCCCCCCCCCCCCCCTTTTTAATTTTGGTTCTTTATTAAGACATCAGTCCGGAGCTAAGGCTAGATGACTGATTTTGCTCTATTCAGAAATTCTAGTTGTTTCTTCAAAAGTTCTGAGTACTGACAACTACAGAACTGGTGCAGTTTCTGACCTTTTGCTGTTGCTGTAAAATGTAATCAACTTTTAGGTTACAACTATATGGAGCCTAGACAAAATTTTTTGCAGTTCTTAATTTTTCATTACTTGAAAATGCCAGCTGAAAACATCCTCTTCACATGGAAAGTTTTGTTTGTTTGCTTCTGGGCATTTGGACCAGTTTGGCTGGGGAGGGGTGAAGTTACAAAAACATGTATTGAACTAGGCAGAATTTTCAAATTCTTTATCAGCTGTTTCATTTTGTCAGGTGCCTTGAAATGTTTTTGTTTGTTTGTTTGTTTTTACTTTTTACAGTGAAAAATCAGGAGCAGAAAATTTAGATTTATTACAGCTTTAATTTTTCTAAGAAAAAGGGAAATAGTCAAAACTATTTCACCAAGCAAAATGCATATTAAAGAAGATTTGGCTCTATCCCAGTCTCTTCAGAGATGAGCCATAAAGCTCATAGTTGAAATACTTGTAGAAGTGATGGTAAATGAATTATGTTGCTTTCTACTCCCAGCATGAGAAGATGCTGTGACTTACTTTATCTTTTTTGCCATTAAAGGTGGAAATTTTGTGGAATATTGAAACATGTTGTCATCTTCCTGGGTCACTTACTCTTTAGTATTACAGTGCTGGTTTTGTGGGGTTTTTGTCTTCTTGTTTCACAGGAGAGAGCCTGCATTTGCTTTGCAAGCTGTAATACTGGATGTTGGATTGAGGTAACAATTAAGTGGCTGGTTACAGTTGAAGATCATGTTGCTTAGATAGGAATGAAGTATCTTCGTGTGGGTTGTCAAAGTAACTGCTCTCAGTGAAATCATTCATGTGTTGGCGGGTGTTCCCTTGGCTGTTGGAGGTAGAGTTTAATTATTGTACTAGGATAAATCAGTAGATCTGAATCTTGTGAGCTGGACAGCCTCACTTGCGTGTTAGTTTGTGGATTGTGTTGCAGTAATGAATCATAATTTGGTTGAAATCACCATTTGAACAACGTCTTGGTTTGCACACCCAGGGAAATGAAGTGTTCTCTGCCCAAACGGTTTACTTGATAGTCTACTCCTACTCCCATCTGTCCCCAAAATCTATACATGGGAGAAAACTTGCAGAGAGAGGCCCAGACTAGAAAAATACTGGTCAGTTTTACTTCCCCGCTTCTCCCTCTCTCCCCAGTTAAAGATTATTTTAAACCTCACATTTCCCTAATGTGTTCGAAGATTTGACTCTTCAGTCTCTGACTCTTCAGGGATGCACCAGAGGTGGACGTTCCTAAATGACTCAGACCAGCTTTTAAAAAGGTTGTATCCTACGTTGTCCTTTTTCAGTTTGTGGTGGAACTACTATGCCATGCATTTGTTCATGCATGCTGTACATTCAGAGCTGTAGTCTCAGTTCACTGTCAGTTGGAAAGCAGCATTCAAGCACACACACACACAGAAAAATCATACCAAAGCAAGTCAGCCCACAGCAATATGTAGCTTCTTTTTCCATTGCAGAGGTTTGACGGACAGAGATTGAATTTCTGTCCTTGAATACTTTCATTGTTATGCAGGAAGGTGTTTTGAAGCATTAAGTCAGGGATGCCTTTAAAACATTATGTACCAGCTGGAGAAAAATAAGTGATAAATTTCCAGCAATGCACATCACTGCATTTATGAGTAAATTATATTGGTCTCTGCTGGAATGGACAAAGAGTGTGTGTGATTAAATAATGTTATTGTAAAGACATTTATTTATTTATTTATTTTACTTCACACCTGTTCAGACAATGACGAGCAATTACCTTCATTTTCTACTAACCTTGTTGGTAAACCTTCCCTTAAACAAAATAAAACCAACATTGTTCAGTGCAACAGACAGTGGAATACCATGAATGTTATGAAGGTAACACACAGTAGTTCCAAAAGTTATGAGCTGTGCTGTTCTTTTGTAACTTTAAAAGTGAACCACACCACTGGAACCACACCATCTGCCTTGACTCCTTATGCCTGCTCACATGGAAGCAAGCATCTCTAGTACTAAACAGAGAAAGACATCCTAAGTATTCTTTTTTTTTTTTTTTTAATGAACAAAAATAATTGTAGCTGTTAGTTGTTGTTCTGTTGTTGTTTTTTTAATCAGCTGCCAGTGAATGGTTCTTTTAAAATTTTAATGTCTGGGAGAAGACGGATCTGTTACAACAGCCTCTCACATCCCATGGAGAGTATTAATTTGTATGTGTCTTTTGGTCACCTGTTCCCCTCCAGTGCTGTAATTGGTGTAGATAAGTTGGTGAGAATTTTTGTTACCTTGCTGATTTGTAACACGTTCAATGGACTTAGTACACGAAGGAACAATTTTGATTTTGTTTTTATAGGATTTCTGTGAATGGTTATCATCACTTCCAAGCAGCCTGACTATAGAAGTCTGTAAACTATAGGAAAATTGCACAGGCCCTTTAGGCAGGTTGAGAATAAGGACATTTAAGGTCAGTCTGTTTCACATCTTTATGCCATTTGTCTTTAGAGACATCTGTAATTCAGACGATCTTAATATCCTTTGTGTTTTTCAGTTTTACATTTTGGCATCATATTCTGAACAATAGTCCAGAATGTTTAAAGAGAGGAAAATAAGACTTTGGATCAGCATTGAGTAATGCAGCATTGCTGAACTCTGAGGTCCTATTTGCTTTAAGAAATATGTAAGCGGCTAAAATTGTTTCCTCTCTTAGTGGTGCATTTCATTTTTAGAACATGCCAATGAGACTTTTTTTCTTCTTGCAGTTTGTGTAGCATTCAGATGGACTGGGTACCAGGAAGCCATTCACTTCTGTTGTTCATTACATTTGTAGCAGAGTATGTCAACAGAATATTGTTAGAAAGTTTAAAAAAAAAAAAAAAGTGTCCTGATTTTTCTTTCATAAAGTCAAAGTGAGACAGTTTCTATCCCCAGAACTTACAAAGTTTCAGAAGCAGAGATGTATGTAACATGTGGAAAGTTTTTTCCAAAAGCAGCAATGATCTTCTGTTTAGCCTTCTGCTATTTAACAAAAATCCATTCCTTCTGTTAATCTAAGCTACTGCTTCTGTTCTGTTTTTGTCACTTATTCCAGTCTTTTGTCAATGAATTTGAATTTCTTGCTGAAATTCAAAAAGTAAAGGGAACTAACTGCATTTCTGAAGAACAAACCTGTTTTCCAGCAGCTCTGCAAAGAGAGTTCATTCACTTGATCACACTCATACAGGTCTAGCAAGCAGTGAGGTTTTCAGACTAAATCTTTTAAATGGAAATCTAACAAGTTAAAGCTTCTCTGGAAGTTTCATGTGATTATTTTTTTTTTAAATCCTAAGCAATTAGGACTGTACCCACAATTCAAGGAGGCTGTACTTGCAGTATGCATCTTTATATAGACTCTGTGTCCTGACACTTAATCTTATGAATTCTTCCCTCGGTCTCTTTGAATACTGTGTATCACAGGCCGCTTACTCAGTTGAGTTACTAATAGGCTAGAGCCCCACTGTAAATGGAGAATGGCAGAAGGTCCCATCTTAAATGTACCTTGAGCTGCAGTTCCGGCACGAGGAATCTATTCTAGCTCCAAATGTGCATTTGTTGAATTACAACATGAACGCAACCCCAGCTGTCATCATACCTCTCCAGGCTCAGCAGAACAGAAGAATTTGAGCTTCAAAAGCCTTCAACTTACTAACTTCAACTCACTAACCCTAGCCTCTGCAAAAAAACTACATCTGTAAGTGTTCAGAGGCTGAGTTTAATGCTAATCTTTCCAGAAAGGCTACAAGCTCCCTGATGGTTACACTGGCTATAGTTTTTGGAAGGGTTTGTGATGCTTGCTAGGCAATGCTTGCTAGTCGAAGGCAAGTATATCAGGCACATTATTGCATTGATGTTGTTTTCTGACAGATGTGTTCTCATATGGCATGATGTATATTAATGGATCTGATATGTTTGGGAAGGTTTTCAGAATGCCACACAGAAGGGTCGATTTACTTGTCAGCACAGACAGCTCCAGCTGAACTAATTACAGGCACTGTAAACTTCTTTAATTGATACAAGTCATGTTGCATGATAACTGTCTAAATACAACAAGAAACAACGAAGGAGGTTTCTTTGCCAAAACTAAATATAAAGTTGTTATATACACAGAATGTCAGGAGAAAAAAAACAAACAATGTTTTCTTATATACTATATGAACACTTCCTGTTCTATACAGGCAGACTTCTGGCCACAAAGAGTTAACATTCATGAGGAGTGTGTGGAAACCTTACATAACTTGTTCAGTCTCATCTCATGGGTGTTTCTCTGTACACTCTGCCAGAACTAATTTCACGGTTTTAAAACAACTCATGATACAAAAAGAATACATAATGAGTTGCTGTGAGATATGATTGTTTCCCGTTTGAGAGATAGAGACCTGTAGCTCTCCAGGACTTAAGAATCGTTTCTCAATTAAGCACGGGATGTATATAGCTTAACAAAGGCTACAGGGTTCCTCTCAAACACATCAGGGTTTGACTGTTGATAGCATACCTATTGGATGAATTTGAGATACTTCTCCCTCCTTTTCCCCAGCATGTTTTCCTCCACTAGTTTATAAATTCAAAGAGACCATAAGCTTGTGTAGACAAAAACACTGACCTGGCATGGTCTGTCTTATCCGGCATACTGAGTCCCTGTCATATCTTAGAGTTTGAAAACAGACAAAGCTTTCTGGTGCTGTCAAAAAAGTCATCTTGGAGAAAAGAAGCAGCATCCAAACTGTCAAGACCAATACTTGCTCCCTCTCAGCCAGTGACGTTTCACTTCTGAAGCCTGCATAGCAATAAGCTACTTATCTGAGTTATCAAAAGACACAGTCTATACAAAACAGGAAAGTCAAATGGAACGGGGTGGTGAAAAGGTGTCTGTTAATTTGAAGGTGCTAAATCTACTCATATTTAAGATAGGTTTCCCCCTACCTTGAAGACTTTTACAGCAGAAGCTAAATTGCAGTTCTGGGGAAGGCAGAAAGTACTCGTATATGAAATGGGCAAACACTTCAGAAAACTTGCTGAGGGCGCAATCCGACAGTTCATGGCACATCCAGACTTAGTTTGAAAAACAGCTTGTTGGCTAGTGAATCCAACCAGCATGTGAGAAGAGGTTTGATTAGTTTGCTGTTGCAGAAACAGTACAGTGTGTATTTTAACATAATTTCCTACAATCTCTGTATTTCAGGATGATCTGAAGTAGAGTTGAAGATCAGTTGGATATCCATGGCAAGGTCTTGTATTACTCTCTGAGGCAGGAAGTAAAAGGGGAATTAACTGGCTTTTATTTGCCTAGATCTTTCCAAGCTGCAAAGCAAGACTTATTTCAAAGTATGAGAGCCACTTCAATTTAAATGAATTAGTACAGCTTTAGATGTGAAAAGAAATTCATAAGGATCTTTGGACTTCCAAAATACTTGAGTAAAGCAATTGGGCTTACTAGTGAAATTTCGCTTCAGTAAGAAAAAAAAAAATTGAAATAAATGTCAACAGACTGAGAGGGGTCTCCTCCAACATAGTATGTTTTGTTGTTGCACAGCCATGAGAGCTATCATTCTAAACTTGAACAACTCACTGTCTTGTGCAACTTCATGTACTAGAAAGATAGAAACAAGATGAAGATTCCTTGACCGATCCTTGTACTTGCCCTGCTGTTCTCTGGGGAAACATCCCTCTCTTGGCTTGAAAAGAGAAGAAGGGTTGGTGCAGTGATGCATTCATGATTTCTGTACCCCCAGGTACCAGTCTCAGCCACAAGGTGAGGCTTAAGTTGCAAGAAGGGGTTATGCTGGTCTGTATGCTGGGCAAAAGTAGTGATGTTACAGATGATGTGGTGGCAGGATGCATGAAATAATTTATATTAATTTCTTAAATTCTCTGTAACAACAGTGCTGAAAGTCCTGCAAGTTCTTGGGAGAATTCCAAGAACAAATTTCCATGCTTATTATCCCAACTACGCTAATGATGAAAGGAATTTTACTTTGGTAAAAATCATTTATGTCCCAATAGGAAATGAAACCTTTTTATAGGAAAATTATTTTTTTTCACCTGCAAAATCTGTCATTTTTAATGTGAGGAAGAACCAGATGATGTAAAGCGCAAACATACGTTGATTCTCTTTTTAGAAAACCAGTGAGAATAGGGATGCAAATTAGTTCACTGTAAAGATCTAATTAATCAGCCTCTATTTTCTTTATTCCAGTTACCTTGAGTTAAAAGTCATGTTGTCCTTTGGGTTCCGACTGACTAATGTTTTAGGAAACTGTCTGCTACTAATCTGACAAGAATGTCAGGAAGGGTCGATGCTTTTTGTATTGTAGTTACGCCGAAACAATGACTGATTTCAGTTAGAATGGTATGTTGGGTCTATTTTGCTTCTCATATTTCAAAGGACAGCTGAAAGTAACATGAATGCGCCCTGAGAAACTAGCCATAACATATGTTGAAAGCATGTTCTATAAAGATCGACCAAACAGTTTCCCAGCTTTATCTGAAGGTAGCATATAGATTTGGTAATGATTTTTGACCCACCCAAAGTTCAGAGATGGCTGAAGCTGGGTGGTTGGTTTGTATTTTTTCTTTTTTGGATGTTTGCTTTGGCAGGAAAGGGAGGAGAATGAAGATTGTGGTAAAGTAAGCAGGGAACCGCAGAGCAATTTTATGTTCATTAGGAAGGCCGAGTTAGGCACTGAACTGTTACTTAAGTCAAATCTTCATTATGTCAGTATTTGTAAATAATGGGTTGAGTTGGCTTGTTTCCAAAACCAGCTGTGTTCAGTGAAGGCTGGAATACAATAATAAACTATACTGTAGTCAAGAGAAGTAGCTAGAATACCATGTCATGTTTTGAAATGATTTTTCACTTACTAGTCAAGCTGAGTATCAGTGCTTCTGGGTTGGAGGTTATTAACTGTATTTGGTCTTTCAAGAGAAGAGAGCCCCTTGTAAAGATGGCTTCAACAGCAAAGAAAGATTTCACAGCAGTAGCCAATTTTCTCGGGGAACAATGCCATGATTGCCCAGTCCTGTGTAGATTTACTTGTCTGATCACTTGGAGGTAGTGGCAGGGAAGCCAGGACACCATGCTGCAGGAATGGGGGAAATTTCAAATGTTAGAGAGAATTAACTGTATCAATGCCAATAGCAGTTCTTGAAGACAGGGGAGCCAGAAAATCACACCCATGAGCAGGGCCAAAATTGTAGCTCTTCAATGAATTAATGAAAAAAACTTGAAATTTTACAGAATTTTCAGGAAAAGAACACTGAACATTAGCTATTTGTCTCTCCTCTAGAACTTAAGAGTTTTCTTCCTTGCTTGCTTACACAGGATCTGCTTGTTCACTGCTGAGAGCAGAAACGTCCTTAGTACAGTAGAGCCATTGCTTTGTGTTCAGGATGACCAAGGCACTGAGGTGAAAAAAGGCATTAAAATGTCATTCATCCACTCCATGGCACTAGCTCCAAGGGTTAAAATATTACGTCAACCTACAGGTAGAAGTGGAAAAACAGTAGCTTACTCGTTTTGCTTATTTATTAAACCTCTGTGGGTATTTTGCAGTACAGCCCCCTTGGACCTGCCTAATCTTTTGTTTTAACTTCAAACCAAAGACTAGATGTGGCCCAGAGGAAGGTGTGTGCTGTAGCTCTTCAATGGAGTGCAATTCAGATTGTGCTCTAGCCAGGATTTGACTTTGGCCAGTTGAGTGGAAGACAGAATGTTATTGTCTTTGGAGCTAAGGTCTTCAGCTGTCTACGATGGTGCAGCATACTGGAAAAACTGGGAATGATTGATCTGTGTGGCCAGCATTTAAGTATTCAGTTTAACTCAGTTGAATACTTACTCTTCTGGGTGCTGTGGGGTCACAGATGCTATTAAATAGCGAGAAAGGGTCACTGCTAGACTCTGAATGAAATTCCAGGCTCCCAGAGTTTGTCGTGTACTAGAATTCTAGGGTCTTTCTTAAATCCTCTCTTCTTGTTACTATTTTTTTTATGCGAGGGGACTGCTAAGCTCAAGTCAGCAAAGTGAGGAGGGCAGGAAGGTCTTGTGAGATGTATTCTCTGATATAGTCCTCCTCACCTGCATTTTTCTTTTCTAAGTCATGAGACGTGTTACTATCACTCTGAATGTTCTTTGGCCAGTCAGATAATTTTTAATTTTAATACCCCTCTCAAGCTATAGCATTTAAGGACATTCTGGTTACAAAATGCATATTTTTTTTAGTGCTGACAGGGGAAAATAATTTGTAATTCTCTTTTATTTTTTCTTTTCCTCTCTTTTACTTTGGGATGCCAGTCTTGCAAATCAATATTTCATTTTGAAGCAGCCATGTTTGATGCCAGTTCTACTTATTTGCTTTGCAGTCACTGCAGTAATGCTTTGTAGCTCTGTCAGTATGTAAATTAAACCAAGCATAGATAGCTTTGTGTTGCTTAATGTTCAGCTGATAAAAATTAATGTGGTGTGAAATGAGCATTTTATCTGACTGCGGATACAGTGACGGAGTTAATTAGACTGGCAGAGCAAAATGTTATTAAACACGCAGGCCCCTGATCATCAAGAGCTAGGAGAACCTCAAAAATGTGGATTTGGGTGGGCAGTGTAATGTAAATTGATTGAGGCAGGCTCAAAGCAAACATACTGAGAATGGTGCGCTCCTTCAGCAATAAGACGTGACAGACTGAGCAGTAGTGCTGATGAATGCATGCCTTGGGTGCACAGTGTAAGGTACAAGGCAAGCCAAATGCTTCTAGCACGCTTGGGAAGTGCATTAATCAGCATTAACACATGATCTCCAGTGCCTTATTGTCATTAAGCATTGTCACTTCTTAAGTTCAGAATTTGGTGACAGTTAAATGATCAGTAAGCCAAATCAAATAAAGCAGCAAAACATTTAATTCAGCATAAGTTCTTTCAGTAAAAGTATTTTCATACCTTTAGTTAGTTCTGTTGGCAGATTGCCTTGCAGCACTCACGTAGTATGTTGCTATTTTCTGTGATTAAAAATAAGAAGCACAATGGTATCTTTTATTCTGTAAGCTGTGTATATCCGTAAATGTTGATGCACTTAAAATCCATACTCTGACAACTGTATATCTTCATATGCCCTATTTCTGTTTATGTAGTTGGATAAAATTATGAAGAAAATCAGAGATGCATTAGAATATTGGCATGAAAAGCTCTCTTGGATGCAACCAAACATGCCTTTTCATTTTTGATGTTGTGAATTGGAGAGACTAGCGTCCAGCCTCACCAGCATTAGTACATAGGCAAAGTGTAATGAGTCTAGTGGTTTTAGTCACTGAGACAGACACCACTGTATGGTTTTGGAGTATGGTGTTTGTTAATGTGTGATTCCAGACTTTAGGCTAAGATGTTCCTATTCAGAAATGGGATACCATAAGTCTTGTTTAAATGTATAAGTCAGCACACAAAATTTTAGATGTTCATGTGGATGCTTGGGCTGTCAAGTTGCAAGACCTCTGTAGAGGCAGAACAGAAGGTCACCTGAGAAATGTGCATTTAAAAGGTTTCTAAAAAGGCTATGCGGGATGAGTACAGAGGACATAACTGCTGTGCTGGGCAGTAAGAGCTCAGAGCTTGCTTTTTTGTCTCCTTGGTGTATCTTTTTGTGTGAGAGCCCTACAATACTGCTGAATTATCTCAGTTTTAACTTCACAGCAACCTCCCTCTTAATGAAGTCTCTTGCTAAACTTAGGAGACTAACATTTTTACCTGTGACTTTGTCTTCCCAGTACTCAGATAAACAATATGTCCATAAAGTTATTGTTTATCTGTAATCCAGGCCAACCATTTTGTGCGCTTCATCTTCTGCTGACTCTTACCTTTTGATGATACTACTTAGGTTTGTGCTCTAATACTCAGCTCTAAACAAACGGGCCTTTTGTCTTCCAATTAATAGTTCATTTGTCTTATGCTGCACTGATGTCCATATGTTTCTCCAAGGTACAGGTATTGTTTGTCTCTCATCCGTCTCATGTTGCACATTGTTTTCCTGGGGCCTGCAAACTCATACAGTGTGGTGTAATGCTTTGTCACCTTGTAGGATGGGTGAACTGTACTTGCAAGGGTTCTTAGGAAGAGCACCTTGTGCTACTGCGTTCTGTAATACTTGTTGTGAGTCCTACCAGACTGCTGCTCGCTATTTCTAAATAGCATAGGCAGAAGAGACGAAATATTAGGAGTAGGCAGCAGGACACTCAGTGTCACTGTTGACAAAAGTTTTAACAAGAAGCAGACTCAGAGCAGTGTACAAGTTGATGTCCTCTGTTAATTACTAAATATAATTGACACCAATGGGAGCTTCCAGGCAGAATTGAAGACCTTAACGTTTTCAGCTCAGTTGCACAGTATTTGTGAAGGTGACCAGGGTGACCCTCTGTACGTTACTACAGAAACCTTCTGATAGAAGGACTTGGGATTCTCCTTTCATTGTGCATGCTTGTTACATCCTGGGTCCATTTGTGAGAAAGATGCTATAAGACTGTCTCAGTATTTGCATGCGCTGTTTTGGCCTTTTTATGCCTTAGAGATTCTCAGGTAAAATCCCCACTCCGTTTACTTATTCATTTATTTGAAGTTTTTACCACGTGAAAGAAACACTGTAAATTCCCTCCCTATTTTTGACAGAGCCTTGATAAAGGAAGCTGAGAGTTTGTATTGGTTTCAAAACCCACGCTGTTCCCTTTTTCCCCTTTGCATATCATAATTGAGTGTCATGCATCTATTAGGCCCTTTAGAGAGATGCGCATTCTCATTAGCTTCTCAGATACAGCTGAACACAAACAGTTCAGTACTGGTTCAGAATTTCAGGTATGCTCTCTAAAATCCCTCCCCTCAAATATATGGAAGTGTAACAAGAACAATGTTAATTACTGTACTAGCAATGAATTAAGTAGCTTGCAGAATTGGCAACATCTGCATGCTAATCAGGAGTGACCTTTATGCCAGATCCTATTAAGTTCTTCCATTCCATTTTTCATCATATTGAAAGGCACTCAGTTCTTTGCAGAGTCGCATTTTACTTAACGCTGTTTTCTTTATGATTCATTCTGGACTCTACAGGGCCTTCAGTGCATCTAGGAAGACAGCCAGTTGTTCAGAACTGGTTTTGTCATCTGACCTGAGAGATCAAACCTGTAGAATCAAAGCTACTTTTTCTGAGGTTTTGGGGTTTTGATTTTTTTCCTTAATGTTTCATTACCAGGAAATGAAAATAAGTCCACTTCAACTGTAGTAACTTGTATTCACTGCCTTTTATTTCTGTAATATCCGAAATTTCAGGTATACTGCTGCATAACGTTTGTTTCTTTTCATAGAACTCCCCAGATTTTTAACTGAAAAGTTATAAGTTGTTAGCACCTCAGTTAGCTTGGAATTTTGATTAGATATCCCAGAACACAAGCTCATCTTGTTTGGACTGGAATTCTATATTGAGAACAGCCACTTACAGATTTTCCAGACTTCTCTTTGTCTAGGTTTGGATGGGGGGGAAGTTTTCCATGGTATCACTGTACCTGTTTGTGGTTTTGACCAAAAGAGATGCAAAGTAGAAAAAGTTACCTATTCTACTTCAGCTTTAAAGGTCAAAGTTAATGATGGCTTAAGTTAAAAGTTGTTTTACTTCAAATGATTGATATGACTCCTACAGTTATTTGTGGGATTTACAGCTAAGATTACTGGTAAATAAAATCGTGATATTGAAGGTTTTGACCATCATCTAAATGGCAGGAAAAAAAACTGTCCTCTCTAATTATTATTATTATTTATTTTATTTTTTTTAATTTTCAGCTAGCAATATCAATGCATTTACTGAATTAAAAAGATGGACCATTTTGTCCTTATATGAAACTGTATATATTTTTGTAGCTTTGAAATCAATAGATACGATTGCAGTGGACTAAGCCATCTTCAATGTTTTGCGAAGCTATTTATAAAGCTCCTTATCTGACAAAGAGTATTCTAGTTTTCAGACTTGATCCTTTTGATTAAACAGAAGAATCTCAAATCTTGCCCTAACCTCTCAAAGCTGGTGTGGGCCCAACAGAAGTAGTCTGGATGCAAAAAACACAGTGAGTGTTGGCTTTTTCATATACTGATTTTTCTTCCCCTTGCCCAGCCTTTCTTTTCTTAGTTGCATAATAACAAGCCAGATTAGTAGTGACAGAATTATGCTAGACTGCAAATTAATTGTCTGTGGTATGAAATAACCACATAAATTACTCTTTATGCAAGCATTTAGGTGACGGTGAACACTACCAAAAATCCTGTCATCTGAGACCATTTTGGGAAAAGTGACTGAGGATAAATTTAATTATTATTTATTTTTTTTAAACTGTTTTGTTGTTGAGACTTACAGGGTCAGATCTTGACCTGGATTAAATTGTTTTTATTAAAAATAAAAAATAAAATTTTTATCAAATTGTTGATTAATAGTGTTCTGCTTCTGGTAGTTCATTTCAGGTAGCTCAGATCCTGATTTGGTACCACAGCTAAATTTGTGGTATGCCTATGCCTTAACAAAATACTGTGTGTTGGGATTATCAGAGAGGTTTGGGTCTCTTTTATGTGTTGTTTATCCTTTTTGAATGCTTGACGCACTGAAGCAAAAGACTACCATGATGGTAGAAATCACTTAATTTCTCTTTTTTGATCATGTTGGAGATTCCAATCGAAATTCTTTCTCACAAACATGCAAGGTATCTGTCAGTGAAATAGGTGACTTGGCCTGGCAACAATCCTTTAATTCATACACCCTTAATCATTAAGTTTATTTGAGGAATGCAGGTAGTAGTAGTCTACAGACAAATGATGCTATTCCAGTGTACGTGCAAGTGGCTGAGATTAATGCATTTCTGTGCTTTCGCTGATTGTCTAGATTGAAACTGTGCATTGTTCTACAGTGGGGAAAAAAAAAAGAATAACTTCTACAAAATGAAAGTCTGTTATAAGTCTAGGAAGAAGTCTAGGAAGTCCATTCTTGTCATAATACCTTTGGAATGTGGGTTCCTCCTTCTTTTTCCCTTTGTGCACTCCCTGCTCTGGTGAGGCATTCAGCTCAGGGGGTTATATAACTGTGTCTTGACACCGCAGCCAAGTTACCAGTAGCTTTGGAGTTCAGCCTACTGAACTGTAGCAGAGTGTGAATTCTCCTTAGTACACTTGGCGGTGGTGCTAACTGCATGAAGAAGCCTGGTTAAAAGATAAATGGATGACTTAAGAGTTACAGAGCAGCTGTATTTAATGCACTAAGCTGTCGGTTACGGCCTTCGTGTTGTCAGAGTATTGGTAAACATGCTGAGCAGAGCGCAGAACCTGATCAGTAAAAACGAATAGCTCTGCTCTGCCAAACTGCGTTTAGGCCTTGTCACATTAACTTGGAGATGCTGTACTCAGCATTCACCTCATGGAAGCAGCAGTCTCTTCCAACAATGAAATAGTCAACAGCATGTGGCCACACAGTGACTGGATTGCAGAATTAGTTTCGTTTTTGTTTTACTTTTTCTTCCAAAGCCTTAAAACTTAAACTCCAGAGTTGCTTAGTTCAACTTTATTCGGCTGAAGTGCTTTAAATGGAAGTGGTTTGTGCAGGCAGGATGTGGCACAAGCATATATGAATGGATAAATATAAAATGAATGTTAAAAATGGTATATTTAGATAGATATTGGGTAAACTGTTAATATTTTAAAAGCTTGTTTTGAAAATCAAGTCTGTGGTTGGTATAAGAAAGGATTATGTCAATTTCCATAGATGTACCTAGATAAGTCCTGTAATTTCACTGTATGTTGTGAAACAGTTACACGGGTAATGATATTACTTATTTTCCTATACGGTATTTATATTAAAATACATGTATGGAAAGTGTCTTTTTTTTTTATAAATATAGGTAACCTTAATATTAAGCCTCATCAGCTTTATAAGCCACTTTAAATAGAAAAGCCTTCAGTTTACAGGAAAAATTGCTTAAAAGAAAACTGCGGCAGATACGGGAAAGGTAAGTAGGTTTGTGTTTCTATAGCTTAGTGTTTCTTTAATTGTCAGTCATAACCCAAAGGGTCACAGGAAGTTCAGAAGAGATCATGAAGTTTATACTAGCCAGGGTTCAGCTAACTACCTTTCATTCCCAGCAGTGGCTTGAATCCTCTGGTGTTCACATGTGCATCTGTTACCCATAGCCTCTGTAGCCAGCTCGCACTCCTTGCTTGTGCAGAAAGCGTCAGTTACCACGAGCACCCAAAAGTAGCTCTGTGGTCCCCATGGAACTGCTTGCAGCAAGAAATTTGACCAATGGGTGCAAAAAAGGTAATGGTTACAAAAAATAAAAAATTAAATTTAAAAAAATTAAACACAGACTTAACATGGTATATTTTGAAAGTTCTCTGAAACCAGGGAGAGAATACTTTGTACATTTTGCATGGATCTAAGTATCTCAGTCCTACAGTACTAAAATTAATAGGTGGCGGGGTCAAAATGTAAAGCCTTTGCTCATGGGACTGCAACTCCCCTTCTCCTCTGCCATATATTCATTAAAATTAGAGGTACGGATAAGCAGCAGCAGTGCAAAAGCAAATACAAACGTTGGTTTATGTATCTGTATTAGCGTGAGTCATCATTTGTGTATCAAACAAATGCACATGAAAATTGTGGTATTAAATTAGCATGCTTTTTTGCATAATTTTCTTTTCAGTTTCATGTAAAAATATGCTGGGTGAGATAAAGAAAAATTGCAGTTGATATCTGTCCGTCACAAATTTTCATTGTATACTTGTTACCTTACCACAAAAGTATTCCTTGCCAGGAAATCTTGATTTGATAAATCCAAAGCTTTTTCTGTGATCCAGTGTAGCATTTTCTGCAGAGATGCAATTTCTAGTCAAAACTTTAGAGCCACACCCCTCAACACACTAGCTTCTACTATTACTAAGCAAGATTCAGAACAGAACTGGAACTTTGTCTTTCATATCCCAGGTGAGTAGATATGGCCTTGTTATGTCCTTTAGTCTCTTCAGCTGGAACTGTTTTCCTTAGCATAAATAATTACTCAAAACATCAGGAAACTTAGGCTTTAATTCTGCCTTAAGAAGTAGTGAGCAATCTGATGGGGCCTTACTGTTGCTAGCTGCAAAATGTCCTTTTGTCCTTCTAATGTCACATGGGGATAAGACTGGTGAGAAGACCCCAGGAGGCACTGGACATTCAAGGGTAATGTATAGATTCTGAACATACAGATTCTATTAGGCTAAGCCCCACAGATATTTGGATGCTGATCTGAGGCTTGGATCTGTAAGCTAATACTGTAAAACTTGCAGGCCCAAAACTTAATATTAGTGTTTCAGTACCGTCACCTTCAATTCATACTAAGGTGTTGTTAGCAAGCTTTAGTATGGGATTCTGTTGCTCTCCAGCTTGAAGCCTCATCAAATTGCAAAAATATAGACACAGGCAGCATGAGGGGTCCAGTTTAAATAATACAGCTGTGGCTTCTGTATGTTTAAGGGGCTTTGCCGGCTGTGCTGACACTGAGCAGTTCCAAATGAATTACGTGTATGCCTCATACAAGTGTGCTGGACCTGCATGTATATCACAACAGTATTCTGCAATGCGAACTTAAGAGTGGGGAGAGTTCTTTAACAATAACAACAAACAGGAAGATTACTCATTGCTTAGTTTGCTGAGGTGAAATAAAGGATTTAAACTGCTTGGCATGTGTAAACTGTGCAGTGCTGGTTGTTGCAGGTGACTATGAAGTAACCGTGACCGATCTAACTCTAGAACTGGAAGCCATGTGCTTTCATCAGCATGACCTTACAAACCCGCTAATGTGATGGCCTCAGAAACAGATGGTCTGTCTGTCAGCAGCTGCTACTTCTGTGATGGAGTTAGTATATCTGTGGAGTTCTGAAGTGCTGTCAAAATGTTCAGGCAAGAGTACTCCATGAAGGTGTTTTCTGCACAATGCTTCATTTGAAACTAGTATTGTATCTCTTGGCAAAGTAATAGGTAGGTTGATCTTAGATGGTACTGAAGATTTAATAGATAAAATAATCTCATTAACAAGATGTACTTTGAGTGGCCCTACCTTCCTTAGGAAACATGTGCCATCATTTCAAATGTCCATTCTGTGGTCCTTCAGCCCTCTGCGGTATTGCCACCACTGGTGATAAACAGCAAAATTTGCCATTTTTTTTCATTAAAGGGATAGAGATAAGCATGAAGATGTGTCTCAAGGACCTGTTTTTTTAGACAAGAAACAGTCTTGAAAATTTTGAAGTTTATATATCCCATCAGATAGCTGATGATCCCCTTTTCTTACTGTGAATGAAGATGTATAATGAATTAAGTTCAAGTATACTATGCGACTAGATGACTTCACTGAGGTGGCTGGTATGGCAGGTGGTCACTCCATTGAAATGTTGAAGATGGCTTTTGATTAAAGCTACACCTCTGCCATCATATGAAGGTTTAGCCTACATAACTAGTGGAACTGTCTGCTATTCTGCATTTTTCCAATCCTTTGCTCCCCCCCCCCATAACTCTAGGGGTAGCAACATTTGTTTGAAATCATGTTTGTTGGAAAACAAACATGATTTGTTGGAAATCATGTGTTTTTTTGTTTGTTTAATGAATTCTGTAGGTCAGAGTTTTATGTCAGAAGCATTGAAGCATACTTAGAGTCTTTTCTTTTGTTTCCATGTCCACTATGCAATTCTGGTATCAGCTCTAGAAAATAACAAGATACCAATGCATGTCTGCAACTGGGCGACTGTATTACCAGTTTTGCTAATTCAGATCCAGTTTGGCAAAGTCACGGATCTATTGTGGAACGGGTACTTGGGTAAATCTGTCAAGGAAAGTTAAAGAAGAACTATTTGAATAAAGTTTATTGTATCCAGGCCTTTGCACCTAATAATGGACAAAGAGATGGAGCAAGGTTTCTCTGTTCGAGCAGTCTTGAGCAAGAGTAGCTTTACTGGCTGCATTTCAAAAAAGCTTTTTTTGACTGTGGGGGGGGGAAACACACAAAGCATAGTCCTGTCTGTTCTGGAACATTTGAGATATGCCTAAATTAACAAGTCTGTATTAGTCAAGTTGTAAAATAGGTTTAAAAAAAAATCCTTGAGAAATCTGGGTTGATCTCTGGATTACATTGCTTTCCACAAAATGCACTCCTTGGTAATTGTTTGATACTGAAGGAACAAACTCCTGTGAGATCTATCAGTGTAGCTTAGTGGTGCAGTATGCATGTTTGTGGTAGGCACCCCTTGCTGGAGGCTATATTTGAGCTCTCTGTCAATAGTCTCCACAACAGAAACTCTGAGAGTTAGCTGGGAGAGTTAGCAGAGAGTTAGCTCTGAGAGTTAGCTCCAGTGTTAGCTGGAGTCTCTTTATATTTCTGAGCTCAAAATCAAGAATGTCTAAGAGTGATGTGACATTCCAGGTGTGCTTTTGTTAGACCGTGTTAAGCTGTTTCTGTTCTAATACTTTTTAAGCTATTATCTGTCAACACCTACATTCTATTAACAAGATGTACAGTATATTTGTGTATTTGGTGCATGTGAGATGGCACTTTGAGTTAGGCTCCTCCAAACTGGTTTAAAAGAATGCACAGAGATGAGCCTCTGCAATTTGCACCCTTCTTATTCTCCCTTTATTTTTAGGGAAATTAAATGCCTGTCTGCTCCTGCAAAGGAAAGTAGCCTTTACAAAAAGATGCTTAGTCGTTACCAGGATGAGTAGCAATGGACAAATATTTTTTGAATTAGTTTTATACAGATTTTTCTTCAGGGTGGGTTGAGGGGATGTGTGTGGATTCTTGATGGTCACTAGTTCAGCAGAGTGGATTAAAACTACTGTTCTATACAATGCTATGGTTCTATACTGCAGTTTTAGCTGCTACCTGAAACTAAGAGCATTTATTGAATTAGTAAGTATGAACTGGCAATAATTGTTATGTGGACTGCAGCTCATGAGTTTAAATGAGCTTCAAACTTAATTTATTGTTCTTTTTAATTTACTGAAACACTGCTTAAGGTAAGCATTTTTTAGTCAAACTGATGGAATTCATGTTTAATTCAGATAAAAGAGGAGTTGACTTTTTAAATCTACATTCTCGTGCAAAAGAATCAAACTCAGCAAAGTCATAAGAATTAGTTATAATATTCTATTCCATTTTTCATTTCAGTGTTGCCACAGTGAATAAGGTTTGAAAGGGTAGGGAGTAGTGCTCAATTCAGTGAAGTGTGACAATTCTTCCATGTCAGTGATTTCAAGCCTAAAGGGGGTGACATCCCATAAGCACATTCATCCATTTGTGTTTATTAAATTAAAGCCTATGTGAATTTGCAACAACAGACTGTTCATTAACAGGCAAAGAGACTATTGCTTTTCTCTTGGGACTGGTTTGGCTTTTATCCATTGATCCATTCTTACATTGACATAAATATTAGGGTTGGGTTTTTTTTTGGTTTTCTCCTGTAAGAGATGAGACAATAAACAGCAGTGAATGATTTTGTGCTGGTTATTCTTATATCTACCCCATACCATAACTAGCAAAAGGAGTTACAAAGTATAAAAAAACAAAAACAAACAAACAAAAAATACATAATACGCTACCTTGAGGGAAAAAATAACCTGAATTTTTCATCTCTTCACTAGCATTGTGCAACAGTGCAACAGTTTGCTTGATATGGAGGTGTTGTGGAAGAAAATACATGTGTTATATAAACAGCAATGAAACAACTTCATGCAACTATCGAACAGTCATCTTTAAGATATTTCAATAATACCTAAAGATCCCTAGGGGAAAGCTCATCTTTGTTGTGCGTTGCCCTGAACAGAGAGAGAAGAAAATAACAGCTGTACCTCAAAGTTAATGCTCTCTAGGAAGCTAAATATCAGACAAAGGGAGAGAATATATCTGTTACAGTTTTTAAAGCTCTCCAGTTCCTTTCTCCCTCTTTTAACAGTAACGCATATTTCAAATAATTGGAAAATGTCTGTTATGACTTTATCTTACTGCCTCTGTCCAGCAGGGCAGGGAATTACAGGGAAAGAATTAGAGTCTTTCTGACTGGTTGATGAAGTTTGTGGGGAAGTGTAGAAAGGAGGAAACATTCATGTTTTTGCAAGAAGCTATGAACAGTTTTTTCAGAACATGGTTTTAGGTATGGATGTCCCAAAGACCAGATACTTGAGTTGAGCAGATAATACAAAATAAATGAAAGATGTGGGTATAAATTGAGGGATACAGAAAGCTCTATTTATTCAGGGTGAAAAAACAATTGTAAGTGTAGCAGAGGTAGAAGAGAAGCAAAGATAGATTTAGGAATATAAGTTTCATATTGGTAATAAAACAATGAATCCAACGAGAGAGAAAAAAAAAAGTGACAGCAATCGTGCATGAGAGGTGGGGGGTTTTTTAGGGCGTTGGAAGTACCGCTTGGAACTGGCTCATGCTGAAGAGCAGGTGTGGTAGTCTGTATGGGAGGGTCAGATAGAAATCAGTTTTTCGCTATGGTAAAAAACGAATACAACATGGATACAGCATGGTAATGGGTAGATTATTGAAGCTGAAGCTGCTGAGAATGAGTGTGTGGGATTATATGACGGTATAACCAGCAATGAGTCACAGAAGAAGGCAGAGCCAACAGAAAACAAAAGCCACATGAAAAAGAGGGTGCGTCAAGCTATGGAAGGTATAGTTTGGTCAAGTTAATGGGGCTTCCTGGCTGCGGTTAGCATTAGAGGACCTCCTGGGTAGTTTAATGTAAAGTGAAAAAACACCAGAAGCCCATCGACATGAGTAAACATTTCTGTTAGCTGTGAAACTCGAAAATCTGAAGTGTGGTAGATTCTTTAAAGACCAACCCAAGTGGGCATCAGATTGAGAATTCAGTCTGGATGAACTGAATTGAGTACTCTCAAACTAAACATTAACCTTTTTCTAGGTCCTCTTTTTTTAAGCACAGATAAGAAAACATTACAGTTTTAAATCTGAATATATCTACTTTCTAGTTAAAATGCAAATTGAACTAAGATATGTGTTGGAGAAGGGTCTGATGTACAGTAGGGTTTGTCAGATTATGTCTATGCATCTTTCCTGGGTTTTGGCAGTAAGTAGAAGTTAAAGTATTAAAGCATTTTGAAAAATATCAAATTCTGCTCCCTGAATATGGGATGAAATAAACACAGAAAATTGTGTTGATACGAGATGCCTCTTAATTATGACTTCTGTGCTGCTCAATTATAGCCATTCCCAAACATGAAGTCGGGAGCCTTGAAATCTGCAACAGTTACACTTTTCTAAAATGGTATTTCCTACTATTTTTCACAAGGTGTCTGTTTTTTTCCCTTCCTGTCATGTAAGGGGAGGTCACAAATGGTGCTCAACATATACCAGGATCCAGTCTCAGTTGTACACAAGATCTGAGTCACTCTCTGAAGGTGCCTGTGTCTCTTCATTGATTGTAGATGCAGCCATGAGTGACTGATTCAGGTTTGAAATGTCTGACATGCCATAGGGGGGTGCCTGCAGTTCCCTGTTGAACGGTGTAGGGAGCTTAAAAAACAAAAAAATGATCTGATGTGAGCACCTTGGTTAGGCGCCTGGTGTTTGGGGGAGACTGGGTGTATAAATGTGGATCGTGTCTCCTCTATTGTGTGAGTCAAAGCCAATGCATTCTGGCACTACTTTGTTTGTGCAGCCTTTTATGCTATCAACTATTAGGCTAAAGTCAGTAGGCTCTGAAACGAGTAAGATGGAGCACAGAGCCCATCCTGTGAGCTGTTAAGATGGAAGCTCATATGCTGAGACATGGGAATTTCCAGGTGAGCGAATGATTTGTAGGAGTTTTTTTAGTCTGAATGAAAGAGGTAGCAAAAGCCTCACATTGAAGCCTGGCTGTTGATGATGAGCAGATAGTGAAGCTTAGCTTTTGTGTGGTAAGAAAACTGTAGAACATACCCTATTACAAAGAAGTTCTGGGATTTAATAAAAATGAGCACCTTCAGTACACAAAAGCTGTGAGCAAGAGTAACTGTTGACAAGATCCAAACGGCTGGTGTCAGGTTTGAGATTTCTGAGGCCTTCAACTTCACCTGTCAGCCCTCAGCCTTCTTCCCAAACAGCCTCTCTGAGTTACCTGTCCTGAGCTTTGTTATAAGCTTGACATGGAGTAGGTACAGAACAGGGGCCTCACTCTAGGGAGACCAGTCACTCTTCTGGCATTTAGCGATCTCTCTTCATTGTTTGACTGGAAAGAGTCAAGGAGCAAGAAATCATAACTTTATTCTTCTTTAATATTCATGTGACTTCCTTTCCTGAAATCTGGAGGGGGAGGGATTTTGCATTTGAGGTGGTGATGATGTGCATCCCATCTCATTCTTCAGAGGTAAGCTTGGCTTTCCAGTGCCATTATTAGTTAATTGTTTTGCAAGTGACACATCTTTGTACATGTGCTCTGTTGCTGTGTATTAAGCCCTGTAGTTATTCATGTTTTTGGATGCTCTGAAACTGCGTGTCTTATTTCTTAATTACAAACGTTAATGCCAGTTTGTGTGATGCTTATTTATAAGCTGTAATAAGAATACCTTTCTTCATGGCTGTTTTTTTAATACCTTGTATTTGCATGATTGGCAATGACTTTATTTGATGTATGGATTGCAAAAATAAAATAAACAAGATGATTTTGCAATCATTTCTATTGCTAACTCACTAAGCAGTGTTGACAGTCAAGTGTGGAGAAAAAAAAGGCTTTCTTAACTTCTCTAGACTCATAATAAGCAGAGACTTCAGGATATTAGAACTAAGGAAGTTAATATTTGTCCTTACTGGCTTTCTGAAGTGTGAAAGGTGTTGGTTCGGCTGTTAAAGGGCCTTTTTTACAAAATGGAATTTGGGTTCACGTTGTGGACCTCCTATAAGGCTTCAGAAAAGCTTGGATATGGGAGTTTCAGTTTGAGTGTATTCATAGAGCACAGTTTCACATGAGAAGAGGGAGAACTGCGTGGCTTAAAGAGAGAACTTAGGGATGCCTGAGGTGTTGAAGGACATGCAACAAGGAAGTCTAGTATAAATAAATCAGTTCAGGTATTAGTGATATTTGAGAAAGCACAGGTTTTTTTTACAGGTCAGAAAAGCTTTTGGGGACCCTCACAACCTGGTCCCTTACAGAAGCCTTTGATGTGGGTCAAACACAAATGTTTATAGTTTGGGAAAAAAATGGCAAAATAGGGAAAGGAGAAAAGAGAATATGCGAAATAAATACATTTCAATTTACCTGTTTTTTCTCATTTCTTTCCAAGAAGCTGAGGGTTTGCAGCTACTGCTTAGAAACAATAACACAGAACTTGGAAAAAAAAGGGGGGGGGGGACAATTTTAGAAGTGTTTGTGTTGCTGTTCGATAGCTGACTGTTTTTCATCCTAGTGCCTGTAGTAAGGCGTACTTCTACCCAGTCAAACCATGAAAACAAAATTGATGCTGTGTCAGCATCTTGGCTGCAAATAAAACTCAAAACAGATTAAAGGACATGCTAGGAATACAAAATAAGGTTAGCAATAATGCTTCAGCTGTGACTTCTTCAGGCTGTGGAAATAATAGAGCATAATTTAGTAGAAGAGGAACTAGGGAGTCAGCATGCACACACACACACAAAATGAAAGGCGAAAGAAAAATGAAGGGAAGTGGAAATAGATGTAGGGGAAGTTTGGCAAGTCTTGTCAGTGGTAAATTATTACGCTGGCTGCATGGAAAGACCAGAAGGGATTTAAAGAAGTGCCAGAAGTAGTACTCTCGTAAAGAGGGCAGTGATTGATCTTTGTTAGAGAGCTGCACTGCAAGTCCCCAAAAAGATACCAAATCTACGTAGAAACTGAGTGTATTTGTTAGCAGCTTTCAAATGAACCCAATGAACAGTGCAGGCAAGCTATTTACAAACTGTCCTTTACTTCTGTGAATACCTAGGAAAAAAAAGAGGCCTGCAGTCCCTCATGGAACCACACGCTCCTTTGCAGCAAAGGTCTGTTGTTAGTTTTGTCACTGACATGTAAAAATACGTGGTAATTCTAAGAATTAACTTTACTTATTTAGTTAAATTGTGCTTTTTTTTTTCTCTCTTTTTGTTTATTTGATATATTAAAGATACTTTCTTCAGTGTGACCCTCCTCAATACTGAGGGAGGGTACCTGGTAAAAAAGCACAGCAATGTATATAGTGTTGGAAGTGCTTGTTTCGGTCTCTCATAGACCTTTTTCTAAATATTAGGCAAGGTTTGCACCCATTATTTCAATTGATTTTTTCAGAACGGTGCTGTGAAAGTATTCAGCACAGTATAGGAGCTTGGAACAACTCTTGATTCCAAATGAAGCACAGTGCAGGTTTTCAGTGGCTTTTCTCTCTGCACTTGCCTGCTCAGTATTCAGGCATCTTGTGAACTGAAAGCACCAAACTTAGTACGGCAGCTGAGCACATCTTTGACTTTGCGGTACTTGTTGAAATGCCATAACAAAGAGTGAAGCTGAAAAAACTAAGTGGAACAGAATGATGACAACTCCACTACTTTGAAAAACAGTTACTGCAAGTCTGGGTTCTTATTGTCTTTCTTCACTATCATATCTGAGCTTTTCTAATACATATATTTCACTGAGACCAAAACAAGTACTTGAGCATCGTCCCTCTGTTAAGAGCAGTGTGGGGATGTGAATTTTTTAACGACGTGTTATCTCTCATTAAGACAAAAGGAAGTTGAACCACATATTCCAGAAGCTTTAAAGATAAGGCACTGTATCCAAAGCCCTACCCTTTCTTCTTTCCATTATCCAGGTTTCCTGTCTAGGGAACATTTAGCACTTTAATTCTAGTCCTGCCAGTAGCGAAATAGGGAAGACGGCAAATTGAAAGAGAGGTGTAAATTCAACCTTCAAACAATGTAATCTCACAGCAACCATCATGTTAAGTTTAGAAAACCTAAAATCAGTGAGAAGCCTGGTGGGAGCACTGACATTTCTGAATAGGGTTCAGTCTGTGAGGAGCAGAGTCTTGCAATCTATTAAACAACATGTTACAATAGTCAAGTCTAGATATCACAAAGGAAGGGATTAATGTACACACATCCACACAGGAATCTTTGATGCTTTCAAATGCTCCTCATCATCTGAAAACCAGTCAGCAGGCATCGCCTACATATTTCACAGCAGTCCACCTATCTGGGCATTTCAGTATGACAGCAGGAAGCCTTTTGAAATGATAGTGAGACATTTCAGTGTAGCTTGCATTCAAAGTGGTGCACTGCATATCAGTGGTGGTGTGGGTTTTTTAATATATGTATATAGAGAAAATATATGGGCATACAGGCACTGAGCTGACCAAGGCAATGCTAGCTAATTTAGGATCAGATTTTGTACTTCACTGTCGTGAGTAAATAACATGGCTAAAACTTCTGTAGCTTCTTGTATAATAATACTCTTGCAGCAATAACTGTGTAAAAGAGAGAGGAATTGATATGTTCGCAGGTAGTAACAACTAAAAAACCTACAAAAACACTTAAGATACCCAAAACTCTGATAGTGTAACTGCTCTCCAACTTATTTCATTGTTGCAAGGATTTTTTTGGTGGTATTTCAAAGGAAGATTGATTGATTTTCTGGATGCAATTTATTTTGGGGTAGAAAAAAATTTAAACTTGGATTGTCTACCCAGTATTCATTACTAGTGTGAGGAATAGGAAGCTAAATTGCCCTTTTGTTTGATTTTCATGAGTACAAAGTAAGAAATAAAGAATGCTATCTGAGCTGCACAAGCTAAGATAAACAGTATCCAAAACATCATTACCAAAATAGTTTACCCTATAAAGTTTTTAATACAGTTTTTTAAATGCTGGGTAATGTAGAAGGTAAAGTAGATTTAATTTCAACTTTGTTCTACTCCTGCCCATTAAGGAACTTTCACTCCTTTTACAGCAACAGTAGTGTAGGAAGTTGAATGCATGCCTGCCCAAATTCAGTGCGTTATTATTATTTGATTCTTTTATACTCTTTCCTGAGCATTAATCTTTTTTCAAACATGAAAGAATAAGAAAATTCCATTTACAAGTAAGAGTAAGAGTAAGGCTTTTCTTTTATGTAATGCAAACACACGTTGGTCTTTAAATGTGAGATATGACATTGATCCAAATCCATCCAAGTAATGATTAACTGACAATTCTACTACACTGGTTGGTTGGCATATTGCTGGGAAATCTTTAAATACATGTGACAAGAGAAATCTTTCTTGATCCCCTTTCGTGATGACTTTGATCCTGTGATAGAGGAAACCCTGTTGGTATCTGTGCATGTAACCTACTGATACCATGAGTACAATAGTCTGTCATCATGTGGTTCTGTTAGTTCATGTAGTACTGCTACTTCAGTAGTAAAAGATAAAATACTAAATGTAAAATGTGAATTGTCAAAGTGTAAGAATGTAAAAAGTAAAATATCCTGTGTTAAAGATCATGAAATAGAAAAATAGGAGAGAAAAATAAGAGGAGGAAGTGTAGCAAAAAGTGATGCTGGCAAATAAAATGTGATTGGAAGTAAAGAGGTTGTTTACTTCAGAGAATGAGCTACTGCAGGGCTGTGTTGACTGAATGACTGTCCCTGTATGCAGTATAAGTAAATGAATTAATAATCAAGGGAAAGTCTTTTAAAACTGTTTCAGATGATAGCTTTAAGTGGATTTGATCTGTTCTAGCCAGTGCAGTCTGGTCTCTTAATTAGGTTTCTATTCTTACAGCGAGGGATATGACCTTCTCAGCCTGGGGAGCAAGATGATTTCCATACTCCTTAATTTCTTAGGAGTTATGCATGTGTTGCCACAGATAACTCTCACAAACAGTGAAGAAAGTTTAAATGGTTGAGAAACCTGCTTAACTCCGTGCACGAGGTGCAGGCTTTATTACCACTTGTTTGCCTGTGGAGTTCTTCTCCACCTTGTACATCTTTTTCAATGCATGTATTATTTCTTTCAATTGGGCTTGGTGGTAACTCACGGGGAGCCTCTGCACTTGCATCTATCTTCTGCATTTCTTAATTTCTTTTGGAAATACTCTATTCTCTCACCTTATTAATGTTAAAACAAAAAAAAAAAAGTTTTTTTTTTTTTATTGCTAAAGGCAGCAGAATAGTGAACTTCTTGGTGGAGTACTATGTCTTCCCCAGCGAGTGAAAGCTAAATTAGTTCTGAGGTGCTTTCACTCAGTGGAAGCATAATGAGAGACACCAGCCACCTCTTCATTAATAACATGCCAGTCACATTGGGAGCAGCATACAAAGCCTGCTGGGAGAGCAGTACCACCAGCAGAAGCAGGTAGGAAGCAAAAATGAGGCTTAAGGAAAAGGATACACAGGTGGAGATCAGGGCTATAATGTTCGAGGGTGTGAAGGCATTTCTGCCTGATAAGCAAGTGACTCAGCCTGGCTGGAAGGGCAAAATTGGTGCTAGCTTTTAAATCACACTACTGTGCCATTACAACAACAGTACTGCTACAGCTTGAAGAATTGGCAACAATTTTGAGTACAGGCTTAACTTTTTCTAAATACCTGTTTATTTGTATTGCCTATTCACATCTTAGCAAGTGTATTACTCCTTTAATAGAACTTGGATGGTTCTGAGTTCTGCAGTCTTGGTCCAGAGGTATGTGTGTGTGATACTGTTGTGTGTAGCAAACATGAGGTGCTGGAAGAACCTGAGCATGATCACTGTGATGATGGGATTCCTGTGGTATTTTTGCTTCCTCACTATCCTGAATTCTTCCTTAGATGGAACGATTAGGGGGTTGAGTTCTGCTCTTCTGCCAGGTTAACACACTGGCAGTTGGTTCCTGCACTTCTTTCTTTCCACCTCTCCAAAACAGACAAGCAGCAGAGTAAAAAATCTCTTTATAACCACAGCTGTAATATTAATATTCAGGCTTGCGTGTTAAACCTTAAGGAGCTGTGGACATGGCTTGGTTAATCTTGATTTCCTGCTAAAGTACTAGAGGAAAAACAGAAGAGGACAAAGCACTCCTGTTTGTGCAAGTGCAGGAATAAACCTTATATTCTACTGGTCTTCCTGAGACATCTGTTGGCACCAAGTCTCATGGCTACTTCTCCATGGAAAAATGACTGCATCAGATTTGTGAAGGAAAGAGTTAACTGGTTCAGTTTGCAGATGCAGACTGTGCTATAGGAGATTACCTTTTACTTCTGTTTTTTCTTCTCTCCAAGGGTATTTCTGAATCTGTCATCAATCTTCAAACTCTGCAAGTGGTCCTAAGATTTCTCTGACTTGTGTTAGCTTTGTTACGTAGGTTTGCAAAATTGGGTAAATTTGGGAGAGAGCTGTTCTTCAGATTCTGCAATCCAGAAACTCAGCTATTTTGCTCAAAGTCAGATGCATCAAAATGACAGCTATTGCCATGGTTGATGTGGGTTATTTGATGCTGGGTATATTTTTCTGAACCATTCTTTGGTCTCTCTGAAGGTTAACATACTTAAAATATAAGCAGAGACCACAACTGAATAAAACTTCTGAGCATACAGTTAAGCATGGCTGTATCCTTCCAGAATCAGTCGCAATTCTAATTGGCAAAACAGCATCTTTGTCTAATTATTTCAGAAAATGTTGTTCATATCTAGCAGAGAAGAAATAGAAGTGGTTTATACTGCTTTAATTATTGTCCTTCTGGACACATAAACTTGGGTCACCTGTTAGAGAAGTTGCAGAGACTAAGGAATTAAGTTACATTTATTATAAATAGCAAAAGCATCAGATGAAATGACTTGATAGATTAATTTAGCTCCTACTGTCTGAGGAAACAACTGCATGGTTCTTTGCTTTGGCTAGTACATAGACACATGAAGGGAGTGGCGTTGCCTGTCTGCTCAGACCCAACCCCAGTTTCAGTCAACAGAGATCTGTCTTAGGTGTCATCAGCATATAGAATCAAATCCCATGAAAGGGCAAATTGCTGATTTATACTGTGATTCTGCTTTGTTTCTATTAAAAATACTCTTAAAATTGTAAGTCTACTAAAATAATGCTTTCTCTTTGGTATTACATGCCATCCTTAGCTCTCCTGTAGTTGAAAGAAGATTGAGTAGTATATTACAGGTGTGTAAGTAATTGGTTTATAAAATCTCTGCCTCTTCCAGCCCCGTGTCCAAATTATGCCAGTCATATGCTACTTCTGGTGCTATCTGTGGTACTTGATAAAAAGCTTTCAAATTATGGAAGCACTAGTATGTATTTTATGATTTCTGCATTATCTTCTAATGGCTTAAGAAGACATTAGAGACATACAGTGGGCATTACAGCACAGTGCCCTCAGCTGTCACTTTGAAGTACTGTCATCCTTCTTAAATACATAGGAGTCAGGCTGGAGTTTCTCCTACACAGACATGCAGAACAAGAGTAGAACTTGTCATTGCCTTCTGCTTATGAATCAGTGTTAATTTACAGTGTTGTAGCTGATTACTAAATGCAGGCTGAAGAGTTTGTAAAGAGTTAGTCTTGAATGCAAGCCTAATGAAAGCACTGCGCAAGTTACCTTGTTGAAATATCTGGCATTTTAGTTAAGTTCATTCACCCATAGGACCCTACAGCCTTTTTAAATACAATCTGTTTTTCTCCTTTCCCCTGTCCCTGCCTTGTCAAAAAAAAAAAAACACCATAAAAAAAAAAGATGGAAATATGATCTCTGCTTCACCTTGTAGTAACAATAGTGATGGTGCTTTGGGCGGGTAGATCTTTGTGTATTCCTCAAATCATTTTCACAACTGTTTACGTTCTCTTCAGTCCATAATAAAGGAATCTAATTAGCCATGCAAAAATGGCCTTTCTGCCTGATTTCTTGCTGTTTGTCTTCAGCGACTACTTGTTGTGGGTGTCATGGCTATTGTTATAGTTTAGACTCCAGGATTGGGCTTTACATATAATGAAATGAGTCCTGAAAGCTTCTTAAGTCCTAACTGCATCAGTATGAGCCAGCTGTAGCCAGTACTGCGGAGGATTCTTCTGCCTGTCTAATAGCTTTTGGTATTGGTACCTTGACTATAAGGTGCACAGGCAGAGAGTAGATTTCCATAATTTTAGGTGTCTTTATTTCTGAACTATGAATTGCTTGGCACTGCTCAGCTATCCAGCAATACAGGCATGAAAATCATGTGTTTTGTTGTGGAAGCCTTGGTGACAGATCAGTCTATGTAGCGTCTTGGCTGTGTTTCAGATGTGAATACTTCATTGACAGCAGACAGGACCAAGGACTTAGGAAACTTGTATTAGAATCCCTCCTCCGCCCTCCCCCATAAAAGTCCATTTTGTTTTGTATGGGGGAAATTATGTAAGCGGAGTGTCTTCAGTGCAGTGTTAAAAATAGCAAGCAGTCAGAATGAAGGATACCTGAAGTATGTTTCCATGTTTGTTTTTTTTCACATCGTGCTTTCTCACCATCATTGTTTTGTTCGTGTATCTTGCATATAGAGAGCAGTATAGGAATAACACATGCACTGTTGCGGGAATCAGCATTAGGATACACAAAGTATCTAATGTTCCATGTTTTATCCTGAACATATGCAATATAAATATTTGTAAGCAAACTGACTGTTTAATAAAGGTGACCGCAGATTAGACATCTGTAATCCAGTAACATGATGGGCAAGTTTCATGATTATACGGTTACAAGAACAAAGTAATGTGTTTCTTATTATGTGTAAATCAGATTAATACTAACAAGTTGTCTTAGTTATGCAGAAATTACAGACATGGGGGAAGAAAAAGCACAGCAAATTACAGTATGTCTATGCATTCATACTTGCATTTCATCAAAGCATTATAATGTTGATAGAGAAGAAAAACAAACAGGAAGGAGCAGGAGAGGTAGGTTTGTAGATGATGCTTCCAGTGTGTCTGCCTTATGTTGTGCTTATAACACTTCAGGAAGGAATTGTGTAGTACTTGCCTTTGTATGGTCTTCATTGTTCATCACCATGATCACTGCTAGCATTTTTAAATGGAGGGCTTCTGTCATTTCATGTGATCCAGAAATGGGAAAAAGCCTTTCTTTTTACCTTGGTGAAGAACAAGACTATCAACATAATGTGCCACTGCAAACAAGATAAAATGTAGTAAGCAGGTGCAATGCAATTAAACTTCCAGCAGTGCAGAATGACTGTGAGAGCTGAATGCTTGTATGATTATACCTATATTGGAGGAGGTTGAATTTGGTAACTACACAGTAAATCTACTTATTTAACATTATATATTTAAGATAAAGCTTAAATATACAGTGGAGTTCTTAATAGAGTACTGGGAAGGAATTAAATAACTAAAGGATTTAGGCCTAGATTTACTTCTCATGATAAAAATTGAATGTTGGTGAGCTGAGATACCTTTTTAAATTTTTCTGCCTTTTTCAAAGCGCAGAAGGTGTCACTGGCTCAGTACAGTTTGCAGCAGTGGCATGCAAATGCACACCACTCCTAGTTATTGTGCTTACCTCAGCTTATGAAGCTGCCGAGGCACAAGGGATGCTGCTTTGGCATGTCAAGGTGTAAAACTGAAGGTGGTGTTAAACCAGAAGAAGCTATGTTAATTCACCTCCATTAAAATATTTAGGATGGAAAGTAGGTGTCTGCATTGGAAGGAAGAAAAGACAAACAGGAGTCATTTACATATTTCTGAGAAGTTGGACACACACCCAAATTGTTTTTATCTAGTGAGCTTGAAGGAATAGTTGTTTAAGAAGTATCTGCTTTTCCAAAGGAAAGGTAAATAATTTGTGGGCATTTTGCAGGATTAGCAGTGATCACAAACCATCCATGCTAGCAGAGCAATGTGATGAACCTGGTTAATGGTTGCTGTCTTGCATCTAGCCAGCTATCACAACAATCAGTATAAATCTGCTAGTTACAGAAAAGGTCTTTGTACACCTATCAGAAGGCTGTCTTGTCCTATGTAGATAGGATAACAACTATGTAGTTACAATCTTATAACGCAATGCTCATCTCAGCATCCCAGCAGTAGAAAATTGTACGGTATGTGAGAAAGGGACCGTCCAGAGACACAGAATGCCAGAGAACCGAGATGGATCATGTCAGGTCTATTGGACCGTGCATTAGGTGCTGTTTGTTCAATTCCCCTGCCTTTGTTTAAAGCAGTGGGAACATAATAATTACATGACTTACTGTTGGCAGGAAGGCATCCTCCAGCAATAAGTAAAACTCCGAATAATCTGTGCTCCAGTACTTCTGTAAAGGTATTTCCAGAATGTTTCACCCTACTGAAGGGACATATAAAGTCTGTCAACTTTTGAATAGCAATAGGTGTTTAGGAAGCTGCTTCACCCTGGTGGCTCTTGTTACAGAACATGTTATAAACTGCTGTCTTTATTTGCATTCTCTCACTCTCGTTTACAAGGTCAGGCCTGATGTTTTGGTTGTTTTCCCAGCAGTGTTCTACTGACCCATTTTGCCATAATCCCCTGGTGTCACTTAAATAAACTGGGGAGGGGGAGATTTCAGAACTCGAGCGTTTTCCTCTGCTGTTGTGCTCTGCTGCAAATTAATTTGATAGTATTATGTAAGCATAATCATCTACTCTAATCACATCACAAGATTGGGAACAGACAGAAATAACAGAAAGGAACATTCTGGATAGTGAAAAGGAGTCAGTGGAGTAGATCGTTGGGCAGGACCTGAGTGGGAAGATTTCTGAGGTTAAGTCACCAGTATTCCCTTGGGCCAGTAGTCCTTCCTCACACCACTGGAGATGTAGCTGCTTGAGAGCTGAGGGCTTTTGTTCATTGCAATCCACCAATACTATTGATGTGTCTCATGTTTCTGTTCTGGATGGAAAGCTGTGAGGTACTGGGTTTTCTAATGGAAGCTAGTAGTATTGTTTGATCTTGTTCTTCCTATGTTTGTCTGCATTTGTAAGAGTTAAATATGAGATCTCCTACTAACACTTCATATCCTGGTGGTCGTCTTTCTCAGGGATTAAACAAGTGTTTAAATGTTGAATAAATAAGCACGGGCCTGTGCTCTGCTCTCTAAAATTTGTCTTTGAATGTCATTATCATGAGCTTACAGGCAGACGTTTCATTAGATCTGAGTGCAGTTAGCTCCTTCGCCTAAAGTGTAACCTCCGCATCCTTCATTCCACTGGAGATTTTTCCTTGCAGTTGAGTTGGACGTTCATAGGTTTTTCTTCTACCAGTGATACTCAGCTGTGTGTGATGTTTCTCTTTGCAGCCTATAACAGAGCCATGCAGTGCAAATTGCTCAGGCAGCATTTAGAGGAGCTCATGTGGGGAGATTTGTTTATATAAAGTGCACAAAACTTTTTGGGAAACCCACTTTGGTTTTTCTTTTCATTTTTGATAAAGCAGTAGTTTGTGCTGTGTAAATGCAGTGTAACCTGCATTCCAGCTTGCCTTCAAAATGGGCAAACACAGCTGTTCTGTGCAGCATGCTTTGACCTCTTTAGCATGATTTCCATTGTACAAGTAAATGGAAGAGGAGGAATTACAAAGCACAACAATATATTTGAAGGCTTGATGGAACCTAGTCTGAGCTGTGAGACCTTTGCTTTTATTCTTGATGCTAATTAGTACTGTAGCATCACAAATTATCCCTCCCACTTGTTGTTTTTTTTTTCTTTTGATCCTCATATTCAATGTCTCCTTGTCCCTTCCACACTGAAAATGATCATAGTAATCTGACTGAGCCATCACCTTTACACAGATAGGAAAGCAAAACCTCGAGAACTTCCTTGAAAAGTGATGTAGTGCCATGAACTTTTGCAGCGTTTTCCTATTCTCCTCAGTCATATCCCCATGAGATTTCATTGAGCATCTCAATGAATCCCCAACTTGTTAAACTAAAAAGGGACTAGATTCCTGCAAACAGAGGGAGACTTTGTTTCTGGAGAAGATAGATCAAAAGAATTTGTTGATATCCAGTCAAACATCCATAAGAATTTTCCAGGAAGGAGTCAGTAAGATGCTGCAGATAAGCAAAAAGTCCAGAGTTGTGAAATGAGACATACAGCAAAAGGCGTCACAGGCTCAGAAAAGCATTCACAAAACCCTAAAAATGTCATATGCCTTCAGGGCTGTGAAAGCATGTCAGAGTGACCTGAAGTGCGAAGGGGATGCACCTGCGGCAGTGTTACTTAATTTCTTCTGGCCTCTCTGTGCAGAGCTAATTTGAAAGATTCCAATGTGGAAAAGGAGATGGATAAGCCCACAGGAATTTTAAGGGAAAGTAAAAGAGGAGAAGGAGATTAGGGGAGAGTGAAGGCATGAAACTGGGACTCCTTGGCAGCCCACAGCTAGAAGTATGTAGATGAGCTGTTACTGTTCCCAGGACCTGCCTAGTCAATGTCTTAAGTGTGCCTATGCTTCATTGTGTAGAGAGCAGATTGGTACAGTTAAGCCCACAAAGTGAATATGTGTGCAGCACAGCAGAGCCTTTGTTGTGGGCTCACTAGACTAGCCTACAGGATGCTTCCTCAGTTGGTGGTGTTTTGTATCTTCAAATAAGTCAGCAGTCCAAACTCTGTAACAGATGTAAAATGTGGAAGACAAAGCAAAAGCAGCTGTCCTTGCATTTGTAGTGGAACTGGAATTGCATCAAGGGTTGCTTCAAAAAATAGCCGAAAAGTCCCACTGGATTGGAAACGGTGTGGTTGGTTTCTCAAGGAGTGCAGAGAAAGATGGTGTTGAGCTGTAGACCAAAGAGGGGGCCAGATGTTGCCTCTTCTGTGCTGTGCTGGGCAGGTGACTGAGCTAACAGTGGGTAATTTTTGCTGTGTTCTTAAACCTGAAGTGGAAGTAGTGCCCTAGTAAGTGGTATTTATAAATAACCATAGTCAAAATACTTGTGAGGTCTTGCTGCAACAGGAGGGAGAGAAGGTGCCTCCCAAACATTTTTGCCATTGAAATAGTTTTCCACTAGGTGCCTGCCCTTTAAGATCCTCATAATAGCTCATCACTATAGCTTTCTTTCTCTCTGTTACAAACATTGTTAGGGTCTAACATACTCATCTGTGGGTTACATTTTGCTAAGGGACATTGTGGGCCAAATTACCTTTGAAAATGTCATCATAAGAAAATTACAAGCAATGATAATAAACTGGTCTTGACGTGCCTGATCCTTCACAAGCATATCTGCCTCTTACTCACTGCAATTACTGTGTTCATACTGTGCATCCCATTAGGTAACTGAAGACTGCAAATCACCCACAGAATCAAATCAGCCACCGTCACAATAATCCGGAATAGGTGGCCTGTCTGCTGGTAGGCATTGAACTGAAGACGTAATATTACAAAAGTCCAGGATAGGACCCATGCTGTTGCCAGGAGGGAGACAAAATACACGATTTAAGGTATCTATTTGTACGTAGTACCTTGGGTGATTCTGACTAAAAGGGCATTCACTGAAAGTATTGATGAGAAATATTAAAAACCTCTCTATCACTTACCACTGTTTTCTGTCAGCCTACGATTTTAGCAGCTGTGCTTTCATGATTGAATTTGATTTTAAATAGTGGCCATTATTCAAAGGTGTTTTACTGTTTATATGACAAAGTACCAGCCCAGACTTACCTAATCGTGTTTTGTTAAGTTATGTTTTAATGACCTTCTATTATATATGCTGCTATTCTCCATTGGAAGTTTGATTTTTAGGGGAGGTTTTGAAATGAGGGTAGACATTTTTCTCATACTATACATTCTTCTTAACTGAGCACCACTGGTACGCAGGAAGTCAGTGTCTGTCTTCAAACTGCTATGAAGAGAGACTAACAATATATTGTTCAAATAAAGCAGTATTTTTTCAAGTCAACAGAAGGCTAGTTTTACAAGAAGAAAATGCATCAGGTTAGCCACAACTAAAGAAACAATTTTTTTTGTGTGTGGTAAGCAGACACTGCTGCTGTAACAACAGGAATAATCTAGGACTTGTGACGTTTCAGCAGTTAATACTTGCATAGTAATTAGCACAAGGGTAGTTACACAACTTCTAGGAACAGTTGTTAACAAGATAACTAAAAGAAAACTTCTTCCACTAGTGTCTGCACCTATGTTCTAGCTCGGGACAGGATCGTGCTTTTGATATAAATGTCTCAATCATTTTCACTGTGAAGCATTCTTGGAGTGCGTGAGTGGGATTCTTCTCAGATGAAACAAAATTGCCAGGTGTGTTGTAGTAGTGCACCCAGTATGCATCCAAACGCCAGTGAACATCCAGCCCAGGGGACTGGACTAGAGCTGGTCTGAAATAACCCCCACTGGCATAGATCTGTACAGTGTGGGTGTTGGAGTTGTCAGTGGAAACTTTTTTTTACTCTACAGACATGTTCCCATTGCACCACACTTTTTTTTTTTTTATGTAAACGTCATCTCAGGCATGATAAAAGGGCTGTATGTTAGGGGTTCTTCTGTTACAGAGCCAAGTTCTGTCATGAAAAAGAGTACCTGAAGCCCTCAAAAACCCACGGAGCTTCTCAGATGCTTGAATGGGACCTGGCTCTAGGAGCAGATTCCAAACCCTTTCCACTTCTGACCTCTTTGTTGGAGCTAACTGCACATCATTTATCTTGCCAAGTCATCATGGCTGGATCTAAACAACGTTTTGAATTCACTTGACCTTACATTCTTCTTTTAGCCTAAGGTGATTTTTAATTAGGATTGGGACTGTGGCAGATAGTGTACAGAAAAGCGAAAGCACATGTTCTAAGAGTAACGTGTTTTTTTGTTGATATTTGAAGAGCCAAGCTGCTTATTAGAGTAGATAGATTGTCTGTCGCATAAAGCAGTATAATATGGGGCACAGAGGTAAAGAGTTGTAAATGGCTAGGATGCTGCCCAATTTAATGCCCAAAAAATTGTTACAGCCTAATGGTGGCCTAGTTTCTTTCAGAAATTAATTGGTGATGGAAAAACAATACCTTTTAGAAGATTTCACAATGAACTGACCTTGCAAATGCTTGCTATTAAAACTGAAACTAAAGAACTCCTTGGAAGAAGCAGAGCATGGCAAGGAGAAGTTAAGGGCTTATTACCGCGGGTACATGAGTGGCGCAGACTTCATTTGCATGTGCAAGATCGTAACAACTGAGTGAGGTGTTGAAAAGCGATGCAGGTGATAGAGAAAAAGTAGCTTCCTTGCAAGTTGGGGTCTTCTCAAGTCCAGTAGGATTCAAGTCCAGTAGGATTGGCAAACTTTGGTTACCTTGCGGATAGTCTTCAAATTAGGAGCAGAAGAGGCTGAAGGGAATCTAACTTGAATCTAGAGCTGTTAGGGAAAATAGATGCATCTGTTCAAAGAATATACGTTTTTGTGTAACAAGATTCTTCTTTTACTAGATTTCCATTATACAGTGAAGGACATTACCATTTCAAAGGCCCAAGTGAGCTTCTGGCTAGCAGAACCACCAGCATTATTTCATTACAGTCTGTTTGCTGAAATTGAGTCTTCCTGTTGTGGTTTTGACTTTTGCTCTGCATAAGTATAAAAGGCTTTATTTCTGGCATGCAGTCTAACAAAGCAATTATTGTTATTTACCTCTGTTCACTCAAAGAGGACCACTTCACATAGGCTGTGCTGCAGTTGACAAAACCTAACGGTATTGTTGCTGCTGCCTTTAATGATTTCTCAGGCTCCAGTTCACATCAAGGAATATTTATCTCTTCCTGACAAAAATCTAAGCCTTGACTGAGTGAGAGTATTGCATTTAAAATGGACAAAGTTCACACATGATATCAGTTTTTACTTTACATGCCCCTGAAGTTATTTATTAGTCCACTTTTGTGTAAGATAATTTTACTTTTGAATTTACAGCTTGTGTTGTGGTTTCCACCTTCACTGGGAGGTTTAACATTTAGCATTATTGAGAGAGTTCAGTGACCCTTGTTTGAAAGTCTGATAGTAATTTATAAAATAGACCCTACCAAATGGAGTACTTACGTGATCTGAGGTGTTCCCCTGTCCAGGAAAAAAAAAAAACCTCTGGGTAAAATAATTGATTTTTTTTTTTTTCCATCTTAACCTTTCTTGTCAGACTGAGTTTCACTTTCAGATGTATGTTTTGACTGGTTCATCAATGTATATGCAGGAATAAATTACAGTTTCCTGCAGAAAAACATACCCAAAGTCAGTGCAGTATAACTGAAGGAAAAAAGCTTCAAAGAAAGCAGTCACACAGAGATTGTGGGCTGAAAATAAGACAGCTGGTTCCTCTGCACCCAAATATGTGAACATCTCATAAATGATCAGTGGAACATCCCATAAAGCCTATAAGTATAACCATTTGTGGAAATCATTTTGAAACGCGTGCTTTAAAGCTATAAAAGGTGTGGGAAAATACTCTTGCAGATTATAGTCTTTGCAGATATGGTATTACGGCTACTTCTAACAGGACAGATAATGAGCAGAGGATGATTTGAGGTTAGGCAGCCAAAGAGACAATTTGTAGGTGAAGCAGTATGTCCCAATGGAATTTCTCTTGATATCTAACCACATACAACAACATGAAGTAGATGAGTACAAGTCGTGCAGGATGGTTTGGTGTGCAGTGTGCCTGTCTGATGAAGCCCGTGTGAGAGAAGTAGACCCACCCTGACCTGTGTTTGTTGTGAAGCTGAAAGGGCAGGGATGTTTAACTTTGCTCATTCTGCCTCTTGGGGGGGCTGTGTTCCTGGTAGCTTGTGTTAATCTTTGATTCACTAGAAGAGATTCGGTAAACAGGGAATAACTGGCTTTATCTCAGAACCATCATGCGGTGCAAGAGAGGAACAATGAGGTTGACTCTTCACATGAAATGATTTTATATTATTTTTAAAAGCATAGAGCATCTGCAGTGTTCTTGGGCAGAATGTTTATTTTTTGTTGTCAGTTCTTTTTCTAACAAATCCCTGAAATGCTCATACTGTTTTTGTATTCTCAGCCATATTAGATAAGTGAAGTTGGTGAAGAGGAAGTTGCAAGACACAATTAGCTGTCTTCTGTTCCAGATCTGGTTCAAGTGGGTTTTATATCTGGTTATGCACATTGAGGGTATCTCGAACTACATGCTTGCCTCTTATCTTACAGAAATCTAAGCACTTCCAATATTAAGTCCTTCAGGGGAAAGATCTCTCTGGTTTTAACAGTACTTGATGCAAATCCTGGAATGCATTTTTCTGTGTTTTTTTTTGTTTTTTTGTTTTTGTTTTTTATATACAAAACTAATGGCAATAGTGGAAAAGATTCAGATTTTTTTTTTTTTCAGTGTCTGTACCTTGCTAAATGCATTAAGATGCTGTGAACTATGATGACTGTTTGAGTGAAAAGAGCATAATTTCCTGTTTAACAGCTTCTGTTTGAAACTTCCTTAATGCCTGGCCCCATGCATTGGTTTCAAGGCATTTGCACAGCCTGTTTCACCTTCCTTCCCACTGCACTGGTGATTGTAGGAGCTGCTCCCATTTGACAAGTAGAGTTGATTGAGGGGGAATGAAATGTAGAGAATGTGGAATGTGTTTTATAAGCAGCCTAAGTGGGCTTGAGTCTCACTCCCAAACTATAAAATAATCTCCAGGTGAAATGAGTAGCACGCTACTCACAACCAGAATTTGGCTAGGTAAGTGGTTCTGCTTGACGGGATTAGCTGTCCCCTGAATATCTGAGATCATGTCTCTCTCCACGGGCCCTTTAAAACTATCTTGAGTCTGTATTAAAATGGCCTCAGTCTTTTCCAGTAATTAAATTCCAGCAATTTTGTAGAAGTCATTCATCTAGCTGGTGAGCATCATTGTAACTCAATAATGTATTTGCTCCTGAAGGAACCAAGGATGGTCAGCCATCAGCTCTTGTCCTTCAGTGGTCTGCTTCAGTTACAAACATATATGTTAGTCAGGGAACAGGAACAGTCCCTCATGATTAAATAAGAAAGCATGTGGCTTTCTTCAGTATCTGTGATACTGCTGATACTGAATCCTGCCTGTGCAATGGCAATAGGTTGCTAGTTTACTTTTTCATTTGAAAAGGTCAAATTATTTTAAATCACAAGTGAATTCGTCGAAGTGTATTCATAACTGGGAAAAAGTGAGAATTTGTTACAAAGATTATTCTCTGTGAATAGTTCACTCAGGTGTAATCTGCACATTATGGAGTGAGAGGCTGAATTTTTTCTCCTACGCAGAGAGATCGAGATGCATCTGAGTTGTTGATAGGTCATGCTGATTTGCTTCTGTAAACTGAGTGGCTGAAGAGTACATTTCATGACATGATGTCGCTGTCATCAAATCTAGCAATGCTAGAAACAGAAGGTTAACGTATCTACAAATCTCCCACCTTCGATTAATAGGCTGGCATTTTTGATTCTTGAGGTTCCTTCGCTCCCTGAGCATATCTCTGGTCTATGCTTAGCTGACTAGTATTCCAGGCTTGTATCCCAGACAGTTCCTCACTCCGTAAACCACATAGGAATGACCTTTTCCCGTGAACCTGAAGACATACCTTTGGGATCTGAGGAAGGACAAAATCTGGAAATGGTCCCTGAGCAGGAGACAATATCCTCCTCCAAGAGCCCTGTTGCTGGGCTCTCATAGCATCACAGGCCAGTGCAGCAGCAGCAGCTTGAGGAGAACTGTGCTGTGGTTGGGGTGCTTGTGGCAGCTGGTGCTCAGCTGCATACTTGCACTGCATCCAGGGAAGGGCACTGGATTGGGCCCCAGCCAGGATGCCACTGAAGAGCTGTGTTTTAATTGTACCTGTTCTAAAACGAAGATTTTTTTTCTACTTCAGCTAGCTTTAAAACATTGAAGAACATTTCCAGCGTGGAGTTGCAAATTTTTCTCCCTGTTAGCCTGCATATCTCTGAATAACGGCCTTTATTTGTCCAGGGAAGTCAACATAATCCTTTTCTTAAAGAGTAGCCGTTTAATTGATCCGGCCACTATGCATATATATACACCAAAAAATACTGGGTAACTTTTTCACTTTTGTTTCCTGATACATTCAGGTTGGTGTTCTAACATTGTTATTTTCTAGTAATTGCCAAATGTGATTTGATTTCTTAAATTCTTTAACTGAAATTAATAATTGTTCATTTTGATGAAGCTGCTATTTTAGTAGCTGTGACTTAAAATCAATAGCTGTTAGTCTCTTGGTGGCCATTGCCCTATCTAGGTGTTATTGCGATGTTTATAAATACAGTGGTTCAGGCGGGTGAACTCATCTTTTTTTGGTGTTGGTATGTTACAGTGTTATATCAATAACAGGAAAATATTTCAGTGTCAGGCTCCTGACAATGTAGTAAGATGACTCTGTTTAGCAGAGAAGAGGCAGAAAATTCCTTGATAATCTGTTAATCTACCCTGCTCATCTACTCAGTCTGACTGTAGAGCGTGCAGCTGCTTAAGCAGGCACCACTTTGAGTTATCCAGGGCAAAAGTCTTATGTGAAGTAGTAATGCAACTGCTGAACTTCTAGTAACGAAAACTTCCCATCATTAGTTGCATACTGTGAGTGCACAGCTTGGGTGGGCATAAGGGGCTGTGCTTGCTCAACATCCAAAGCTGACCTCTGGTTCATTTACAAGACACCAGTATTTTCTCTTTTCTGATGTTTCAGTGTTAGTTGTTTACTATATTTGCTCTTAATTATTTGTTGTGTTATGACAAGAAGAAGGCATTAGAAGTGACAGATCATTAATAAGATGATTCTGTGCTTTGTTTCACTGCTGCATTACTACCTTGTAAGATAACTGGCAAAAAGAAAAAGCACAGACAAGTGTGGTAATTTCATATGAAAAAAATCACTACAGCAGCAGTCAGTGTTTCTGAATAACACAGAGAAATTGATGCCTTAAATAATAATTACTCTCACATTTTATACCTCCCAGTTTCAGCTACCTGCTGGTGTAGACTGCATTAGAAGCTTAAGCTGCCTTCAAATCTAACTAGTATTATCTGAGGAATGCAACTATCAATTCAAATGATTCAGTGGCTATGTTAAATATTATCACATTGAAAATAGAGGAGAATATTGAATGCCTCAGGGTGATACTATTTTGTATTATTAAATATTGATTGAGAATGTGCAGTTAGGTTAAGACAGGGCTTCAAAAGGAATCAAAAAGGACTGAGTTTTTCAGAGCCTACTCACACTTTGAGATGCTCAGTTCTTGCCCAATTTCTTTGAAGGCAGAATAGCTCTTAGTCAAACGTCATAACTGATACAAGAAATCTTGCTACTAGTGGCTCTTTACAAAATGTTACCGCACCTAGACAAAGTTTCTTGATGTGGGACTTAAGTCTATTATTTAAAAAGTAGTTTGGCCTTTTAACCAGGGTTAAATTCTTGCTTTGAAAATAATACCTTTTTTTGGTTAGCCAGAAGGAAATTAGCGTCAATCACATAGACTGCCTTTTGTGTTTTCTGTTTTCTCCAGAGGAGAAATGTGTTTCTCCAGAGAGTACATGCTGATCACAGTATAGTCTCCAGATCTCTGTGCAGCCAGTATTTTCCCACAACAGAAGTCAAAATCCTTGTTTCCTATCTTTCTGTGTTCAAGTGATAGTTAAAATATTTTAAAAACATGCTTCTTTCAGTTGGAGTATAGGTAAAGCCTTACAGACTACCGTCCTTTGATTGGGCCTGATTTTGGGAATAATGCTCTCCAGATGTTAATTATGTGAGAATCTATTGACTGTTAAGGACTAATTAGCAAGATTTTACTGATAATGAAGGAATTAAAGAAAACAAGAGGAAAACTTCATATGCACTATGAAAATCTGTTCAGCAGTGATTTCTGATGATACATGTTCTTACTTTATACATCTGAATCTAAGAGGGGAGCAGGTCTGCTTTTATATCTATATAGTGTGTGTAATGACTAGAAGGAATCCAAAAGATGGGAGAAAAAATAAGTGACATCTGTAGATGCCTTCTTTTGTGGGCAGACTTGAGACAGTCTTATTGCTGGATCTTTTTGTTCCTCCAGACCAGTTCCAGAGTCATCTACTTCTTAGATCTTCTTGCTCCAGATTTTCTTGTGAAACCTTTGCACGTATCAAAATATCAAGCTAGCTTGGGAATTTTAGCTTTGCACATAAATGACTAGCCTTCATCCAAGGGAAAGCACCGTTTGAGGCTTATTTTCTGCAGCTCAGTAAAACCTCAGGCTTGTTTGTAAGTCATCAGAAATGTCATAATGATGTGTGCCCAGTTGCCCAAGAATGGTCATGAGCACAAGGAGGGGTCTGCCATGGAAGGTAAATATGTTGAGAACTTAGTTTGCTACCTATGAAAATATTCCACGTTTAGTAAATGAAATACAGATGGAAGGCATTGTAAAGACCTATAGCCAAGTTTGCTGAAATGGGTACAACACACCAATTTGTACCAGAGATTAATTTCGCACCTAAATAGAAGAGACTCTGCGGGGAAAAAACTGAGTGGGTGTACCACCCACCATTGTCAGAATAAAAGGAAGCCAGGACGATAATCAGAATGGCTGATGACAAAATAATTCAAGTAACTGAATATTTTATCTTACTTCTTTATAAATGAGAGTTAAACTGCTACATAAAAGGTAGCTACCAAAACTAAAATAGCTGTTCAGAAAAGACTGGCAAGAATTAGCAATCAAATCATTGTACATGTGAAAGTTATTACAACTTAAAAAAAAAAAAATTTAGATCAGGGTTAATTATAAGATGATGCAGTAGTATAATTAGTATTCTTCCTATGGAGGATTATGGGTCCTTCTAAATGCCCTTTTTGATTGCCTTCTTCCCTTTTTTAATTTCCTCCTTGTCCTTTTTGATTATCTACCCCATGACCCTCAGGGCTCCTAAATGTAATACAATTGAAATAACATTTTTGTTAGAGGTGTTTTTTATAGGCTATTAACCTCTTGCTTACCGAGCACTAAGAAATTGTTTTCTGAGAGAGCTCCTGTAACCACAGAGGGACACTCTAATATCCCTGGAGTTTTTATGTATTGTGTCTTTTTGCATGTCCTCAAGCAACCTCTGAGGATCTGTCAGGAACTGATCTGCATGAGAAGGAGCAGAGTAAGAAAAAAGAACTTCTTTGGAGTATATTTTGCAGCTTGGCAACATGAGATCTATTTGATTTTTTTATATTTCCAAGGCTGCTTCAGTGGTCTAACTATGAACATTAAGGTTTAACATAAAAGACCATTGCTAACTGTCCTGTAATATGATTCTGAGACTATTCCCTTTTTTGATTGTCTGTAAGAGCTATAGGCTATTTTTTTTTCCCATATTGTTCAGTTAGTCATTTCCATGGAATCCTTAGTAGGACAGCAGGACCTAGCACTTCAGTCCATTTTGGATCCCATAAGAAAAAAGGATTATTTCTTGCTACTTCTGCTCCAAATGAACCAATAATTTGTAATTCTTCCTCAACAAACATGCCCATTTTGTACATTTCTCTTAGTGCTAATCTTTTTTTTTTTTAAGTTCATTGTTTAGAAGGAATATTGTTTGCACCTTGTTAACAAGATACATTGACTTCTTGAGGCGCCTTTCATGTGTAATAGGATAGTTCAGTTGGAAGAGAACTTCAAAGATCAAGTCCCACTGCCTGAGCACCTCTGGGCTAACCAAAAGTTGCTGCGTATTCATGGGGACACTGTCCAAACACCCCTTGAGTGCTGACAGGCACAGGGCACCAGCTGCTTTTAGGAAGCCTGTTCAGTGTCTTACCACCTCACGGCACAGAAAAGTGTCCTCGTGCCCAGGCTGAGCCTCCCCTGGTGCAGCTCGGTGCTGTCCCTGGTTCCAGGGAGCAGAGCCCGGTGCCTGCCTCTTTGGTTTGCCTGCTCAGGGCACTGCAGAGAGCAGCCAGGTTGCCCTGAGCCTCCTCTTCTGCAGGCTAGGCAGCCCAGGGGTCCTCAGCCTCTCCCCACACATCATGCCTTCCAGCCCTTTTGCCAGCTTTGTTGCTGTCCTCTGGATGCTTTCAAGGATCTTAGCATCCTTTTTATACTTTGGAGCCCAGAACTGCATGCAGTATTCCAGGTGAGGCCGCACCAGTGCTAAATATAGTGAGTCCCCTCTTTTAACCAGCTGGCTGTGCTGTATTTAATGCACCCTAATATGTGGTTTGCCCTCTTGGCTGACAGGGCCCACGGCTCTCATGTTGAGCTTGCTGTCAGCAGCACCCTCAGCTCCCTTTGTGCTGAGCTGCTCTCCAGCCTCTCATCCCCAGTTCTGCACAAGGATCGATCATTGCTTTGTCCTAGGGGCAGAACCCATCATTTTCCTTTGCTGAACCTCATGCTGTTGCCTATTGCCCAGTGCTGTCTAGATCCCTTACAATGCCTCGGTTCCCTCTGGGAAGTCCATAGTACCTTGCAGTTTAGTATTGGCAGAAGACTTGCTGAGTATGCTTTCCACTCCAGATCATTGATAAAATGTTGTTTTAGAAAACAGGCTTTATGATAAAAGCTTTGTTCTTTAACCACCTTCCAGTATCCGCCAGGATAATCTCCGTAGCTGTTCCAGGGACTGAGGTTAGACTAATGGCTCTGTAGTTCTTTGGGTCTTCTCTCATGCCCTTTTTGTAGATGGGTACAGTGTTGGCCAACTTTCAGTCACAGGAGCCTCCCCAGGCTCCCATGACCTTCCGTAAATTGCTGAGGGGTCCAGCTATAGTGACTGCTAACCCCCTCAGTGTTCTGCGGTGAAGCCCATCAGGCCCCAGCAGCTTGTGAGCACTGAGCTGATGCAGCTGTTCCGTTACGATTTCAGTGACCGCAGATGGAAAGTCACTGCTTTCAGTGACATCAGTATTATTCAGTGTACTATATAAAACTAATCTGTGATGGCACCTCAATACATACAGGCCGGTTGTTAATTAAATTAAGTGCATCTATTTGCTTGTTTTCATTTTGCTTCTCCTGGTGATTTTCTTGTCCTTGCTGAATTGGGCAAGTGCAAAGTGCAGGCAAGGTTCCTGCGTTACCAGGCAATATTCCTTCCTCTATCCAGTCATTTGAACAAAAGCGCCATGTGCATCTCTTCTGCTCTTTGCAAGGCTGAAAACATAATGCTTAATACCTTTTAAGTTTTCCCTTTAGGATAATTACCATTCTAATATTTAATGGGAAGGTCATTGGTTTCTGCTCTGCCAGTAAGTGAACTGAATTACGTGAGTTCTCAATGCATCCTAAATGGGGTTCTAAATTGTAATTTACAACTCCCTTTATAAATAAGATCGTGTTAAGATTCTCCCTGATAATAAGACATTTTCTTTGTGTAGAGGTGGTTTCTCTTGTGTTCATTCGCTGCAGGTGTTTTCTCAAACAGGTTCAGTTCAGTAGTCACATAGATGGCATTTTTGTACAGTGGTGCTAATATGGTGGTATTAAAGCAGGTTTATTAGCATTGATAAAGAACTAGTGAATTAGAACTTGAGAGAGCTTTCTACTCTGTGTTGGCTTGTGTCAAATATTAATCAACAATTACCTCATCCATAAAAGTGAGAATCAAAAAGATTTAATGTGAAAAAGCAGTTACGTGACAGTAAATCAAGTCTGATTGCTTTACCATCTTGTGTAGTGCTTGCTCCAACTAATCAAAACTAAAACAAGGATGTAAGTTAGGGGCTGGGCTGGATGTAAGAATGCATCTTAGAGCCTATTTTTTCCCAACGTGAAGGACTTAATATGAGTTCATCTGAAGAAAAAAAGCTGGCAAGAAAGTGCTGTCAGTTATCCGTACAAAAGCTGTATGGTGTTGGTGCTGAACAGATCTGAGGAAGGAAATCCTGGTCAAAGATAGCAGAGGCTACACAGTTATTTTCCTGTTTGGCAGAAGATACTGATTATGTTTTAGAAGAAGTATCAGAAGTTAAAATGATACCTTTTGGGCTGAGAATACTTGCATGTTACTTTGTCTTTCAATACTTGATATGTTTTTTGGAAAAAGAAACAGCAGCCTTTTTCTGTAGCCCAGAACTTTCACACCAGTACAATACTTTATCCTGTTGCTTTAAGAATGACAACACACATTTGGTATAAATTGTTGGTTGCCACATTTAAAACATCCCTGGGTGTCTATACTCATTTTTGAAGTGTTGAAGAATGAAAAGACCAGTCTTTCAGGCTGTCAAATCTGGAAGCCTAGACCGGAGGAGAGCAGGGAAGTTTTCCAGTGATGCATCTCAGCAGAGACCTGTGGAGTGCTGAAAATTAGTAGCTTGGCACTGGTAGCCTGTGAAACCTCTCTATTAGCACTTCACGGTGAGAGATGTTGAACTGTGTAGTTATGGGCCGCAATTTCACTACAGTTCAGGTTTAGTTCCACTTCTCATCCTGTCTTCTCCCTTGCTCTTTCCCAGAATGATGTAGTGTGTTTGGTCAGTTTGTTTTACGTTTTTGAAACTGAAAGAAAATGGAACAAACCACGTGTTGTTCTTGGAATACATTGTCAACTCGCTTTGCAATGAAACAGCTGTGTGTGCAAAGCTTGCAGCTTGTGTTTCTTGGGACTTAAATGCCCTTGCCTGGCTTCACTGCATTCTCTCCTTGATTCCAGACTAAGCAATTGCCATTTCCGTTTTCCTACTTACAAAAAACTCCTACAGCAAAAGAACAAGAAGAAGGGAAATACAGAAACAAAAGCACTACTTGAATTCTGCATTTGTGTTAGCACAATCAGGACATTCCCAGCATTGTAGATTTGATACGTTTAATTCTGTTAACCAGAACCCTAGGTTTATTTTCTCACAAGATTGTGAATAGATAGAGGCTTTCATGGTGTCAAGTGAAAATACATGCTGTTATCCAAAACCTGACAGAAATAAAGGTTAGGTCTAGACTATGCCTGTGCTGTCTTTGTTAGCCAAGGCTGACTGTGGTTTGTTTCCCATGTGGATTGTGTCCATGTTGCCTGGAAAAGGGGCGGGAGGCTAATTTCAAGCCAGTCATTATCCATGGCTGAATTTTTGGGGTGGGCAAATGCGATAACTGAGTCAGGACTTGAGCAGGAGTGTGATAATGTGGAAGGCTGGGGAGCTCACTTGGAAATACGGGTGTGAGAAACCCACCTGAACTGCCTGACAAGGTACCTCTGCAAGTTGGTTTGGCCTTGCTGCCCTGTATTCTGAGCCTGTATGCTGTGCCTGAGGAGACGTCTTGCCAGACTCTGGGTCAGGAATGAATTGGGCTTTTTCTGTTCTTTTGGAAGGTACACACACTGAAAAGTAATTAAACCATTTCTAAAAGTGGTTGTTTTTATTTTTGGTCTGCATTTGTTTTACAATAGAGACAATTACACCTTCTGGACTTGGGTGCGAGTGTTGTGAAAATGCAATGGTAATAGGACTATATGCCTAAAGTTATGCACTTTTAATTTATTTCCTAATATGTGGGTATAACCTAAATGTTGGTCATGAGCTCTGCTTGGAGATTTTTGTGTTAAACAAATGACAAGTAGTGGAGCTTCTGGAGCATTGAGGAGTATTGCTGGGGAACGCATACGTAGTTGTTCATCTTCTAAGGCTAACTTAAAAGCTGAGCATTTCATAGGCCCTTCCCTTTGCCATCTCTTCAGCTGTTTCTGTAAAGGATGTGAAGCTAACAGGATAGGCCCAGAGTTTCCTTCTGACCTGTACGGCCACTGCCTGTTTTCCAGTGGTTATGTAGCAGGTGAACTAAGTTGCAGCTTGGAAAGCAAGTGGGGAACAGGATCTTGACAGGCCTAAGTCAGCTGCTGCTTGTGTATCTAAAAGAGAGGTTTTAATGTATGCCAAGCCCTAAAATGATTACTAAGTCTTCCTTTAGTCAGGGACTCTGTGGAGCTTTTGTTTTTGAAAAGAAAAGCCCATCTCAGGGATAAGTGGTGTTTCCTGTTGCTACCTGTTTTCACGGTTTAGTTGCAGAAGTTGAAAGTCAGTCAAAAGGTTCGACTCTAGCATGCTTTGCTTGACCAACAGATAATGTTTCTGACACCTGTGCTGTTGCAATATTATCAAAACAAAGTGTCTCAGTCAGTGTGTGCTTGTCACCTACAACATTAGCTAGGACCCAGCAGGTGTTAACTTGACAGGAAATGGGAGAAAATATTGTATATAAGACAATTTTCCCCAAATTGAAACTCTCAAAAGATAAGGAACGCTGCTTGAAACAGAAACCACAAAAGGTGGGAAATTACAAATTACAGCTATTAGTCATTCTTTACTGGCAAGAGAAGGCAATAAAAAACCCCACATGTTCAAATATGGTGTGGTAAATACAGCGACTTTTCTTAATAGACAGGGCAGTCATCCTAGGATCTGTTAATCTTGAAAATGGGTATACTAAGCAGGCAGCAATGGACTGGTCTTTTAGAGAGAAGGTTTTGGCATGAATGATATGTTCTTTGATTCCTTTGGTATATCTTGTGTTGATATAATTACACAGTTGCTCTCCTTCCCTAAATTTGCTCTGGTTACGCCCTGGGTATGGGAAGTGGTCTGTATTTATGACTTACTTTCAAACTGTCTGAACATTAAATTATGATAACGTTGCGACCCCTAAGAAAAACCGGGGGAAAAAAAATGGGGAAAAGTCTACCCAATTTAACATGAAATGTGAGATTTTAACAAGACTACTTGTATATATTCTGGATATAATGAGGAATTGTCCACCTAAATGAGGTAAAGTTACCGTAATATTTAAACAACAAATATATATACATATTTAAAACCTTAATAAGCAGACACATTTCCTTTCAGTGTATGAAAGCATTCCAGACAGAAACAAAAGTAGGAGACTGCTAGGAGAGAATCTCTTAACAAGCTGATCTTTCAGATATTTTTTTTCTTGTGCAGTAAAGAACATGAAAGCCATACTTAAAAATTTAAAGCCTTGATATGTTCCAGTTCTGTGAAGCAGCAGAAGGAAGAAGCTTTTCAGAGTGCTGTAATTCCCTGTCCAGCAGCTCTTTAAATTAAGATATTTATGACAGCTGTTTGCACTTAATGAAATGCATGTAGACGTGGCCATTAATTACTGCTTTTTTTCCCTGTTATTATTGATATTCGGTGAGTCAGGTAGTTATGATCCTGCTGTTGTCAGTGCAGTAAATGCACTTTTACTTCCAAAAAAAAAAAATTTAACCTTTCTGCCTCCCTGTTTATCTTTCCAGTGGCTGAGAGTTTTGTGGAAAAAATATTCAACAGTAAGTTATGGAGCTTTTTTTTGTAATGCAGTCATTTAACAGCCTGAAGTTGGCAGTGATCCCATCCACCTTAATCCTCTTCACAGTTTGCAAGCAGTCAGCCGAGAGCAAGAGTGCACTAGGCCTTAATAGACTCTAGTCTTTGAACTGTGGCATTTGCGTTTAGCTTCCAGAACTGGTCTTAAGTGCCTATTAAAACCCTACAGCGTTGGTTTCATTAATTAGAGACTCCTTTCCACTGATTTGTGGAAAACATCGGCCAACTTGTTCTTTCAGCTCAGTAAATATTTATACAACTCCTGTATGATTTTTAGTAATGAATACTGCTTCTTTTCAGTGCATCCAAAAGAGGCTGTTTCCACACGTTAACAGACTCCTTGTCTGACCCCTTCTGAGCAAGGCAATTCAGGTTAGGAAGAGGTAAGGAAATAGGTAAATTTAAATCTCTGTATGTTTGGAAGATTTTATTTCCTGGGTTTCACTTTGCTACATCATCATTTTTTCATCATATTTGCCAGGAGTTTGAGTTTAAAATGAAAAAGCCAGTGAAGAGCAATTACTAATTTAAACCAAGTAGCCAGTGCTATCAGTGAGTATCAGTCCAATAAATGAATATTGTGCTGTGGTGATGTTAGGAATAAATCAGAATATTTATATGAGCTTTCTGGGATGTATTAACACCTTTCAAACTTAATCCTATTTATCCCTACCCGTAGAATCACTGGGAGGCAATATTATCCCAGTAACACAGATGGGGAGCAGAGATTGAATGCTTGGCTCAAGGATACATTCAAAATCCTTGCCTTAGACATAGTGGCAAAATCACCCATCACTATGGGAAAATACATATATTGACACGTACATATTTAACCACATATGCAAATACATGTTTCCTCTGCAAACAAGTAAAAGGTGAGACCTAAGCATTGAATTCCTTTATGGAAACATCACAGAAGCTGCTTAGAGAATTTCTCCCATTTTTTCAACTAGTCATTAGGGGACTCTTTCAGAATTCCCTCAAATTACCTTTTTTTTCTTTGTTCACTTATTTCTACTGTGTCCTTATCTTTTGATTCAGGTGCTACTCTTAGTTGCATTTATGCAGTGCTATTGATGTCAGAGTAAAATGCTATTTTTATGTGATGCGACATAGGCAGTAGTTTCCTTGGTTTCTCATTCTTTAATGTATGCAATTCGGAGAAAAAAAATAGCCAGCTCTTAAAGAGTTGTTGGAACACTGGGTTCACATCTTTGTGGAAGTATGAGGAAGAGCATAAATATTTAGATTACAAGAGAATGCTGAACTAAATCAGTTCAGTTTTCTGCATTATGATGAGGCAGATCCATAGTCCTGTCTCTTAAGAAGCCATTTCTTAGATAGCAAGCTCTCCTTTTTAAAAGTGTAGAAGGCAAGAGCCGCTTGGAAGCATCTCATCATTTTTTAATGTGTGCAGTAAACTCGATATAACTATAATGAGCATGAGAAAGTATTTGTTCATTTTAGTGGAGCTCAGCTGACAATTTTTTGTTCAGTTTATTACACACATTAACGACTAGAGACATTCACCTGGAAGTGTTTGTTACAGGCATCTCAAAAGTGAATATGATAAACCGTGTTGGTGAGCTTAAGGCGTGTGCTAAATTACGTAGCTGTTACCCAGCAGCTCAAAGTTCAATATTCCATCCCTGTTTGGTCATGTTGAAGTTCACGGTGGTTTTGATTGCAGAAGGGAGTGTGTGGAGGCCCCACAAAACCTTGGATTGCCTCAACTGTGAAGTCCTCTTTGAAAGCAGTTCCAAAAAAAACCCACCTATTTTACTAGTCAGTGCCAAATCATATAGCAGACAAGAAGGAATAGTTAATGCTAGGTTGGTTGTGATAAGTATGCACAATAGATGTCAACTTATATTTTCTCAATAACAGATACAGAACAGAAAGTGAATCTTACACTATTATACATTAACATACGTGCTTTCTATCTGCATGTAACTATGCTCTAAATGTAGGAATGTTTAAACTAGGGACCCTAATTAGATGCCTAGTGTTAAAGTAGCAGTTCCATTATTGATGTGCTAAGGCAGCTCTGGATTACTTGATGTGGGTGAGTGTAGCAGAGTTACCTGCTGTGGAGAAGTAAGCCAGTCTGCTATTCAGCAGCGGTCAGCTACACCAGCAGGTGATGCAACCCAGAGCTGCAAGGGAGACTCTGGCAATCCTTCCCTTCTGCGAAAGGTTGCATTTCAACCAATCTGACCTATTTTATAATTTAGTTGCTAAATTTCCTGTATTCTGAAAAGTATCATCAGTCTTGGAAGGATGACAGCTATAGTCACAGAACTCTAGAATGGAAGGCTTTTATTTTCTTAAATGACATTTTTGGGGGTCTTTTTTTTTTGTGGGTATCACCACTTTTTTTGTGGGTATCACCTCTGTCTAGGGATAATTATATACATATGTTGCATGCAAAAACAGTAAAAAGAGTAATAAATGCAGTGCAAAAAGTAAGGATCTTATACCAAAAGTCTAAAAATATTAATCATTTTATAATGGAACAGCTTGGACATTGATTACTGTCATACAGTGTTTTAGATGAACTTAATGTTTTAGTGCCGGGAATACAAGAAACTTAAGAAAGAGGTGTCGTTTTCTTACCAGTTTTCCACCTGTGCACTGAAGAGTTCTGTTCACCAAAGAGCTCCATTCAGAGCTTTTGTTGAATTTAATTGGCAGTGTAACTGGCAGTATTCCTAGCCGTTTCAGCACAGAACAATGCTTGGCTGCTTAAAATTTAAAAAGTCTTTTAAGCACTTCAAGTTTTTGGATGAGGTTGTTGTTGTTGCTTTGGGTTTTGGTTTTTGTTTATCTTTCAAGTCAGACTGCATGTATGTTTAAAAGTAAGTTTTATTGAGGAATGAGCTTAAAGAGCTAAACTCACTCTCACCCCCATCTGTAGATCTAATTCAGCCTACTGTGAGATAAAGAACAGTGGCAGAAGAGAGACATTCACCCTGCTGCAGCTTGTTGGATTAAAGAGAACCCTTTGGTACTGAGTGTTGTCAATGCAGCAACTTTTTACGAGCACTAAATTTACTTATAAAAAGTTATTTTTTAATTGCCCCGGGACAAACCCTTGCATGTCATATTTTTGCCTGGAGAAAGTTTTTATATGGAAATACATTTTTTAAGATGGTACAGAGGATGTCGAGAGTTTGTCAAGCCAATTGATCCTGCAGGGAATGTGCTGACTTTCAGTATGTATGGAGGATTTTTAAAGCAGCTGAGCGAAATCCCTTCTCAGATAAGATGCTTTCTGTATTGTTAGTGAAGAGCATCCTCAAATCGAAATAGCTCAAACATAATCAAATCTCCCTTCCTCAATCCCCTGCCGTCTCTTCCCAACCCCCTACGTGAGCTATCCCCAAAAGAATAATCCTGGCAGTGATGTCATTAGAATGAATTTACAGACCAATGCTCAATTTTCTTGTCCTGAGCTTCAGTTGCTAATGCTGTAAATTTGAGCTATGTATGTAAAGGAGTCAGGTTATGCTTTTCTCCTAGCCTTGTTTAATTTCCCTGGAGCTCTGAGAATAACTAATGTGGGATTCTTTGGATCTTTTTTCATATTTTTTCTTTTTTCTTGTTTTCTTTCTTCTTTTTTTCTTTTCCCTTCTTTCTTTCTTTACTGCTATACAGCTTCATCTTGCTTCCAAGCCTTTGTTAAAGCTCTTGCGGTGTTCCTGAGGGGACCACTGTCTTCAGGGAACAAAAAGTTTAAGGAAAGGATTTTGCTGGCTAATTGCAAAGATGGTCACGATTTTTGGTGGGTGTTGTGGATGGTGATGTAATGTATCAAACAGAATGAAAAAAACATTTGCTTTAATCAAATTTCTGTGTTTACCCAAAATAAAAGTTTGTGATCATTGTGATGACCGGGTGATTTTGACCTGTAGAGTTGATCCAAACTTAAATCAGGATTCAGGTCCAATCTTAAAAAGTTTATCATGTGAACTTACCAGGCAAAGAGTGGAAGATACAGGCTGGACGTGTCTGCTACGTTGGTAGGAGACTGTAATACACAAAAATGGAGCGAATTTTGCTCAGTCATTAGAGAAACTGATGATGAGACAAGAATGAGTTGAGGTCTCTTGATTCTGGGTGCAGTAGTTCAGATCCAAACTTAATTATTCTTTTTCAGCTCATACAGTTGAAATTTTAACCATATAACTTCAGCCTAGCAGGTTCAACCACGCAGTGTCAACCATATCAGCTCCTTGAATTCGTAGAAACAGGTCTCTTCCCACAGGCTTGCATTTCAGAGGAGTTTCTGTTAGTTCGTGGTTCACTAACAGGTTCCCATGAATTTAACATGCAGAGCAAAAAAAAAAAAAAAAAAAAAAGAAGGCTAAAGTCAGTCCGAAATGTGCTGAAGGCAGCAGTTTTGCTTGAGAGTTAGATCTAAAATTAACATGGATTTTTTTCTGTGCCAAATTAATGTACATACTGAAAGTGATAAATACTTGTTTGAAGTACTCCGCTGCACTTCATCAAGTTTAGTGTACAATAAACAAGAAACCTTTCAGGTCAGAAAAAACAAATGGACAATAAGCCAGCTAGGACAAACTAAGAATTGGTAGGCAATAGGCAGCTTTACCAATCACATTCCACAAATCTGCGTGTGAAGCCTGCATGTATTGTAGTAGGAGTTTTCGAATGATGGATGTGACACACAGATATACTGTCACACTCTGTGAACAGAAATGCACAGTTACCTATCAACAGAGCTGCCAGAGGACTGGACTAACAAGTGCAGAGGCCTGGTTTTATTTTTCAGATGATTGTAGCTGTGATGTGATCATAGTTGGTGTGCGCAGTACACATATCTACACAGTATTTTAGAATACTTCTTAACATAACACGATCTTTCCTCCCTCCCTCCCTCCCTCCCTCTTCTTTATCTGCTGCAGGTATTTTCCTACTTCGGCATAGAGCTTTTAGGACATCAAGAGTTTCCCTTAATGGAAGACCTTTCATACTGAATGGAAAGGTTCTACTAGGTCCAGGATAAGGGGAAGCATAGTAAGTTTGTAATACAGTTACAGGCTTGCTTAGAGCCCTGTTGTAAGAGAAAAATACAGCTGGGTGGTATCTGTGCTCTGTAATTAAATAGTTACAAGGAATAAAACCTTATTGTATAATAATAAAAGGGCCTCTGTGCTGACAAGGTAAACATGGAGTTTTCAGGGTACTGATTCAAGATGCCCCTTTTGACTTGTATTTCTGAAATGCTAAACACCAGTTTTCATGGTATGTTATAAAAAGCAAATGGTCTCTGTTCTAATTTATGTTTTATTGTTTTGTTTAGTGTAATTCAGATATTTCATAGCAAGTTTTATTATAGAGATTGTAAAATATACTTAAGGTCAAATGGTTAACACCTTGCTGTATTTCTTAAGCCATGTAAACATGTTATGAACTGCGTTCAATTCTGGAACATAATCTTTTTTCTTTTTGAAGACTGAAGGTTTTCCCCTAGACCCGAAGTACAGGGAACTGCTCAGAACTGTACCATCTATCACCAACCATCACAGCAGTGCAATGAACACTGTAAAACAGCTGGCATCCTAAGCATATGGAAATGAAAAGCAGTAAAAGTATTTAAGAAGGGGGAGAAGAAAAACTGAAAAGTGTGTGCCACCAAGGTTAGGGTATAATTATACTAAATTAATGGAGTTAGATGACAAATTTAACTAATTCTGTTCTGATTTGTAGCATATACAACACCATATATGGCTTCTGTCTCGAATAAAAAAAATGTGTAATGTTATGTGTTTTTTTTTAATTTCATGTTGTTTTCAAATTATTACTTCTGATTTCTTTGAACTGAAATGATCTAATGGGGATTAAACTTGTTTTCTAGTACGTTAACTAGTACATTTTCTAGTAACATTAACTTTTTTAATAGAGAAAGAATAGGCTGCCCTTTTTAACAGACCTACCATTGAGGTAGGTCATAATTTTCCTTTATCACTTGCAACTGGCACTGAAAATGCTAGATGAGTGAAACTTAGCAATTTTGATCATCTCTGTTGTGCTATAGTATTAAATAATTGTTAAAAAGGAGCAACAAGTGCAGTATTCACAAGCTATCTAAGAGGGAATTAGAAATTTGTCAAACTTTTGCTAGGAAATGTAGTTCACATCAGCAGCAACCAGTTTATTAATTTTGCTGGAGTCGACAGAGTTTTCTCCAGAGTGTTCTCCCCTTTCCTGAAATAAATTTAGTGATTTAAACTCAACTCTCCAGGGGTCTCAGCACTGAAGGAGTCTGAAGTGTTGAAGTGCTACTTGTGCTATATTCAAGTCTCAAATTTTGCATAAACTTCTAGCACAAATCCTTCCCTCTCTCTATTTTCCCCTCATTCATCGATGCTGATCAAGAAGACATAATAGAATCTTATTTCTTTTCCTCATGAGAGCAAAGCAATGAAAAGTTGAGATTTAACCTCAGTATATTTTGAAAGAAAAAAAGGGAAAAGTTACCATGATGGGAGGCTGCTTGAAAAATTACAATTTTTGCAACAGTCAATCTCAGAAGAATAATGAAAGGCAAATATACATGTACATTACAGCTAGAGTATTCAGTTGGGATAGATAAAGTAATGACTAAGAAATCATTTTTTTCTGGATCAAAAATATAAATGTATAAATACTTAACTGAGCAATTGAGCAAAGAAAACACACTCCTTATTAAAAATACTGATGATTTTTCAATTACATGTTAAATAATCCTATGGCTGTAGTAAGAAATCGATATCCAAAGTTGGCTTCATTTAATGCACAATGGGCCAAACTCATCCAAGGTGTTAAGTAGATGGAAGTCTGCTTTAAGTCCTTGGAGTGAACCAAGGAATTCATTCTGCATAATAAACTTCCTTTGTGGTTTTGAAAGGGCTTGCACAACAGAGAAGTGGGTACCTTATGAATCAGTTGTCATTTAAAATGATTTAGAAATACAGAAAGCAACACTATGCTGTACTTAGTGTCTAATATTTATCAAATACCATAGGGTGATTTGACAAACTTACAGGAAAAATATTTTGTGTCTTATATATATATATATGTAAATATAAACAAGATCTTGTCTTAGCACATATGATAATGTCATCTTAGCACGTTGTTACAAGAACTACCTTTAGAATAGAGGCCCAAAGGTCAGTTCTAAAATATAAATCCATAATAGGATGAGATTAGCATATTGTTAAAAATTTGCTTTTGTTGCTTATCTTCTGATATCTCACTCATCTTGATGAAGTCAGAAACCGATTGTGAAAGATGCAGTAAGAAAATACTTTCTTACTGTAGTTTTTGAATTAAAGTTGGTGCTCTAAGCCAGGCAACCCAGTTTACAAATCCAAGACTTGCAATTACATAACTACTTAGTTTCTGTTTCTTTGTCTGTAAATGGCAGATAACATTTGCTTTTTAAGGATATATAAAAGCTAACTTGATGATGTGAAGCATTGCAAAAATGTCAACTCAGTAACACCAAGGAAAACAAAAGAAGTACCCATGGTAGAGCTGTGTTCTTTTTGATGTGGGATAAATCTTCACATTGTTGAGTTTGACTGAATATAATTGTATTTTTCACTAAACACCTCGGATCTTTGCAAACATTGCAATTCTACTTATAGTCAGTCATTCAGTAAAGTGCAATTTTGTAGATTGATTTTATGTTATGTAAGAAATTGGAAAAAAAAAAAGTTATTGTAGCTTGCAAACATATCACCTTGTATGATATTCCTGCTTGTTTTCAAAAGTTAACCTGGAGTTTATTGTGGCTATATTTGGATTGGAGATCTCCCAGAGCAACTTGTATGTCAGAGCAAATGGGGTTGATAAATCACTTGATAGTGTCCTTCCCCCCGCCATTTTTTCTATCTCTGTAGAGAAGCCTCATCTGTGGTGTATCAGGGGGATTGTGCTAGTCAAAATGCCATCTTTCAGCTAAAATATGTAGCAAGTTTTCTACATCCTTTTTCATCCCAATTTTACAGCCTGGCCAGCTCCTTTCACTGCCATCAGAGTGGTGCGTTTGAGTAGTCTATGGATGTATCTCTTCTTTGTCCCAAGTGACTGTCATTACAGAGTTGACAAAGCAGTATTTGTAGTAGGACAACAGGAACTGCTGAAAGGAGGGAGAACACTTTGATATAACAAACTTGCAGGGCATGTTGCAGCACACTTCTGAACCATTTTACATGCCAGCTTTGATTTAAACTGATGTAGGAAAGACGATAGATGCACAGATGTAGAAGCTCCTGAAATCCAAAACCATTATGTCCTTCTGATTTGTTTTTGGACTTTGTTTTTATTTTATAGGAAGAGTTATATATACACAGTCATTTAAAACTATGTATATTCCCATGAAAGAGCAGCTGAGAACACAACCCTGTATGTTTTCCTTCCTTTCACCTGAAGAATCCTTGGGGTTCAGTGTCAGACTGACACACAGAATCAACCTGATGCTGACAAGTCACTTTCATCTTGAGTAATGTGATATTATATGGGGTTTAATGCAAATAATTAAACTTAGATGGAAATTTGGATGATGGAAAGAATGGAATGTTGCATCTAGTGACACTTCTCCAAAAGAAATGCAGAGAAATGGCACATAGTTTATGAGACAGACCTGGACAAAGATACTCCCAGGACGCATATAGACTTCAGAGACCTGTGACTTTTAATTAGCCTAGAACAAGCTACTACAGAAAAGGTGGCAGTGTCAGCTGTATGTACATAGAGCAGCATAGGGTTTCCAATACATGCTTTCATTCTGTAAGATTTAAGAGTATCTGGCATGGCCTATTGGCACTATATCAAATAGGTTCTGTGATACCAAGCAGTGTATGGCACAACGTGCTATGAGCTGCTCAACAAGATAGGGTTTTGTGATGAGAAAATACTTTTTTTTGTATTACTGAATGCTGGAGGCCTGAATCTGAAATGATTCATTTCATAGATGAGCATGCTACATGTAAGAGTAGGCAGCCCATTGCAGCACCAATATTCACTGGATGTAGGTTCAGAAAACATACTAGATCAGTAACTCATGAATTAAGGAACTGAATTCCTCTTCTTGTTGTTGTTGCATTTCTAAATGCATACAGATTCCAGAAGAATCTGTTGCTCTCATATTTACGGATTTTATAGTCATACTGTGTTCATGGACAACTCATAAACAATTTCTTTTTCTGGTCACAAAAATACTGAGAGGATTTCAATGATAGTCTCCTGCTCTCCAGGAGACAATTTTCTGTACTCAGCATTAGCACAGAAGACAAATGGATGTATTCTTTATAATATTTTATTGCAAGGTATTATAGGATAAAATAAGAGAAGTAATCTAAAATTGTATCTTAAAATGCATTCTAAATAAAAGTCCAGTATTTTCCTTCCTTGATATAACAATATCCATCAGATCATTTTAAATCATAAAGATATATTTAAAATATTTGTTAATATATTTAAATATTCTTTAATAGATTCCTAGCATACAGAATATAAGTAATGACTGCAGCTACACGTTTGATAGTTGTTTGGTTTTGTTTCATATTCTGTTTTGTTTTACCAATGTGAAAGCATTAGCAGCCTGTATGCAGATGTTCGCATCATAGTTAGAGCTACCTGAAGGCACAGGACGGGGGCCCTGAGGCTTATTTTACCTCTTGTCTTGAAGAACTGCCTTGAGGTGAGAATTGGTCTAGTCGGGACTGGTGCAGCTTGCAGTTTTATCACACGGTTGCTGTCTCAGCCAGTACTGCAGCTCCTGGACCTCTGTGTGGTAGTTTCCGTTTTGTTCTGAGGATGGTTGAATGTCCGTGTACCTGGAGAAATGAGTGAAAGCTGTTGGCCTGAATTAACATATGGCAAGTAGCTACCACCCTCCCACGCATCCCCGTGCGCATGTGCCAAACTTGCTGCTTCTACGAATGTGCTGTTCAACTCGTGCTGATGTTCAGCCAGTAGGAAGTTTGCAGAAATGATGCTCACCGTGTAACAGTTTATACCAGCTGAGATATTTTCTTTGTCTAAGATCACATGAAGCAGAAAGTAAGCAGAGCAGTAGTCTGTGAAGCAAATGCTAGGAAGGGCCAGCCGTAAGGACTGATTCCCCTCAGGAAACTACATATATTCCAGAGCTTCTTGCCTGCATATCTGGTGCAAGTTAAAAAATGGTTCCTATTAGTGTGCTGATAGGACAGATCCTTCAGATAGAGGAGATTGTTCTTTGAATGTCAGTGGGAGAAAAAAAAAAAACAGCTTACAGCAGTGGTGTCTGCCATGCTTCTGGCAGTATTCGGCTGTTGTTGTTAAACTGCATAAAACGATGACTTACAGTAAGGCTCATGGTTTTAAGTAAATATACGACATTAGAAACGCCTGTGACAGTTTTTAGGAAGTGCTGGTTTTCTTCACAATTTGTAGTTTACTTCCAGAGCTGTAGTAGTTTGCTAGGATTTTTGAAACTTCGTACATTCAACTGGATTCCATCACTGTGATTGTGTTGCTCTGCAAGACTATTTTTAAATTCTTAGTTTGTGATCTGTTCAGTCAATTGTAGAGTAAGTAGTCATTTAAACAAAGCTCATTCAAAATTTTCTTATAAGGACTCCTGCTGGAAATACTCTTCTATATACAGTTCCGAACTGTCTTTGACTTTTAATATGTGAAATACGGTGCAAATGTGGAATGGATACTTAGCCTGTGCTGCAGCTGTACATGTATGTAACGCGCTGATGTTAGTCACAGAAGAACATAATGGTTACTTAGTGAAGTTTCATCTCCTTGCTCCTAATCTTATCCACTGTTTGTGAGGACAAAAGAAACAGAATTCAGAGGGATCTTCAGTAAGGCTGTAAGAAAAAAAAATGTGGTTAAAGATCATTTTCTTTACAGCCAAAAGTCTCGTTCATCATTTTCTCACATTTATTCACTATTCCATCACACGTCAGGAAAAAAGAAAAAGTGCTTTGTGCCATCAGATGATCCATCTCCTAGTTGTGCAATGGTGCCAACTGTTTGTGTGTGAGGGATTCAGGCATAACAAGGTGACTCTTCATCAAGCATCAAACAAGTATTAAGCTCAGGTTTCCATACAGGTAGGAACAGATTACTTATTGAAAGTTTTTTTTTGAGTGAGTTTGATGTGTCCAGTTGTCCAGGATGAGGGTATGGGGGAAATGGTTTGCTTAGTATTTATCATAAATGAGAAGTTAGTATCTCACTTTTGGGCTAACATTAACTGGATCTATATTGTTATCTTGGCTTTAAACACAGAAACTTTTATCTTTCATTTTTTTCATGAAAAATTCTTGTTTTGTTTGGAGTAATTTTCGCGCTAGAGGTTTGAAGTCAGTTTGGGGACTGCTTTCTAGTTTGGGAAAATCTAGAAGGAACAGGGAATTCTTTTAACTGAGAATTGTACAGATTACAAATAATAATTCTCCTGATAGCGATATTTTGTCTCCTGTGAATACTTTGTAACTTTGAAAGAATTATAGTTACTTGTAATTTATTTTCACAGATGCATATTAAGGGTCATTTGTCAGGGGAGGCTGTCACATACTGAAAAATGAAGTCATAAAATGCTTAGACGATGCAGGAAGTCAGTCTCAGAATCAGGAAGCCAGTCTCAGCTGCAAGGGCTAAGAAGGTCATCTGTCTGTAAAATAAGGATAATACATTTTAAAAGGGGGGGAGGGGAGGAAGAAAACTTGGGTTTTAATCTCTTTTCCTCAAATATCCTGTATCCATATTTGAGCAGAAAGGAATAATAATAATAATAATAATAATGTAGCTAACTCTGAAATAACCATATGATTCTAGAAGTAGGACTAGAAAAACTCAAAAACAAAATTCTGAAAAATAGGACTTAGGTATAAGAAACAGCTGTGAATCTTAGGAAAACAAGTGTGTTGTTTTTTTTTTTTTCTGACTGAAACATTTAGGTCAGTGTTGTTTTCTAGGACCTTGGTGTATTATCGTGGACTTTATAACAGATGCATGATCTAGGACTGACTGAAAAACTTGTTCAGATGGTGAACTCTTTCCCAATCAGTAAAAGCTGTGAATAAGCCTGGGAAAAATTGGATTATTTTATATATATATATATACACACACACACACACACACATGTATATATATATTACAGTTATCATACTCAAAGTGCTTATAAAAAAAAAAAAAAAAAACTTTTTTTTTTTGTAGTTAAAGGAAGTTTCATTGTTCTTATAGTCCTAGTGCGTAGGTACTATACTTCTATAGTATCTTGTGTCCTTGATCCTTGCTACCCTAACGCATAATTTGTTTCTCTTTTGAGTGAACTATAAACATTAGTGTGTTAATTTCAAAAATTAACAATTTTTGAAACAAAGTGCTAAAATTACTTGGAGCGCTTTCAGTAATATGTGCTGATCATCATTAATGGCTCTTTTGTCCTAGACAAGGACACTGTTTTGCAACATTTTTTGCAACATTTTCTTTGGTTAAATCCACCTGAGTTGTATTTTCTATACTTTTATGCACATTATTTTTTACCTTGGTCACTATAAACAGTGCCTATATAGGCCACAAAGCTTCTTCAAACCAGAGATCCATACAGACTTAAAATAAACCCTTTTTAAACTTTCTAAAAGAATGAACTCCTGTCTGAATACGCTTAGATCTATTATTCTGCTTTGGTAGGTTCTCTGCAAGTGCCCAAGTGTTACATATAATCTTCCACCTTAATTGCTAGCTTTGTGTAGTGACAAAGTAAAAAAGAAGTGGAGTGACAGGATGGAACGCAGTGGGATCCAAGCTTGTAATACATTTTCTTTCTGATTTTACACAGTATGTTAGGCAGGAGGCATAGAGTTTAAAATTTTAATCTTTTATTCCAAAGATTTACAATTTGTCACAAAACTGCTAAGTTCCAGAATATACTAGAGCCACAGTGCTGGCTATGGGGGAGGTTAGAAGTAAGTAAATCATTTATACGCACACACAACAAGCATTATATATGTAGACAATCTTACAACCATATACTGTCATCAGATTAATGAGAATCACTTATGGCAAAAAAAAAAAAAAAAGCAAACTCTACAAAAGGAAGGAAACACAGTGGTGTTTAACATATGTCCTGAAGATTAGTTACTAGGTTTGCCAGCGACACATGTCTTTATCCATATAAATTTCTGGGGAACAGTTTTCCTGGAGGTTTAAGAAAATTGCTCTCAAGAATATCCTCCTTTGATATTTTGCAGAGTAATGTATTCTGCCAGACAGGGGACTTTTTCCTTATCATTCTGTACATCAAAGTATGTTTTCCTCTTGAAATACAGAAAGTTGACAACTGTACAACAGCAGCAGGGATCTAGGTTCAGAGTAAGCAGCGTTTCGTTATGCCTCTCTATTTGGATGGGAAACTGTGAGAAATAGCTTATGATGTATAAAATATCTGAGTCTCCTTTTGTACTTGAAGACATTGTTATCTCTATTTGAAGTTGGCTAGTGAAGGTCAGTCAGGCTAACCGCTTGCAAAAGAATATCCTGTCTCTGTTGGTAGATACTCTTTTCAAAGTTCATTGCATACGGAAAGCTCTTTTTGTAAATATCACCCATCATGGCAAATTAAATGCAGTAGGCGGGAGGGGGAAAGGCAATGTGGTATGAATTCTTTTCATTTAAAACAATTGATTGTTATTGCAAAGAGCACTGCATAGCAACAATGAAAAGTATATCTAAGAAGTTAATTTGTTTAAGATTTGGTGTTGATCAGGAATGTCAAATTGCATTGCTGAAGTGATAATTTCTGTGATAACTGTAATACTGAAACTTTCACTCACTGATAACCACGGCAGTGATATATTGTGGTATTTTCATGACATTTCCTGCTTTACTTTGAAGTCTAGTTGGTTAAGTCAGGAAGTCTTGCTGCACTGAAGTTAGGGTTGTTTCTTGCCCTGTTTTATTTTATTTTTTTTATTTAATTTTATTTTTTATTTGTTATAGAATCAAAAGCTGGCAGTTTAGGATAGTGCTAATAATGGCAAGTGATCACATATTACTCAATTATGTCACTTTTTGAAATGATGCCATATATAGGAGGATAAACTTTAAAAAATGGGATTTTACATTAAATCACATGAAAGGAATCAGCAGGTCATTTGCACTCCACTCCACAAAAATAAATACATCTTTGTCTTTCAGCTTTGTATTAGGTTTTGGTTTTATTATATAATGTCCACTCAAATCTACGTAAATCTATGGTCCAGTCCCATAAATTTTATGAACAAGAGTAATCCGAGTTAATCGTGCCCAGTTCTGTGAAGAAAACTGCTGAGTATGTTGAACTTGCAGAATTAGCTTCTCAAGAGATCCTGTCAATTTCAAAAGAACTGTGGAGTTGTCTGCATAAGACCTGTAGGATACGACTCCCAGGAAAGGCGTACAGACATTTATGTAAGTGGGAGTTAGCACAGACCAGGAGGAAGCCAAAGCTCATGCAACTCCCCTTTCTTACATGAAGTAGCTTTCAGACTGTTTTTTTCACAAAACAGTAATTTCTGGGAGTTGATTATACTTCTCAGATGTTTTGACTGGCAGTCACCAGCCTCCTGCATTAAGGCTAAAACAGATCGCAATGAAGTAGGAGTGCATTGCATATTTGGTATTTAAGGCACTAGCTGTGGTGCATCTAACCCGAGTAACTGTTTGGATATGCCAGTACTTTTTTCCTTACATTTCCCAGTTGCTTATAGTTACTGATGTGACAGAGAAAGCTTATTGGAAATTCATGAATTAGAACTGAAAGTTAGACTAATTTTAACGTAAGTGGAGATTCCTGGTTAATTTAAATCTCATGTTGTTGAACTCACTGGCAACATTTATCCTGGTTCCACCAGATCACAATTAAAAACTTAAAAAATTCGATTCAAAGCAAAATACTTTTTTTTTGTTTGTTTGTTTGCTACGTTTAAAAACATAATTATGATGATGATGTAAAAAGAAAGAAAAAAAAAAACAACCAAACCCCACTTCTGTGTTGTTATAAAAGGTTATCTAAAAATATCTGCGTAAAACAGCTAAAAGTCTTTATCAGATGGTAATCAGTAATTATTGTGGAAACATATGATTGGAAAAACCCACCACTCATTTCATATTAAAAAAAATAAGTCAAAAAATATAAATGCTAATGTTTCCATCACTGTTTCATGTATGGGGGAAAGTAGTCCCTCAGCCGGTGAATACAGCTAAGTCTGTTTTGTGCTGTGGCAAATCCCATTGTGAAGAGGCTGTGAGTAATCAGAAGTGACAGCATAAGCACTTTCTGTTCAAAGAGATTTTACAGAAAGCATTATTTTCTGAGAAAAGTACACATATGGCTCCCATAATGCTGAAAGAGCACTGACGTATCAATTCATTAGCACTGGTGTTGGGAAAGGAAGTTTTGCAAATGGTGTTCAGATTAAAGACCTTTTCCCACTGCATTTCCTATTCAGTGAAACGTCCTTAAAATTGTAGGAGCTGGCCAAGCAAGCTAGGACAGGGGCAGGTACTTCTGCCAAGGAAGTACTGGGAGAGTTCCTCACGATGAATACTGTGGAGAGCTGTGCATGCTCTTCAGCAGTCATGCAAGAAGACAGGGAAAATGCTCTTCCTTGGTAGAAGAACAAGTGTTCTAATGACAGCTGTCATTTCAAATCCAAAGAGTAAGGCGGACCTTGAGAAAAACCTGGGGGGAGGACTGCATATGGCAAAAAGCACACTTTCACTGGCCTTTCTCCGGCTTTGCCTTAGTTACTTCAGGTCTCTGCTTTTTCTCACTCCTGTAGTAACAGTCACCTCCTTGACGCATACAGCTGACCAACTGCTCTGAGCCACCCAGGCATGACTGAATGGGAATGAAAATCTGAGAAATCTGGCTCTTACAAAATCCTGATTTACAGAATGAATTTGCAGCCTGTAGTAGCTACTTCTGTAACTGAATGGCTTTCTTTCTGTTATGCTTGTTTTCCTTTTGTTCTTTTTGTTTACTGTGGCTCTAGGGTTCCTAGAATGAGGAATAGAGAGGTTTGGCTGGGACCTTTCAGATTTAAGTCAATACACATACATAACTGAGACCTAGTAGTCTGATTTTTATAAATTACTTCCCAGTATCTGCCATTTACAAAACTACTCAAAGGAACTAACTGCCTAGAACCTTTTCACAAAGCTTGGAGACTCAGCTTCTATTTGGAGTGGAAAAGAAAGGTTCCAGTGCTCACGCTTGCAGAACTTGGTGATTCAAATCCAAAAGACCGATAGCAATACGGATACAATTAAACCAAAAAAGAATCTCATTACATTTATGTTGACTTGATATCTAAATATCTGGGTTGGCAGTATGGATTTAGATGTATACCAAAATCAGGATTACTCTGAAAACTGTTGGCTTTAAAAGTAAACTCTCTAAATTTGCAGATAAGATATCTACATTCTTCTGACTCCTTCTAACGTGTTGCTGTCTCCCTGAGATGTTGTGCGACAAAGTAAAAGGCCTGAAATAGAAGCCTGCTTTTTCCATAGTGATTTGTTTTTGCAAAAGGGTGGTTAAAGGAGGAGGTCTCTCTCTTTAATAAAAAGAAATCCAAACGATTCCAATTCCAAAATTTCATTACTGGCCTTAATCATAAATGAAATATTTCAAATACTTGTTCTGCTTCCAATAACTTCTTACTCTTCTCATAAAATTCCCCCCAAGGAAAGTGAAGCTTAAATTCTGCAGTCTGAGTACAGCACTAGTTATCTGCTAAAGTGAAGACAACATTGTTTGTATTCAAGCATGAATTCCAATGACATTTAACAGAGTTAATTTTATCTTTATCTGGTATTATGAATTTTGCCTCACTCTGTTCATTTTGTTGCTTTCTTTAAAATGCCTCTCACATTTCACTGGCACTAGACCATCACTGATGATTGCCATCACATGCCCGTCTAGTATAAAAACATCTTTATTACTTCAGAAAGTATACATTTAACAGTTTGGAGATACTTGCATCTAGCTTGGAATTACGGCGAGTCATGCCATATCAATGAGAGAGCTTTTCATTTGGTTTCAATGAGCATAGGCCACAGCTGGCAGTCAAAGAAGTACTAGAACTTAATAACGTAGCAAATAAATTGTACTCTTTGTGTCCGTTCTGTCTGGGTAGGTTCATCTGTGCTACGTCACATGAGTGTGGTAAAATTGTTAACCATGTGAGGTAAGATGGATCTTCCGTAGTGTTGTCAGTATCCTTGGTTTGCATCAGCTTCTGTTTTATAAGAAAGTCAGGTAGATAAACATGCCAACAACAAAATGTAATTGCTGTGTGTTGAAACATTCATTGCGGAGGTGTAAAGAGACAATGCAATATTAAAGCCTGCATGCAAAGAAGGGAGCTGCTGCTTGCTCTGACAAAAAAAAAAAATCATTGCAATTTTCATTCTTCTTTTGTAGTGGCAGCTGTGTGCCTGAAATAAAATAGTTTAACAATGAAATAAATGTCAAAAGAATTTACACAGTGGTCATTTTGCTAACATTGGGATCATTTCTTCCCTACAGGTATTTCTGTAACAAAGAAGACTCATACATGTAAGTAATATCTTTTGATTTGGTTTTCTTTAATGAATGAAATTCATGTTAGGCAGTGCTGTGGCTCTGCTAGGTGTATGTCTTGTCTTGAGAAGGCTCCATTTTAAAAATGCTGGCAGGTTTTCTGTTTTAGATTGGTTCCAGTCCTGGCCTGAAATGTCATCTAAATGACTCTACTCTGCATGTGTGTGTGTGCATGTGCATATGTGTCAAGGCTAAGGGCAGAAAAGGAGAGATATGAAGACAAAAGACAGAATTCCTTGTTTTCTAGTATGTGTACCTTACAGCTAGCTGGTGAGTAATATATCTAGAAAACACAGGTGGTTAGAATGGTTATAATTTTCTATGTATATTGCATTTGAAACAGTATGTTTTTATGTGAAACAATATGTTTCACATAAACATAAACAATTTGTTTCACATAAAAAGAAATTATTTAATTGCAAGTCTTCTGTCCCTATGCGTTAATCTGTAAGATAGATCATTCTGTGCTTGTGCTTAAGGAGTTCTTGATGGAAATAAGATGATTATTGTTTTGCTCTCAACTATATAATCAGTCTTCATAAATGGCAACCTTGGAAATGGATGTGGATGCATGCATTTACTTACATGTACATTTATTCTGAATGCTCTTCAAAGAAAACGTTATTGGGAATCGGATCTCATCTACTCTACAGTGAGTTAAATGCACAATGCCAAGAAAATGTTACAATTTGTAGCTGAAGGAGGTATGTTGAGATTCTTCTGATACTGTGAAGGTTTTGAAATCTGGCAGTGCAGGAATTGTGCTTGCCCAGGATCTCAAATAGCAGTAGGTTGAAGTTGAAGCTACTAGTATTTTGAGGGCTTTCTAACAAAACAGGTGGTAGGGTGCACAAAATTTACAAAGATTTACAATGCATTTTAACAGAGTTATGCATTTTAAATATGTTCACCGCGACTTCATAGGCTTAAAGTGGTCATAAAGTATCTTATGTTAATATTCTTATTTCATTCTTGTTTTTAAAATATTCGTGTATTGAAAAATCTGACTTGATATTGTATGCCACTTGTGAAATCTCCCAACAGAGATTTTAAAAAGTACAGTTGCTTGATATAACAGTTTCAAATGAGAAGTTGATCAGTATGAATTTTGAAGCAAATGTTAAATGTCACCAACCTTTAGAGCATGATAGTCCTCTGATTAGGTGGGCTTGCTCCTTAATGTATTCTTAGGGTCAGCTTCTGTTTGGGTGAATGCATATATGGTTTCCATCAACCTTACTGAGAGCTACAGATAGGTGTCTGAGAGCGGAATGTGACCCTTTTTAGTAAATATTTGAGCTCATGCTGACTGAGATTAACAGTACAGGAGACTGAAGTCCTCTGTATATCCGCAGGCCAGGCATTGTACAGACAGCTTCCTTGCACAGCCTTGCCCATGAGCTCAACCCTGGCCTGGAGCGACCACCCTCTCTAGAGGTGGTAAGTAACTCAGTATTTGTGCTAGCTCAGGCTTGGGCCTCTCTTGTATAGAGGCTAGTGACTGTACACGGTGGTGTGTAACACTCCACCTGGAAATCAGCTGAAACCGCCCCATATGTTTTGTGAATGGCAGTGCCATTGACTGACCAGCTGTAAGAGTCGTGTCTCCAGTTCCAATATTCAGTAATTGTTGTAGGCAAAATTAAGTAGTAACCACAGATCTAAAGAGCACAGGAATGTTGTCAAGCCCTGCCAGCACTGATAATACGCTGTCATCACACCTATCTCAGTGAATGCTGTGCTTGAGGTTCATTATGACATGAAGGTGTATTCATCAGCTCTGTTAGGTGGTTAGCTGCTGTTCACTAGGTTTGGCCTTGAATCTAGTGAAGAAAGAAATTAGGGTCCCAGCATCTTCTGCCATATTCTACATTGTGAGAACTATGTTTATGCTATTCTACGGGAACTGGCTAAGAGTAGTTCCCCAATTTGTTAATCAGTTTTCATGCAACTGCTGAAGCATGAACAAGAAGGTTCCCTTAATAACAGGAAGATAAGCTTGCCCATTAAGAAGGGATTAAAATAGAAGGAGCAATATGCTGTAATTGCCATAATGAAAACGCAGGCTACATTTGCTAGCAAATCTATATGAGGTTTATTCAGCTCTGGTTGAAAGTCTTTTAAAATACATTCCTGTTACGATAAATTCTCATACAAGAGGAATTGATGTAAATTGTGCATGTTTGATATTTTGACAATATGCACAATAAACATTTTTTCCTTATTACTTAGAAAAAACCTACTGAATACAAAAAGTAGATATCAATATTAGGTTTTAGAATAACTTGAAAAAAGTCCAATTTTACATAAAAACCTAAATGCAAAGATTTTGAATTACATCTGAGTTGTTGAGTCATAGAGCTCAACAACTGCAGGTGACAAGCAGAATGTTTTCATGTATCAAGTCTCTGTATCTGGAGTTTACCTATCACTCTGCATTAGCATATACATGTATATAATATACCCAAAACATGGTACGTGGAGTGGGATTTCTACAAATTTCAAAAACATTCCCACGAACACTTTGTGAAATGTATATGTGTTGTCTTTATTACTGTTTAGAAATCTGGGTGAAGTATTCGTATTCCAAGTTTACCATGTACAGCATCTGAGGATGTTGACTGACTATAAAATAGCACTTGTTTGTAACAACCTTTCAACTTAATTACTGAAGTATGATGCTAGAAGTTTGATATATTGTGCACTTAAAGGATTGGATTAATCCTTTTCAGGCTTCATCTGAATAGCCGTCTTTATAGTACGGGTTTTGAAAACAGTGGTGTTGTCGGTCCACTACCTAAGTTCTTCCTGGTTTTATTGTTTGAGATTTTGGGTATATTTTATCCCCTTCTTGGCATTAGTCTTTGACAAATGTGCTCTGTCAGCTGAAGTTGAACTAGGGGGCTGCTGACTACTGAGTGCTTAAGTCATTTCTGGAAGAAATGTGAGTTCAGTATTCCTGCACATGCACTATGGTGTTCAAAAAAAATAGATCTCTCATAATGTAACAAGCTAAATATAACCCAAGAGATTTTTACTCTTCTTGATACAACCAATTTTATCCAAGTATTGTTTCATTTGCTGCTTCCCTACATCCTCTCTGTATCAGAGTCTGAGCATTACAAAACCTGCCATTTTTAAACAGGGAGTGCAATACTGCTGCTTTCAAGCTGCACTAATGAGAATAAATTTTGTCCACCCAAAAATGCAATTTTTCATGCAGTGGATTAAACAGACTGTAGCAGTAAAAATTCTTACCTTCTGTCTATTTGTAGAACTATTATTTCTTGGGCTCACATGCTGATTTGTTAAGTTATCCATCCTGTATAACCTTTAGACCAGTGAAGTCAAATATTAGAGGCAAAACCCTATCCCATCTTCTGTATAAAGGGGGACTTTTGGTGTTGCAGTTCTCTTTTGACTGGTGAAAGATATGACTGACATTTCGATTCTTTTCCTGTTGTTTAATTCGAACTAATACTCATAATACAACTCGTTCCTCTCATGTTTCATGCTCTGAATAAACAAGCAGATAGCTTTAGATAAGTAGCTTTAGCCTTTTCACAAATTCAGACAGGTGTCATTGCATCAGTGATAATAAGGATCTGAAATTCTGGGGGAACCAAACGCTGCAAAGGACCATCAGCCATGACATATGCAGTATTTCACCTCCAGCATCTTAATCTTAAATCTTGCCATATTTCATGCAATGAGTGTGATGACTTCTACCACACCGCTTGTGTCTCAGAACTGTTACACAAATAAATCACTTTCTTTTTCTTCAGACCACTTTTATATTCTAGACACTGACTTTCTTAGAAGAGTTCGACTTGACTACTGTAAGAGTGAGGAGTTGTTTCCTGCTTATGTACCCAGAAGGCTAACACTAATGAATCCTTGATCTTAGGGAACCTTCTTTCTCTCACTATTTGAATTTCAGTGAACCACAGTCAAAGGCTTCAGAGGAGTTTGATTACATAGCTGGAGTTCATATCTGTATGGAGGTCCAGGTACATTGAGTTACTTGCTTACCTGACATTTTTAAGATGGAAAAAAGCACCATATATTTTCACAATTTTCCATCTGTCTTCAGAAGGCCATACAAGTACTCCCACAGACCTCTGGAGGAAGCTCTTAGATTGGTACAATGTTATGCAGCAAAAAAGAATTAAGACCCCTAGCGTAGTCCTGCTGACATACCTGTGAGCAGAGAATGACTGAAGAGGCAGGGACCTGTTTGGGGCTCTCTAGCATGGACTGCATTAACCCAGGTGCTACTTTGAATTAGGGACAGCTCGTTGGGTTTAATTTTTCAGGGAGAGTACACCTACAGATCACCGTCAACATACAGGCAGCCCTTTGAGAGCTAAGTCCAAAACTCAGCAGCCTACTTCACGCACTGAGACTATGGCATTATCATTTGGAAAGAAAAAGCATGTTTCTTTTGGCAGTCCCAGGGATGGATAGCCAAGTACCTCAGTTCCTGTACTTCAACCAGGCCACTTTACAGAAAGAGGACTTTTCAGTGAAATTTAAGATGAAAACCTACCAATCCAGTCTGGTCCTCTTGTGCCTTTATGGGTAAGGATTTACCTCACTGGTAATGGATTTTTTATTATATTTTTTATATTTTTGCCTTTTTTTGACACTGTTCTCTGCTGAATCTCTGTCTCAGAGTCAGACATGAAAGTCCTCTACAAAAAGATGTAACTCATTCTCTGATCAGTTAAGCTGTTGGGAAGTTCAGCTTCATCTCAAACACGTATCCAGAATACCTTTCTTCCTGAGGTAGAATTAGGTCAGGACAGCTGTGCCTTCACAGGACCTGGTCAGGATTGGTGTGAACTTTCACATTGCACAAAGTTACTGTCACCTACTCCCTGAACTACCACAAGTTTTGACACTTCCCTCTTTATTTTGTTTCTCTGCCTGTTAATGCGTGATACTGGCAGAAACCATGCTTTACAATTATACTTTCTAGATTCCATTATGATAAGTACATAAGTAAGAAAGTCACTATTAGTGATCTATGGACTAATTTGTTCATCCTTTATTATCTCTAACTGTAATACAAATGTACTTTGTGTTATAATCAGTGTACTTTGGTATTGTATGATATCCAATGTACTTTGGTATTACATTGAACACTGTGTATTTTATATTTTTATAACCCAGGGTATAACCAGATTTAAAAAACAATAGTTTTACCAAAACCCTCTATAGATAAAGACTCCTTTGTAACATTATGCAAGATATTTGCCCTTTATTTCAGACTCTGGAGATGTTTCCAAAGCTAGCCACTAATTTTAAAGACAAGAACTCCTAATGGAGAATTAAGTAGGGACTGTATGCTTTGAATCTTTTTCACCAAACAAAAGCCATCTGCAAGAAGAAGAGCTGTTTGACAAAGTCTTTGTTGACAAAGACTGCAAGTAGACCAACCCCTTCTGCTATCTGAAATGATATCTGCTCTCTGGTGTGGTATTCCACACCGAGCACGCTGCCTTCATTCCCACATCAAGCTCTGTATTGATTCCTATACTACTTGTAGTAGGCCGTGGTCTAGAGAAATATCTTGAGTCTGCATTTTAATGAGACTGAAATTCAGGCTAAGTGGTCATTTCATGTTTCAAGCTTACAGTGCAGCTGGATTGTAGGTTTGATTAGACAGCATAGGGAGATAAAGTTGGCTTTATGTTAGATAAGCTCAGATGTTGGACTTGGAATAAAATTCAATAGGTGTTTCAATAGGTACATATAGTCCTGATATGGACTCTTTCTAGAGCTTGGAGTGCACCACAACTGTCCCAAAAAAGAGTGCCCTGTTCTTTAGGTGTAGAAGGTGTAGACATGCTCTTAATACTGTTGTGAGCAGAGATCCTTCCCTAAACGATGTCCTTCATATTTCCAAGTGGTTTCTAACAAGCAGTGTTCTTCTCTTAGCACCTGAGAAGGATGATCTGGGACATGAGACAATTTTTCTGCTTTTAAGATGTCCAAATATCCTAGAATTGTTTTTCACCCAAATTCTACAAGCATGTTAAGGTTTGCAGCTTAATTGAACCCAATACCTGAATTTCGGTTTTTCTGTAACTTTTTCCTTGTTGGTATATTACTGTATTTTCCAGTATGGTATATGACCAGTAGTCTCAGTGCTAATGATTTCTTGAGGTATGTTAGTTATTCTGTTTAATTGCATTAAAGGGAAAATAAGTTTGATGTTTTTTCTTGATCTGATTTATAATTACTACATGAGTGGCACAGTCTATTTCCTGTGTTTTGAGTCCCAGCTGAAGTAAGTAGACGACACTTTTCCTCACAAGATAGGAGGCTGCAGAATATTGATGGTTAACAGGATCTGCTGTTAGCACCAATGCCTAAAGAGAACAGGTGAAAACTAAACCCTGTCCCCTGAGGCCAGTAAAATAGCTGTTTGGTCCCCTGTGTGTAACCTCCTAATAACTTTACTGGGCAGCCTTAAGATCCCTTGGGGGCTTCTCTGCAAGAGCACTCCCTCTCTTTGCTCAGATAGCTTATTAAAAATGATTTTATAATGAAGTTGCCTCAAATAGCAGCTACTTTCCTACTTGTCCTTGAAGCACTGTTTGCCCTGCTGAAGAATCCTAAGACAACTATCTAGGGCTTTTCTCTTGTTCAAAACTTTTACTGAACTACTGCTATACTTGATTTTTTTTTCCTGTGAGTCAAAGAAAACCTGTTCAGCATCAGCTAGATACTGTACTTTTAAATCACCTTTGAAGACACCCCTATAAAAAGTTTGTTTTGGGTGCTGTCACCACCAATCAGTAAGTCTTATTCCCTGCCACACAAAATACAATGCCAGTGACTCGTTTCTCATCTGATAGAAAGTGAATGCTGCTTTCTTGTTCTAAATCTGTTTTTGCACTTGGGGTATTTTACAATACAACCAATGTGAAAACAAATAAGAAGTGCTGTTGCTTATGACTTTCTTCTTTAATATGTGGATCACCAGGGCTGAACGAAGTACAGTGTGGCATAGTTTGGCTCTGAACAGTCTGAGTCTAGGTAGCTCTAACTATACATACTGTGGAATATCAGCACACTGAAAGCCTTCTGAGCACATACTTAGGAATAGGTTCCTAAGAGATAATTACCCTTACTAAACAAAGATGGTCATGTTCTCCAAAGACTGATTCAATTTCTGTCATCGTTAAGCAGAGGCTTCCTCTCATTTCATTGATGTGGGACCAGACTTGGTGCAAGACCGGTCCATCTGGTTTGAACTGTTTCTTAAAGTCACCTTAGTCTTTATAAAAAGGTAAGTCTTTGTTTCTGTGAGTGGATTGTCACTAAATACAGCAAGGGAATTGGTTTTTCACAACTATAAAATTAGGGTTAAAATATGATCTTTGGGTCCAGTGTGTTCAAAGATCAAAAGTCAAAGCCTTTTTCCTAAGGTACATGTTTTATTCCTCTGGACAATAGTACTGCTACCTTTCTTCAATACAGTGAGAAGAGTCTGTCCTTAGAGCTCTCTTCTCACAGTCATTTCACTTCATGACATTGTTTCTTAAAACACAGTGCTACATTTTTTGTTGTAGTAAGGCTGAATTCTAATGATTCTAAAGCAAGCTGTCATACGGACGTCTCCAAGGTTGGTATCTGATCCCAAAAAAGCACATTTTATTATCTGAATTTTGAAACCAGTGACTGATTCCATCATTCCTAATAGACTCATTTATTTGACAGTGCATTGCTAGACTTTTGCAGTCACCATTCTGAAACAACTGTTGGAACCTGAAAAGGACTTTTTAATCTACATTGATGTCTAACCTTTTCAGGACTGTAAAAATATTGGAAGCTCTTGCAGCTTTTCTCTGAGAAGATCAATCTGAAATCATTTAAAATTTTAACCCCAGTTATGGACACAGTTTCATGCCGAAAACATATAAGACAGATCAGTTAGTCATTCTAACTCATACTGAATGGCTTGTTCTTAAATTTATCACCAAATGGTAATATTATGTGAAACCACTATTTTAAAAAGTCTTCTAATGTAATGAAGTGTACTTGGTAATGCTCACCTAAAAAGGACAAAAAAACTCAAAGAGCAGTGTGGGTCAGTTTGAGGAACTCAGGTTTGGAGTTGAAAAGTATGAATGGAAAGATATTAGCCTGAGGTTGAATAGAATCCTGATGCAAGTTATGATTAAAAAGAAGAGTGGGTGATTCTTGAATTTTACACTAATTGAGTAAAGGATCAAAAGGTGGTGGCAGATACTTTGGGTCAAGTTTCAGACAAAGTATATAAATGCTGTCCGTATTTGCATTGGTAATTTGCATGAGAGCTGGAAAGATGGTCATCAGCTTACCTAACTGATGATGATGTAGAAAGTGCATATGCAAAATTCTTCGTTCAGCCAGAAGACTAGTTCCAGAAAACGTGGTGCCTGGTGTTATTTTAGTATAGGGTAGTTGTTTAATTTCCTATTGTACTTTAATTTAAAACAGCAGAAGAAATACAGCTGCTTTCATGATACAACGAAGCAACACATAATTTTTCTGTAATGCCATAATGATTTCCATTCAATCAACTGTATATGCAATATGAAAACATAGTTAAAATATGCATGATTTTGCAAATACAGATGTGCCTATTCGTACACATTGAAATAAGCATCACAATATTGAAATGACTTTTTGCTAAATATATTTTATATGCGCATAAAGAGACAGAAAAAGTCAGTAAGTATCAGAATTACGCCCTCCAGGCTGAACATCGTTCAATTCCAGTGTGAATATATTTTGGTACTTCAACTCTTGCAATTGTAAGTTAAACACCAAAGTTGCACAATTTAAATGATGCAGTCATCTTGCGTTGGATTACTGTATTGTCTGGTTTTGGGTTCACTGTTCGCTTTATCAAATTAGTAGATATTACCTAAACAGAAACTAGGGGTTTAAGGGATTGCATCTGGGACTTCAGTAGGCTTTCTGTCTTTAACTTACTGCTATTAGTGATAAAAAAAACATTGACTTGAATGGAAATAGAACCGAACCTTCAGTGAATTTTTGTAAAACAACCAACCACCACCACCAACAAAAAAACTAAGCAGTTTAAGATGTGAAGTGTTAATTAGACTTGAAGCCTTGGCAAAGAGCTTGACAACTTTGCTGCAAGAACTGATGCTGTTATGAGACCTTTTTTCTATCTGGTTTATTTTCCACTGTGTGTAAAGACTTCTTGCTTAAGGTTAACATATGCTATCAGATTCAGCAAGCTGTAACAATATGACTTGCTGAACAACAGACCAGACACACCCTTAAAGCATATTTCCTCTCTTTTTTTTTTTTTTCTTTTTTTTTTGAGGTATTTACCACTGACTTCAAAAGCCAGTTCACAACAGTGGTGGTATTCTTGCAGTTTTCTGGAAATTCAAATTAGGCTTAATCTCTGTGCAACAGGGGAAGGGAAACCTCTGGTTTCAGAATGCCAGTGTATTACCAGAGCCATTTTGTGATTTCCTTTTAGATAGAGTCATCAGTTGATAACCATCCTTCCCACCACTGTTTGTCTGAAGAAACTGTTTTCTTATCTTTGTTACTGTTACCTAACTGATATGTAGGTGTGATATTTGCTGGCTGCAAAGACAGCTTTTACAGATAAGCCACATTTCCTGTTTAAACTCTTAACATTTCTTTCACGCTGACCCCTTTTTCCTTTTCTCCCCCTACACTGCCAACTTACTCCAGAGTTATGGTCCTTGAAATAGAAGTGGAAGTTAAGTGGTCATCCAAAAATACAACTTTACATGCTGTTTAAGGACATAAAGAGCACTAAAGCTTCATTCAATCTTGTTTTCCTGTTGAACAGACTTCCTGATACTTCACTGAAATAGTTTGTTTTTTTCAGCAATTTTCACAAGGAAGATTTAAGAAAGAAAACAAAACAAAGCACCTCTTTAACACAGTGAGCAGTGAATAGTACTTCACGTGAGATGGCGATGACTTGGCTTTAAGAGCTGGGCTAGAAACAAAGCAGTGAACTTCATATTTCCATGTCCTGCTAGAGCAACTTCACCACCTTTCTGTCAGCTGTTTTGAGAGTAGATTTTGATACAAAATCCTGTCCATGATGAAATGGTAATGTACGTTCCTGTAGAGTATTTCATCTTTGACAAGTTCATATTTCAAAATGAACAATGTCACCAGAAAATCCCCAGCCATATGTAAGAGAGGGAACTTTAGAAAACAGGCACAGAGAACCTTGACGTGGGAACATAGGGTTTGACAATTCAGTAATATTCCTTGTGAAACTAATCCCAGTTTGCCGGGAAAATCCCCTTTGCTGCATATTCATTTGCTGCTTTTCATTGTCATCAGAAGGGAGGTTATATGATGGTCACTTGAGGTAGGAGCCTACTGAGTTTTTTGTAGATAGACTGCTTTTCTCACTCCAGTGTTAAATCAGAAGTTAGACTGTGGTCCAGCCTGGCAAGCGGTATTGCATTCTGCTAAGTGCCAAGATGGCTTATATGTAGCTACTTATGTTCTTGGCTCAAGCTATTGAGTTCCTTGTCTTGAAATCACCAAGATGAGAATAAGAATGTGATTGACATTTTACTGTATGTCCAGAATAAGCAATAGAAGACTATCGACATACTTATTTCTATAGTAAAATAGGTTGTCCATTAAATCTTTAGTGTTTTTCTGTGTCAGAATTGGCTTGCATATATAATAGTGGCACTTGCATGGTAAGCCTCCAGATTAAGCTTCATAGTGCTCTTTTTGAGAACCAAAAGGTCTATTTAGCAGTTATAATTTCATTAAGTGTTAGTTTGACATGGACTGCCCCTGCTGGCAGGATTTGGGCAATTGCTGAGAAACTTTGCTATCCTCTACAACAGTTTGTAGAACTAGTATGATTCCATTCTTCCTTTTTTCTTTCCTGTCTTTTAGTTAATCCCATCCAAAATCTTTCTCCTAGGTACTTGTCATTAAAACAAAGGCGCTATCTGTAAATAAATTAACCAAGTGCAAATGTAATTTGCACAGAGCAAAAAATAAATAAATAATCAGTATGCTGGTTTTGAATAACATACTCCAAAGTAGACATTCCCTTTATTAGGTTAGTTCATTGCTGTATAAAAAAAATAAAATAAAATACAGAAGTTTTTAATTGAGTATTTAAATAATTTTAGCACAAATTAGTCTTTTCTCCTTTTAGCTTCTATTGTTTTCCAGTTTAGAATCACTGTATGGTTTAATAGACAGCTCCTTCAATGGGTTTTGTGTGTTTGCCTCACATTTGCTTCCAAATAGTTTTGAGGTTAGATTTCTGTTATGATTGTTGTTACTCTTAGAGCTTGAGAGAGAAGAACAAAAGGAAAGGAGAAGCAAAAAGAAAGGACTCAGTTACTATTGTCCAAAATGTTATGTGCAAATTTGACATATTTGTACCTGTTAGGTAAGAAGAGACACTGAAGCTTCAGCTGAAGTAGCTGGTGACCAAATTGTGCATAAAGGAATGGCAACAGGAACTGAGTGATGGCAGACTTTGTGTTTGATACATTAAAGCTGTTAAACTTCATCTTCCTTCCAGTGAGGTCATAAGTCAACACACTATTACCCACATGCATCGAGCTAAGCATGTCCCGATTAAAATAGGATTAGAGCTGAAGTTCTTTGTCTCTTTCAAAAACGCACTTCTGAGATGTTTTGTGTAGGAATCTCTATGCAACAAAAAAAAAAGTTGGAAACAAGAAAAGTGGAAAATTGTGTGTTCTTCAGAGTCAGTAGAAATACTGCCATTGGTTTTAGAGACAGAAGATTCTGTTCATTCTGTTCTCTGCAAAGTGGTATAGCTTCTCCTTTATGCCTGAAATGGTACACCATGCTGTACCTAGTTGTTTGCTGCTGTTGTACAAGAATTAGTTTCAGTAACATCACGAAGTAGGATCTTATCAGAGTATTTGCCAGTAGGTTAATGCAGTTCTCCCAGACCAGTCTATCAATGGATGGTAGCTTTGTCTACCTTGCATTATCAAATGTACTACTCATGTTCTTAGGTGCTTTTAAATACATTTCCAAAAACATCAATATTTCAAGTTCTTAAAAAGTAAAAGCAATTCTATTAGCTGTTTTATCAATCCTTCATCAATTATTTAATATAAATGTGAATCCTAAACTATTTTAAGTATTTTGCAGATGACTGGGCTTAGTGTTGAGTAAATACTTGTTTCATTTCTAAACGTGTTTTCATGGAAACAATCCATCTATAACACATTGTATTTCTATGAAAACACAAGCTTATTAAATGGCAATCAGTTTTTGTTTTCATGGCAGTCATCTTGAAATTGGCATATTCGCTGTGTCAGTTTCTTGTGATGTAAGCTTAAAACTGTCAGATTGTGTGTGCTCAGACATGAAGAGGTCTGGAGTCTCATACACAGAGAAGGAGGAGAAATTAGACTCTTGCCATTTAGCAGGTGGTGGTAATTTAGGAGCGTTTGTTTATGAGGCTTGAATTAAGATTGTATTAAGATAAGAGGAACTTTTAGTCTGAGTATACTCAAATATTATAAGCTGATAAACAAGCAGCTTCTGTGTCAAAGTCATGGAGTCATTTGTGCTTACTAAGGGCTGACTACAAATATCAGGGTTGTTGGTGGAGCTTCAACTGTCTTTGCACATTTCATTTTATCACTCAGCTCATGCATTATAGAAATTGCTTTAAAAAGCAAGGAAGCTGAGAGAAATGGCTTCACATCCCTGTACACACCCTAGGCTACTGGAGCTGACTGATCTTCAGAACTATAGCAAGGGCTTTGGCATTGCCTAGCCATTTGGGAGCTGTAATTGCAAGTTCATGGATCACATTGTAACAGGCTGAAAAATTACTTTCAAAGCAGCCTGGCTCCTGGAAGACAGAGCCTTCTAGGTAACGTCACAGCAACAAAGTCTTCTGTGTCAGTAAGATGGGGCATGTTGAATGAACTCTGGTTTATCAGTAAAATCAATTTCTCTTCAATAAAACTGTTCTTTGTTTTATAGGATAAACTGATGGTGATCATATCATGCTTTAATTGAGTGTGACGTAGAAATGGCTCGTTCTTCATGTGTGCAAAAGTTTTCAGGAGTAATGTTCAGGTGTAAGCGCTGTAGTATTTATTATGATGTCAGGTTACGCAAATAATTAGGAAAAGATAGTTGAATATTTAGCTTATTACTTCTATAGGAAAATGTACAAACATTTTACGTGCATGTTACAATTATATTTTCTCTTCCTGTAATTGTAGAGATGTCTTTCATGCATTTTGCTGCAATAAGTTTAAGTTAAAGGGTAGAATTAACAATGTGGTTTATTTAATTTTGTTTCCAACCCTAGTGGACAGATTTAAGATCCAGTTTTCACGTTTTGTGGGAAATATCTTTTGAATATCTTTTTGATTTTATTCTGTGTTTCTCTCTTCTGTGCTCTAAAACCAAAGCCAATTTCTCATGGTTGGAAGAAAATGTAGCACTTGGCTCAAAATAGTTTGGATAGATGCTGTAAGTTCTTTACATCGTGTTTGTGTAGCACCTGCTCATATTTCAAATGCTCTCTAAGGGTAACTTGTCCACGCTTGTTCCTCTGTGGAGTCTCGCACGAGCTGTGAGAAAGCCCTGATTCCTAGCTGAGCCTCCCTGACTGCTGGGATGTCTGTGTTAGACCATGGTTCTTCCCTTTGTAGATCAAATTGCAGACCCTGATTCTTTCCTGGGCATCACTTGCATGTAACTTTCTGAATTCTGTCCTTATGCTCATCTTCTGCCTCTCAAACTGTAGTTGATGACAGACATCCACCTGGTGACAAGCTTAATGATTCATGAAATCCTAGCCCTCAGGGAACTTGCTGGTTATTTATTGTTACACACAAACAAAAAGCAGATAGTAAATTAATCATTTTCAGATTTAGGTGACTGAAATGGTTGTTTGAATATCTGAAATAGGTGGTGAATATTTATAGACATTCGCATAACAGTCATTTTTCATTTAGTCTTACTGCTAGACACACGGGATATGCTGAGGCTGGCTGTAATTCTGCTGCAGTTGCCAATAGTTTTTGAGCATTGAGCTAAGTGTGTAAGTGTTATAGGTGGTGTACCACACGGCTTCATACCAGTGCAACTGTACTCTGAGGCCGTTTAATTTTAAAGGAAGAAAGAAAACCGTGTAGGTGCTGCTGAGCCATGATGTCAAACACTTTATACTGCTTATGCTATTTGTACCGTGAATTTTCACCACATAGTAACAGAATAAGTTTCTGATTTTTCCCCAGAATAGCTTTCTTTCTCTGCTATCTCTTTACCAGAATAACAGAAGGAAATGACAGATTCTGAGCCTTACCCAAAAGTCAGAGGAAGACTTACTGGAGATTTAACAATATATGTTCTGATTAACTTTGATACAGTCTGTGCCAACTCCTCGGTACATGTTTAGAATTATTCCTAGCTGAACTTAGGATAGATGGAGCATAAAGATTCTAGTCTGGAACAGTAAAGGCACATGTATTTTAACAACTTGTTCAGATCAAAGGGAGCAGCTCTATAGGGCAGAGCAGCTGACACAGGGATCTGACATCAGGGTGACATAGGTGTTTCAGAGGTTGTTTACTTGGGAGTAGGTCTGGTCTAGTCTGAGGAAGCCCAATGCAGCTGGAGTGCATTACATATGGTCTGGGAGCAAATCTTTCAGTTCAGTTTCATCTGAAAGGAATCCCACTCAAGTGCTCTGAGGCCACTTCACGATGCAAGCTGAAACATAATGAAGTGATGGAGAGAGTTGCTTCAGAAGCACGCTGCTGATCTTGATGACTCCTGATCCTGATGACAGCTGACTCCCTCATTTCTCCAGAAGTAGAGAAACGTTTTTCTCTTTTCTATAAGTGTGGAGCACTCCTCCATTATCCTGCGCAGTAACTGCTGAGGGATAAAAATCTTAATCAACATCATCCCTATTCAGAATAAACTGATGGTTCAAGAATGCTCTTTATGTTGTTCCTCATTAGGGAGAAATTCATAAAGTCAGACTGATCTTCCTTTTTTACCTTTCTGTTGTGTAGCGTAGCCGGTATAAGAACACAGAGTTCGTTCCAGTATGTAGGGGAACTTCTTGAATTATCACCATATACACAGAAAACATTTATTGGGGTAGAGTGGAGAGAGATTATTGTGCCCCAGCATGTGGTAAAATGGACACTGAAATACAGCTTTCAATGCTATCCTGTGTTATTTTTGTCTGGATTTCAGGCCCAAAGCCTTTGTTGCTCTATATGTGGTTTACATTGCTTACAGCATGGAGATTCATGAAGAAAAGAGGAACAAACGGAGGTGTTCTGTAAAGAAAAGTTTTCTGCACAGAATCCATATTTTTTTGCATGTGTGCAGATGGGACTTTTCCTTGTTGTTATCTATAGTCATTGAGTCAAAGGCTGTTTTGGCAATTCTATGTGCTGTGGAAAGCTTTGGCTGCCTTTACTAACTCAAAACTAGTCCTGGTAAATGCTAACTTGGTGTAGTTTGTTGAAGTACTGACAACATGTTGTTTGGCCGAGTAACTTAAGAAAAAAAAAAAAAAAAAAAAGACTGATAATTAGCTCCTACAAGGTAAAGTTTTCTCTCATATTTGAATACATGAGTTGGCATTTGCTTCCAGGCTCTGAATAAGTATATCAGTAGCTTCTCACAGTTGTCTCTTTGGTACCTGGAACAGTTCAGCTATCTCTACTGACTTTGTCCATCTGACTGTTCATAGCGAGCTAAAAAAAAGCATGTTCCTACCCTTCTTTCATGTAGTGTTACCTAGAGATGGGCCTCCAGAATCTCTGCAGGTTTTGTAAAGACACAATTTCTCTGAGTCACTGTTTTTGTTCTGTTTCAGTGCCAGCTCATTCTCTACAGTCAACTTCGTTTCTTCACCCTAAAAGTATCTAAAAGCATTAGGCACTAGTTATGTGTACGTTTGGGTCGTCATAACTTTGGCATTTCTTCTAAGCATTTTGGCTAAATACTGCTGTCCTTTTCTGTCATTACTTTAATTGTTTTATTCGTTGGCACTGCTAAGTGTTTATAGACTTGTTTCCTTTTCCTCCAAGTCTCCATTCTCAATGGAAAGGTGAAGCCCAAGCAGAGAATGCATCATTTTTGCTCAGAATTTCAGCACACTGTATTTATCTAGCTTTCATCTTGTTTTTCCATGCTCTTTTGCAGACATGTTATTAATTTGAATGAGAGGGAGTCATGGATAATGACCCTGTTGTGGCTTATGTATGAATGTGGTACTCTGTGTTTTGTTTCTTTACATCTGTGTTTTTAATGTTATGTATCTTTTTTGTTTAAAATATAAATTTTAAGAATTTAAGCATTACCAAAAAAACTGGACATGTGATGATTTGGCTGGGAAGGCACTAACAATGGTGGCTGATGCAACCAACAGTTTTATTTTTCAGTCCTTCACTTACACAAGCCAGTACCAACAGACCTTTTAATTTATGGTGCTAGCAGAGATACAGCCACAAGAGCTGCTCTGTAATATCCTTTTAAACAGTAGTTTTCCTCTCCCTATAATGAAAGGTGTCTGTTGTATATTGTTGCCCATTCATCATTCCTCAGTCACCTGCTGCCTCAGTCAGTTACTTCTTAAATCTGAGTTAACCTTCTAATGTGATGCTGCTCTGCTTTCTTCCTTGTTCAAACCTATTGTTCCATTAACCAAACTGTCCAATGTGAGTCCAGTCACCTACGACCATGTGGTGTAGGATTTTATCTATCTCTTATGCCTGCTGTTCCTTGGAGCCATTTTCACAACATCTTTGTGAATAGAAGAGCAAAGCACCTAGCTAACCTCACCATTCATTATGGGCTCTTGGTTTTGCTTTGTTTTCCCTTCTTGGCTTAGGACTGCACATTGTTCTCTAATTCATTCTGCAGTCAAGAATGGAACAATTAGCCTCAAACTCTCTGGCTCTGGCAGACGATTAATCAAAAAAAAAAAAAAAAAAAAAAAAAAAAAAAAACATTGGCTGATAATGCTGCTCTATGAATTATGAGCTGACTGTAACCCAGGGAATATTTTTATTGTTCCCTGTACAGTGGCCCATCCTTCCTTGACTCAAATGCACCAGAAATATTAAGATTATTCATGTCATAGAATTTTAACCATTATGTTATTAAGGTTATTATCTCCTTAATGCAGTATTTCTGAATCTCCTGTAACCACCTAACATGTAATCATCAAAAAACCACTCCATAATTCACTTTGGAATTCAGTATACTTTGGCAATTTGAAGAGGGAGGTGGTAAATAAAGTTCAGAGAATTTTGGTAAACAACTGTTTTACAAAATTTTATTGTTAGAATTACAAGCTTTTTTTATAAACGCTAGACACAAAAAGCAACTTTGTAGGGCACTACCAGTGACTGAGAATCTACTGCACTTGGGCACTGTTGCATACTGATGTATCTGCGAAGCACATACTGATGTTACTTTCACTATTTGTACTTTTTTTGGCAATGTTTTTATAGGCCACTGTCCTATGCCATACTGCGGTCCCTAGCCAGCAGGCCAGCTACTTCCCTAATGTTTTGTTTTTTTTATTGTAAATTATTAGCGCTTCCAAAAGAGCTTGAATGATATAAACAATTACCCGCCCCGACTGTGTTTATTTCTGGAAGAAGTCCTGGCCTTGCTTACTAAACACGATCTGTTTTGCTTACTAATAAGTATTATAAACCACTACACTCAACTTAGATCCATCAGCTCGTATCTGTCAGACTCTTCCTGAAAGACAATGTGAATCTGTAGTTCTGCTAGCTGGACTCAAGTGTGATTCTCATGATATATATAGACAGATTTGTGTTCTTGAAAAACACAAATTACACATGAAATTAAACATGGTAATGAAACCCATGCTACATAAACCCTGTTTTCAGTCTGAGGAGCCACAGTAATGTGTCAGCTTCTAATAGCTGCTTAACTGTACGGGTGTACGTGTGTGATCATTTTTCATCCAGCAGTACAAAATTTGTTAGAAAGGTGCTCTGCTCTTCCTACAGTGGTGCAAAAGTAGAGGTGCTGCAGAAGGACAAGAACCTGGGTCTGCCTTGTGTTCTTCTCTACTCTTTACTGGATGATTGCTGTTTCCAAGGTAAAAGCTATAGCGAGTGTAATACTCAAATAAAATATTTAAAAATAATGATGCAGTTATAAGCAAATGGGAGAATAATCAAGACATGCAGTGTATCTCTGGAGGACTAATAATGAAACTTGTTGCCAAGAGTTTTCAGAGTGTTCTGAGATTTTCATCTAACATTTTATCTTTCATTCCTGATCAGCACACAGTGCTGTGCTGCTAACGGAAGTATAATAGCCCGTGTCAAGATTGATTTGGTGTGCTTCTAATATGGGAGCCATAGCTTAGATGAGTACTCGCTGTTAATAGGTTCATGTAGGTCCCACTTAGTGTTTAAATTGACTTCTAACTCATACTTCAAATTAACAATTTAAAAGATTAATTTAAAGAACTCAGTACCAATTACTGAAAAAAATAAGTCAAATTAAGTGTAAATGAAAGATATTTTGGAGTAACTTAATCAGTCTTGGCATCAGCTTGGCTGTTGCTATTATCTGTAACTGGTTACAGAATATTCCAAGCATGACCTTTTCATGAATATTTCTCAGCGCACAGAAAGTAATCCCTTCCTTACCTAGTCTACAAACTGTGATGTCTCAAAGGGGGCATAATGGCCAGTAGAGATCAGACTGTCTTTTGGGAGCATAAGGACATCTTTTCATCTGAGCAAGGACAAATGCCAGATTTTGAGCAGAGTCTATCCACATGTCATCATAGTCATATGGAGGGTTTCCCCTCACTACTGTCAGACCCAAGTAATTCACAGTTTTTAATATTTCAGTATCTGTGCAAGGCATAGAAATACTCTGATCTATAGAAGGAGAACCAAGACCAAAAATGAAGTGATACAAGGCCTTTTCCAGCTCCCACTTGTGGATACAACGGTTTGTGTGAATGTGCCTTAGTCTCCTGGCAAAAGCAGCCCAATTAGCCTGGTTCAGCAATTCTGGCCGCTTACATTTTTTTTCCGATAGAGATTAGGGAGTGGTTACTTGTTACAGTGGTAAACTGCCTCAGAAGCTGTCCTGCAAGCAGAAATTGAAGGGTTTGTTGTTATACAGCGGTGCTGATCTGAGACTGAACATCAGCTGATTTTGTCAAAGCTAATTTGCATCTGCTGCTTGCTGTCCTGGTCCAAGTGGCACCTGTCTAGTCTAGGTACAGGTACACTGATACAAGTATCTTCTACTAAATTATATTTTGCCTGGGTTTAGAGTAAGTAGCCGTACTGGCATACGTTGCATTCTTACTAGCATGGTTTTAGCCAGCACCATGCATTCAGAACAAAGCTTTCCCTTTCTCCTGGTGACATGAATGTTTTGTACACACACACACCCCCAATAGATGGCTTTCTAACTGTCACATAGACCACCTGGGTACTATGTGTTTGCTGCATGTGCTCTTGATTTTTAATTTTTGCTGCTGGCAACATCAGTACATAGGGTATGTTTTGGCACTGTCAGCTCATTGAAATTTCTGTGGGACAAAGTAGCCCCTGCTGCTACTTAAATGTAACTGCTTTGTTTTCTGTTAGCAAGCTTTTATTATGGCGATATCCAGGCTCTAACAAATGTACTTCTTTTAGATAGATCTTTAATTCAGATTGCTGTAAAGACGATGTAGTAAGATTGATTGATGCTACTGCTTAACGTTTTTAATGTGTTAATGCTAATAACTTCCAATCAGAAAATCTTTTTTCTACTGAGTTATTCACACTTTGCAAATCTATTTGTCACTCTCTTGCTGTAGAACTTAATCAGAGTCTTCTTAAACATGATCCCTTTCCTTCTGTCTGTTCTCCCCTCATGAAATGCAGGCTTGTCATTAGTAATAGCTGCTTCATGAGATGTGAAAATTAGTTTGGAAAGCCTTTCTTCTTTATCTGAAAGGCTGTTGCATTATTCTTTATCTAGAAGAACAGAGTAGTATTTATTAAGATATATTTTCAGTTTAGATGGCCAGGTCCAGCTAGTGCTAAAAGAAGGATTCTGACATTTAGGAATGAGTCTCAAGGGACAGTAAGACCACGCTTTGTAAAAAGCAGAGCTTAGTCTTCTGTACATGCTGGCAGGAGCCAGGAGGCCAGAACTCTGTAGGAAGGGTGAGAGAAGCTCTTCTTTTTCCCAGATGTTAGAAGACGAAGGAAGAAAAATTAAATATGCAAAGCATTCACTGCTCTAAAGGAGAACTTTGTTGAGTTGTTGATGACTTTGTTGATTGTGATTGTTTATCACTTGGTGAAAGTGGCCCCTTAGATGTTGATCTGCTAACGCTACCATGTCCTCTTGCTTAGACTGCATCGTTTCTGCTTGCCCTTGTCTTACCACTTTCCAGAGCAGGCTGTGGTGGGCCTTAAAGATTCACCATTGCAACTAGTGGCATTTTATAAATTCTAGCAAGGAAACTACTCAAGAGGAACACTAAAATAAAATAGAGCTATTACAGTATTCTCAGCCAAGATTGTATCATGAGCTTAGGAAGTTAATATTATAATAATAAACAGCTAGCATGGGTAACAATAGCAGCAACCTTACAACGGCACACTTAGTATGTTCTAGCAACCGGATTAATAACCCTTCAGTGGCCTTAGCTATGCCCTTTGATGGCAAGAAGGTGGTAAATACTATCCTGCTATATCTTTACTGCTGTTTTTAGTCATGTTACCTGAATGTATGATACCATGTGCTAAAGTTTTAGTGCAACACTTCTGAAGACTCTAACGTACTGTTTATAGCTGAATTGATCTTCTGTATAAAGAGCACACAGAGTGGCCGTACTTCTTCAATCCAGAAGGGAGAGCCCCTGAAACCTGTGTGTACCATCGAAAGCTGTTTAGGCACTGCAAGGTTTTTAGAGTATAAACAACGTGTCTCTCTCTCTTTGAATACAGGGTTTCTTTATGGAGTGCCAAGCTGCAAAATAGTCCCTCTTGTTTTTTCTTTTTTCTTTTGAAACCTTCAGCAGTCACCTTTAAGAATCTGACCCTTATTCTTTTTGCTAGGGAGATAATTACTCACTCTCAATTGCTATCTCTAGAACCAGTTAATGAATGCTACATAATAAACAGAAGTAGGGCAGCTGGATGAGAACAATGCACAGGTGGGTAAGAAGACTTCATTTGGTGAGGAGATAATGAGCATGAGAACTTGTGGTTTGTCTAAATACCACTTTCACAGATAGCTCCCACATTGTTAGTGTTCTTCCTCTCAATCAGTTTTTCTATTTGTTAAGTGGCAAGAGGAAGGCAGTTAGAAAAGAAGAGGTTTCTTCAGAAGAAAGAGATTCAAGTAGATCATCATCCTTTCCCAGACCTATCCTAAACATATATACTTTCTTATGTGCTGTTGTGCACCTTCCCAGAGGAAGCTGATTCTGCAGAGTAATTCTGCAGATAGAGTAATCGCTGTTTTGCTATGCCCCTCCCTGCTCCCCCACCCCCCCTCCCCAATCTCTTTGCAAAGTCTATACCTTCCCTCCTTTGCAAAATTGTGCCAAATCTAACCTCTGGAGGTGAAGACAGGATTTATACAGGATTTATTATTGAAATATCTGTTTGTATGATGTTTGCTCTGAGAGAGAAGGAAACTGTCATAGCTCTGCCATTCCTGGTGTTGCCATGTGTATAGAACAGCTGCACTTCCTAGCTGGGTTTTACTATATACCACAATAAACCAAGTCTGTCACGATGAAGCTCAGTGGCCAGTGTGTACACACAAAAAGGTAAGTAACACTACTATCCAGCTTAAGAGTTTCTGTGTGTAATACAAGTATTTCCTTTGCCTCACAGCCTCTCCATTACAGCAGTTTTCATAGACGCATTTTTGAAGCCAGTGCTAGGTCATTACGAGATTGGTGTTGTGTAAAGTCACACCAGTAGAGGCAAATGACTCAGTGACAGGAACTATTGAAGATGAACTGAGGGCCAGGCAATACATTCGGTGTTTTGTTAACCTCGCTGACACGTGGAAAGGAAATGAGGTCTGAAGGTTTCTGGCTTGTGAACTGAAGCATTAATCACTTTAGCAATTGCAACATTTAAGTTAGTAATGTGGCTTCTGATACTCCGAACGTGATTTGACTCCATATAATGTCCTGTTTGAAGTAGAATCAAAATGCATTAAGGTGGAACGTCAGAAGAAATCTGTAGCAGCTAACTCCACTGACTTCCATTACGATGTGAGCACCTGTCTTCCTCAGTCTTTTGAAAATTTCTACCTTAATCTTTCAAAGGCATACTTAATCCTCAAAATGGCAAAAGTCATAGCCAGAACAGCTTCCAGCTAGAGATGCGGTAGGAACATTATGCACACCATTCGCTAATACAGGCACGTACAGGCCAGCAGTAGTTCCAGTATCTGTGCCAGAAAGCTAATGAGAACATATTTGGCCATAAACTTTCCTCTGACTTGGGCAAGGACATGCCTACTTTTCAGTTGTCTCATGTCCACCAGCTGTAAAATGGAGGTATCAAAGTGACAGTGCCAGAATAGTGTGATTTCTTAACGCTTTGCAGTGAGAGACTGAGACATGATAATTGAAGAAACCTGTTGTGAGCTGCATTTGTACAGCCAGGTATATATTTTTCTCGAGTAAATAGGCTGTCTATGTGTGCTGGACTGAGGTATTTTTTTAAGAACACTGGGAGTGGGTAAAACTTGCTCTCCTGCTTTTGAGCTCTGACCCTCTTTCTGCCCAAGCCCCCTGCTGACAGATTTTAAGATGCTCATTAGAACTTGTTCAACTCTGGCAGATCACAGCATCACAGACTGGCTGAGGTTGGCAGGGACCTCTGTGTCCTTCTGGCCCAACCCCTGCCCAAGCAAGGCACCCAGAGCAGCTTGCCCAGGACCCTGCCCAGGCGGCTTTTGATGATCTCCAAGGAGGACACCCCACAACCTCTCCGGGCAATCGCCGCCAGGGCTCTGGCATCCGCATGGTGAAGAAAGGTTTCCTTATGCCTGGATGGAACCCCCTGTGTTCCAGTTGGTGCACAGTGCCTCTTATTCTGAGCATTTTCTAATGTGTTGGGTCTCCCAGTCATCTGAAACTTCCCCACAGGTTGAAACTATCCACTTTTAGAAGGAAAACAACAGACCTATCTAAATGGTACAATTCAGTGCTGTGTAAAACAGCTGTACAGCTAGTGCTGGGTAGCAGAAGTAGCATAATTGCGTTTAGCTGTAATCACACAAACCTTGTGAGTTTGAAGGAGTTTAAAAAATTAACATTTTCACCTGTGCTTTAGCTGGGATGCTACTACTGGCATGCACGTTCACCTGTACGTACCTGACCTGTTCTGTCACTGAAATGGCAAAGTCACCTTCCTACTGAGGCAACCTGAGGCTTCTTGAACTTGGTGTGTCACAGCGTACTGGACTGTTCTCTTAGCTTGGTGTTCCAGCTGCAGCCCTGCTGAGAGGTGCTACTTGTCTTGTTTTTGTTAGCATGGTTGGACCTGTCATGAATTCATACTTGATGCTTGCTTTTAAGGTCTGCATGAAGTTAATTAGTTGGATGTGTCTGAAGAATAACGAACCTTGGATTTACAGGAATTGTTACTATGTTTTTCCCTTCCATTGGTGTTTGATTTATACCTACAAGAGTCATTCCCAGAAGGAATTCAACTGGGTTTATCTCACAGATTTTTAATTTAATTGATGAGTGTTTACATGAGCGTCCTTGCCAAAGTGAGGTGATTTGGCAGTCCTCTGGAATGTAAAGGTTAAGTATATTGATTTAATCTTTTCCCAGGGGAGCTGTTCTTTCTGTGGCAAGACATCATCATTTTTGTTCTTGTGAGTGTTTGCAGCTTTGTTTACATGGATCTAATTGAATTTGGTCTGTACTATACTGTAAGTAGAAGACGGCAGTTTCGTATAGTTCTTTCTTCCTAGAGTAAGGATTTTTGGACTCTCAGACAGTTTGGTAATGAATTTCCCTAAGCAGTAATTCTTCAGAGCTTTCAATATCATAAGTACTGAAAATAGGGAGAATCTGCCATTATGTGCACAGTTAACAGGAACTATTCATAGTGATGGTAGGATTTTCTACCCATGTCTTTGTGTGATTAGTGCTATACTTAGCTTACAAATAAGCTTACCTTAGCTGTTGGCATATGAACAGTATATGTAAGCCATATTTATTTTAACATAGGCTCAAGCTTATAACAGTTTCAGGTTTAAAATTACACATTCTTGGAGCAATGTAAATATAAAACCAGAATGGTAATTTTGTTTTCAGAAACATGGAATATTGGGGAGGGGGGAAGGGGAGGCTAGGTGAGGTGTGTCTGGAACATTTTGGCTGAAGTGCTCTTTCATCTGCATTGGTGTGGATGGGCCTTGATCAGAACTGCAGGTCTGGATGGATCACTAGCTGCTGAATAGCCTGGTGAGGTTCTCAACTTCCCAGCTACATCAGAACTTGAACATGGGCCCTTCCAATAGTCTGGAGCCAGGTACACCCAAAAGAGATGATTTTGCATATGCAAATTAAACTGGTTATGTGAATATATCTATTTCTTTTTCCTCATCACATCTTTTAATAGCTATTATTTTTCCACTTTGTTTACATTTATCAACAGTTTTTCTCTGTGATCTTCTTTTGTGATCCAAATCCAGAGCTCAGTGGTCCGTTTCACAGAGCAGATGAATGACAGGTGTATTCTAGTTCTGCATAGTAATTTATCTCCCTTGTATCCTTTCCGCTGGCTCTAGTTGGAAAGCAATCAATAAAGAAGCAAATGCCCATCCCTAGGCTTCTAATTTTGCCTTTTCAGAAGCAGATTCAGGTGTCATGGTTTACAGGCAGGTAACTCTACTGTAAAGTGTGATTACAGTGGAGATAAATCAGGGGTGAATGTGATCCTCTTAAACCTAAGTTGAAAAAATCTGTTGGTTTTTTGTTTTTTTTTTTTTGTTTGTTTTGTTTGCTGTTGTTTTGTTTTATTTTTTTCTCCTTGCAAAATGCTTCTTCCTTATGTGCATGGACTCAGTGTTAACAAATTAGGCTTCTTTTTAGAAATGTATTTTTCCTTCTTACCATGTCAAAGCAATAAATTTCCTGTTATTTTGTATTTCTATTCCTTCACTCCTGCAGGGACTCATTCTTAACTCAGGGCTTTCTTTGATCCACATAGGCCTTTTGGAAATAAATTTCAAATATATATTATGATATTTCACTTTTGTGACTCCTAACAGTATATTGTTGTTAGTTAAAAAAGCCAAGACCCAGCAGCCACAGGAATTTATGCCCATTACGGAAAATCTAGCATGGTTTCTTTGGTATGGCAATACCAAAAAGTCTGCTGGCATATCCAGCTAAAGTACTTATAACCATATAAAGTGAATGCCTTTTAGGAATTGGATTAAAACACAGACATAATATTTTCCATCAATTAGACATTGAGAAATCCCAGACATACAGTGCTGCATGTGAAATTAGATACCTTGGGAAACCTATTCCAAATGGAAATCTTATATGTGGGATCCTGACTCAGTCACCACTCCCTCAGTTTTTTACCCTTCCCAAAATATATTTGGATATACTAGTAATGTAAATATAGTAACGTTATACACAGTAAGCATGCACAGATTGAATCAGGCCAGCTACACTAAATGTAGCCATAAAGAAACTACAAACTTCACTATTAAAAAAAAAAAAACCCTGCCATTAATGCATATTTACCTGTTTTTTGATGTTAATGAAGATGTGCAGCACTACTATTTGTGGAATCGTTTCAGAAAACTATATTATTTATATACAGAAAATGACACTTTATGGTATGAGCCTTCTGTCACAGTTGTTTGGCATATGGGAATTATAAATAGGTCTGGGTAATCATTGATGTGCTATGCTTTTGGCAGTGTGGTCATTTCTGACCCAAAAAGAAACCACAAAACATAATGATACAAAGGTCCCTTCTGGCTTTTTTTGTGTGTAGAAATATTGTGTGTTTTGGTTTCCCTGCTTAAGCTGCAAGAAAAAATGGAGTATTTTTAACATGATTTTTTACATGCTCCCAAAGCAAGTCTCTTTTCAAAACAGTTTGAACAGTTACAGCGCTTTGGGCAGTTCTTCATTAGGGTAGTAAAACTAGCATATAATTATCAGTCTTGCTTGCCAAATGCATTTGAGATCCCTCCTCCAGAATATCCAAATGAAGTACTCAACACCCAAAGTTTTAGGCCTGTGGTACAGCTCATTTTAGATGTAATCAGAAATAACCGTTTCTGAGTGCATGATGAAGTCGTCTGCGAATCGTGTGTAAGAGGAAGTGGTTTCTGAACTACATGGACAGCTTGCAGGTTTGGTTTGCAGTAATACCAGGTATAAAATGGCAGTCCAAAAGGTAATACTTACTTCTGCATGGCCTAGAAGAAGTTTGGTAAGATTTATTGAAGTTACTGGAGCCATTATACGTTTTGACAACTCAAAGTGCAATGTATCTTTCTTCCTAATTTCTGCACTCAATTGATTTAACTGGAAAGTCATTCTGATTCTTTTTTTAACTTTTTAAACATAATCTGTGATCCAATTTCATCCAGTTCTGCCAGTCCTTCGACTTTTGCTGTTTTCAATAACTAGTTTCTTCATCAGAATTTAGTTGGCAGCTCTATTGATTGATGTTTGTGGTAGAACAGAATCCAGTTGTCTTCACTTCCAATATTGTAAGACAAGACGAACGCTCTCATCTGTGTCATTCGTGTAAACAGTCTGTGGTTCTAAAGTTACTTAACTTCACCAGGAAAATGACCATCCATGTTACTTTTTGGCTATGCTTACAATGTGGACAAAACACAGCTCTATTTTTTTGTTTGTTTCTTGTTTTGTTTGTCCTTAAATCACTGCAATAGGCTAGTAGGGTGATATGCCAGTTAATGCTTTAATGAAATATATACATCAAGGTTGCCAAATAAACAGCTTTTGAGGCTTATATATATAAGCCTCAATATATATTGTGGGAAATGTTTCTACTAGTTTATTAGATAATAGGTGCAATTTGAAGAAGGAACATGTAGTTCTCTTCATCTCCACTCCCTGTGCATCCTTTGGGTGTGGGCATGTAATAATGAAATGTGTAACTCAGCACATTTTCAGTTTACCTGGTTGACAAGAAGTTGTAAAGCAGCATATATTTTCTTTTGCTTTCTGTCTAGTTCTGGTGAACAAACCGGATAGACTGTTTTCTTAAGTGGCCTCCTTTTTCATAAAAGGCTTATTTTAACAACATACTTAACATAAAATGCAGAAATGGCTAGTGCATGTTCATAGCCTTGTACCTATTGAAACTTTTTGCATGAAGCTTCTTTTTTTGTAGATACAGGGAATAAAGGAAGTGAACACCTTCCAGGTGTGTGCATGAAAACACATTCCAGACATATAAACAGTGGTGTTATCAAAGATTTTAGGAAGCATGGCCCCACATACCTGTTTCCCAATCCATCAGGATTTGAATGATTTGTTTGCCTGTGGGAGTTTGATCTGTAAATTTGGGATTTCTTAGAGAGGAGTCTAAGGCTTCTTGCCTTGTGGCCATTTCCCGTGCTTGCACCAGGACTTTGTACCATGTTGCAGCAGAGTCTTTACTTTCCCTGCCCATTGGCAGATCCAGACCTCGGTGGACCTGCTTTTTCAGTCTCTATAATGTTGTTTCCAACACTTCTCTGTGAGGAGGTCAGCTAGGCAAATGATCAGCAGAGCCTACAATTCCATATGTGGAATGAAAAAAAACTTTAAATGGCTAAGTCTTGTTACAAATCATCTTTAATGAAATATTCTCAAGCCAGGGAAATGCATATGGAGGAGGAGTGTAACAGCTTGCACTTTATCACTAAAAACTGCGGTCTTCAAGATAGGATACCAGATACTGCTTTTGTTGAACAAGGATTTTTATCTTCCTATCCAATCACCCCCTGCCACCACGCTTTAAAATTCTTGTTTCCTTGGTCAGAAAGCTGGTTCAGACACCACACCTGTGGTTTCCCTTGTATTTTGGATCCTTTCACAGAACTTGGTTTCCATAGTAAATGCTCTTCAAAGAAGCTACGGTTCCATAAAAGCACTCTGTAGTTCTCCATTTTATAAAGGACCGCTCTCATTAACTCACTGTTGAATAACTCTTATAACCTCAGGTCTATTTGAATTCCACTCCAAATGTTCCACTGCAGACCATCTGACATCTCGTGGAACAGATATAAGCTCCATTGCTGAGTTTCTGATCTCAAGTCTTACCTCTCAAACTATTTTATTATAATAAATATAATGTTTGAACAAAATATGCTAACGGAGACAGCAAACAAGGGCCTGTATTTAGCCGCACAGGCTTGAAACCAGGATAAAAAAGAAACAAATATTGTGGTTTAAACATTTCGAAAAAACTAGCGTTTTCCATACTTTCTGCGGTAACACAGTGCGAACCTTTTGTTTTCTCTCTGCTGCCTCTTTTGATTTCTAAAAGCTTCCTGTTTTGCTGAAATACCACCACATTTCTTATCAAAATTGCAGACGGAAGGATGCACACACCACACTGATTCAGGGAAACCTTCATTCCTGCCTATCCAACCTAGACAGATAGAACTATTAGACAAATAGGTGATTGGTTTCGTAGATATGGAAGAAAACTCCCCCAAGCCTAGTAATCACAGTTTAGAAATGGTAGCTCAGGCAGTGGGAGACTAGAAGAAATAAGGCGTTGTCAGTGATGTCCCCATTTGTGCATGTGCCTTTCAAGTAGTGATCTTGAAAATCACTTAGCTGCAAAACCCGTGGCTTACAAACCCAGCTCTTGCAGGCATAAAGGCCACCTACGTGACCAGGAATGTGGTGCAGACGGTACAGTATCGCATCCTGCAGCACTTACGTACAACGTGGCACTAATGGGAGGAACTACAACACACCAGTCCCACTCATCCCCTTTAGCAAAACTTAGAATCACCATAAATTAGTAAAACATCCATGCTGTTGTTGATTGGTCTTAGTGAAAAGGAAAAAAATAATAACCTGTAGGTAAACTAATAATAACTTTTAAAGAGCCAAGATAAAGCTTTCAAATATGACCTAGATGTATTTAGCTTGACTCTCCGGTATTGCTGTTTCCCTAGTCCTAACTCATGTAAACCCTCTGTCCACCATTGGCAGGATCTTGTTACCTTTGCCAAAACTTTGCTATTTATTGCTTTATCTCTATCAGTTGGGAAGACAATTAGGTCTATCTCTAGTGAGACTTTTTGCCTTTCTTAGCAGAGTTGGAAGCGTGCAGGTATCCTGCTGTTCATGCCTTTTAAGTTTGTTTTTGTCTTTGCTGGATTTTGGATCATGTCAATAGTCTGTCAGATCTCCAGCACCGAGCATGTGAAATGTGACTAAATGTTGTCTTTTAAATTGGGATGACTGTAGCCTGTGCGGCATTGTGGTAAATGAAATAATTACAAGCCAAGACATTACCGTGTTACTGATAGGACCAATTAATGCAAAGCCGGTTCTTCCTTAGATTGTCCTTCTGTCTCCATCAGAAAATGAAAGGGAAGGGAGCTAGGTGTCTGGATATGAAAGAAACAGAATCATTCCCGTGAGTAATGTAAACAAGTAAAAGTTTCTTTAAAGAAGGAGAAATACCTGTAACGAACTGCCTGAAAGTTTTCACCTGCCATAAGAACTCTATAAACATAGTGAACTTTGCCCTTGTATGTTCGTCTGTATTTACTTTGCACGAAGTGTTTATCATAAAACTGTGCAGTTATATCAGACTTGAAGATTTGGTGTAGCAGTGTGAGACAGACTCCAGCGTCCCCCTGACAAAGATAGCATCTTTTTCACTTAGGAAAACGACAGCCCTCCCTACTGTTTCCATGCTGGCTGAAACCCCAATGTGAACCCCGGCTGCTGAATGTTTCATACAGGTAGGCTACTGATTCTGTGTGGATTCAGGGCCAGATTTGAGCTTTAGTTCTTATGATGGGTAATTTTATTTTTAGTAGGCTTTATAGATTTTTCCTTTCAATTTTATCATTCAAAAATTCAGTGTATTTCTTCCTTCTTAATACTGTTAATGCTTTGCAGGCTTACAGACTGATTGCTTGAAAACATTTTTTTCTTACTTGGTTGACAAAACCAATGAAGCATTTATATTGCAGTGTTTTGGCATGTTTTTAGTTTGGGATCACTAGACAAGTAAAGAGGAAGGGCTAGAGTTTGTGAAAGCAAAAATAATGTGCTTACTCCTCACAGTGAAAGTGCATATTGCTCTTTCCAGAGTACCAACCTTAAACTGGGGAAACGTCTTAAAGTGCATTAAAATGCTTTTGTGTAGCTTTGAACACAGTATGGCAAAGCCAGCTTCTGTACAGATGAAACAAAAGAGGAGGACAGATTAGTTAGAAAGAAGTAAATATCTTCAGAATGTTGTTTCCTTCCTATAACAGGTCAGCGCATATCTGAAAGCTTACAGTGGGTTGGGAGGGTCCGCAGAGATCCACTCGGAGGCTCTTTGGAGGAGGTCGTGCCTTCTCACCAGAAGGGCTTGAAGCCCTCCAGACCACAAAGGCACCCAATCCCTGGGAGCTGTTAATCCTCAGTTCTCCTCAAAGATAGGTCTTTGAGGAGTCTCTAGGCTAGTTCTAGGAATCTCTAGAGGAGTCTCTAGAGGCTAGTTCATACGTGTAATTTCCGTCCTTTTTTTCCAGAGGACTTCAGGACCCTGACTGTGTGAGCATGCAAAGATATTGAGGACCTACCATTAGCTCATTTTTTTTTTTCTTTTTTCGTTACGGAAAAATGCCCAGTTCCAAAATTAAATATAGGTACCATCACTTAATAGGACAGCCCTTACAGCATGGTTAGAAGATACTTGCTATTGAATCTATTGTATAATGCAGAATTTTAGCATAGTGTCTTTATCACAGGCATTGATAAATGCCCAACATTGAGGGTAACTGCATATACTTGCTAGTTTTTGGAAATGTCTTTTCTGTTGTACGCATTGATGTGTGTTCCTGTAGCACACCTGGTTTTGAATACTGAGCTTTTGAGATTCAGCCCCACTCCAGGAGGTTAGCTCCAGCTACCATTTACTATTTGTGTCCTTTTCACTTCAATGCTGTATGGAAGTACAGCAGATGTATCATACTGCTGAGGAGAGTCAAGAAGATGTCACAGGGACTGCTCTATTTTCACATTCTGTCAAAATGCACCTGTCCCAGATATTTCAGAACACCTGGTTCTTTTATACACGGTCCCCAGAAGAGCAGTGATCCAACATACTGCATTAGTGCAGTTTGTCCCGAAAGTATGAATAACCCTGCTGTCTTCAATAGGATTTCTCAGCGTGTAGAGGAGGCAGGGATTGGCCCTCTATATGCAGCACATTTTACCTATACCATCATGCAACTCTTAGTGGATTGTGTAACTATAATAGGTTTGTTTAACAGATATATATGTGTAATAGCTCTGATGATGTATGTTAACTGAAAGTACAAATCCATTTCAATTACTCATGCTAGAGCGCAAATAGGTTTTTTAGAACTAAAGCTAAAATACTATTTTAGGGAGACAGTTTACATTCAGTTACTCTTTGTTCTTCAACTAAAAAATGAATAGAATTTGTGAAAGCACCAGGTACATTTTTAATTTTTTGGTACATTTTTAATTTTTTTTTTTATAAATTTTTAAAAACCAAAAAACTATTGAAATTCAAGTGTCTGTTATAGCTGGTAAAGAACATGCATTGCAATGCATTTGCTTTGGAGTCGAGAAGTTTCTGTTTAATAACTGGGGTATGTGTTAGAACCTGATTACAGATGTGCGTTGGAGAACAGCTGCCATGTGTTAGAGGTAACCCCTCCAGCTACAGCAGCTTTAAAGATTAACTATGTCTTAAATTAGTCGTGATTCTATTAGAAATGTCCCTCATATTTCATAGTCTGGAAAGGAATATGGGGAAAGAATGTCATAATGTTTCCCTGTTCTTTGACAAGTCTTTCAGTAGCCCTGTCAAAGATCCTTTAAAATTGAATTGAAATAATCGGAAATGATGTGCCTATGTGAAAAACACTTGGCAGATTCTTTTCTGTAAGACAGGGCTATGCTAATGAGTTTTAAATCACGAGTTAAAAATGATTGTTATCAAGCAAGTGGTAGTAGTTCATATTGAATTACTAAGATGGAAAATGAGGCTTCTAATTACTTTACATGTTTTGCTTTTCTAAGTGAAATAAGATAAAAAATGCTGTCTTGAGCTAAATTAATACAAATGCAGGCTATAAAACCAGGTTTTATAAGAAGTAATAGATCATTCCCTACAGGTGGTCTGCCCTATATGCTCTGCTTTGTAGTCACATTCATCAGCTTAGAATATACTGCTCTCCCCTCTTTTAAAGCCAAAGATTGTGTTGTGCAGGTGTTCTCAGAATTGGGTGATTATTATTTAAAAAGAAAAAATACTCTCAAATAATTATCTTCCTTTGTGAGTGAATCATCTTTTTATTTTGCGTCTACTGAAGACTAATATCCTTCAACAGTGCCTCTTTATCGTGTCTGATAATCATAATTATGCAAAGGAATTATCTGCGTGGATTTCATGCCCAGGATCTTTACCATCATTTGTGTAGTTTATTTGTCACTCTAAGTGCATATGCAGTGGTTGGTTGGTTTAAGAACAATTGCTGAGGCTTTGTTAAGTTTTGACAGTTATCATTGAAGTTTATGTTATACTTGAAGATGAAGCCCTAAAAGCCGTAAGCAGCTGTCACTTACAGTACTAATAGCATCATAAATCATGAAGTTTCTTTTAATAATGTTAAGAACGTAATGGTTCCGTGGGGGAGGACATCTGGAGTGAAGGCTGCTGGAGTAGATCATAAGTTTCATGAGAACAATAGCACCTGACTGGGGCAGAGGGGAACAGTTTGCCAGCTGTCATCAGAATACTAAGAAGTAAGAAATGTAAGAAATTAGCAGTGATCTTATAGTACATCATCAGAGGGAACTTTGGATTTGCCAGTATTCATGTTCTGAAGCTCAGCATTGACCTGAGGAGGAACTGGAGAAAACACCACGTGCACAGGTACCTAAGACCTGCTAGTTGAATACTGTGCTTAAAAGAGGGAGCCAGACAAGCTTAGAAGCCCACGCAAGCTGTGGCTTGAAAACTAGTTCTGGAGAGAGGCCTGACATCGACTTGAATTGTCTGAGAAAAGTGTATGTGGTTCTAAGCTTCTGTTTTGTACTGAGACACAGAAAACATGCTGCATCGTCTAATTTTTCTCATACTAGCACAAATACTCTCCAGCGCAAAGCTGTATAAATAATGTATATGCTCACAGGAGCAGGAAATATGCTGCTGATCAGACAGTGTCAAATTGGATGAATCCTATCCTGGAAGCTCTTCTTTAAATGCGAACAATAAAGCCACTATTGACATGTGGCACTACTGACTGAAATGTCAATAGTTATAAAAAGAGTATTTCATAACGCAGAATCATTGTTTGCTTGACTGGACAGATGCTTCTGCTTTTCCATGAAAGAAAAATGATTTCCATATTAGTTCTCTGAATGCTCAGGACAACTTATTTGTTCCAGTGAAGCTCAGATTCTTAGTCGTATGTTGAAAATAATGAAAATTTGCTTGCTGATCTTGTGTAGTGTAGGAGGCAGCTTTGACACTGAGCATGACTTGAAGCAGTGTCAGCACTGGTGTGCTTACAGGTTAGTGCAGATCAATTTGGCTAAATCTGGAAATGGGTACCAGGCAAATTCAATTTTTGAAGCATCCTTATCCTTACCCTTTAGCTCCTTAAGTGAGATTACTTCCATTGTTCTCTGGCAACTCTGACTTATGCATAGTTTCTAGAGCTTATAAGCAGAACAGGCTGTCTGTGGACTGTTATATTTCTCTGGTTATTCTTATCATGAACACAGTTCAAGCATTCTTTTTGTGAAGAGGTTAGAGTGTGTGCCATAGACAGAGAGGAAAACAAGAGGCCAAAGTGCTGTTAATGCCCTAGGCACATGCAGAGGTAGGCAGAGTATCCACTGATGCATATATATGCCCCTATCATCTTGACTGTTGAACCATTCATCAGGAAAAGGCAATAAAGTCATTAGGTTCCTTCCTGATGCTGTGTCTGGCCAGACATGTGGGCGAGGAAGATTCAGAGACAGAAATCCATCTCAATTCATCAGATGCTCTGCTCACTACTAGTCTTTCTCCATCCTTGGCCATTCTTGACAATGCAAAAGAGGGTAGAAGGATAAACCCTCAAATTAAGTAAATAGAACAACATCTATTCAAAGTGCATCAGGAAAAGTTTGTTATTTATCCCTGGTGTGTAACTAGCTGAAGACCTGAAGCATATAGTCAGGTCAGTCATATGTTTCCTGGGGAAATCAAGGGGGCTTGTACCCTTCTTGTTAGTTCTAGTTTTCTGTTTCTCGCTTTTCATGCCCTGAAAACAGGGCACCTCCGTCAGCATTGCAAATCTTCTGCAAATGACTGTACACACTATGTTTTGGGAAATGGACCTAATACTTTTTGAAACTAAGTTGTTGCTCGTAAAACTTGAGTAAAAAATGTACAGGTCAAAGACTTTTTTAGATGAGTAAGAAGCTTTCCAATACTATTAGGATGTTCTTCAGATTTACATGGAAAGACAGTTCTCTGGAGAGCCTGTTTATAACAAAAATGATTATATGATGATCCTTAAACAAGGATCTAACAATTGCGTATTTGAGGATAACCAGAATGTTGCTGTTCTTTGTGCTACACCATCTTGATGTGGCATCTTGACAGTCATCTTCATACCATCCATTGACATGTCCCTACAAGAAGGGACGTACAATAAATACATAGCTCCAGCTTTTGGCAAGCAACACTGGCCAAAAATAGCCAGGTAAGATTGTGCATGAAAAGGAGTACATGCATCAACTTGTAAATAATTTTTGCTATTTGATTACATGAATGTCAGGACAGCGTAGAATGTTTTGATAACATTATCTAAGACGACCTCAAAGCCATGTAGATGAGAATCTTCCTGAGGTCAAGCAGGGACTCGGTGGCAGTGTGATCAGAAATGCAATGCTAGTCACTTCAGAACCGCATTTTAGAGTACTCAGGTAAAACAGAAATGTTACTAAATCCAGTTCAATGTGTTTATGCCAATCTTGTTATCATTTCACAGACCCATTTGCAATTGGTGGCAGGTGATTGGCCATAATCTCATTTTTCTAATCACTTTAATTCCAGCGTGTACTGCTGTTTTCTTGCCTTTTGAAAAGCAGCAAATAGGATATCCTTTCAAGGGATTTCGAGGTCAGAGGAAGTTGGGTGACAATGTAGTTCACTAGATTTCTCCAATCTTTTACTGCCTGTAATAGCATATACAGCTGATCGTGACAGTGACTTTGGACTTACCTTTCTTCTAGATGGATCCCAAAACATTTTGTCAGCTTCATACTCGATTTCACCAGGTGCAGAACTGTAGCAGCTGTTTAACAAAGTGCAGCAACCAGTTCAACAGTTGTGAATAGCAACGTACTTAATTGAAACTTGTTGGGTAGTTTATGGAATGGCTTGATTAAGACGTATAGCTCCAGGCGCACACTGCGCAAAAGCATACCTCCTCAGCAAGAATTTAGGAAGGCATTTTGTCTGAAGCAAAATACTATGATTGCAGGGTCAGCATAGTAGCAGTTTTAAATAGATGAAAAAGAGGCAACTTAATGAGGACATCCTCAGTTAGATTCATCTTCAGCAGTGTGCTACTTGGAGTGCTGGAAACAAATGAAGATTAAAATACCACTAAATCTAGGGGGGAAATGTGTTAAGGAGCAGTAATTTTGTGTGTGTTGTGTATAGCAATTACAAACCCCTTCAAAAGTGAGTATCAATAGGACAGACAGAATTGTGTTTTATATTTTAAAGATCACTTACAGCAGCAGTCTTCCTACACTTTGTTTTAGATGTGCTTGGTAAACAGGACTGTTATGACCCTACTGCACCTGCGGGGTTTCATGGTGTAATTATTGTTTTGTAAGAAGCCCAAAAGGCACCAGTGCAGAATTCCGACACCTGGAACATGCTGTGCGCTGTAAAATCGCATCTGGAGCTGCACCCCTGTGATAGGAGCTGGGAGCTGCACGCTTCATCTGACGGTAGGACTTGCAATTGGGCTGCAATTGGAGAGTCTACATTTCAGTATCACTGGCTTTTACCCATATATTGTGAAGCTGTCATTACTTTTTCTGGCAGAGCTTAACTCCACAGAAGAGCTAGTAAAATGTTGGCAAGAAACTAATTTTTATAGGTGTTTCAAGTGCTTGAAATGCTTCGACATTTCCAAACATCCATAGGATCTATTTGAATCAGTACAAGATTTCCTAAACATTTTAAAGAACGTCTTTCATTAAAACCATATGAAAAGTTAAAAAATAAAAATATGCATGATTGCATAAATTTATCCTGACAGTTGAAGCCATTTTTAAAGCAAAAACATATGTGTAAAATTTAGTTCTAGGTGGTTTTAACAGAATGAAGAAGCTGTTTCGCTGTTAAAACTGAAAAATATGAAGGCCCTGGCCCATTTCTTGACATGTTTTTTTTGCCACATGTCTTTTCCGGGAAATAAAGTTTTCATCCGTTTGGGAGGAATGCTGCATGCAGTCATTTCTCTGCAAGAGGATTTACATGCAGTTGTACATGTGGCAGCGACCCAGCAGTGAGGGAGGGGATGCTATACATTGGAGCGGTTTGACAGCTTCAGCTTGGTAACAGCCCCACGTGGTTCCTCCCCCAGCCGGGGGGTTATTGCACGACACATTTTTGTCTTTTAAGCACATTTTCCCCCTGTGCTCTGTAAGGAGGAAAGGTGGTGGCTACACCCTGTATTTATTATTCAAATGTTGAATTTTACTGATAAGGAGATCTCAGAACTCCTCCTGAATTAAGCTTAATGATACAGTTCCACTTGGGTAGGGATGCAAAAGCAGCTGCAGAAGTGGTTGCCACTCATGCTGCGAGTTGGGCCGACAGAAGCACCATCTTTCATAAAGTGCAGTCAGATCTCTTCTGCTGGGGGATGTCTTTAAACAAGTTGTTAAGAGTGGTTGTTGGATAATTTCAGAGGGTGAGTTTCTTCCTTTGCTCTCCAGCTTGTAAAAGAGGTGGAGGAGGACAGCTTTTCAGGTTTGGTCCTCTGCGTGCATGGAGTGCCTGGTTAAGTGCTGTTTCCCTGATGACAAGTGATAATAACCAGCAGAGGTGCTTCCCCTTCCTCTCTCAGCAGTGTCACGCTTTCTTTTTTTTTTTTTTTTTTTTTTAATTTGCCTTCGCAGCTAGCAAAGTTTGCTAGACCCAGTTGGTTCCCGCACATTGTTACAGAGGCTTGTGGTTAGGCCATCAGGCTGTGCCCCGTCCTGCCTGCACGACCCATCGCAGTGTGCGATAAGCTTCCCCGAGATGCCGCCGCCCTTACGCGGACGGGTGGCCCCAGGCCCGGCCCAGGGGCAGCTGCCCGCTGTCCTCAAAACCTTGCGGTATCGCAGCGGCTTGGTGGTGCTCACCCAGCACTTTGCAAGCACAACAGAGGGCGAGCTCATGGAAAATAGGAAGCGTTTGTGTAGCTTGGGCAAAACCCTGCTGTGCAAAGCCGCGCTGGCATCCGTGTGCCACCAAGCCAGCTATTACTGGCCCATCACATCGCCACTGTCTTGCCACTTGTGTTGTTTGGGCCTGAAACTCCAGTGCCACTTTCTGTATTGCCATCGCTTGGTAAATTAGGAGGAAACTCATTTTGAATTGCATTTCCACAATGAGGTCAAAGAAAGCTAAAGTGTGAGTGGATGTGTTTGTGCAGCCCCAGCGCAGCTAGCAGATGGCCTGAGTTGGGATGTTGATAGCAACTCGGAGACTATTTTAAGTGTGCTCTTCTCTCTCTGTAATACTCGTTTTCCAGCCTTCAAAGTGCGAGAGCTGTGTTTGCCGCTTAAAATGTCTGGTGACCAACCTTCTGCAGCTTTGTGAAGCAGCCGTTGCAAGGCATTTGTAGGAATGCGAAATCTGTGTCGCCTGCTTATTATCGGGGCCGTTTAGCACATCAGATGTCATTCCAGATTACCGGTTTCATTTCAGTTGGACTGGAAATAAATACAGATCAGTAATAATGTAATGCTGCGTACCTTAAGGTTAAATGTCTGACAAGACAACTAGCGCTAATGGACTGTGACATTTTTCAAGCCATAGGTCTGCCACTACTTGCTGTGTCGGAGTGCAGTGTTTACTCTGCGTTACGATCTATTCAGACACCATTCTTCTCTCTCATGCAAGGTATCTGGCTGCATCTGAATTGCAGAGCAGCCGCCCCCAGTAACAGCAGCGCTTTGCGGGGCCTGACCCGCTCCCAGCAGCGCTGTCAGTGGGACGTGGTTCGGTCCCACATGTCCTGTAAGAGTGCTGTTCGGTGCCTCACAACTTTAAAACATGTTCTGCAGATAAATGTCTGCGAACACAAAGCTCATCGAGGAGCGGATCTGCCGCTGTAACTTCTCTGGGCAGTGTCTCACCGTGCGTGCAGTGCTCTCGATAGAAGTGGCTTGGCATAAGGCAGGGTGACAAAGGCAGCTCTGTGTACCAGATACCTGCTAGGTTCATCCTGCTGCACCACAGTGCTCGTGGCATTTTTTAAGTCAGGCAGATTTAAGGCAGTATCGTGCTGTAATGGGACTTGACTGGCTAGACCGATGAATGTAAGTACACCTGGGTAGCTTCTAATCATGTTTGAATAATACTGTCCTGCATTAGGAGCTCGTTAGAGAAATAGGTAAGGACGAGCCGCTGTGGGCCATTTATTAGGAGAATGTTTCAGTGCCTCCCCCGTAGAAAGGTTCTTTCCACGCACTGAGATGCTTCCCCTGCCTCTCGGGTGTCTGCCTTCCCTGCGTTTCTGCAGGCGCTTATCCATGCCGCTCGTACTGTGCCATGCACTGTGCCGTCCCCTGCTCCGCATCTCGGCGCATCGCCGCCTGTCTCCTTGGGGATGCTGGGGCCGTGCTCCCTGCGGGCAGGGCAGGCTTTCCCCGCCGCCAGCCCCGCCTGCGGCCGGTGCCGAGCTCCGGGAGGGCTCCAGCGCCCGCCGGGCCGCCTTACAGCGCTGTGGTGCTGGGCCCCGGCCCGCCGGCGGCCCCGCTCGGCGCTGCGACCGCCCCGACCGCCCGGTCCCCCCGCGTCCCCCCGCGGCTCGGGGCCGGGGCCGGGGGCGGGCGCAGGGGGCGGCGCTGCGGGGCTGGTCCCGGCCCGGCTGGGCTCGGCTCGCCCCGTGCCCGCCCCTCGGCGCCGCCAGGGGAGGGGAAGCAGCGAGCGGCGTAAACAAGGCGGGGGCCGGGGCAGGCGGGCGGCGCTCACATGGAGCCTCATCTGGGCCGCGGGATGGCGGCGCGGCGCGGCTCTGCCTCTGCGCTGGCAGCCGGCGGCGGCTGCTGCTGAGGCGGCTCTCGCCCGGGGCCCGGCCCGGCCCGGCCCGCCTCCTGCCCGCCTCCTCCCCGCTCCGCTCCGCTCCTCGCCGCTCCGCTCCGCGCCCCGCCGCTTCGCCCCTGACAAATGATGTGTTTTGTGCTCGCCGCGATGAAAGGTAAAGGTAGGCGCTGCCCCGGCACGGCCCCGGGCTCGCTCGAGTCGCGGCCCCCCCCCGCAGCTCCCGGGGGGAGAAGGAAGGGGCTCGGCTCGGCTCGGCGCGGGGCAGGGGGAGCTGGCCGAGCGGCACCCGGGGACAGGCGGTGCGGCGTCTGCGGGGAGAGCTGCTCGGCCCTGGAGGGCTTTGCGACCGAAGGGGAATGACAGCTGCTGAGCGGGGTGCGCAGCCCTCCCCTCTCCCTGCTCTCCGCCGCCAGCCCTCACGAGGGGCGATGCCGGACTGAGAGCCGAGCAAGTTTTCGATGAGGAAGCCGAAGAGCAGCGGTGTGTGCCCAGTCCCTGCCGTGTCCAAATAAAATTGTGCCGGTGGTATAGATTTGCACTACAGCGTTTTAAAGTATTACTTGTATTTAAAAAAAAATCTTAAAACAGTAGTTGTCATATTTAGCGAGGGTATTCTTCCACAGTAATCTCCAAAGAGCATCGCTGCTGACGTTTGAATGTAACGCTCTGACCGAAACTCACGATCTATTCCTTTTAAATTATTTCCATGAGTTGCATAGGTATTTTTTTTTCTGAAGTTTCTCCTTTTCGTGAAATATGTACGTGAAAAAGAAGGTTAAACCCTGCATCGCTGAGAACCTGCTTCCTTTTTTTTTCCCTCTTTGCAAGAGCAGCAGGCAGTGCGGACCGATAGCAGTGCAGCGTTTGAAGCAGGGTAATTTTCAATTAGTGGGCTTCCTTTGCTTCTCGGAGGGAGCCAGAGTGAACAAAAAGAAAAGCACTATATTCATTAATCATTAGTTCTGCTGCATGTATTTGGCAAGAAGTTATAATTGGGTTGGTTCAAATACTCGCATCTGAAACAAAAGAAAATGTTTTTTTTTTTTTTTTAAGTGTGAACTCCATGGCCATTCTAGCAGTCCCTTAGAATTTTACATATAACAGATAGCACGGTTTGCTAGCATCTCCCTCGTAAGCCTGCCTCAACCATATAATCTAAAAAACTATTTTTATTTTTTATTTTTTTAAGTACACCAGTTTTAAAGAGAATCAGAGTATAATCGCTTTGTATGCTTTTGGACAGAGGCATGAGGCGGTATTGTAAAAGAGCAAGAAGCTGATTTTCAGCAACTCACCTTTGAAGTAATCTTTTTCTATTCTTTTGGGAGTTTCATATAAAGCAATTCCCATACTGATGTAAAACCTTGTCAGAGCCCATATTTTGGATTTTCAAGTGTAATTTGGAACAGCTTTATTGTGAAGTCATTTAGGGCTTTGTCCTTGTTACAAAATGCTTCTACAGTAAATTTCATTCGTATTTCGTTCCACTTAATTTTCTAGTGCATTGAAAAACTTTCTTGTTTCTTATGTTTTCCTTAATTTGCTGGATAGAGTTCAGCTGAAGGAAATGTGTTGTCATTTGTCTTGAAGTGACCTCTGACTTCCATGAAATAATAGATCAACAATTTTGTTATTTGAGAGACAGACTAGAAGGGTAGGGAATCCAGTTTTATATAAGCTCAAATGCACAAGGGAAAAATGCAAGATGCATAGGTGAATTTAATATTTTATTTATTCTTGATGCTGAAATGGCATCTTTTGGCTCTTCTAAGCTTTTACGGTTGGTGTGTAGGTAAAGTACAGAAAATTATGGTCTGCAGAACGATAATGAGATTTTTGTATTGTTTTCTTTTTTCAAGCAAAAAAGAAGAGTATTCATTTCTCTTCAGTTACTTTCAAGGTACCCTGAATGGGTACCATGTGAAATGAATTCTGAATCGCAATTTTTTTACGCAACATAATGTTCCGTCAAACATGCCTGCTTTCATGTTAGAAAATACTCAGGTTTTCAGACTATATACAGGTTTGAACGAGTGAAAATTTTGGTCAGCTGGGCTGGTGTGCTCCAAGAGCTGGGAAGCGAAGAGCAGTCCAGTGAGGAGGCGGGAGGTGCCGGTGAAGCAGGCAGCGTGATAGGAAATGGCACTTCATGGTTTCGGGCAGAAAAGAAAGGCGTTTTTTTCTCTGTTTCTAAGAAAATAGGCAGTGGTGAAGCATCACAGTTCAAAAAGCTTGTGCAAATATTTTTATCTTTAAAAATTGTTTACTAACTATTACAATTCTGCCTAGAGGATTCAGGAAACCTTGTGTTGTTCATTTATATACATCCAGGCCAGACTTAACTGGGTGAAGGTTTTAAGGGGGAGTGCAATTTCTGTGCTTGACCACTGAAAGTTTGCAAAGAAATCAGATAATTTTGCTAACATATGCATTGGTACAGACCTTATTCCTGCAAGTCTTCTCGGGGAGAAGCTTCAAGGTTGATTTGAAGGAGAACGGAACTAAAGGCGGTGAATCGGTGAGCAAATATTCTGCACTGGAGTAAAAACAAGTGGATTAGGTTATCGTGCCAGTACATAACTCGAGGTGAGCCCAAGACAGAGAGAGCTAGTCAGAAACTTGTATTTTACACGTTTTTGGCACCTAGTTTCTAGGGGGACTGACGGGAAGCAGGCCTGGGAGTGGTGAGAGCTGAAGTACTTGGCCTGTACAGTCATCAGGCCACAACAGTTTTCACTGTGATGAATTAATAAAGTACAGAAAGAAATGTAGCAATGGTTTTGCAGTCCTTTAAATGGACATTTCTAAATGGCGATCTGTGGGACGTAAGGCATGAATCCTCTGTGCTTTTTCTACAGGGTATGTTTACTGTTAAGATAGAAGTGCGTGACCTGAGCTACTAAATTCTGACCTGTGCTGTGTTGGTATCATAGAATCATAGAATATCCTGAGTTGGAAGGGACCCTTAAGGATCATCAAGTCCAACTCTTGACACCGCACAGGTCGACCCAAAAGTTCAGACCATGTGACTATCAATGAAGTTGAATCTGTTGCTGCTTCATGGGCCACATTAGAAGAATTGGTTGTTACCTTGCTGTGGGAAGAATTGTTTAACTTTCCAGGTCTGTGCTTGAACCTTTAGAAATACAGCTTGTTTTCTGACTGATGCTGTTTCTGAAAGAGGGTTTAGGCACTGAAAAAGAACTATTTAAGGAAATAGAACGCGTGGCTTTCCCTATTAGTGCAAATTACTTTCGTATCTTGCTGTATTTTTCCTGGCAGATGAGCAGGGCTGTAGTGCTGAAGGCTGTGAGCTTTTCTCGCGGCGCCCTCCGTGCTCCGTCTCTGCAGAGCCAGCTCGCTTCGAGGCCTAGTGGAGTTTGCAGGGCTGTTTACTGTGGTTGAGCTTTCCTGAGCCTGCCAAGCCTGACCTTTTGACATGTTTTTTGTCATGTTTCTTGGCACTGACCTATCAGCACGTTTGTAATTACTCTCTGCTTTTCACCAGTAAACAACCGTGCATGGGAAAATATCTTGACAGGGGTTTAAAGAAAGTTGCCTCACAAATTGAAGCATGTTTAAATCTGCTTTTGCTCTGGCAGTGTTGAGAGTTAAATCCAATGTAGTAAATACGCTAGTACAGAACTTGGTTGACTAAATATTAACACAGTCTGGCCTTTGGAATTGCTAGCTGAGAGGCTATTTTCTTGCTGCTTTAATTTACTACGGCTGATCTGAATGACTGACTCGTACCTAAGACATTCATTGCGGCACATTCACAGGATACGATTGGTTTGAGGTTTATTGCTGAAATCTACGTTTCTGGCCCTTTGAAAGACTAAAGATTTGCAAGTAAAAAGAGGAAATCTGTCTTTATGTCTCACTCTGTGATAATCAAAGGCAGTTGCATGCTCTGTACAAGTCTCGGTTGGGGACATTCTTTCAAGTATGGAGAATCTGCATGTCCTGTTTAAGTCAGTGATAACTGGGTGCTGAACACCTCACTAGGTCAAACTTCAAACTTCTGTACAGCTCTTGCCTAGCTGAAACGGCAAGCCTGTTCCGCCTGGCTGGCAATACGATCTCACAAATAATTCTTCCAGGCCAGTTCTGAATAAATAGGACAAAGCCGCAGTGACCTGCAGACACCATGTGAAGACTAATGTACCCTTAAAAAAATAAAATAAAATCCTGAAGGGGTGAGGCTTTACAGGTAGGCAGGCAGGAATCACTGAATGGACTTTTGGGGTGCGAGTTCTGCACAAACACAAAAGCTTGCCCCTGTTTGGCTGGGGGGGAGGTGGCAGTGGGTTCAGCATGCCAGACAGGGTGATGGCCTGCAGCCGTGCTTGGCTCTGCCTGCTGGAGGTGAATGTGTGTATTGGCATTTATTTGCTCTGGGAAAAGTGTCTGGAGACCCCAGCCAAGCACTGAGTCCTTTTTATATCAAGTTTTTCACCAGCATCTATGAAAAAGATGGTGTTCTTTTCTTATTCCCTGTTGTAGAGATCATTGTGTGTTCATGGGTTTTTGAGGCCTATGTAGCACCAAATTTTAACCTGAAGGGTTTTTAAATCTTCCTTACTGCTTCTCTTGCCTACAGTACGCTGTAGAAATGGTAACTATCATGTACTAATTACTGGCAGGGTTGCAAGTATTTCATCTTCACTGCACAAGAGAACTCTAAATTGGTATATTTGTTTCTAAACTGTATATTGCTAAATCAAAACTGTCAAACCTTTGTGTCTCCCATGAATAGGTACATGCAACTTTGCCTGACTTTGCAATTCTGTATCTACTATTAAAGGAAGTGGAGATGCAGTGTGTTGTTTTTTTTTTACACATTCCCACGAGATAAGTTGTTGTAGTGTGCAAAATAACTGCATGTAACAAAAATTAGTAAAGACTAGTCAGACTTGATACGTTTTAGCATATGTTGCTCTTTTTTCATTTGCAATAAGAGAAAAAGAAATATTCACCTTATTGTATTTATCTATGAGCAGTAATTTGCAGTTAGAGCTGATAACTCCGAAGATCAAACGGCCGGTAGTTCTCTCCTTTCATGAGTTGTCTTTTCGTTGAGGACTGATATCTAAGGGATATGCATATAAGTAATGGTGCAGAAACTCTCTTCTTTGCCTCTTGTTCTTTTTTGAAGATCAGTTTTCCTTGGTTTTGCAATAAACAGTAAATGGGGAAGGGGAGGATTCTGTTCTCCAGAACAGCTGTGTTATGAGAAAAAGGTGACTATATGGTGCAGAGCTCTTTGCTCATTAGATGAAAAAGATACACAGACTGAAAAATGTAAGCAGAAAGCCTTATTAGGGGTCCTGGCAGATGAATGCTTCTTATGCTGCACGCTGTTTTAAAGGGAGATTTGCCCGTGATTAATCAAGTCTTTCGTTTGCCCTGTGTTTTGTTTTTCTTCCAGTTTTCTCGCTAGAGGCATTTAGGCTAAAGAAGTTCTACAAAGTACAGGTTGGCACGCTGGGTGCAGTTTCAGGCTGCTCCCCAGTTGGCTGTGCCTTCTGTCGAGAACACCAGGGGATGACTCAGGACGGCGGTGACTCATGGGGTGTCGCAGTGCTCCCCTCTTCAGAGCGTGGGGGAGCTGCAGTCCCAAGCCCACTGACAGCTGGCAGGCTTTGCACAAGCCAGTGCGTTGCAACAAGCCCCTTGCAGTGCCTGCGCTCTGCGCTGAGGTTGTGTCTGCACAGGTTCCCAGACAGGCTCCCATTTTCATGGAGCAGTCAGCATTTGTTCCCTTTTCCTTCTTGGTGGCACGGGAAGCCAAAGCCTTCATGCTGATGGGAAGGAGCAAGGGGATATCCCAGAAAATCTGAGCCCGGTTTTAGTAAATCACAGAGAATCTGCTCCATCCTGCTGCCCTCGCTTTATGCACGTGTACTCTCAGCTTAAAAGCACAAAGCTGGGACTAGGTTGTTAGCTGTGGAGGTGCAGTCTCTGAGGCAGCTGATGTTCTTTTTGCTCCTGGGCTGCAGCCTGATGTGAGAGCACTCCCATCAGAGTCACAAGTGTAAGGGCATCCCCAAGAAGTTGGGGGGCTCCACAGCAGTGCTGGAGGGGGTGGGTTGGCCTGCTGCCCTCACCATTAACGTAGCCCATTTATCCTCTGCTGTCCATGAGTGCAGCTGGGTGCAGTTTGTCTCGGTGTCACCGTGCAGTGGTCAGCAGCACCCGCAGCTGACACCGTTTGACGTGCAGCCTGGCTCCGCAGCACTTACACAGTTGACTTCAGCCATGTCTTGATTTCGCTTCAGCTTTTTGTTTCTTTTCCTTCATGGCGGAGACTGATGCAGTACCCGTAGCTTGTGGCTCTCCTGTTTTCGTGGATACAGCCTTTGGGCCTTTTGTCATGCTGCATATGTAGCCATCTAGGCTAAAATCAGTGTTGAGAGGTATAATCATCCTGGCTTTCATTTTAAGAGCATTTATCTCTAAGGTTAATTAAAGCTACTTGAATGTAAATAAGGCTAACCTCTTCACTTCTGAACAATGCAAATAGAATAGTCAGCATACTTACAGGGTATCAGCCATGTAATTATTGTGTAATATTTGTGTTCTTTGAAATGCCATGGTATTTATTGCCATTGAATCCTGGTACAAGGCCTTCATACAGCCAACTGGATGGCTCTTTATTTGCGCACTTTGGAAGAAGTTGATCATTCTGCAGTGGGGGGGAGATAAAAGCGATGTTGAATTTTTACATAGAGAGATGCTCTGCTGTTACCAAGGGTTTTTCAGAGGGTGTTCTTTCAAACTAAGGTGACCACAACCTGGAGTTTTGCCTGGCTGACAGCGTACTGCTGGCTGTATTCCTGCATGCCAGGATTGCTTTTTGCTGGCTCCAGGTGGTGCTCGCCAGAGGTGTTGCAGGCACCTCGCCCTACAGAGCGTGAACAGCAGGGGAGGGCAGGGTGTGTTTGGGCCTCTTGCCACCTTTGCTCACACCTAGAACATACAAGAGAATACTTTCTGTACTGTGGACTAAAAAAAAAAAATCAGGAGAAGGCCCTTGTATTTGCACTTGCTTTCTTCTACAATATGCTGTTTGTTTAGTACTCTTAAACCAGTATAGAGTTTGTTATTCTTGCTGCTGCTTTGTAAACTGCAAGCAGCAGAAGCCCATGGAAGGATGCAGTATGGCCACGGCTTCTGACTTCCATTTTGGGCAGAATTGTCGTAGTTCCAAATGCTAATTTCTGGACAGATTAAACAGGACAGTGGGAATAGGGTGGTATGCAGACCCTCCACTACAGTTTGAAAGGGTGTTTGCAATACTGAATTTACATCTCTTTCTCCAAAGCACAGTGAGAGTCAAGATTAACTCAGCAATTTTCTCTCGTCACCCAAGAACCATTTTCTGTTTAAGACCCAGTACAATTTGCATGATCCAATTAGAAATCAAGTTCTCATTGCATGTGGCATTAATTAACATCTGTGAGACTTAACATCAGTGGTCTTAGGCCCAGTTAACCCATAGCACAGTATCAACTCCTAAAACTTCTGTGAGATGATGTTTACTTGTTCCTTAATTTTGAGGAGAGGAGCACTCTTTTGCCCAGCCTTCTGTGCCCAGTCCTGTGCCTACTTGAAGGGTCATTTATCTTCCCCTCATCCCAAAAGGATGCTAAATTCTAAGCCCCAGGTGTTCTTTGCCTGAAGCTGGTAGTCCAAGTAGAGCATAGACAGCCCGGGAAAAGCACTCCCTTGTCATCAGAATATTTGGAGCTTCCTCTCTGTGCATTTCTACATTTGCATCCTTTACTTGTGACTTGCATTTGAATGATCTGAATTGCTCTACTAGTTGAAAGGAGCAGCAGTAGCTGCTCACTTCCTATATCAACTGTAATGTTACTCATAATGGGTGTGCTTTTCCATTCAGCTAAATTAATTAGCTCATCTTTGTCTGTGTTTGATTTGGCAGAGTGGTTATTGTGGGAAAACACATTTTCTAGTTAATTTATAGTGATTGCTTCAAGCTCAATTTGGGAATTAATAAATCCATCTTCTGCACTGCGCAAAGCTGTTTATTGTAGATTTCCACCATTTTTCCCTTGTTGGACTAGGTTTTTCTAGTTTACTTCAGAAACATCTGTGTGTTGGGTGCTGTATTACTAAGAAATTTTGGTGAGCATAAATGTCAGCGGAGCTACTCTTCGGTACGAGGCCTGGTATCTGGGGCCGGGGCGCCCTGGTGCTTTGGAGGTGTGTTTTGAAACCTCACTGCAGCAGCACATCATGCTCCACCACACGAGAGGGGCAAACTGCTGGTGATCAGCTGGAGAAGCTGAGCTTATGCTCAGCGTTGTTTTCCTTCGGAGGGACACTCCCTGCAATTGTGGGATTGACAGAGATGTATTGTATTAGGCTTTGGGTAGAGTTTTTCTTGTACTGTGGGTACATTATTGAATTAAAAGAAGCATTTGCTTAAAATATGAGTGCATCAGGATGTTTATGACTGCTGGATAGATTCTTGTATCAACAGATAATAAAAAAAACAGACAGGTTAATTAAAGAGCCATAGATCTTTCATTTGAGAAACCTCATATACATAGGCGCCTTCTGGATGGCTGCGGAAGCGGGTGCGGCGCGTTCTCCCTCCCGGCACTTCGCAGCCAGAGCAGCAGCTCCGCAGGGCGCCCGGGCAGGCAGCACCCTGGGCAGGCGTGGGGCTGGGGCCCAGAGGCAGGAGCTGAAGGCAGATTGTTTTCCTGTCTCCTTATCTGCTGCCTCCTGCACGGGATGCACTGTTGGCAATTTTAAGTGCAGCCTCTCCGTAACATAAGCAGCATTTCACTCTTGTTTTTCGTGGTGGGCTGTCTTGCTGCATGTTGGTCGAGTCTAGGTGAGTGCTGAGAGCTTACCTTTTGCCTGGACCTGAAACGGCCCTGAGAATGTGACGTTTCCAGTCTTGCTAAGGTTGGCTCTACTTAACCCTATTTCCTAAAAACCTGCAGGTATCTGTCAGAAGAAGCTGGCAGCTCCTGGTCAGGAAGGTGAATCGCAGCAGCTGGCTGCCTGGCATAGCTGCTGCCGGGGCGCTGCTTCCTTTGAGCGCCTCCAGCTCTGAGCACAACGGTTCTGTTCCTGAGCTGCGAGATAGTTTGGGATACTGGGAATCACTGTCTGTGACAAACCTTCCTTTGAATAATCCTATTTTTCTTTCACACTAAAAATGTTTCTTCACTTTACATTTTTAACTGGAGATGAAAGTGTGTGAAGTAGTGCATTTCTGTGGCTAGAACACTGGCCCCAGAAGTAGTACTGGTTTAGTGGTGGAAACATAGAGCTCAGTATGGGGGAAACTTCCCCTCCTTACTGTCACTGTCCCAAAATACTCTGATTTTCTTCCGATATTTGCCCTCCCAACCACACTGTTTATACTTGCAGAAGTGAAAAATAGCCAAACCTAAAGGTCACTCTAAAGCAGAGACCTTTTGAATGGCAAAATCTCACTCCAAAGGATTTCTGTTGTTATGGTTGATTTAAAAGCCCTCACAAAAGAGCTTTGGGATGGAAACTCTTGTATGTCTCACAGGGACAGCTCTAGTGTGTACTGGTGGTAAACTTGCACTTCATAGCATGTTTTTTCTGCCCACATTGATTAGAGTTTTGTAACAGAAGTCACTAGCTTTGTAATTTAATCTGCCTTTGTATTGTCAGATCTAAAATTTAGTGTCTGCTCTCTGCAGTATGAATGTTGTTATGACGACTGAGTAGAGCCTGAACGAGAAGATCCTGACGAAGAAAAACCATGAGAACTGGCTATGTAAAACATGCTGATACACTTGTTAAGAAGTGATGAAGCACGCAGCTCCAATGTCAGTTGGCATTAGGTGTTTGATGAGATCCTAATAAACTGCTATTGGTGCTTTTTACTGGCTGAACATGGCTCTAGCTCAGACCTGAATTGTCTAAAAGTAAGTGAGTAAATGCATACTTGACTAGTTAATTATATTTTGTTAAATGCATTCAGATATATTAGCTCCTGCTTGCATTAATTTGTAATACTTGAAAAACATGATTGGATTTTGGTTTCCAATGAAGTTATCGTTCCAAAAGAGTAGCGCAGTTATTGTGGAAATTCTGAAAATGAGTTACTGAGAAATCTGACTCATAAAGTAAGTGCCTTGTGAAATTTGAATGTTTAGAAGGGAAAATGACTGGCAGCTGCTCTTGTAAGCATGCTAGTTACAATAAAGTATAAAAGTTCAACATCAAAGAGATCACTGCTTAGTTTGTGGCAGACTTGTACATCAAAGAGCAAATACAGGACAAAAGGAACTGTAGAGATACAGTTCAGCCTTGCAGACAGGTCCCCGTGGAATGCTAGAGAGAGCTGCTTTCATAATGTGGAAATTATCTCTGGCACATCTTCATTTCTGATTTGGGGACTAGGTAAGGTGGAGAATTCAAAGCAGTCTTTCAGAGTCCAGTCTTGCCAACATACTTGGTATGAGCGTCTGAGCTTACGTGATGTCAGCCGCGCAGTTTCTGTGTGCGCTGTGACTCAAGTGTATAAACACGGTCGACAGATTGGCAGTATGCTTACAACACCACGGTCTCATTGGTTGGAGGGAGGATGGGCAAAAGTTGTACAAATGCAGAAATGAAGCTAAGTGTCTGCTTCTGGAATAGTTTTTTATGTTGTTATACCTGTGGTCAGATACTGGATCATGTCGCCCTAAGAGGCTGTAGAGTCTCCATCCTTGGGGATATTCAAACCTCGACTGTTCAGAACCCTGAGCTGTGGTGGATCCTGCTTTGGCAGGGGCCACACCAAGCAGCCTCCAAAGGTTTCTTCCAACATAAACTCTTCTGTGATTCTGTAAGAATAACACTTTTATGTTAAGGCAGCCATCTACCTATATTTCTAGTTAAGACTACTCCTAATACAAGACATGATTTAGCCAAAAATGTGACCAGCTCCTACATAGTGGAAGTCCATGCAATATATTTTTGTAGTTGTTTTAATCTTTTCTGAACTTCTGCAACATGGAAGAGAGATGTGATTTTGTGGATTCAGGCTTTTCATAGCTAGTGTATTAAAACACTAATACCTGAAGTCTCCCTTAAATCAAGGTGAAAGTTTGTGATTTTCTACCTTTAGAACAAAGAAAAGAAATAATGGCCATCTAGAGCACACCTACTGTGTCTGAGCAAGGCAGGGTCTGAGGAATTTGTCACAGAAAATGGTTTGACCACCATTGACCAATTGCGATAGTATTGTGTTAAAGTTAGCGGAGGTTTTGCGATGAATCTGAATGCATGTTTTAATACTACAGTGAAAAGTAGGTCACGTCAGTTCTTCAGCTCCAGCCTTTCTTTTTCATTTGTGTTTCTTGTCTATATGTGCTGACTGCTTATGTGGTGTAAAAATGTTAATCATGAAATCCAGACTAAATCTGAATTCTCTGAAGTTCGAGTTTGCTTGGATCAACAATTTTAATACCAATTTCATCTTTTATGGAAATAGTGTTGTCAGCAGACTCTGATTTCTTTTATTGCAGAACTAATAATACTTACAATCTCAGGGAATCATTAGGAAATACAAAGGGTTTCTGTTAAAAACCCTAGAGAAACCTGATTAGGCATACTCCTGTATAATTAATTGATGTGCTACTACACTAAGTGAAGTAGTGCATCAGTAAACAGAAGTCACAATGTAAGAGGCTAAGAAGAACTGCTGGGAATTGTGTAAAGACATCAAGGCTCAAAAAGAACAATTCGGGCACCTCAAGAGAAACCTGCGTTTGCATTTTTTGGAAGGACAAAAAGTTCTCCATAAGGCCATGAAAGAGGGAGCTGGGAAGGCTCATGCTTATGATTAGCACTGCCTCTTGCCAATGAAACAGTTGTAAACAAGTTCGATATTACCATTCGCAGTATTCCCCAATGCCTTTGGATTGGTGTTATTTAATGTTTTGATCAGTCCATGGACCAAGCATACATATTCGTACGTTTTTAAATCAGCATCAGGTTAAGTGTTCTTAAAATGACCCTTTTGTTAATACAGTGATTTAAAAATATATTTTTAATAAGCAAGTTGCCATGTGAAATATAAAATGGGTTATTGATTTGTACCACTGTTTCTTGTTTGCTTTGAGACCATGAAGAAATTACAAGTATCCTGTCGTATTCTCTTCGGAAAAGTCGGGGTCTTCTATAACGCTACTGTAGAGAGGAGCTGCAGTGGCTGTGTATGTACAGACATCGTGCAGATCTGATGATACATAGGTGAACTACTCCTATGAAAACACATTCAAAACCTTGTATCAAATTCTTTTCTGTCCCCCCATTGATTGCATGACTGTTGCCCAACTAAAGGCTTCTACCCTGGGAGACTATGCACACAGCAACAAGTAGCAGTGGCCAGGAAGGAAGAAGAAAATAGTGCCACCAGCATCCCTGATTTCGAGAAATTAGTTCTTAGTGATTTGAGAGGTGTTGCATGGAAAAACAAGTTTCTATTTTTCTGTTTCGAGAAAAAATATATCCTAAGTATATTTAGGGAGGCCTATTTCTCTCTCTGTTGCCTCACTCTGTTGATAGGGAGAAATGAGCCGTATTTGTAGAGCTTTACCAGCTAAGTGGCTTTACTTGAGCCCCACAAGGTGCTTGAGCACTTCTAATAGCACTGATCATTTCTGTACACAAGGGCATCGGGGAGAGCTGAGGGTGCTCCACACTCTGAAATTGAGACTTTGCTGAGGAACTGTAATAATTGTTTGTAAACAGTAACCATTACTCTCAAGTAAATGTGATGATTGTGTGTACCCTGTGATGAGGAATTAACAGCAGAGGTGTTTGTACTGTGCTGTTACAAGAAGGTGGAGTTTTCTTCGTTCAGTTATGTCAAGTCCTGACCTGCTAGCTGGCATGGAGTATGTTTGGAAGAGTCAAGAGCTTTACATTGTAGAAAGGCTAATCAAATGAATTCAATGTATGTGCTGAATTGGAGGAACTTTTAAAAGAATCTACTTTTGAATTAAAAAAAATAAGTCTTTAGAGACTGTCTTTCCCACCTTTAAAATACCTGAACTGTCAAGTTAATAGCTTGTTATTTCAGAGAGCTTGTACATGGGGAGAGTTGCCAACAACAAAGTCAAAAATCCCAAAATGAAATCCTTGAATACTTTCTTTTTTTTTTTTCTGGTTTTGGATTGAGCTGAAATATTTCTTAGGGAAGTGCTGGCAAAAAAAATGATGCAGGATTATGTTACTTAACTTCTCTTGTTGGATTGTTGCCATGCTATTAGAGATTTGGAAACTATTCTAAGTTCAGATTTTGTATCAGCAACGGATGGGATCTCTACACAGATGAATATTCAAAATTGTCAGAATGCACAGGTGGTCAGGTTGTTTCCTCAGAGGCTAAAGGTAAAGCTCTAGGGACATGTCTAAAGCTGGCATAAATCTATGTATCTCATATGAAGAGCACTGCTGTGCATTATTTCTACATTTGAGCAAGTTTTTTTTTAGCCAAGCGTATTTTCATTGGTGAAAGTTTTACAGTTTTTGAGGACTCTTATCTACTTCTAGTGTAAAAGCACCTTCATAATTGAAATTACATAGCATGACTTCAAATATAATCACCAAGTATAATGTGGGAGAATAATTATAATTAATTCCAGTGTTCAGAAAATGCTTTCAAATTTGTATTAAGCTGAATCTCAAAATTGTTATCACTTTGGAAAATGTTCCGAGTCTGCAAACATCTCAGTAAAAAGTCTTTTTCACAAAGGGCTACTTTGGTTCAGCTACCTAAGAGATTTATCCAAGGAGCAAAACCCAGTTTGCTTGCTGCTAATCTGGTGCTTTGCAAACAAGATTTTTTTTTTTTTCTTGTTTTTCAGAAATGTAGGCAGATATACAATGGAATAGTTTCTTCCCATAAGTAATTAATCCCATTGTAAACAATGTCAGTAGCATGTAATCTTGAGACTTGTTTAGTTTTAAATATCTACTGTGGGTTTTTTTGAAAATAATGTCATGTCCCTAGCATTTTGAACTCATTCACAACTCATGCTAATAGAACTGGAAAAATTATTCCAAACCTACGCACTATTAGGTGTTTAACTTTCTTTTCAAGACTTGGTTGTTGTACCAAGTTTGTCCAAAGGAAGAAGTTATCCTTCATCTTGACATGTAGCAAGCTGCTGCAAGGCTGGTGTGGCAGATCCTGTTTGTATTTCTCTTCACATTAGTGGAGCACCTTGTATGCATCAAATGCACAGGTCATCCTTGTCACTGAGTGCAGGCTGGCTGAGCTTCTTCTGTACAGGACCTTTGTGATAACATTGCAGAAATATTCCTGCTTTTAATATGGGCCAGTAAGGAAATCAGGTCTCTCAGTGAAGCTGTGCTTATTGCTGCTATTTGAAATGATATTCTTTCCATGCTGAGCTCAGCCATTTGAACAACCTGATCAAAGAAAGTTTAGCATGGCCTGGAAGAATAAAAATTTTTGCCATTAAAAGAAAAAAAGTGTAGATACTGTGTTGTTTTTCAGGGGAGACGCTGTAGAGTAACTATACCCAGTGAGAAATGGAAGGGCTGTATGATTAAAGAGAAAATACATGTAGCAGAGAAGGAATTTAAATAAGCACGTATTGGTTTCCCTGTGTGCTAATTCCATCACAATAGTTCCAAGTACATTGTTCAGTTGAATTAAACAACCCACCTAAATATTTTCAGGCATTGTTCATTAACAATAACTGTTTTTAATGTCAGAGAGGGTAAATTAAGTTGGTTACACAATTTATCAGACACTGCTAAATATTGTGGATGTTATTAAGTAACCAACAGCAAGTCTGGCAATGTATTAAATCTCAAGGCATTGCATAAATAGTCCCAGATGAGAGAAATAATCTCCAGTTCAGAAGGTAAGTATCCAGTCTGGTGTTTGCACGGCTGTCCTGCTGTCATCTGAAACAGGGCCGAGCCAGGCAGCCGTGCTCTGTTCATTTATTGGCGAAATTTTGCCCTACCCTCCGCAAAAGCCAGCCTAAACAGGCTTTGTGTTGGAAGCTGTTAGGACCAGAGCAGGCTGACATCTACCCCAAACCAGAGGACACAGGACAGATCTCAGTGCTCTTCAGCTCCCCAAACAGCCTGTAGCAGTCACAGTTATGTCTTTCAAGTCCTTTCCAAATGATCTGATATTAAGCTGGTAAAGCGCTTACATCTGGTAGAAGTTACACATGTAATAGCTGTCTGCCCACAGTTCTTATGAGCCCAGGCTTTTTCTCCTGTGGGGCAGATTTTACCTTTACCCACCTGTTCTCTGTGTAAAGCACGGCTATTACACCTTCTTCCCAAAGGTGCTGTTGGAGAACAGCAGCTCCTCACCAGGAAAAGGGGGCATAGCACTTTGGTGTTTAGATTCGGGTAGTGTTTCACTTGCTGGATTTAGTGAGCTATCCTTGTTTTGTTGATGAAGCCAAACAGCACCTCGGAGTAACACTAGCAGTACTATCCAGATAAATTCTTCCTTTTCTTCTTCCTCACTTGTTCTTACTACCTGCTCTAAACAAATCTTCATGTATTTTTTTTTTAATTAAAACATTTTTTTCCCTGCAGTGAATCTGTCAGACAAAATAAATTGACATGTCATTTAATAACTTTGTGGTTTGCAGTTTTTTCTCCTTGTTTTAAGTTGATGCAGAAAGCATTTTTGATGCTGTTACACTGTGATGGATAAAAAACTGCACTGACTTTTGTTCAGGAGAGGGAAGAGAGAATCTTTCTTTCAAGGGCTGTAGATCAATTGGTGTCTTACAGAAGTAATACCATGAAAGAAGGGAAGAACTCCTCTTTGATACTCAAGTATTTCTATTCCAGTTGGTACAATAATGGGCTTTTTGAATTAAAGGTTTCCTAAAGCTTGTATCTGTTTCAGAGTACTGACAGCTGAAGCTCACTAGCTGAGCCAAAATTTATGTTTATCCAAGCCTGTTAAAATCAGAATTTGTGTTGACTGGACTAATGTCTAAGCTTTAATACCACTTTTATATAGAAGGCTGCTATTCAAATGTTCAGTGAAGTTCTTTACAATATGCCTTTGAGTTATGATTTATAACTGGATTCGTACGAATAAATGCTTTCAGCCAAATGCTGTTGAACTAATTCTGTTTTGAAGTCATTAATTATATTTAGCTCATTTAAAAAAAAAAAAAGAGAAAGGCATCAACTAACCCATGTAAAAATGGCAACAGAATTGTTTTGTTAAAAGGCTGTTGGGCCTCTTAAGCTATGCAGAGTGACTTGTTTGTTGGGTTGTTTCTGTTTTTTTGTAATCAAAGAAGTGTGAACAGAAGCTCAATAATGCATTGCTATACTGCAAAGACAATTCGCTGTTGAACAGGCATTAATACACTTAATGCTTTTTGCTTTTATCGTGTTAAGGTCTTTGGCTTTGCAGTAAGATCTGGCTATGCTGTGAGCCTAATAGATTGGGCAGAATAAAACCATTGTATTTGGTTAGTTAATCCATTAACTTTTGTCAGATTGGTAAATTTTCAAGGTAATTTTCCTCTGATGTATTTTCAATTGAATAATTGGTTTGTTATATTCAGGCAATTTAATGTAAGAGAGAGATGTTACGCCTTTGACGTTTTGTATGCATTGTGTGAAGCTCATGATAAAGTGCTAGCTGATCGTCAGACCTAATATCTAGATGCATCCAAAACACAGTGGATTTTAATGTAATTTTTGTGAGCCTTTGTGAACCTGCTTGTTACACTTGTTAACAGGATTCCTTTTTGACTTTTCTGGAGTTTGAGAAAATACCATAAATCTGGTAAATCCATAAATCCACATAAATGTGGATTGCTGGGGCTTGTGCTTCTCAAACACCCTCCCAACCCCAGTTTCCAAAGCTTCCATTCTGTCAAAAAAAGCAAAACCTCCGAAAGAGTTTTTGACTTCTTAATTTCACCAAGGAGAGTTAATACTGCAAAGACAGAATGGGAAATGAATAGCGTATATGTTTTTAGACTGAAACGTGGTACTGCTGCAATCTCCACCTTTCACCTTGTTTTGGCTATTCAGTTTGGGTGAATGTAAGAATCTGCCTGCTTGGAATTCACATCTCTGTGGGGTTGCAGGGGGCTGCACGCAGTACTGTCATCTTGCTGAGGTGCTGTGTAATTGCCTGATCCTCTTTCCTTTGCTGCCTAGTTCCTCATTTCTTTCATTTCATTTCTTTCATTTCTTCTCCTTCATGTTAACGTTCTTCATCTCTAATTCACTTTCTTGTGTTATTGTTTCACTCTCTTTTGAAAGCAAGCTGCCAGTGCCTTATTTAATCCCTTTATCAGTGCAGTTAGGGGTAACAATGCAACTGTACCTTTTAGTCCCTTTCTAGCTGGCTGTTTCACATCATCATGAAAGAATGAAAGACAGAGCCCTCTAGAACACCTCTGTGCTTTACCTTTCTAATCTTTCATGCTCAACTCTTCAAGAGATCTTTGTTCCTTTAGCAGCCTTCTGGAATAGCTCCAAGTACACCAGAGGATTGTGACAACTGGAAGAAACCAGATTGTCTCCAGATTGTCTTTCGGTTTACCAAAATTCACGTCTGGTCAATAAAGCCACGCTTATCCCTCCCACCTACACTTTTCCCCTGAAAAAAATCTGAATTTCTTATAAACTTTTTGCATTCTGGGCCAGGGTCACCAACAGAGCACCCTCACTGGCAGTGAGTGCAGCTCACTGGCACCCTCAGTAGAACTTAATTCATGCCTGCTTTTCACTTCACTTGGAGAGAAACTGCTGCTTTCAGATTCTGAATGTTAGAGGAAAGAGGCATGGAAATAATGTGCCAAGGCTCCTTTGTAGCTACAATGTCTAATTTTGTGTAACAAGCTCCCTGAATGTATACAAATTATTCTGCTTACACATGTGCTTGGTAACAAATCATCCATAGGATGGATTTTTAGAAGGGGTCAAACCTCTGCTTCGCTCATGCAGTGCTAGGTAGATGTGAGTTTACTAAAATGAGCTAGCAAGAAGCCTGTATGAACTTACTCTTGAACAAGTTGTACAAAACACAGAAGTCATTATCTAAATTACGTATGAGGTATACAAAACCAGAATTATAGTGGAGTGAGTTTGTCAACAACTTTTGGAACTGAAATAGGAAGGGAACAAAGAAAACATGAAGAGACGTTTTCATATTTCCATTACACAGGGATCATATTTCTATTTGAATATACACATTACTTATTTGTATATATACTCTGAGATCTTCATCCAGAACCATGGTTCCTCAGCTCAACCCTAGTGACAGCAGTGAACCTGCTATCTACCTGCCCTTTCCTTGTCTTGCTCCCTGAAGCGGTTATTGAACTGCCACCTTTATCTCAGACAAGAACCTGGTGCTGATAAGCTTTTACTGAAGGCAGCCAGTAGGTGTTGGTTTGCATTATCAGGTTGTTTAGAAAAGTGGTCTCCCAACAGTGTTAATTGCGTACCCCTATCAGAGAATGCAACCCCCAATATATGTATTTTTATTTATAAATTATATATATGTATTACTGTGTTAATATGTACATGATAAAATAAGCACAGGAAGAGAAATTTAAAAAGGATGAGATATAGATGCAGTAATTTATCAGTGGTATAAAAATACTTTCTTCCTGTACCCCAGTGGATTGTCTTGTGCACCCCACTCTGGAAAGGAGTTGGTCATGAGCTATTATTGGTCATTATCAAAGCACACTTGTTTCTTGTTTCATATTTTGTACTCACAATGTCCAGAGCTTGTATGGTAACAAAAAGATTTTTAAAATAACATATCTGGTAGTATTTATATTGTTGGTAGAATGCAATCCGGCAGAACTTGACTAGGGATCCACATGCTGGAAGCATAGATGGATTGGGCTACGTGTTGTAAGGCCCAGCCGTATACCCACTACCTGAGTTTCAGTGGGGGAATTCCTGAAGGTGGCTAGTGAGTTGTAAGACCACTAAATCTACTAAAATCTTTTAGAGAAATCAGTCAGTTATGAATGTCATGAACAATTTTGAATGTCATTTCCGATTTTCACAGATCTGTTGCAGGTTTTTTGGCAAACTACTGACTGATGATAGCATGCGCTTTTCACTTCTCCATGAGAAGCATAATTCAGATGTGAAAAGACTTTGTTTTTTTTTTCTCCTGCCCTCCCCTCCCTTGTCAGTTCTGGCTTTGGAAACAGATGGATGTAGATAGCTGATAGCTGCCATTTAAAAAAAAATCATGTTTATACTTGAGTTTATACCTGTTTTACTTGAGGATATAGCTTGACAATATGTTCTTCTGTTAATTTAGCCCATGTCTCATTTAATTTCTGAAACAAGGACATCTTCAAACACCGTTCTGAAACTCTCTTTTCTACTTGTGGACAATACTGGGAAGTGTATCCTGCACACTGCAAAAATGATTCATTTATCCTTTGCCCTTCTAATAGCTTCATAATTTTTGTCCCTCACAGGACTGTCCTGTGAAGTGCTGACATCAGCCAGTTCATATTGAGTTACTACATCTCTAACAATCCAAAGCTGCATTGAAGTCTAAGTGTGAACATAGCTTCTCTTTTAATTCTAATTAGAGCTAAAAGGAGCATCTGCTTGCACAGTGATCACTATATAAAAATGCTTCTCTGTCACTAACTGGTATGTGACACTTGACCAGGCTGCTTACAGAAACCTGTCACAGTTCTTATGCTTGACCACTGCTTCCCCAGCTGATCAAGTAAATATTTCCTTTCAAACAGTTCTGTGGCCTCTCTTCTCTTTCCTCAATTTCTCAGTTTCCAAAAGACCTTCAAGAAAATGAGAGCTGTCGATTATTGAATCCATTGCTACCTGGTTTCATATTAGCATTTTGTTTCAGTTGAATACAGTGACTGAGGACTACTACTGTCTGTCATCTTTTACATCTGAAATTATAGAAGATTAAAAAAGAAAATAAAAAGAATTTAAGCTAAAATTTAAGTTTAAAATCTTATGACTTCGTGTCTGTACGTATTCTTGCTTCTTTCTTGTTTTGTACTTCTTTTATTAAATACTTGCGGATTGGCAATGCTGTGCGGTAGAACGGTGAGACATAAATATATCATTTGCAGTAGGAATACTGTATGGAATCTCATCCTTGTTTTGCTTGAAAACAAGACTTGATCATCTTGGCCGGGCTGAACAAAGCCAAGACTTAAGGGATATGCATTGCTTTGGCTGCAACTTTATTAACACATTTGGGAACGATGCCCAGCAATAAATCGCACAGCGTGAGTCATCGCTTACTCCTTGATTGTTCCTACCTCTTTGGGAGTGCTGCCATCAGCCTTCCCCCTGCCAGCCTGCTGTCCTCCTGTTGCTGGGCCACACCACCTTCCGTGTGTGCTGGGAGTACAGGGAGACTTGGTGAAAGGAGAGGGTAGTTTCCCCACTGTACCAGATGGTAGGAGCCGTAGCTCCTTTTTCACAGCTTTCTCAGGGAACTACAGCTGGCCTTTACTGGTTTATTTTTCCTCTCCGGCAACGTGACTGTGAGAAACCGTGGGAATGTGTTTAAGACAGGTGCCACCTAGGAGTGGCAAGCCCTGTACCTTCCCACTGCTCTTCCTGGGCAACACCTAATTTCAGAGGATCACTGACATCAGATAAGGGCCCAGGAAGGCTTTGTTTGCATGGGCTCCGTTCAGCTGCTCTCCTCAGTTTTGGGAAGACTTCACATTTTAAGGTCCAAGATGAAATTTGCAGCCCAGTTTGGTAGTGCTCGTCTTCCTGCTCCTCCCACTCAGGCAGTCATGCACATGGAGCCCCAGCTGCCCTGTTATTCCAGATTGTGACTAGTTTCTGTCTGGGAGAGTTACTTGACTCTTTGCTGCTACCTCTGCTTGTAATGCAGAAGAGTATTGGTCAAAAAGTTCCCCCTTGCTAAGCTCACAGAAGTAAGTGCAAAATACCTGAATGTTAAAAAAGATCGGTATTGTTGCCTTACAGGGAGGATTCAGAGCTGTACCATCAATAGCAAAACACTGCTTTGCTGCCCTGGTAGCGTATATTCTGAAAGTGGATGGTTTAATTTCAAAGTGGCATTTCTCCAGTTTCTTTTGGCAAGGAGCACTCCTCTCTGCCCCAGCAGAACTGATTCCAAATTCTGAAAAGTTACGGCTTTGCGTTGGTTGTATTTCCTCTGTAATCACTTAAATTCTTTTTATGTAGGGATGATAAATTACACTGGGTTGGACTAGAATGTAAGCAGGCTGGAGATCTACTGAAGCGTAGTGATGGCAGAGTCCCAGCCATAGATCTGTGTATGAAGGTATGTGGGAAACCCCAGCGGTGCTTTAACTCTGTATTCTGTATTCTAGGACAGAAGCATGAAAGGTCAGACAGGGCCTCCTCCGTTCCATAATACTGTATACAACATGAAGTTGAATGTATGCTTTAGAAAAATAACCATGGTGTTCAGTTGGTCATGAAATCATAGGCAGTCTTTATTTCTGTAAATAAACTTCGCGACAATTTTGGGGCATGCTGAATTTGAATGCCATTAAAGTTGCAACAGAGTTTTTGATGGATTAATTATACCACCTGCGAGTAAACAAAAACAAAGATGAAGCTCACCTGAGCTTTGACTGAGAAATCTGAAAATTGCAGTTTGTTGCATGTGTTCTGGGGATTGTCATGGGCTGCTCTGCCTGCTCGGGTGTTTGTGCTTTAGTGAGAGGTTAATGTTGCTTTATTTGAAATAAAGCAAGTGGATTCACTGGTGCACAGCAAGTGAAAAATCCATTTTTCTGGTATGGATTATGATCTTCAAATCAAAGGCAAAAATGAATATTAACTTCTTGTAACCACTGAGCTTCTATGTTTCAAAGAGAACTCTTAACTTTTCGGTATGTGGGCTAGGCAGTAACTTATGACAGAATTTTGGAGCCAGTTTCTACTGTTGTTTGAAAGCATATTTCAGCTCCTAATTGTACAGTCGCTTTTCAGTGGCTCCTGAGAACCGTAACTACAGATTTCATGAACTATATCCAGTTTTTATCTTTCAGTTTTTATCTTCGTGTGACTATTTGAATCAGTATTTTTTAGAAAATGAGATGAGCTTAAGAAGTTTGATACGTCTGGTTTACATAAAGCATTTAATAGTGAAGACTGAGTTGGTTCATCCTATATCATTAAAAAATAAAATCTTAAGGTTCAAGGTTTAGTCCTTTATTTTAATTTCTTGTCAGCATAGATAGAACAATTATTAATGTTCATTCCTGCTTGTAGTCTATTTCTGGTCAAGCTAACATGAAAGCTCTAATTTATTTTGTTTTATGAGCCAGATTGTAGGCACTGTATAAATACTGGAAAAACATATTATCTACCCCAATTAGCTTATACCTTAAAATCTGTGGTAATCAACATGTTTATTGTAAGACATACGGTATTGTCTTTCCATTCTCCAGCAAATTAGACTTGCGTATGTGTGGCAAATAATGTGTCCAACATTCAACTCTGGTTGCTAACTTAGTAAATATTTCAGAATTCCTCCAAGTCAGTAACATTTTGTCAACATATCTTACATAAATTGTGCTGACAGCTGATGGTGGCATTTCTCTCCAAAGAAAACTAAATGCAGGAGATAGCCTATGTTGTATGAAATCCATACTGCTAAGAAATACATATTCTTTTACAAAGAAGTATATATTCTTAAAAGATATCTTTGTGTAATTCAGTAAGCTTGGTTTTCTTGAATTGTATGCAGATCCTATCATCAGTTCTGGAATGTGCTCTTTCCCTTTTGCCAGGGCTGCCAGACAGAGCCCTCTGATAATCTCTTTATCTATAGGGTTGTCTATAATGTTAATTAGTGAACTCTTTGAAAAACCGGCTTCCACGAGTTAATTTATGCACAAAACATCACTGAAGGTTGTGTTTTACCTGTTTCCCAACTAAGGGACTGAAGTACAGTTTAAGAGACTTGGCTTGGGCCACACAAGAAGCCTGTGTCATAGCCAGGAATCAAGACTCACAATTCATTGCCTAACCACAAGACTTTCAGAAAATAAAATGTTGAACAAAAGCAGATGCAACACTGAGAATTTGAGGCTTGAGTACAGTTTACAGGGTGCTTAACTCTCTGCCCATAAAACTGGAAGGATCTGCTTTGGAAGGCCAATAATGCTTATGCATTCCTAGCGATTTAATTGCAAACTGCCAGACTGCCGAGATTTCAGCCTGCCTGCTATTTCAGTGGTCTTCTGTGCAAATCCAGACAGTACAGGATTTAGTTTTCTACAGATGCTTTTAACCCATTGATGCAACTTTGTAGTAATAATTATTTAGGGCTGATCCCTTGGCGCAGAGGAGAGGAAACAGAATTTCAGTGCAATTCTGTCCACGGATCTTCAGAATGGTCAAACACATATTACAGAATCATAAGGCAGGAGCTAAAATTGTGAGGCTGCTATTTGAAAGCTTTCTTCACTGCACTTTTCCTTATGTTTGTATGTGTTTTTTGAGCACATGCTCTCTAATCTAGCAAGGACATGATAAGCTCTTGAGACATAATAAGCTCAGTAAGACTTGAAACACTGTTTACCTATTGAAGTATTTTCACGGCTTCTATTCCTGTTGGTGTACCCAAGCACTCTGCAGTATTTATCGGATCCTCACGGACAGGAATTCTCCAGTCCTAATGTTCTACAAGTATGAATTGAATTACAGGAGGGCATGGGCCCAGCTCCATGATGCTTTTTAATCCTTTAACTCCTGGTGTTTTCAGTGAGGCCTACGTGTTTTACGGAAGTTAGACACACGCACGACTCGGTGATAGTTATGACTCGCACTGGCTTTCACATGCGATCCTTGTAACAGCACAGGGACTTGAAGTCAGATCGTCTCAATCCTGTGACAGCAGGTCCTGTGTTGGCACGAGGGAAAGAAACGTTTCACATATTCCTCTGAGAGAAGGTAGGAAAATTCAGACTAGGATAGGAAAAAAGGATGTTTTTTTTAACTGCAAGGAAAACAAGCCATTGAAACAACTTCTAAGATCGGAGTGTATTTTCTATGGCTTGATGTCTCCTTGTGTATAACAACAGCAGCTTGAAGCGAGATGCCTTCCAGTATCGCTGGTACATATGTGTGTCTCGGAAAACCCACTAAGCCCACTCGGTGATAGTCCACCATTTATCTTGCACGGAACATGAGATCTGATTATAATGTCACCTGCTGCCTATAGGTTTCTGCTTCTGTAAATTTTTTCTTAGCCTGAGCCCATCACGCTGGTGCTGGAAGCAGTATGTTCACAGAACTTCCCTCAGTCTGAGTAAGCAGACAGGTGGATATTTTCGAACAGGCAGTTGAGTATGGGATTTCTCTTACGGTTAGAAATTCTGGAATTGGGAATATGAGGAAGGGGAATGGGGTACTATCTAGTCTATCCCTGAGTTCTGAACAGCTAAATTAATATATTGGTCAACTATCCTTCCACAGTGCAATTATTTTTTGCACATGGAGAAGACACCTCCCTGAAAATTCCTTGTGACATAAGGTCTCTGACTAAAATTAGGTCATAGCTATTTAATTGTTCAGTTGTCCACCCACAAGGGAGCTACAGAGAGCTCTTTCAATTCCTTGCAATCAAGTAAGTAGCAGTTATTCTCATTTATCCTCTAAGGAAATAGTCCACCAAAAATAATGGGTTGATTCCTTAGCCCCTCCCTGTCACTAATCACTCCTCTCTCTAAGCTACGTATGGACTTGGCCCTCGTCACCAGGGTATCCAAGTACCTCAGTCATTAATTTTCAACTTACAACACTTTGGTGATGTAAGAAAGTGTTGTCCTCATTTCACAGCTGAGGAATTGACACATCAAATAAGTGACTTGCCTGAAGTTTCACAGCAATATTGGACATAGAAACCAGTGACTTATTCATAGACTATTCAGTTTCTTGGAAAACCAGCCTGTGCTCCTCGTCCTTCTGTCTGCTCCCCCTCGCCTCCTCTTCCCGATCTGCAGGCCTAGCAGTTCAGATGTGTGTGTTCCAACCATCCACAGGCGAGCGCTGCCAAACAGACGCACCCCTCCCTTGCGCGAGCACAACAGCATCTCTGCAATCACGTGGGGAATTAAGTCAGGAAACCGATTCAGGGTAAAGTTAATCCGCCAAAGAACAGTTTCAGCGTGAGTCGTTGGCTCGTCTGGCTCACGAGGTGCAGCTGTACAGGCACGGGAGGAGGGGGAGAGGCAGGGGAGGGCAGTGCCTTTCAGTGGCTGAAAATCGATGCTGGTGCGTGGCTTGCGGAGCTGGTGTGGTGGGGTTGTGTGCTCCTGTCCCTGGTGGGAATAGAAACAAAATCAAAGCCTTAAGTCAATTTGGTTCTAGTTTCTTCTTTTGAGTGTAGATTGTGAATGTGGGATTTTCACCATGTCTGTAGAGCCTCCCCACAGCACGGTGAAGGGGCAGCTGGGAAGTGTGGAGTTCGGCAAAGCTGTGGATGTGTTCTCGTGACGATATTTTAGTTGTTACCCACACGGCAAGTTTTTCTTGTGTGGCTGCTATCATTAAAAATGTTTGACTCTATATAAACATTTTCTGCTCAAAAGTCAACAATTTCTGAAGAGTTATGAATGCAGCTGGGGAAGGTCACTATTACCAGGATAAGTACATTTATGAAGGGAATTACATAATGTCAGTGTTGCAGCTTACTACCACATCTCTCGCCTTGCGACACCTGGACCTACGTCAGCTCATGTTACCTTCCCTGTCTATTGTGAGTGGTTCCTCAGAAAACAAGACAAATCAAAATGGTGTATGCTGGGGGGGGAAGGATGTTGGTCTTTAGCTGCAGATTATCTCCAGATTTCTGCTGTGACTTCTCATGTGAGAGTCATGCATACACGTAGAATGCCTTGTTTTGCTGTTCCCACTCCCAAAAGTGCTGTTGAGAGAGCTTCCAAATTGCTCTGCTGAGGTGTGCTTTTAGCTTTCAAAATAAAGCACGTATATCAGAATTCCAGAAAACTTCAAGTAGGGACCTCGGCATGCTAATAAGTTGCTTGCTGACAACTAAGGAAAGAAAGATGACAGTAACAAACACTGAGAAGTAGCATAAGAGAAACATAAGAGAACTTGTAAGAAATTGCTTCAGAAGAGAACAAAACTTTAACAACTGCTGTTAATGTTTTTTTTTTTACATGGTGATGGTATCCTTTCACCTGAATTGCCTTATGACCTAAAACAGCTGAGACCCTGGAGAACTTTTTTGCTGTTTTTGTGGCTGAACCGTGTCTCCCCCACTTTTCTCATTTTCATATTCTGGCTGGAGCATGAGGCCTCCCTGGGAAAGCGAGAGGCTGTTGCAGATGGTCCTCAGTGGTATAAACTTCTGTTGAGAAAAAACTCTGGCCTGTGTCAGCTGCAGCCACAATCCTTTTTCCAACTCTGCTATTGCAGAAGTCTCATAAGAAAAGTGTGGGTGATTGTTTTACTCGTTTCTTTTGTTCAGGCTTTGCTCAAAGGCTCAGGATTTGGACGTAAATCAGTTTGAGTTTTCCTCCTCTGCTGAACATAGATTGTAATGTAACAGCACAGCCACTCTGTATAGTAGAAACCTAATAAAAAAACAGATTTTAACATAGTCACTAATTCCTTTGAAGGAGGCAGTGTTAGCAATTACAAACTAGACTAGACATTGGTAAGAAGTTACAAAATAATTACAGGCTTCCTAAAGTAGTACAGTGAGTAATTACAGGTTTAAAAATGTTGTTATGAGCAGTAGTTTATATCGAAACTTCATCCTGCTCCTTGAAACCAGAATACATAACTCTCACCCTGCCACAGCAAATGCTTGTCCTTCTCTACAGAAGAATGTAGCCTTGCGTTATTGTACAGCAAATGTTCTGTGGTACATTATTTAAATTAGCATATAATAGAAACCTAATTGCCCACTAGGGCCCAAAGCTTTAGCTGGTGTAGATCAATGTGCTTCCACTGAAGTCAGCGTAGCAGTGTTGATTTTCACCCCTTGAGGATCTGGCTCAGCAGCTTGTTTCTATTCCAGGCATTGTTAAAGGAGATAGTGTGTTTAGAATATTAAACCATGGCATTGTCAGAGATAGTCTACTCAATTCATGTGTGAGTGAAGAGAAATAAAGCGGTAAAACTATTATTTTTATCTGAGGATTTCAATTTACAATGTCAATTATTCATATTGACTGATCTGGTACAACAGGGAAATCATAAGCATGGGGTCATCTTGTTGTGGTTTTAATTTCCTACGTCTGTAGTTATCTAATCCTCTCAGTGTGAGCAAGCATGATTAGTATTTATTTCTATTCTGTGTTCCAGTGCCCTGGGCCAGGTTCCATGCTAAATCCAAAGTGACTCTCCTACTCCATTGTCACTAACTTATGCTGCAGTAATTTAACTAAAATCTTTACCTTCATGTCTAAAGCACCTGAACATATTTCTTCTGTGTGGATTCTGCCCAGATGCTAAGGTTTGTAATATATCTGTATTTTTAATTGGTTTTGGAACTTCTTGTAGCAATGTTTCCTGAATAATACTTGGGGAAACAAGGATTTGGAAAGAGCCTGGTTGCTTGTTAACCATTGAGACAACCAGGAGGAGCGTTGTTACAGCTGTACAACTGGTTAATAAATTGCTGCAGTAAGAACAACAGCTGTCTCTCTCTCTCGAGAGTCAAGTACCAAAATGAATAATAATTCTTCACTCTGTCAAATGGTTTTTACAAAAATTTAGAATGCTTGGTTTGAGAAGCTTATTTTACTTATGAATGCTCCATTCAGGAACAGGGAAACTTTAGGTCTGAACTGAGCCAACAATCCTTTGTTGAGTTTGTTTCCTCCCGTTTCACTGCCATTATTCACAGAAGACCTCTGGCTGCTCCCCCACTTATCTCTGCTTCCACTTGTCCCCCTGCTAGCTTTGGATAATCAAAGTTATGCTACAATTATTCTTCCAGGAGCAGAAATACGGGAGTTCTGGTTAAACGTTTTGGTTCTTCATCAAAGAGAGCATAGTAAAGGACTCTGTATAAGTGTTTTAGAACACTACAGCATTAAAACTGTCAACAGTTGGAGTTGCTTGGCGTTCGTTCTTGTCTATCTTCTGTCATATGCAGAACAAACACAAAAAGAAACATCAGCAGGAGTGATGGGTGAAGACTGTTATGAAAGGGTTGAGAGATCTTCATTCTCAGTAAAATATTCTATGGCTTTATTCAGCTCTGATTACAAGGTTGGTTTCTTGTCCTTGCAAAGCTCAGTAAGTGGTTTTCAGTATCTCTGGATACAATTATTACAATAATACAGGTGTTGTTTCTGTCATTTTACTCTAATCTTTATCAAGCCTCCTTTGTTTTAGGAAACACAGATGAAATACATTCACTACTTGCCTGCTTCTGCCATTTTGTCATTTGGCCTTTCATACCTAGTATTAACAATGCAAAGCAAGTTGGTTCTTCCCTTTTCATCTCTCAGATAAATTTAGTAGCAAATGATTCAATCACTTTATACTCTAATTTCCTGCTAGTACTCATACTCTACCCAACACATGTATTCTGCCCCTTTCTGTGGGGCATAGGATTGAGTTCTGCTCCTTTGTACTTTCAGAGCTGTCTGAAAAAGATGCCAGTATTCTCTGTATTCTCTGTTTGGTTCTTTGAGGGATCATTTTGCAATTTTTTTTTTTTTATTAGTAGTATTACTTGTTAATAAACAGAGGTATAAATGAATTATTACAGTAATCATACGAATGTTGGTGATAAGGCAGTGTATGTATCCACATCATCAGGTTCCTTTGGTTTTGGTAGTAGGATTTTTCAGCTTTGATATTGTTGTCTTTCTTTTCCCCACTTAAAAACATGAGAACATATTTAACCTGTGTGACCATAATATGCAACATGAATCACCACATGTTGAGGTAAAAATGCTGTCCTAGAGCCATGTGCAGGAGAATAACATCTTGTTATCCTCATTGAAAAGAATGTCAAAATTTTCACGTCTGATGGTCAACTGGCACAACACTAAAGATGAGAGCGTGTGTTTTTGTAATCACATCAGGTAACTCACAATGCAAGCTGGTGTTATTTCTAGAGTATGGGAACCTCTGATGGCACATCATATTTTCTTACCTGTATAGGTTTGATGAAAAGTTGAATGAACTTTGAGAGCAGCAAAATGTGCTGGTAACTACACTGCAGTAGATCAGCTGATAATAATTTGCTTGGATCATTTTACTTCCCAGTGAGGCCATAGTGGTAGAGCTATTACGTGTTGGGCTTTTTGCCTTTTTGTTAGGAAGAAGCAGGATTGCAAAGATAATGGGTGAAGGCGCTGGAGCATTCATGGCAATAATTTCTAAGAGTTGGAGATAAATAGGCAGGCAAAGCTGAAGACTTATCTGGGTGGGGATATTAGCATTTTGAATACTCTCTGCAGAGATGCAGTTATCACTTAATTGACTTTACCTTAGGGAACACTAGAAAATCACTACTCGGCCATAAAGGAAAAGCTTTTTGCACAGAGTCCACACAGCTCTGTTGTGCTGTACAAGCAGCTGAGGTCGTTACGCTAACAGAGTCACAACAGGGAAGGAGAAAACCTGCCTCGGATCTGCTGCTATGGGAGCTCAGACATCTTGTCCTTCCTTTAGATGTATCCTCATGATTAACTTCCTCAGCTTGAATCGCAGCTGTCACCTCGCTTCTCTCTTGATACCACAAAGAAAGTTGGTGTAAAGGTGAGGGCGTGGGGCCTGCCCCTCTGGATGCCGGCTGCTGCCAGGCGGGCCCTGTCCCCAGCAGGGGCAGTGGATCCTGGGGCTGCTGTTTCAGCCCAAGGCCCATCCCATCCCATCCCATCGCCACCAATATGGTGTTGCAGCAGTCAGTCCGTAGGTCTGTCTGCCACATGCACCCCTCATGTCTGGCTGTCAGGGCTTGCTCTGCTGCCCTTTCTGTGGCATTTTTAAGCCAGAGGGGAATTCTGCATTCAGAGTCGCAGCAATTTGTGCTGCAAATTGGATGGTAATTGACTGCTCCCTTGAGAGGCAGGCACGATGTGCAGCCGCTGCACGCATGGCTGCTCACAGAGCTGTGCGGGCGTGGAGGAGGGGAGGCAGGACCAGGGCCGGCTGATCAGAGGGAGAGGGCAGGGACATGCCCACCTGGTTTCCTGTCGCATCCCGCGTCAGCTGCACAGCCCAAGGAGCAATGTAGGAACCAGGAGAAGACACTTTTTTTTTTTTTCTCAACTTGGTTTTCAGTCTTAGTCTGGAACAAAGGGGGTTATTTTGAATTTTAAGGATTTTTGTGGAAAAAGAATTGATCGTGTAGTGTTTAGAGAGGCTTGAGTCAGACCTTTCATTTGCCTCAATCTGCCAAGAACAGATTGGTCTCTTGCAAACAATATTGTGCTTGTATGAACACAAGCTGATACTGTTAGTAGACTGAGATGGGTGTGTGGTGTCAGAGCACATCTGGTTTCTTACCTTGCTTATTTTCTGAAGCTCTTCACTATTTTCAGGTGTGCACAGCTGATGTCACTGAAACCCTCAATTCAATAGGATCTTTTCCTACAGAATAGTTGCTTGTTTTGTTTGTAGTCATTATTTTAAATTTTGCTATCTAAGCATGTTAGGATTTTATTGGTATTATTCCTTCAGCAGCAACATCAGTTACTCTAGGCATTGTTTAAAATATTTTTTTTTTTTGCATTTCTTAGTGAGATTTGGCTTAGAGCAAAATCATTAAGGGGAAAAAGAATTAGTAAATCAAGCCCTTCCTTTCCCTTTTCGATCCTCTAATTTTTCCAACCTCAAGTTAGTACATGAAAGGGGTTTAACAACTTTAAATTGGATTTTGGAATGTCAGATGACTCTAATAGCCTTTATACACAAATAACAACAGAAGAGCTGATTATTATTTCTGGGCTCTGCGATGCACTTATGTAATCGTTAATCTTGGCACTTCTTTATCTCCAGCAGATTAGGAGGCCACTGTCATTTTGAAGACTGCCATTAAGTCGACTTTGTTAGTGTTTAAATATGTGAAGCTTAACTTTAAGCTTCCTTAAAGTATCTGATGGAGGTATCCTGTGCATACAGCATCGTAACAGAGCAATTGTAGTAAGTTTTAGTCAGATATTTGCTGCAAGAGTCCAACCGTAGATGTTCTAATGTAAAATATTAGTTAAATAGCATCTGAGGACACTCTGAAAGCTTCTTAAGTGTAAAGCATTAATTTATCTACTTGAAACAGCAAGCAAACTTGCTTTATCTATTGCCTTGCAGTTGTTTTTATCATGGAGAGGTAGGAAATGAAATGCTATGAAATGAATCGTCAAAAGAAAGGGTTTTAATGGAGGTCAGAGCACCTAATATAATTGTGGCAAAGGAAGATCTTTCACCTTTTCACAAGCCTGTAATTTTCTAAAATGTTTTTGTGAGGAAGTATTTTTTTCCTTCCATCATCCTTGTCAAAAAATGATGATTTTCAAACAGTGAGGATATTATATACAGACAGGAGAAGAACTACGGAACCAGAGCCGAGGCCAGGGAGATGGCATGAATGTGACTGGCAGGGGGACAACAAACCACATGCACGTAATGCATGGTTTGAAGAACATGTTGAAAACTATCTCTGGCAGAAATGTTTTTGAGTGTTCCCTAGACTGTTTTTATTATGCGGTAAGCCCCACCCTATACAATTTCCATCTCTGATATGATACTGCATGTTCTCCTTCCTGGTGTTGTTCTTGCGAACAGGTCATACATAGCATTTCCTTCCTGTGAACATCTGATGGAGGAGAAAAATGTGCACCCAACCACCAACAGGCAGAGCTGGCAGCCATCCAGCAGCTCTCCCTGTCCTTGGCAAGATGGGCAGTCCTGGCCTGGCTTCAGAAGAATGAGGGACCACCAAGGAACTTAATGCAAGTCAAGAGGACTACTAAAAGTAGTTTTATTAATCCTCTAAAGACATCTGAAGAGAGCATGCAGAGGAGCCGTGAAAAGATGAGACAGCACATAGACACTAAAAACAGTGGCAATGGACAGCATCCCTGATTATAAAAATAAATAAATGTCCCTGTGCCAGTTGGGAAGATGCAGAACACAGACTCCAGAGGAACCCCTGTGTGAGGTTTGAGGGATCCTGGTTTGGGCCTGAGTAGGTGAGCTGCTGGCAGCCAAATATCACTGAAGGAGTTGCAGAATAAATTCTCAGTATTGACTGCCATGTGAATCCAGACAGGAGGTGTTGGAGGAAATTAAAAATGAGCGAGTGTTAAACAGGCTTTTTACTGTTTAGAGTTCTGAAGTTGTTTTTGGTTGTTACTGTTCATCCCTTAAATGAATCATCTGAAAATGAAAACTTAAACTAGACGTTGAGAGCACACCTTTGTGAGAAACTAATGATTCCACTTGGCATACAGCATCAAAGGAAAACTTTTTAATGACATCAAATTTGTGTACAGCCAAAAAGAAAATGAAAATATCTTAAAAAGGAAGATGTAGTCACTTGAGAATGATGGAACTTTTCTAGTCTGGGTAAAATATTTTTTTTGTGCTACTTTTTCTTATAGAATTACATCGAGTTTTTGAATATTTTTTCATCAAAGTGCAGCTCTTTTGCAAGGAAGTGTCTTCTGCACTCGCCACGTTTGTCTTGCTTTAACGTATTCATACAAAGTGTCATTTCTCAATACACATAGTGATACATCCTGCAATTTCTGCAGAGGCCAAACCCTTAATAAAATTTTTGCAGACCAGCAAAATGGTAGGACAAACCTGAATCATGACAAAACCCTTTGTTTAAAGGGACACCTGCCTTATTGGGCAAAGTATATCCTCTTGTATTTTCCATATGCTTTCCATGTTCCTTTTTCCAGACTGACATTTGCTGTCTCGGGGGTAATAAATACTGAACTGCACCATGACTTGGCCAAACTGTAAATGTAACAGAAAACGTGCATTGGAATAGGGAACAGGCAGAGGTGATGGGTCACTAACCAGGGGAAACCTGCAAAGTAGGAGCATGCATTCAGGAATTACGGATTGATCAGAGAGCTATCTGCCTATGCGTGGAAAGAATGAAATGGAAGCATTACACACAGTCACATTTAGTCTCATTGACCTAATGTTCAGTGATTCACCTTACAAAGGAATTTAGTTGAAATTGTTAACAATTTTCATACCACGTTGCAAGTGAAGTACCACTTTTACCACTGTTTCAAAAAGCTAGTAAAAGATCTTTCCTTAGTGAACAAATGCTAGTGCAATTTAGCTACCAACTAATTAAATTTCATAATTTGGCATACAATGTAACTATATGCCTTTTAATAGGGACTAAAATGATTGCTTTCAAAGTATTGATAATTTAAGACTGTTCAAAACCCGTGAAAAATAATTAAAGAATGTTGTGCTGGCATACTTTTTTCTGGCTTAAAATTAACAAGTGGTTTGTAATTTCTTCTTTGTTTTCATGCTGCAAACAAACAAATACATTGAGATGCTCCCATAGGCCAGCACATTTAATTAGGAAGAAGAAGCTGGGAGGCCAGTGTTGGAGTTAACAAATTCCATGTTCGGAATGCCAGCTCCTGCAGCTCAGAGTAGGAAATTTCATAGAAAAGGTGGACTTCATGCATTAATCAAGAGAGCAAATTTAGAGGTAGTTTAGATTTCCACTCTGAAACAGACATTATTAAAAGACATTCCTTATTGAAAGTAAGTCTTCTCTTATATCTGTTTATTTCTGTATTTTGTATAAATATATAGAAATATAGATACATTTCAGCTTTTCAATGCAGTTGGAGGAATTTGACTCCTTTTGTCAGGGAGGCGAGAATGCCTTCATTATTCTCCAGCTAGTTCCAGAAAATAAATTTCTTCCAGATGATGTTCTCATGCAAATTTCACTTTTTCTTCCTCTCTGTTACTACTAAGAATGAAATACCCAACTCCTATATGGAGTACAAATCAGCGTAGATTTGCTTTTATCTAATATCAGGGAAAAACAACTGCAGAGTTGAAGAAATCCCCGTGTGTCTGAGTATATCAGGGCACTTTCTCTGCCTTCAGGTGAACATGCATCTTGGCCTGCCAGCTCACTTCTTTCTTTCTTTCCTCTCTCCTTTCCTTTTTTATTTGAACAGGCAATATGCATTGGTTTGTTCTAGCAGCAGAGCAGCATGGTACAGAATGTATCTTAACAGAACTGTGCTTATGCCCCTGCTGCAGGTGTTCCTCTTCACAGATACCCAAGGTTACTGGTTATCTGAAGGAAGAAATTAGGGATGACAGAAACCAAGTGAAGTCTAGAATCCTCTATCAACATAGCGTGGAATGAAATAACTGCTAGCTTGCTGCTTACTGGATAAATGCAGTAACAAATCAGAATAGAAAAAACAGGCAGTGCTACCACTTACCGTGGTCATAACTCACACCTGTGTTGCTTCTGAAAGTTGTATTTTGTGTAATTTTGTCAAGAGCAACCTTTTGTAGGTATGCAATTAAACCTGTAGGCTTTATTTATTTATTTGTTTGTTTTAATCAGATAACTGGTCTGGTCACAATCACTATTGTGTAGTTTTGTGGCAGCTTTTATCTAAGCAGTGCAAAACACAGCAGAGGTATGACGAATGGTGTTTGTTTGGAGGTCTACTGACTTGCTTCTTGGGTCATAAAATGAAGATGCAAGACTTGGCAGTATGTACCAGTTGCCTAAGATAGCTGTGTAGAGGTAAAGGCTGATTATCTTGATTATGTAGATAGAGAAAATGAGAAATGGACCAGTGTCTCCATTCACATAGATATAATTCTCATACTACTGCTGATTTGCTACGTCTTGATGTGCAGTCCAGGGCTTTGAATAAAACTATGTTGTGTTCCAGTAAAGGCAGTCACATGATTGCAGTGTCAAGTGTGTTTTTGTTTGTTGTGAAAACCTGCTGTACTGCATTGCTTTATTTAACAACAATTATATTCAGCTCAGTCCTTAAATTAATCATAGTCCAAACCTTCCTCATCATAGCCAATACATCTAGTGTTAATTTTGAGCCAGAGAAGAGAATTCAATACTCATATGTTTATTCGTAAGCAACTGAGTGAACAAGAAAGAAAGCAAGAAGCCGAAGTATTATGGAGTATAATGATTTTTTTTGTTTTTTTTTTGTTTGTTTGGTTGGTTGGTTGTTTTTTTTTTTTTTTTTTTTTTTTTGAATAAATATAATATAATGTGGAAATACTTTCTGACCATATCAAAATAGTCAAACCAGTCTTAAAATGCTTTGGATTTGAAATGCATAGAACCTTCTCCATTCTTTCCCTCTTCTAGTCCTTGCTGTTAATTCTGGTTACTATGCCTGTGGGTGGGGTCTAGAGAACAACTCTTTCCCCAGATCTGGAACCAGGAAGTGGTTAGGATTTTCTTAATTTTTTTCTTATCCTTGAAAGATTTTATATCATTGTTACATAACTTACTGCATTGTACAACTTCTGCTGTATTATTTCAACCATCCGCACAACTCCTGTTCAATTCAATTTCATGGAATTAGTAACAAAGGTGGAGCTTTCAAACCCCCCCTCAATTTAACAAACTGATAGATTTTAGTTATAAGTTGGATGTCCTATCAAGTAAGGACTAGTTTTTTGTGCTCCTGGATGACAGAACATGTCTGGATGTGGCAGCCCCAATTATTTTAAGCAAAAGCGTGAAGCTCACTGCTTTAGTGTGATTTCTGATCTGTGGTTTGCCTTTGTAATGTGCCTGTAGTCCCAAGCTAGAATTGTCTCTATCAGTCATTCCTTCGACAAGGAAAATCAAACCATTTAGCTTTTGACTGCAAATTAGATCACTGCTCTTTTTTTCCTCAAAAATAGAAGGAAAAAATAGTTATTTCAGTTGCTTCATTCTAGAAATGTTGAGATATCAAGTTGCCTTGTTGGATCAAGAAGAATAAGAATATTTCTGGATGAATAAAGACAAGACTGTGGAGGGAGATGAGACTGTAGTAAAAACGAAAAAAAAATGATTTTGTGTTACACACATGACTGAGCAGGAGCAGACTTCATCTCTTTGAGTTCCTCTTAACACCTTTCGTCATTTTTTACGTTGTGTTCCTAGACCCTTGTAGAAGTCCTATATTTTGTGTTGGGAACTTCATTTTGTTTTATTTTTTCTTACAGAGGTTAAGCATATTTTGATGTTCTATTAAAGTTTTTTTCAGGAGTTTTCCATTTTAATATAAAATTAAAAATATCACAGCAGCTTCACAGAAATAGTTGTGCCTATTCGAGAATCCAAACTATTTTCCATATATTCTCCTGTCATTATGCATTCAGGTATCTTTGTTGAAGCTAGTGCTTAATGTAATAACAAGCTCAGGTTCTTTAATTTAAAATGTGTAAGTAAAATATCGAGGTTTAAAGAAGAATATTAAGCATATAATTTAAAATGTGTAAGTAAAATTTTGAGGTTTAAAGAAGAATATTAAGCATAAATGCCAGTGATTCTGGCATAAGAATATGAGCCCTTACTGCACTGTTCCCTTTGACGTGTCTAAATCAGTAACAGAGGCTGAAAGAATTTAGATTTATTCCTAAAATTCATCCTTGCAAGCCCCAAAAGTGCTCATGTTATTGTTCTGTACTATTTATCATGCATCTCATTTCATACTCTTTGAAGCCGAGTGTTTGTAGCATTATGGAGTGCTGCACACAATCAGTTGACCTAATAAGAGGGATCCAGCTGTGTTCAGGCCCAAAGAGCCAGCTTTGGCATTGCAGCATTTCTGCCTCATGTGTCTGAGGTGTTGCTCATACTTTACTTTTAATTAATACTTTGGTCGCTACGTTCATTTGCGCTCCACCCATCACACCCACGGACTTCAAAGGATTTGTACCAGCATAACCTCAGTATTTATTTTGTTTTATTATTAGTTTGATTTCCTAAGGAAACAAGGCTTAGAGAGGTTGTTGTGTTTGTCTTGATTTCTGCCCATCCATCCTACTTCTTAATTTCCAAACCCATTTTCAACCTGTTGGTCAGTTTTAGGGAAGCTGGAGAGCATCAGCAGTCTCAAAGAGGTGTTCCTGCACACTTCATAGTAACTGAAGATGGCCAGGTGATGCTCTGAGGGATGCTGCTCAGCTTGAGCTCAGCTATAGGTATGACAGCTTGTAAAGGAGAGAAAGACGCAATGAACGTCCCATGTGCTGGGAGAGCTGCTGTGATAACTGTACTAGCCCCCCAGAAATCCAACCATAAGACACAAGTCTCTAGCATGGCAGCTTTCTTAGGTATTCTCAGGAACTCTTTGTTCCTAGCTATGCCATTACAATACCCAGCAGCCTACTCATGGTCAGAACGGAGTTAAGGTGGGGATTGCACATTGAATAAACAGGCCTTCACACAAGGAGCGGGCAGGTAAATGGAGCTTGTCTCCATCAGCTATTGATCCAAGCAGTTACTGTGTGTTCTGAAAATGCCTCAGATGTCTACCAACCAGATGTCCTCTTTAGAAGTACACAGGCTTTAAATATTTTAATATATATGAGTGGACAGATGGTCACTTAGCGTAGCATATTAATGGAACGGGCAGAGCTGTGCTGCCACTGGCTTTTAGTTTAGTGGAATTGCAGTGTTTGTAAGCTGCAGGTGTTCAGAGGCAAGTAATTTGCAGCCAGCTCAAATTACTTAGGGTACATGACAGAGCAAATTATTTAGGTAATGAAGCTGAAAATGCAGGAAGATTAGAATATTATATAGTAAAATCATTCCATGTTAATTCAGTTTGTGATCAGATATTATGTTGCTTTAAATACCACATTACATGCAGTACCCTTGTTTGAGTCAATGAATATGTATGAATATGTCAGTGAATATGTATGCCTCCTAATTTAATCAATATACTTACAAACAGCACTAGCAACATCGTCTGGCACAAACTGCATCCCTTTAGAAACAAGTTAGCCCAATTTGTATATGTATCGTGCTTCATTCAAAACCCTTCTGATTAGCTACAAAGTTCTACACGCCCTCTGAAGCAGGGGACAGGTATGCCACATCCAGGGAAGGGAATTTAAATGTTTTTTGAAGAAAAAGAAGAGAGAACTTCTTAAGCAGTACCCTGAGTCTTAAGAGACCCTAGCTCCTGTCCTCACTGTAATATGCACACCACATCTGGCCGTGAAGTCTTGAGTTCAGCTAGCAATTTTGGCTACGCTGCTTTCACCAGAAAGCAAGTGGATCCCAGAAGGATGCTTAGTGCCCATATAGCTTCTAAGAAATAGACTTCAGTCTGGCACACTAACCAGTACAAGCTTCAGTCCATCTTTACTGAGTAAAAAAAAAAGAGGATATACACCTGGAATTTTCATTCATACACCTTAACAGAGAAGAGAAGAGAAAACTTAGATCTTTGGAAAATCTTTTTTTTTTTTCTGAAGAAGAAGAAGAATGTTTTCTTCGGGGTGGATTGATAATACACTTTCCTGTGTCAAGGCTCAATGTGTTTCTACTTGGATATCAGAACTGAGGAGAAAGATGTTCCTTGCTTCCATGGCTGTACAGAGCCTTGTCCTGATGGGAGTCTGCCCAAGGAGTTAGAAAGGAAGAAACTATTTCGATGAGCTTGTAGAGAACAGTTCCTTACCAATGCAGAATTAGTTAGTTTTCTTTCCCCTATTGCTCAAAGCAGACAAGGAATTCACACAGCATTTCATGATGTGGGAATTAATAAAAAGGGACAGGCTGTCTGGAGGGGTTGGTTTGGGGAGAGGCCTAAAAAGGCAGGCAAGTCCAGTGAAACTGGTTCAGATCTGGGGAAAGAAGTGAAGCCTGGAGTAGGAAGAAATAAGGGATATTCTTCTGTTATAGATGCCAACAAAAGATGTTGTTTAGTTGTCTCTGGTTGTCTGGTAGGCATGTTCATTAGGAGTTAGGTGGAGACTATCATGTAATTTAGGCATATCAGAGCTACTTAAAGATACTGCCAAGACACATTGGATGGAGGAAGAAGAATGGTTCAGGGGACAAAATACATTTTTTTTTTCTCTTGCAGTGTTTGGGCTCAAGTTACTGTTCTGTCTGATTTCAAGTAAATCAGAGTGTGCACTCAATTTTACTGCTATAAAATGAACCATCACACAGCATTACAGCAGAAAGAAGATACATTTCTTGGAAACTACATGCTGTGCCAGTGATAGGAATAGCTGCGTTTTAAGAGATCTTCGATATACACGTATATAGAAGTGGGTGTCAGATGCCCTTCAGTTTTACACTAGAGTGCCCTGTGTTTGACATCAGGTCACAACTGCTACCTGTGGCCCTTAGTGGCCGTGTCTTTCTCTCAGGAGCTGCTTCTCTAGCAGTTTGTTCAATGCTTAATGTGGGTCTTCGTGCTTGTGTTTGTATCTTTTGCTCCTGGTGTTTGTTTGGGCTTCACTTCCTATTCATCACTGCCTTTGGCAGAGGACATCATTGGTAGTATTCTGGAGCACTGTTATTTTAGGCCGTGAAAGAGTCTCAGGCCTTTAATCTGGGAATAGACGGCATCTGTCACCTGGGTATCTGTAGCGGTTTCTAAGCAACCACGAGAGTTTATTTTTTTCTGCAGTTCATATTTAAGAAATAATTTGCTCATGCATGAACCAGAATCAGCCTGAGCACCACCTCAGGAGACAGAAATTGTAAACTGTAATTTAGGCTAATTCTAGTCTAAAATATGAATTAGAGTGTTTTATACAATCTTGGAAAATATACTATATAAATATATGTAAGCACAGCACAGGTACAATTAATGAGAACACGGCAGGAAGCTCTAAGTAACTCTGGGAATGTGAGAAACCAAGTTGGAACATATTCTTGACATGTAAAAATATTTCCCACCTGCCTTGTTTGCATAAGAACAAGGTTTTAGCAAGTACATATTTGCATGTCAAAGTTATAAGTGGGGAAAATATTTTCACCCTCGTAAGAAAAATGCATAATCTTGGCACAGGCAATTTGCATTTAGTAAGTTTAAAGTATCCAAGTCCTTTCATGCTGTATGGAAAGTGTATGAACTTGCGACAGGGATTCCATTTCAATGAGCTGATTTGCAAAGGCAACCACATAGAGCAGTAATTGATCTGATGTCTTTCCAGGCATTAATTTGTAATACAATTGGTTGTGGCAGTCCCAAGTAATTTATGTTTCTGAGTTTCATCCCACTGTACTGTATCTCAAAGTGAAATGTTAAGCTGAACTTGTAAGTGCTATGTGCTCTTGAAGGTGTAGTAAATTCTAGGGAATTGGGAGTTCTGAAACGATTCTGGATTTGGTGCTGTTTGTATGCACGCTGGTCAGCACACACCGGCAGAGCTGGAGCCTGTGAACCTGAGTAGATTCTCTTCTAACAGTAAAGGACCCTGGCAAATGCATTTGGGACCAATTATTGCACCTTTTAGGCTATTAGTAAGCTAGCTTCAGGCCATCACTTTGAAGGCATGTTACATTCCTTCAGAAACACTCTGCAAATGTCCTGTTGCTTAAGAAACAGAGATTGCATAGACAGACTTCATGGGTGATTTAACTAATATGCTGGAGATTGTAGATAAACAAGATCCAATTATATCATACCTCTTCGTAATAAGGCAGTAATTATGCATATAAAAGTGAAATGTGAAAAATATATTACCGTGTAGCTAGCTGTTCAGATGAGCTCTATTGCTGTTCCGCCAAAGGAGCTGGAGCAGGCTGGTGACTCCTTGTAGCAGAGTAAAAAAATAACCATATGTTGAAAAGTTACATATGGAAATCAATAGATCTATTCCAGAATCTGCCCATAGGATTTCTCTCTGAAATTGAACTTCTGATGTACAAATGTTGAACTTGTGTGAATTTCACTCTGTTCAATTTGGTAATGTAAAGTGTTAACTTCAGGGGAGGTTATGCTACCCTTTCTGTTCTGAGGCTTTGGTAACACAGGATGCTCTCCTAACAATTAATGCAGAGAACGAATTAATAAAATATCATCCACTTTATTTTTCTCTTTTATTATTTCACTTCCTGCCTTGCTGTTAGCTGAGAGCCAAGTGAAATTAAAACACTTCTTGGACGACTGCAGGGCAGAAGTTTTTGTCTCCTTAAGCATCCTAAACGCACCTTTTAATTTCAGCCTATCATTTGTTGCTGCAGGGAAGGTGTGGGATTAAATATCAAGAACGCAAAGATCCTTACAATGGGAGCAGATGCAAGTGGTGTCCTGCAGTACAAAAATATTTTGAAAGCTGCTGATACGGAAATACCAGGCCAACAACAATGTAGTCCCTTAGCTGCTGGGTACTGCTTCCCTTAGCAGAGTATTTCAGCTGCTATTTAGGTTCCTGGGAACAAACAGGTACCGTTCAGGTGCTCCGTTCACTGCATTTGATGTAGCGAGGAGAATATTTTGAAGTAACAGTTGAGTACAGTCAGTGCTGTACTCACAGTCTACCGGTCTTGAGTTTTGGCCTGATCCTGAGCTGTGGTGGAGCATACAGTAGCATTCTTGTTATAAAAGATGATTCTATTTAATAGTAAGCAGTCAGTTAAGGATTTAATGGCACGTAAAATACGGCATTTGAAAGAGTGGACATGACATTTTGAAAGCTTTGTTGAAAGTACAATGGAAGTTAGGCTAATGCAGTATCTTAGGTGCGATTTTGTGTGTTGTCACAGACTGGATAGCCATGAACTGGATGAAGTAAAGGCTCTCTGGAGCTATCAGGCATATCTTGAGAATGGGTGTCAGTTCCTCGCAGGAGATTAACTGCACTTCAGCTGTTTAATAAATCACAGTGAGAGACGCAGCAAGGGTTGTCTTTGTATTCCTGTTCAGGATAACCCAGTTCAGGAAAATCAATGTCGGCCGATCCAACGCAGCTGCAGGACAGAAGGTGCATTCTTTGAATTTTTCTTGCTCTCCAGCTGATAGACCCATTCGGTGTGTTTGTGTGAGCACATGCAAGCACACATAAAATGTTGATTGCTGCTCTCTGACATTATAAGCTGCTGCCTCGGCATGGTCCTGTCTGAAGATACACTTGGCTAGCAAAATGACTGCTGCTGCCTTCTCTGAAAGCAGTTGAAGAAGTATTCCTGCGTAGATGGGGAGTCCCTTACTAAATCCTTGTATTCCTTGTATATTCCCATGTCTGGGAAGGAGTTGCCATTTAGAGATGTATGCAGAGAGTTTTATCACACAGTAAACTGAATTACAAGTATATATAAATAATGATATAATGATATATATATATAGTACATATTATATATATATATATGATATATATATATATATATATAGTATATATGTAAGTTTGATATAAAAATGAGGGCTTTTGCATCCTGTACCTCTCTATGGCATTTTCCAGACTACATTATCTCCTCTGGTTTTTATATGCTGACTAGAATGCTGCTGTGTTTTCCTCCCTCATTCACTCTGTGTAAACTAATACACAAAGATTTACTGATAATTCAACTCAGATATGTGAATTTTGGATTTCTTGTGTAAACTGCAGTTACTATTTACCGTGTTGCGTCTCTTACGTGTTGGCCAGTCACGTGAGCTGGATGGCATTATCTTGACTCCTTGAAGATGTTGCATCCATTTTCAGGCAGGGCAAACTTTTAAATTACATTACAACCTCACAGGAGTGAGACTGGAAGAAACCTTTCCACTGTCTTCCTAGCTCTTTGGCCAAAATGTGAACTCTCTTACTCTTTTTGGCTTTGAAATGCTGATTCCAGCCTTCTTGTGGTTCTTAAACACCTTCTCAAATGACCCATTTTAATAACCCAAAAGCTATTATATAACGAGCAGCCATAATTTAGTCCAAAGCTCTAGGGGACCCTCACAGTTCAGCAATGAATAGTTAATGCAGTATAATGTTTAGCAGGTTATTAGTTTTCACTGTACAAATGCTGATCGGGGAATGCTTTTATAAGGTGTTTAAAAGAAAATGTAATTAACTGGTTGCGTGTTTCTGTTGCAGCTCAAATTGAAATTATTCCATGCAAGATCTGTGGAGACAAATCATCAGGAATCCATTATGGTGTCATTACATGTGAAGGCTGCAAGGTAAGGGTCTAAAAAATTAAGTCTTAAAACAGTATTTGGCCTTTGGATAGTGATTCTTTTTCTTCCTCTTTTAAAGAGCAACTATTGTGTGGAAGTTGAATCAGTACGTTTCATTTCAAAGAATATGAAATCAATTGGTGAGTCTGAAGTACTGTTTTCATTTGGGTTTTGAAAAAGGCATTTTTGTGAAACACCTTTCAGGACAGGCTTCAAAAATCACGCAGTTGTGCTGCATGTGCTCTAAGCTGTTTCTCTATGAATACGCAGAAGAGGTTTAAAAAGATAAACCACTTCTAACAAATAGCAAAGAATCTGTTCTGTGGATGCACTTGAGAGGGAGTTTGTGATTTTCTTGAGTCTCCCTCTCCATTTTTTGCTTTATAAATCACTAAGAAGCTGTGCTGAGATAGCTACTGTGAGAGCTCTGTGACTTCTCAGTTTTCTTTTGTAACCTGTTACAGTTACAAATCTCTTTTGGTTTGTATGGAAGATGCTTTTGCACAAATACTACATGCTACTGTTATTAAACTTATTCAAGTCTTTCTCTGAGCAGTGTGTATTCCTTACCATGTAGCTCATTGCTGTGTTAAGGTTTAAGCTTTGATTTTTTTTTCTGGATTTGTACCTTTAGGAACTTTAGTGAACAAGGACTCCAATAGAAGCACTTGTGTTTTGTTTAGTTTGTCTCTCACAACCAAGAACTAGACAAAACAATGCTAGCACTAGCTCACGGTGATGTGAAGCTGATCGTTCCTTTTTATCACTAGTGCAGAATTACAGCGCTAGCTTGGGAATGACACAGTACGCACAGCTGTGCTGTAGCTTGTGGCTTTCTTTATGTAAGTATGTGTTGCTGTCCCATGCTGATGGGTTTTTTACTATTAATCTACGCTTTAGTTGTTAAGAAATTACATTTATGGTAGGTTTTAGAGTACTCTCCTGACATGCTTGATACTGCCTTCCATCATCAAAGAAGCAGCGTCTTTGCATTCACAACATAGAGATATCTTTTTTGTTTTTCCACTGAAGATTTTTGTTTTCATTCTCACGTTCTTTTGGGTCTCATGCAAGTATTGGTAAGAAGAAAAAGAAACCTCAGAATGCTAAAATTATGTAGGACTACAGCTCATGCCCTTTGGAAGAGCTGTTGCTACAGAAGAATGCAGGAAATGCACTTTAAATGTAGGAAAAAACACTTCATTTGTAATAAATAGTAGTTTGTTTTTTTTATTTATTTATTTTTATGCAGTAGCTGAACAGCACCTGTCAAATCTTAGCTTTGAGAAGTGGCAGACATTTTCAGTGGCAGTTCTGCTGTGTGATTGTAAGAATATCAAGTTACGTTGACTGTCCGAGACCCTTTAATCTTTACATGGTCTGGGACCTGTATACCTGAAAGACTGCCTCAAGGTTCCTTATGAGCATCATTGTCAAGAGACTGAGGTTAGCATAATGCTAACACTCATCTGTGCAGAAAACAGGGCTTTCACAACATGGCCTGCTGCAGAGCAGGAACAGGCTGCCAAAGGGAAGGAAAGTTGCCAACTGTATCATCTTTGGCTTCATCGTCATGCGTTTCTTTGAATGCAGGCCTTCTCTTAAGCCCTGCATGCGAGAAGAGACCCAAACAAAAGCAGCAGGATGGCTACATACAGGAGGAAATAACAGAGCATGCACCATACTCACAGTCACATTAGTTGGTATGTAGCTGCTAAGAGTTTAGCACTGTGGGTTAGAAAAAGAAATCCATTGAGAACTTTCCCATCAGAGTGACTGTGCTTTCACAGGAATAAATGCAAACAAAAAAAGTTTAAAAGTTACTAGGAGAAAAATCCATTGTATACCTCCAACAGCCAGAACAACAGATGCTGGCCTCATAGTGAGAAATGCATGTGCAGTTCCTTGCATTTTAGAACAAAACGTTTCCCTTTGAACTCTATATAATCTGTCTCTGAAAGTCTATGCAGTCCTCAGTCTGCCTTTGAGAATGCCACCAGAATGGTCAGTTGGTGGGAAAGGGCAGAAGGGAAGACAAGCAAGCAAGTATACTTACCACGCTGAAGCCTATTTGAACACAGGTGGAGCATGTGTGAATAAACAAGACAGTGGCTCAAAGATTGAAGTTAGGCATTTTCTCCTTCTCTTGCACTAGCAGAATCAAGTTCTCTAACTATACAATTTTAGGCTGTATTTTAAAGCAAATAAATATCAACTTAGTTATTTCTCTCGAGGAGGCAAAGAACTCTGAAGTTCACTATTCTTTAATGCCAGAGCATCAGAGGGGTGACCTGCAAGTAGTGAAAGATAAGGGAGTTCTAGTGGGGACAAGTCACAGGAAGAGTCTAAATGATAATGGCTGTACAGCATTTAAAGTACACTACTGTAGCAGATGAGTTTTGTTTGTGCTAAGCTCTTCCACAGTAATGTCAACAAAGTCTCACCCAACAGAACTATTTTGGCTGGTGAAAAAGTTGGCATAACTTGGCTTCTCCCAAATGAGCCAGGTGTGTATTGGTCTGGGTTTGTTCTTTTTTTGTTGGTGGTGTGGTTTTTTTTTCCCCTGAAGTGTGTTTCCCAGCTTTTCTGTGGCTCTGATCTCTGCAGGTTTGAGCATGCTTACATTGCTCTTCATGTTATGTTAAACCTTCTTTCATAAAAACTACTTTGCTACGAAGACCTAGTTCCCAGCCCTACACTGACTCATGGAGCCAATGTCCTACACAAACGTAGTCCCATTGAAGTCAGTGAGGTTCTGCACAGAAGAACCCATTCACGGGCTTCGGATTGCAGGATCAGGGCCTCAGTCATCGTAAATGAACAGAGGTGCTGCTGCCCTCTCAAGCCAGGCCTGTCAGGAATGATTGATGTACGGGCAGCAACAGCAGCAGGGTGGGAAGCTTTCGGCTCCCTTACTGTTTTGCACTCCACTTTGGTGTGAACTTTAATGTTACTTAATAGTAATGTTAACATGAATGATACTGTTTAAATACTAATAACCATTAGAAATATGATTTCTTTAAAACCTAACGTGAAGCTTCAGTTGCCAAGACCTACTTTGTAAGCTTAATCTGTACCATGTGTGAAATCACAGAAAAGCTCTGGTCAAATTGATTTTTGCTGATCCTATTTGCCCTGGTAGTTTTGTAGCCCTTCCATTTCATATACCTGAAAGTTTTCTGGCCAGTTCTTCTTGCTTTATTGCATTTGACATATGAGAATTGAAGACTTTAAAGTCAATTAGTGTTTCTTGAGAAGTTTTAATTTCCTACCTTGCTTTGGGGTTACTGGCTGTTTTTATCACGTCACTGGCTGTTCTGCGCAAACATCATTGACTACTCCCAACCCGTGAACCCATTTAACTGAATCTGAATTCACGTTAAAAATATATATATGAAAAATAACACCCCCTCCACTTCTCCCCCCCCCAGTGATAAATGAAGTTTGTAGCCAAGCTCTGTTTCATACTTGATCTCAGAAGGCTCCTGTGGCTAAATATAAATCACATGAATTTTAAGAGACTGCTCTTTCTTACCATCATTGATACATACAATGGAGGGTGATGGAGAGGGGAGAGAAAATGAGTAATTTAAGACTTCTGCTCAGAAGCACAGGTGAAGAGTGCCATGGACACTGTAGCATGACTCCAATAAAAGTTTATTCTTGTGTTTAAGATCAGAAATGCTAGCACTGTACTAGCACTATTGAAAAATCTAGTATATGAATGGAGCACTCGTTTAGCTGTTAGTTGTAGGAACACATTAAAAACATTTTTCTCAGTATTAGGAACCATGGTGAGAAAGGACACTAGTTTGTACACATGGTTCTATCCAGTTCAGTATTTTCTGCTTCAGGCTGGTCTACTGACCTGTACCAGATCTCTTTCTTTTAAGTATTGGCCTCTGGCCATTTAACCATGCTGATTCCCTTCTTTTTGCTCCCTTGCCCACCTAGGTATGAACTGCAGATATTGTTTGATTCGTTATGAACGACTAGACAGAACTGAAACACCAGTACAGATTAATACATACATGCTTCTTTCAAATCAGCTAGGCAGATTGTTTTTTGAAAGAGAGACACCAACACTGTCTTTGGTACTGCAAGAAGAAATCGTTGTCAGGTAACACCTGAATGCTGAAAAGGACATAGCAAAGCATTTAGTTTGAAATGAACTTGGTGTTAACGAACTCTATCTTAGAATTTACTGATGCAATTACTTGCTTTTGCTGTCAACAGTGCCAGTTCATGCCCAACTGACCCACAAACATATTAGTACGACTCCTCTTTGCTTAAATGCCTGCAGTTGTTCTCATAAGACCGTCTATGCCTGGCACTTCTGCACATTTCTCATATTTTCAAAGGTTTATAGCCCCTGCCGTCTGTCTCCTGTGTCTTTTTAGGTGGTTCTGTTCATCGCAAGTACAAGAAATGTCCTCATTTGTTACTTCAGAAAACAATACTTGGTATTGTCATTTCCCATCTTGTGTTGCTTTTTTTTTTTTTCCTTTAGACATTGACTTTGTGTACTAGTTGGTTTTTCTTTACTCTGCCAAACATGGAGTGTCACATTGGTAATGTAAACACGTACCTCTAATTCATGTTTTTGAGGTTTTTCTTTCATAATGCTTTGCCTAACCAAGTTTAAGCAAAAGATGTAAGAAAGCAATGAGCCATGTTACAAAGAAGGTATGTAAGAGGCCTTGTATAACCTGATAAGCAAAATATCATTCCTGTATTTGCTACTTATGTAAAACTGATTTATTTTTCTGTTTTTAGTGTCATTACAACATTGTTATCAAATACTTTATTAACAGTTTATTTTAAAATTTTGTCATGGTACTCCTTCCCCTTTATAATTAAAATACATGCACTTTGCCATAAAAGGGTTAAAATCCACTTGTAATGTTTACATTTCTTACATTTGGCAGTGTGTTTTTTCTGATGCTTCTTATAAGAAAATTTGATATAGTTTGCTTTAGAAAAAAATAAAAGAATCATCCCCCCAACTAATTGTTAATTGCTCAGAATATTGCAAAACTTAATGATACGTGGCAGTCTTTAAGTATTAGCCATAAATCACGGGATTATGAATAAGTCTTTTTTGTCACGGGCTTGCATACAGTCATTCCAAAACGTCTGCCATTAGGATGCAGCAAGGCAGCTGTCAGCTGTTTTCTTGTAATTAAACAGCCAATGAGCAGCTAATTAAGACATATGTGTATACAGAAGTGGAAGTGGGTATGTTAATGAACTGTAGGAATCAATTCATTAAATGAAAATTTGTCAAAAGACCAAACATGAGATCAGCATTTCAGCCTGCGCCACACTGGAGAGGGAGTCTGTGCGGTGAGATTTGTGACATCAGAGAATCACAATCGGATTTTTCCCTTTCAAAGTAGGAAGCTTAGACAGAGATGTCTGTAACACGGAACCACTGAACAGTGAAGTTGCTGGAACTATTAATAGACTTTGTGAAAACTGCTATTTACATTTCAAAGTTCTTTTTTAACAAGTTGTTATTCAAACTGACTTGCAAATGAAAAGTTCTTGTGCCCTTTTTCCCAAACTTGATTTTTTGGCAGCGTATGAAAAAACATATATTGTTTTGTACATAAATAGGAGTCTGAAATGCAGAGATGAGGCTATGGCTTGTAATCTGCTCCTCTCTTCTTCTGGCACTGTGTTAATACAGCTACATAAATAGGGAGACGGGCAAAGCTCAATGATGCCTCATCAAAATCAGCTGGCTCTTTATTCTGACATCAGAAGGCGGCAGGGCTCCACGCACTCACAGACACTCTGATACCAGAGACCTTGGCTTAGCCCATGCCATCAGTCAGAGCGGTGTAACGTAGTGATATTTGTCTAGAGCAGGAGTAGTTTTGTTTGATCAAGAGGGGTCCGGTCTGCCTGTGGCCCATTACGCAATTGCGTGAATTTCAAATAATGGCTATGAACGTCCATGCAATTAAGGGTATGTGGCCTGGGCTGGTTTGCATAATGATTGAATGTATACACGTGTACCAAACATGCATACACCTCCTCCTTCCTGGTGGAAAAATTATAGCTAGCTCTGTGCCTCTGGCAAAAGAGAGAAAATAGAACAACACAATTTAGTGTCTTTCCTTCTCTTCTTCTCAGAAAATGAAATTAAAAAAAAAAAAAAAGGAAAGAAACTTTATTTACCCACAGAAGTCTCCTCTAAATAGGGGCTTCCCTTTACCTTTAGAGATACGAGACACCAGGGACTGTCAAAAGGTTAGAGAAATCACCGATAAATGACAGCAGCATACAACATAGAAGAATTTTGCAATTAAAAGACCTTCAGTTTAACTTTCTTAATTCCACCTCAAATCTCACATGTTTCTGAGCTCTAGACAAGTTTAAATTCACTTCTAAAATTTGAGGCAAGGTTTTGTGTTGTTTTTTTGTTTTGTTTTGTTTTGTTTTTTTTGCTTTAGCTACTGCTGATGTTTTCAACATGCCTATGCAATACTGTATGGTTTGTTTTTAAAAGCACTCTACTACATCTCTGATTTGTAAAGTGCAAGTGCTTTTAAAGGCCCCAGTTTGAGGCAGTTCTGCTCTATTGAAAATATAGCTTCAAGCTGTAACTTAGCTGATATATTGTACACTAAAATGCATTGAGCAGCTGTGTCTCTAGCGAAAATCTGGAAGAAGCAAAAAACTCAATATTTTCTCCATTATAATACTAAAAATAATCCTCAGGTTGACACGAATATTCTTAACAGAGAGAAATATGCCTAATTGGCAATACAGACACAGCACAGGTACCAGCCAGAAGAAAAAGCAGAGATCTTTGAGGCCAGGTTCTTTGTAGATATTGATAAAACTGGTTTACAGGGTGTCAGTGGGGCAGAAGATGTAATACAGTTAATATACGAGCATGTCATTCAGTGCAACTGTTGAAGTGTTTAGAGAACTGAATCTTCTAAAGCACTGATAATGCAGAGATGCAGAACCTTGAGTTCTGCATCTGCATCTAAGTCATCGCTCAAGTTGATCCCTAAGCCTGTTTTTCCAGTGAATCGCATTGTCCTTATATGCGTAGTTGCATTGGAGTGCCAGGCTTCAATAAGGGTGCTAACAGAACTGGAAATTAAGCTGTCTACTTATCTGAGACTTTGTTCCTCCAGAGAGATCAGTCATGATGTTGGAATGATGCCTAAACGTTTCCTTGGTTTTATTTCATGTTTTCTGTAGGGTAAAATGCATTCAATTGGAGCTCAGCATGTGCTGCAATACTTTCAGCCTCAGTGACAATTACCTCACTATTGATAAATATTAGTTGAAGTTCAATCAGATAAAACAGACCAGAATAAATGGTATGAGAAAACGTATAAGAAAACGGGATTAAAGAAGGCATCTTAAGTTCCCTCTCTTTTTCTTTTTTTTTTTATATATTTCATGTTTCCCCAGTAGAGCTTTAATAAAGGAGATGTAACTGATGAAAACTAGTACCCTCCTCAAAAGATGGAGCATATGGCTTTATCTCAGCATTTTGTCATTCTTCTGTCTGCGGGAAGTTTCTTACTTATCATGCAAAAGTCCTTCTTGTTTATTTCACCAAGTGTCTGGACAGAGTGTGCATGTGCTGAGAGACTCCAGAATGTGGTCCTTGAATAAATAAAAGATTGGTAAAAGTCCAACTTTAATTAAAGGGTGCCCAGCCTTTCTGAGGAAGTATTTTCTTTGCAGCGGTGTTAATTAATCCATTATGTGGCAACATAAAACTAAAATACTGTGCTCACTGATCTCAAATGCCTCTTTAGAATGACTACATCTTTTCAGAATCCCTGTGAAGTAGGTATTACACACATACCAGCTTACGTTTGGGCAGTCTGTGGCAAAAAGATGAAATGAACTTCAAAACAAGCAGCTGGCATAGTGATTACTAACGTGCCATTCTCGTGGAAAGAACTAACTTCTAACTACTGCACAACCTTCCCGAGTTAGCTTTCTTTGGAGGTGGACCTGCCCATTGTCGTTGATTCAAAAAAGAGAAAACAAATACATAAAATCTGTTGCAGCTCCCCCCCACCCCCACCTGAAACTCTTCACTGAGTTGAACAAAAACTCATTTGTCAGCATCAAACTAATTTTAAATGTATATACATTAAAGTTTTGTTCTCTATAGAGGCAGTTGCTCGGTATCGTGCTCTATTTTTAAACACGTACATATGTTGATGAGGCTGAACATCAGTGTGCTACTGTCATCTCCAAGAGCAGAACAGGCTATCAGCTGTTGAATTAATTAGCTGTTGAATTCTTCCTATTTTAATACCCATGCTGACCCAAGAAAGGTAGGAAATGAAGGAAATTTAGGTTTATAATTATCTCATTTGGAAATAATTGGTGTACAGTGTTATTGTACATCACATGGAATCTGTGAAATCAGTGAAAAAAACTGCAATTCCTTTATGTGTCGTAACACTTTTTTAATAGTTGTTTCATACAGCTTACTCAGTTTACTGTTTTTTGTTTATTTTGGGGGGATGACACAACACAAATAAAAACTCTTCCTTTAGTTGACTATAGGACACCTGAACTTCATTCTCAATTAGGTATGCTTCCTTCCTGAGTCTTTATTCACTCCATCAGTTAACAGCTTCTTGACTTGTATTACACAATTCTATTGCAGTTCTATTTGCAATTCTAGGGCTTTTTCAGAAGGAGTCAGCAAAGCAATGCTACATACTCCTGTCCTCGTCAGAAGAACTGTTTGATTGACCGAACCAGTAGAAACCGCTGCCAACACTGTAGATTACAGAAATGCCTTGCTGTGGGGATGTCTCGAGATGGTAAGCTCTGATAACCCACAATTTAATTGCAAAAAGCAAAACAGTATTTAGTATACTGTGTGTTCAACTGAAGCAACATTAAGGTTTAACAGTTACTGGATATCAACCTGATAGCTGAGATCATTGGGTGGTTTTATGTTATACATTTAGATAAATACATATAAATTAGGGCATGTATGAATACTTTTTTTCCTACTCATCTGTTGTAGATTCCAGCTAAGGGTTTTGCCTTTGGTCACGTTAAGATGCAGTTTTTAGTATTAACGTTAATACTACCTCTATGCATTCATTCCAATTTAAGTGACATACTGTTGTTGCAAGTAATGGTCTGCCATACTGATACAGATCAGAACTGGTTTAGAATAAATACAGAAGTTAAATGCATATATAGTGAATACTGGAAAAAAATCAGAGAGAAAATCATTGTTTCTTCAAACCTGTGTTGTAGTGTTTGTTTTTTAATGGTATATTTCTGAAGAAAATGTGTTCTAGTGCAGTTACTATTAAGCTCAAAGTTACACCTAGTGTAAAGATGCAAATCTACCTCTCAGTAAAATGCAAGCTTACGTTACTCTATTAGAACTGAATTTGCAGCTGATATTTGTATACCTCCTCCACAGGTGTAATGAGGCTGCCATCACTTAGACAATTTCAAGATTTAACTGAGTCTTTTCCCCTGAAATAGTGACAGCAATGTTGCATGTTATACGCACACATGTGCATTACTGTATGTACATCAGGCCTGAATAAGGAAATAGTTTTCAGATTATGTGTACTTCTTAAAATAAATTTTCTTTTTTTTTTTTATTGGGTATGAAACTAAAAATCTGAAATGGTTGACCATGTAATGAAATGACGAGTTCATCTAATGCATTTGCTTTCCTCTAGAAGGAAAAAAAGGTGGTAACCATCTTATTAAACTGTGAGGCTTTTACAGCTGACATAGGTCCCAGAAATCACGTAACATATTCTTAGGACTTACGAATATATTCTGGCAGGAATTGGACATTTCATCTCAGACAAGCATAGTACTTTTTAGCTTCTGCTTTTCTAGGTGGAATTTGAATGCTTAAGGGATACGTGGTCAACTTCAGTGGATATATAAGAAAATATTTTAGGCACAGAAATGGAAAGATAATAAATCAAGCTAAAACAGTAACTTCTAATGGTCAATTTAAGTAGTATGCTAAAACAGTGTTTTAAAGAGTACATGATGCTGTTATATTACCAGTAATTGACAGAAGTGATTCTCAGGTCTGCCCATCTTGCTGATTTAGCTTTTATACTGTCTCCTTCAGTATAGTTTTTAAAGACCCAAGACAAATAAAATGCAGTAGTGGATTTATAGAAATGAAATGTCTTGTGTGTCTGTATTTCAGCTGTAAAGTTTGGTCGAATGTCAAAAAAGCAGAGGGACAGCCTGTATGCGGAGGTACAGAAACATCGAATGCAGCAGCAGCAGCGAGATCATCAGCAGCAACCAGGAGAGGCAGAACCACTAACACCAACATACAATATCACCACCAACGGGTTAACAGAGCTACATGATGACCTCAGTAATTACATTGATGGGCATACCCCTGAAGGTAGCAAAGCAGACTCTGCAGTTAGCAGCTTCTACTTAGACATACAACCTTCTCCAGATCAGTCGGGTCTTGATATTAATGGAATCAAACCAGAACCAATATGTGACTACACACCAGCATCGGGCTTCTTCCCTTATTGTTCTTTTACAAATGGGGAGACCTCTCCAACTGTGTCCATGGCAGAATTAGGTAATGAGAGAGAAAAACTTCCATTGTAATTGTCTTGATAGTGTCCTTTGGATTAAAATGACACATTTAGCCAGGTGATAGTGAGAATGCTGTTTCAGGACAGCTGTGAGCATGTATGGGCATTCTTCTGTGAAGTGCACAATACCCTAATCATGGTTGAACACATTACAGAAGTGTTACAGGTCAGATCTAGTAATGTTGCTTTTGTTTTCAATTCTTGTAATAGTACCTTCTGAATACTGATGAACAATCTAATTTTTAATGCTGAGCAACAAGAGTATTTCTTTAATTGAAGATTTATTTTTGAATGTCTTATCTTCCTTTTTTACTAAGTAAATACCGTATTTTCTAATGACAAGTCATGATTTTCTAATATGAAAAGTCAGTGGATTTTCTTCCACTGTTTACCTGTAGCTGGGATATACAGAAAACATTAATGTAATCTGAGGGCAGTTCTCTTTTCCAGTGGTTGAAGAGAATCTGGACTCAGATACTTCAGAAAAATTTTCAGTGGAGCATGTTTGGATAATTTCCCTAAGATCCATATAATGACCACATTAATTAGGACATTTTATTTCAAACCTTTCACTCAGTGATTACAGTAGGGCTGAATTCCACAACTCTTACTTATCAATATCAGACTTAAATTAGAGAGCACTGAGTCAAGTAGTCAAAAGTGAACTAGAACAGGACATTAGAGAAGCCGCTTTAAGATGCCTATTTATTCCATTAATAAACAACCTAAAAACTGAAACAATCAGGTATTCCAAAAGTAACTTTTTCTCTTGCTATTTTTTTGTTAATTAGTGGCAAGCATATGATAAAAATATTCTGCTGGTTTTACTTTCATTTACGTTCTCCAAGTACCTTCAGTTACAGATAAAGTCCAAATGAGAAGAAAAATAGGATAAAGGCTATTTTACTGGCTTTGTCTCACTCGCTGGTTGTTAAAATTCTTGTGGGAATTAGTAAAAGATCAACATTAAACCTATATTATAAAGAAAGGGATTTTCCTTCTTAGGCCAGGTGTTGAGTTTGGAACCCTTTAGTAAAATGAGTTTGTTGTATTGCTTACCTTTATTTACACAGTGCTTGCATTTAAGCCTCGTGGAACGTGATTTGGGTGCCCAGCATTGACATTGCCAAACAATGTCTGAAGAATGTTTGTCTTCCAGACTAAGGTTTCAATTTAGGAAGGTGTGGCTGTTCAATGAAAGTATTTAGGTGTGTGCTTAAATATGGTCTAGAACTGAGGCTAAAGTTAGTGAATAACATGGTAAAATTTCACCTTCTGTATCCTGCAAGGGCATATGAATAATGCTGTCAGATGCTGCTAGTGAAAGTAAAAGAGTAAATGGTAAATGTTTTAAGTACACACTTGTAAACAAAATTTGTACTGAAATACATGAAAGCGATGATAATAACAAAAGTATTAACTACCTTATGTTGTAGATTGTTGATTGTTCAGGTAGCAAATACAATCTGATTTTAGATATTATTTTAAACCAAACTATTAATGCAATAAGTACTAAGCAGATTGATCAGTCCAGCAGCTCAATTTGTAAAGAGTTGGGATAGGGTGTTATTAAGCAAAGCAAATTTCACAGAAGACCTGACACTCGCGTCCTTTAGGATATCATGTAGTTCTTGATCACCATTCTTTTTCACTTTCATAGAATCACAGAATGGTTTGGGTCGGAAGGGACCTTAAAGACCACCTAGTTCCAACCCCCTGCCTGGACCCCTGCAGGGACACTTCCCACCAAACCAGGTCACCCAAAGCCCCATCCAACGTGGCTTTGGGCACTTCCAGGGATGGGGCATCCACAGCTTCCATAGGTAGCCTGTTCCAGAATCTCACCACCCTCAGAGTAAAGAATTTCTTCCTAGTATCTAATTTACATCTACTCTTAGTTTAAAATCATTACCACTTGTCCTGTCAGTGTACATCCTGGCAAAGAGACTCGCCCCGTCTTCCTTGTAGGTTCATTTTAATTACTGGAAAGACATACTGTGGTCTCCCCAGAATTTTCTGTTCTCCAGGTTGAACATTCCCAACTCCCTGTCTTCATAGGAGAGGTGCTCCAGCCCTTTGAGCATCTTATTGGTCCTCCTCTGGACCTGTTCCAACACTGGACCTGGTCCACGTCTTCCTTGGGCTGGGGACCCTGCAGCTGAACCCAGTACTGCAGGTGGGGTCTCACAAGAGCAGAGTAGAGGGGGAGAATCAACTGGCTGGTCACACTTCTTTTGATGCAGCCCAGGGTATGGTTGGCTTTCTGGGCTGCAAGCACACATTGCCAACTCATGTTGTATTTATTTCATCTACCCTTACCCACAAGTGCAGAGCTATTCTCAATCCACTCATCACCCAGTCTCTACTCATGTTTGGGATTGCCCCAACACAGGTGCAGCCCCTTGCACTTGGCACTACAAGCCTTCCCAGTCAGTGATGGCCTAACTTGAAAAAGCACTGACTGCAGAACTGTGAGACAAGGCACTAGGCCTCTACTTGTTATGTGCTAAAATACATGTCAAGAGACAAGACAGAAAAGAAGAAGATTTCTAAGTCTGAACAGTACTTCACAGTATAATTCTTAGTCCAGGTTTCAAAGCTGACTTAAAAGCAGGAAAGCCGCTTACTGAATTTGCAGTAGTTTGAATGCTCTCTGGTTTCACTAAATTTTGCCTTTACTTTTCAAGCTTTTTGATCTTGCAGGCTTTCTTTGCACCCACTGCTGTGTAAGTAAGAAGTTTGTCCCCAGTACAATTTTCTTTATTTAAAAATAAATTCAAGTTCACCTAAACATCTTACAAACTAGTGAAAGGACTATACTTGGTGTTCCTGCATTCAAATCTCAGAACTGCATTGTGTGCGTGTGTTATGTGTGTATGTGCGTGTGCAGAGTGCCCTCTAATGGATGCTGTGGGCCCCTGAGGAGCTGGGCCAGGTATGTTAAGATCCAGAATTCTGCTTTGTTTACCGTGAGTCAGTTAGCAGTTTGCATTAATTTATTGTTGTGAAGAAAAATCCAAGGAGATCTGAAATGAAAGCGTTCTAACAGCTAACCTTTCCCCACCTCCTACTTGCAAATGGAGTATGTTAGTTTCCTCATGTCTGAAGGTATAGCTTTGCATTTTTAATGTGTATAACTTTTTGGTCTTTCTTTTAGAACATCTTGCACAGAATATTTCCAAGTCTCATATGGAAACTTGCCAGTACTTGAGAGAAGAGCTACAGCAGATAACATGGCAGACTTTTCTTCAGGAAGAAATTGAGAACTATCAGAACAAGGTATAAAAGCGTGCCGTAGTTTGGCATGCTTTTTCTAAAGCATGGTATTCCCATAACACACTGCAAAATTCACTTTTTCACTGCTTTCTGTTTACTATCAGGAATATACATTTGTGTGTTTTCAAAACAAAACAAAAAAAACAGTACTAGAGCCTAAATGAGTATGGCAGGAAATACTTTGCATTTGTGATTGTTATAAGTACAGGAAAAGATAAAGCTTCCCAAACATATTTGTCTCTTATTGATAAACAGATAACAAACCAGCATTTTTTTTCACTCCTAAATGACATGTTATTTACTCTTCTTAGTTTGTAATCACCCCTATTATCCAAATAAATAAATAAATAAATAAAAATCAGTTGAAACCATCAAGTTGTAACTGTAGAGTTCTTTACAGCTGATCTGTAAAATAGTCATCAATACGAGGACATGCATGAATCTTGGATTGGAGTGTCTTACTCATTTTCCATTCCTATCCAATAATCAAGAACCTGAATAGGAGTCAGTCAAAAAGCCTGTTGGCTTGTTTGACGCTTTCTTGTTTTGCATGGTATATTTCCTTTTGAGGTTATAAACACAGAACCCATCAGATTTCCCACCTTCATTGCCAGGGTTGGATCCCTGATTCATTCTACAGCTGTCACAGTGTTTCAGATTTACCTATAGAATAGCATCAGAATGCTTGCCATGCCTCCAGTAGGTATTGTAAGTTTTAATCCCTGTTTGTATTTTCATTATGCCTTCCATCCACGTACTACTACCAAATGGATACTTTTGGAAAACTATCTTGAGAGTCACTACTAAAGCACACTGTTCTTTGAATTTATTTTTCATTTCCACAAAAAAATACTTAACCTTTAGGAATATTTTTTTCCACTTGTTAGATAATCTCATCCTGAATTATTATTAACATAAGAGAAATTCACTAATTGCATGCTGCCTTTATGTCATTCACAAGATGATCTTCATATATGTATACTTTATATGTATCCTTATGAAGACCAGCTTGTTAGATAATTCATGTTCTGTAATAATAAATGAATAAAAACAGAAGTTGATAGGAGAAACGTGATTATGCAGTGCTAGAGTAAATTGGTATTTTCTTTTGACGCAGTGAGTAACAGTCCCACTGAAATCACCAGAATTATTACACTTGGAGATTTTTTGGCTTATGAACTAAAAATATTGCAAACTGGATCTCTCTGCCATCACTGAAGAAGTTTTACATGTTTGCATTTTCACTCATCTTCATGAGGCTTTTTCTTTGAGGTTAACATCCCTTTTGTTATAAGCGGACTGTAGCCAGGATTGCTGGAGAGAATTCACTCCACTTTGATTTTCAGCTCAGTTTTACTTTATGAAAATGGGCTTTCCAAACGTTAAAACCTTAATTAGTAACTTCTGAATTTTTCTTCTTTCTCAAACAGCAAAGGGAGGTAATGTGGCAGTTATGCGCAGTCAAAATAACAGAAGCTATACAGTATGTAGTGGAATTTGCCAAACGCATTGATGGCTTTATGGAACTGTGTCAAAATGATCAAATTGTGCTTTTAAAAGCAGGTATGTGGGTCAATTTTAAGGTCTGCTTCTATTAGTTTTGACTGAGGAAAGTGCTAGCTGTATACAGTTATTATGTATACATATATACATATGTTGTACAATGATAATTTAAAATACTACAAGAACAAATGTACAAATTCCGTGTGTCTTCTGTTTGAAATACTATGTTTTCTTGGTTACTCTGGATGGAATGAGTTCCATTTAGTGGAAGATGTATGCTGCCAATGCAGGGGGGTTGGAACTAGATGATGTTTAAGGTCCCTTCCAACTCAAACCATTCTATGATGAGTTCCAGTCTATGTATGAAATTTTCATTATGAACAAAGGGAGCAATAAGTGTGTAAGGATGAAAAAGTTGGATTAATTTTTTTGATTTGGCGTACTAACAGTGAATAACATATTTGTAGGTAAAAATCCAGATTGTTCTACACAAGATGTTGTAGAAGTAATGCAGATTACTTGGACAAAGCTGTTAAAGCTTCATGAGCATAATCTAAATGAACTGCTTTGACTTCAGAGACTTCATTATTCTAATGAAAAATATTTATTAGGATTAACTAAGTTGCTTTTACAAAAAGTTCTAAAGGGGTTTATGGGAATTATGTTAATTGTACTATCAAATCGAACCATTCTTTGTTGCACCACAGAAACCTACTACTCTACTCAATCTATACTGAAGGCAGAGCATTTTGAAGTTTTTGAATCCTCACTTGCAACTGAAGTCTCTACTTAAATAGTCAAACATACATTGTTTCTGTTTTAGGGTCTTTAGAGGTTGTGTTCATCAGAATGTGCCGTGCCTTTGACTCCCAGAACAACACAGTCTACTTTGATGGCAAGTATGCTAGCCCAGAGGTTTTCAAGTCCTTAGGTAAGGAAATGTCAAGTGTTGCATTTTAAACCACAGAATAAAAACAATAAGGTAGAAGAGCAAGAGAGACAGCTGCCTTGAAAAAATCAGCTTGTAGTATTCAAATAAAAAGAGAGTTGAAAAGCTCAAACTGCTTATTTTGTAAACAATCGTGCTGGCTCTGTTTGAAGCCAAGCTGATTTCAGGAGTTAAAACAGCTTAACTCCATGCAGCAAAGGATTGTTGGTGTTAAAATCCATCATGTACCTTAGATCAGGGTAGATCTGTTTGGACACACTTGTGAAGAACAAGCTCAGATTTCATAATCCCTTGTAAAGTTTGATGTATCCTGTTGAAAAAAAAAAAAAAGAAACTTTAAGTCTCTTTTGGATACACTGACATTACTGCTTTGAAGTTGTTAATAGTGTCTTGTAATATGCAAAATCTAGTTATTTGCAAGTAAAATATTGTAAATATTTTTTTTTAATTAAACCATACCGTAGCAATTTTTTTAAACTTCTATTTTTAAAAGGATGCATTTAATTGGGTATAAATTTGGGATGTAAGCCATTTTAGAGGGCAGTGAAAAATGGCAGTGACAATATGGCAGAAGAATACCATACAGTTAATGAAGTATTCCATGCCTTTCTAAAATACCTCAAGGTACAAAGTCTCAGTGCAAACAATTCAGAGAATGCAGTATCAGATGTGGGCCTCTACCTCCTACTAGATCCAATGAAACATTACTTTCATCTGTTACCAACTACACCCAGAAATTTAAGCTGGGTTGGGGGCTGAGATCTGCAGAGGAGAACCCTATTCCAACAGAGGTTGCAGTCCCTTTCAAAGCAGGGCTCAGCTTTTGTGAACTGCGTAACAGCATGTGTAACAGCAGCAGTAACCTGACTTACACCTGTGTGAGCAAGAGAATGGATGAAAGGAGACACAGTTCTTTTTCTGCATGAAAAGCTTTCAGACCCTGGCTTCTCCTTTTGCTCCTGCATGTATCTTGTATGCCTTTCTCCCCTCCCTCTTCTGTGTGCTCAATATTATTGAAATCAGCATTTTTCAAGTACACATTTAAAACATCCAGTCCACAGTAACATGAGAAAGTTTCATTTAGAATGGCAACAAAGCCAAACTAATTTTGAGTTCAAAACTGGCTTGGTTTTCATCTGTATTTTCCCCAAAAGAACAACAAGATAAAATGTACAAAGCCTTCAGAATACTGGGTACCAGGGTGTGGGGGACTTGTGGGACTAGGTTAAATTGGTAAATAAATAAATAAATAAAATAGGGTGAATAGGTTAAAAAAAAAAACCAGGCATGAATGAGATCTCAATATCATTACTCAACAGTCCTTAAGGGGAAGAATGTTCACTCATGAAGTATTTTACACCCATGTTTCACCTTCATCAGAATATATCAGCAACTGTGTAGCTTTGAAATGGTTTTAAACAATTTGGCATGAGCTGCACCTTCTTTTTGGCAGGTTGTGAAGACTTCATTAGTTTTGTGTTTGAATTTGGAAAAAGTTTGTGTTCTATGCACCTGACAGAAGATGAGATAGCTTTGTTTTCTGCATTTGTTTTAATGTCAGCAGGTAAGAGAAAAAGTATTGCTCTAGGTTTCTACGGTAGAGTTCATTTTCATTTTGAAGTATCTTTTAATGGTAAAGCTAAGACTATCAGACAGCATGAAATGTCAACATTGTTTTGGTCCCTCATGACCTATTTTTTTCATAAATATATTTAAAACATAAATTTAAGAACAAATCAAGTTGGAAATTCTAATCTAAACCCATGTTTTCTAATGTTTCTCCTTGTTGTTGATATAGCTTCTTCGCAAAAGCTTAAATGCATGTTGATTGAGATCACCAGGGCGATCTAGGTGGGACAGGCAGAACATGGACAGCATTGAATTGATATAGTCAACTGCCAGTGTGTGTGAGTGTGCAGCTGTAGCAGAATTGTCACAAGCACGTGATAAAATATGTTTTTTTCTGAGATTATTATCTCAAACAGATTCACACAGTACTCCAGGTACTGGGAAGACATATTAAGCTGGGTGAAATAGGATACCACTTGAGAAAGTCAGTTTGTGTTTGGCATAAGACCAAAGGAAATACAGTCTTTTTTTAAACTGCAGTATAGTGGACTCAGCAGTATGTGTTGGAAGAGTCTATTAGCAACAGTGAGTTTATTGACTCCATCATAAATATATTTTTATGCTATTTGCCGTGATGGAAGTATGTTTGCCCTTTGTCTTAGTATTTAAGCCACAGAATCCCTCAGTTCTGCCACACTGGCTGTTGCAGGTAATCCTTCATTTCTGCTAGGAAGTTTAGGAGCACTTTTTGAATAGCTTAATATTGCTTCTGATTTTTCTGTATGTCACTGTAGGTCTAAGCAAAGAGATCCACTCCAACTGCTTGTTCATTGTGTAATCTATTCATTTCCCACTAAAAAGTTGCTAGCTTCGTTTTGTAAACACCCTGCATTTTAAAGACCTTATTAGCAAATAATTAATAAAGCTTATTCAGATATGCAGCACTCTTCTTATTGAGGGCTTTATAAAAGTAATTTTAAATGGAGGTAATAAATGTATTCCAAAACCTATGAATTTTAAAACTCATTTCTTATGTAAGAATGTTAAAATGTAAGGAAGATTGCAAACAGGAAATACAAATTTGCAATAGAATTAGTATTTCTTGGTGCAATGTGATGGATGTACGCAGTACTAGAGGTGTTAACTCCATTTGTATTTAGATCGTTCATGGCTCCAGGAGAAGGTAAAAATTGAAAAACTCCAACAGAAGATCCAGCTAGCACTTCAGCACGTCCTACAGAAGAACCACCGAGAAGATGGAATTCTAACAAAGGTATGAATCATACTGTGCCATGTCACGACTGTGAAAGTACACTTTCTTATGAACAATGTAAAAGCTTTTATTCATTTACTAAACCATACTTCAGTGTGGTTTACTAAAGTATGGTTTAGTAAATGCATAAATGCAAAATGAAAATGAAAACCCATCAACGTTTTTATTCTACTTGTCCTAAACAACATTTCTGCCATGCAGAACACTATTTCAGTTTTCCAATATGCAGGCCTTGATCTTCATGAAACCTCTGTCTGCATGACAACTAGGTTGTGACAAGACACAATATCCAAACTAACCTTGTTTCTCAGCATTCCGTGAGTTCCCCACACAGTCTTTTTCTCATCAGTTTTTCCAAATCTTGATGGCTAGGGAGGAGAAAAGAGATAGTAAATACTATTATGTTAATCTAAAGTATCATCACATAAGTTTTCAAAAATTCAAAGGCAGTGTGATGTTTTAAAAAAAAAAAAAAAAGTGAAAACCAGGGGAAGGACAGGCACTTCCTTGCAGACGTAGTTCCTTGTTGTTCATGCTTAGTTTAACACCATGGAATTAATTACAACAAGCAGGATGTTACAGCCCAGTATAAAGTCTAGGCTTTCCAGACTGTCCTCATTTCAAGTCCTAGCTTATATCATCCTTTTCCCAGCATATACTTTAGATACCTTTGTTAGAAAGTTCCAGTGCTTTTGTACAAGTATGTACTCAGTAAGTTCAATGACCGCTCTAGCCATATTTTTGAGTACAGATTTTTCTGATCTTTCCTTTATGACAATTTCATTTTACCTTTATTGGGCATAAATGTAAATAGCCTGATCTATTATACTGCCATTTCCCTATATAATACAGTGGGTTTAAGAGCTATCAGCCATGCCTTCTTCCAAGGGAGTAGCTAAGTAGCATGAATAAAGGTCCAGACAGGTAATAGTTCCATATCAATCTGGTGCTCATGGTATTGCCTAGATACTAGGCAAGTGATACATTTTCCTAGCGACTTCAAGGAAAGATTCTTTCACAAATAGTATTCATACATTACTTGATAGCATTTTAGTGGCTTCCCCCTTTTCCTTTTTATTAAATCTGACATACCGTACTCAGCCACTACTATGCTTCTGAAATGTCACTGTTAAGGTAAACAACTGAAGTGAATTCCGTATGTTTGAGAGAGCTCTGATCCTAAGGAGGCCTGGTTCTATGTATGACTCTGTGACTTCTGTTCATTTTTTTACAGTTAATATGCAAAGTGTCTACTTTAAGAGCACTGTGCGGACGACATACAGAAAAGCTTATGGCATTTAAAGCAATATACCCAGACATTGTACGACTTCATTTTCCTCCACTTTACAAGGAGTTGTTCACTTCAGAATTTGAGCCAGCGATGCAAATTGATGGGTAAACGTATCACCTAAGCACTTCTAGAATGTCTGAAGTACAAACATTAAAACAAAAGAAAGGAAAAGAGAAAAAAAAAAAGAAAAAAAGAAAACCAAGACACTTTATATGGCCCTGCACAGACCTAGGGAGCCAACACACTGCACATCTCTTGGCAGTCGGGGTCAGGCGAAGGATGGGAAACAATGAAACAAAGTTGAACTTGTTTTTCTCATGCATATGATTTCCATTATGCCTACAAATATGGACCCTTTTTCTGTCTCAGCTTCTCAATCCTTGACCTCTGTTTACACAGACTGAGGGTACTAATATCAGAAGGTTGTTTTCTCTTGTAGTTCACTGCCCAGACTTCTGACAGAACAATCAATTTGTTGATCAGAACAGAGAGTCCACCTAGTAATCAGCGACTGGTGTGCATTGCAGAGATTTCAGCATCAGTTTGCACAACTTGCTCATTGTTTCATGAAGGACGATTTTTTTCACCTACCACTGTTTGCCAGTAGACAGAACGGCATGAAAAGGGTCCATAGCAATAGCAACAATAGCATTATAATATATTACAGGGTAAATGGGCATGAAGACTATATATAGCAAAAGAGATATTGTTTATATATTGTTTTAATTAATATAAAATGTAGTTACTGGTATAGCTTTTCTTGTTGAATTGATAAGGCACTTTCATTTTGCACCTTTTTCTTTAAATTAAATGCTAGCGTGTTCATTGTTGTGTTGCATGTGCACCAGAAATTCAAGTTTAACTGAAAAAGGTTTTTGGCAGGTACTGGTACATTGGGAGGTATTTATGCTGCTGTTTTCCATGTTACTTTTAAAGAGAGGCTGGTCATATCCTGAAATGGTTACACAGATTTTTTTTTTTAAGAGTTAGAAAATAATGAAAAGTTTCTAAATTAAAATCAGCTTTTCAACTGTTAATTTAAAATGTACTTTTGTTTTCAAATCTTTCAAACCTGGATGTTTAAAATTATATGCCAAGATTCAGATTTAGGCACACAAGTCAAAAGCCTCATTTTCAAAGGTGCTGAGTTTCCTTGGACAAAGTTATCTTAAGCAATTACAGATCACTTACAGATAGAATAAACCTTCACCCTTGAAAATCAGACTGTTAACAAAGTGTGCAAAGCCCAACATAAACCCAGGTTTGAAGGGATTTACTTAAGTCTGTATCTACAGTAAAAGTATGTGTATGACATGTATGTGGAAAATTGATTTTTAGACATAATATTACATACTTTTTACTCCATTTTGTAAACAATGCCTTCAAACTCCAAACTCTATCCTATCAAAATCCACAGGATGTTTGGTTTTGGCTTCAGTGAGATTAGACAATGACCCATGTTCTTCAAACATCCACCAGTTCAATTTAAAGTAGCTGAACAGAATTGCTCTCTTTATTTAAATCGATGCACTTTAAAGTTTATCACATGAGAACAGACCAATAAAATAAGGGTACGCTGTTGCTAGAAAACATTGTTTTGGACTCTGTTTAATGCCTGGAAATCACAAATACCATAAATCTACATTTTGGCATTTTGAAGTTGTGATTCCTGCGTTGCGTAACCAACTGATAAGCCAAATCTTGCCATCTTTATTAATACGTTACCATTCTCTTTACATATAGTACTGTCTCTGAGTAAATGCAGCAAGATACAGAAATTAAATTAGTTCTGAAGGGAACATATCCACACTAAACCACATCACAAAATAAACTGTGGCTTATTGCACCAGAGGTGCGTAACTGCTTTTGGATGAGATGAGTACACACAACCAGATGTCTTATAGACCTGTACAAATTAAGTTTATGATGAAGTACATATGAAAAAAAAACAGGACTTTAAAAAAGAGAAAAAACCCACAATGTACTCCACCACTTCAATTTCCAAAGATAATAAATTGCTTACATACAGTCATTGAAAATAACATTGAATTGAACAGAAGCACACTGAAGTCTAACCATTTTAAAAGAAGAACTAGGACAGCAGATCATTACAAGCAAAACAGAGATTTATTCTGTGATTTGAATGTTTCCTTTGGGGTCAAATTGAGCCATTCAGCCATGACCTCTCAAAGTCGTTTTTTTTCGTCAGGGAACCTTGTAGATAGCACTGGATAGCACTTGGCTATCATTCCTCTATATGGGGTGAAAGCAGGGAGAGGTGGACAGGAACACTTACAGCTTTGTGAGCACCAGGATGGAGGCCAGAGAGCTGTCCTTGTGCTGTGCCATCCTGCCCGCTCCCAGCCCAGCACACGCTCTCTGCAATCTCACTGCTACCTTTTCCTAGAATCATTGTTTACTTTATTGGAGTAACTGGCATGATACGGTACTTTGATTCCAGTATGTGTTCCTACTTTTAAACCAACATTTTTAACTAACAAATGTTTTCTGAATGTGACCAGCCTGAGGTGCTAGTCCTTTAAAGATCAACTAAACTTAATTGCAGTGTCAACTAATGAGTAATGAAGTAAGACTTGTACTTTTTTAGAGAGTGAGATACAACTCCTGTTTCTGAAAATAAGTAGACTACGAGGCAATTGGGATTAATTTTCAGTCACATCATTAACCTATCTTTTCCTGATGAATATTAGTACTTTACCAGGCCTTTAGACGCCAATGGTTTTGTTCAGTATCTAGTTCAGAGTATTTATACCCATAAGTCACTGACAACACAGAATTTGGGAGCATTTAATAATAAAATGCATAATCATAGAAGGGTTCCTAATAAGGCCTTAACTGAAAGCCTGTTACATCTAGAATTGGCTTGTGCCATGATCTCCCAGGTTATGCAGCACCTACACACTGCTGTTTTTCACAGCGGGAGCTCCTGTGTACTAGCACCTTGTCAAACCAGGCTGTGCATACACACCCCAAGGAAGTCTGCTTTCCTGATCACAGTTAGCAGCCACTTGGCAGTAAAATATTACTGGCTTTGTTTCGCTTGGTAGAGACAAGGAAAAAAGAGATACGGCCATGGCAGGTGTACTGAAAAGACGGCAGTTGCCACAGAGGCTGTTATGAAAGGGGATGTAGACTAGCCTCAGTGCGGCTGGCCGGAATGCCTGCCATGTGAGAACCTGACGCGGCAGAGGAAGTGCACTCTGCACAACTCTGGGACTGTGGCCTGGTGTCAGACAATCAACAGACTATTCAGTTAAAAACCATACTGGGGGGCAGTGGATATTCACAAGTATCTTCATGATCTGCCCAGCTGACTACAAACAAAAACATGAGGATAGCTGAAGATAAAGAAGTAACATACTGCTCTTGAATGATCCATTCATTGAGGTCTGCAAAGAGACTTTTTATTGGGCATAACTATCCACAGAGATATTTTCTGGCTTTCTAGAAAAGAGTATAGTATACTGTCATTTGGACGGCCCTAACATACTTCAGCATCTCTAACATTGTTTGGTTTTTAAAAACTATGGGATGAGGTGAAAAGGGAGGCTGTTTTTAAGTTTGGTTGTTCTTTATTAAAGCTTATCTATCTTAGTATGGATACCAAGATATCTGTGTGTGTATGTGCACCTGTGTGTGTGAGAGAGAGTACTGTTGTGCGCACATGAATATATGCGTGGGTGCGTGTGAGTGGCTGCTTCTAGGCTCTTAAGTGTCAATGAAAAAAAATGTATTGAAAATACTTAAGACAAAAACAGAAGGTGGAAAAAAGATTTATTCTATACAAAGCCTTGTCTGGACCACTTTAGAGAGACTTCTATTTTTTTAACCCTTCTATAAATATTTGATGGCACTTGAAATATTCCTGCAATAAAATGTGATTTGTGTAAACATTAAAAAAAAAAAAAAAGATTTTGTAATGTGAAACAATGAAAGAAAGTAATGTAATTTTTCTAAAAAACAAAAAAAAAACACAAATGAACGAACTTTGTATTATTTTCTTGATGGAATTTGTCTATTTGTCTTTGGAAAACTTTTTATTTCATTGAATGTGCCATAGTAGAGGTGTGTGTTTCTTTTTCTTTCTTTTCTTCATTTTTTACATTGTAGATTTAAGGAATAGCTGTGTTCCGACATTCCAAAATGCAAGATGACATAGCGGTCATGATTAAAAGGTTTGATTAGTAAGCTTCAATCATTGTTGCTTTTTTTGCACATGTTCTTCATTCCTCTACAGTGCAATATGTACATAGAGCACTTGCGGGTGTAACCTTGATCCCTCAGGGAAAAATACATATTTGTACAGGATTTTTTTTGCCTTTTTTTTTTTTTTTTTTTTTTTTTTTGCTAAGGAATGTCGATTGAATCACTTGTCTGTTGTTGAGGGGCAGCCAGATAATAATCCTAAACCACTGTCACAAAACATTGACTGTTTAATAATTTTGTGCCCTTTTATTATTTAAAAAGAAAAATAAAAGTTATTTTCTGACAGTTCTTTGTGCTGATTGGTGAAAAAAAGGGTAAATATATAAGCACCTTATGATTGACTTAACTGTGAATGACAATCCATCTTGTTATCAACAACGGAGGCCCTATCATTTTGGAGCTGGGGTTAAGAGTCAGAAACTAATGTGCTCAGGGATCTTCTAAAACTCTTCAACAGGGTGGCCAGTACTACTGGTGGGACAAATTACTTTAAAAAGAAAAAAAAAAAAAAGCTAGTATTTCTTCCCTTCCCCTTTCCCTCTCTCCCCCAGGCACATGAGAACTGGATAGATTTTTATTTTTTTTTAACTAAATGCTCTATGTGTGCCTCGTTCTATGACTCAGTTTTGCAATCTATCTGCTCCTTGGTCTTTATTTTCTTCCAAACAATATTACTCCAAACAATTGCAAAGGTTTTGCAATTATATTTTAGCTAATAAATGAATGCTGATCCATTAATAGATCATGATGGAAATTTAATTTCAATAACCTCTGGACGTTATTATAATCATAGGACTTTTTCCAGGTGAATTTCTGTGTTTTGCAATATAAAATGGGTTTTCAGTATTTAAATTGTCAAAGAAAACAAATCAGTTTATAATAGTATAATATGAATGAAAATGCAATGATCAGGTTTTGGCAGTAAAGTCACATAGAATACAAGAACAGTAATTCAGACCTTGTCTGTCATTATCACTTATGCTTCATGGTAAAGCAAAAAACCTGACAGGAAAGAAACACTAAGGCTGAAGTCAGTCATTTTCGTATCTAGTACATCAATTTCAAATGATCACAACAGTAGCAAAAACCAGCAGTGTCTAGTAAGTCTCTAAGTGCCAAATTGTATGATTCTGGAAGCCTATCACAATTAGTTTTCTTTTGTGGCCTCACATTCTTTTGAAAATGCAAGTAGGAAAGTAAATAAGCAACTATGGCCAAAATGAGCAAGATTTCAAGACTGGTTAGATCAGGAAGAGAGTGAATTTCTCTATCAAACATCTTTTTTTCTTGCAAAAAGCATCAGTTCTCCAGTATCTTAGGTTAGTAAGTTTGTTTTGTTTTCCACTGGGTCTGTGGCTTCCAGTTGTTTACTTGATCTTACATATAATCATTAGGGAAACCTTTCTTAACATTTTGCAAGCTGATGGTCCAGTTTAGCTTGGAATGGCCTTCTAAGGCTTACAACTGCTAAGTAAGTATGACCTCCTGATTAGCTTGTGTTCTGGCAATGTCACCAGAAGAAAATCACTATTGCTGATTCTCAACAGAAATCCTCCTATTCATACTTGCTGATCAATTAAATATACTATTAATACTCGCAGTCTACACAATGTATTAACTATGTAGCGGGGTGATCCAAACATTACAGTATCTTCTTTTGGGCTCTAAGGATTGACATAGATGTTCCCCAGTCTGTACTTGATGAACAAACAGGTTGCCAGTACAAGCTGTGCAAACAGTATATGATTTTTTCCAGCAAATTCTTGAAGTCTCCAAAGTAGATAAATTTACTAATATCAGTGTCAGAAACAGCATTTATCATCCAATATCCCAAAATAAGAAGTAATTAGCTTTTGAGTAGTCAGTATCCGAAATTCTACCTGTGCTAGCTCATTTTGATTGCACAGAGGAAACATTTTTATTTTCCTTAGCTAGAGAAATGTAACTACTAGAATTATTTTTTTTATTATTAATACTAATATTTATTACTTTAAACATTGCATTCCATCAATGTATTTGAATATTAACCTCCTATTTTCTTTTTGCATAAATATTTGTCAGTAAATCATTTGGTGGAAATGAGGGCAAATGCATAAGGATACCAAATACAACAACAAAAAGAGAAGTTTTAAAATCTGAATGATTTATTTATTTAAAAATCACTGAGTATGTGCTTTAATCCTAGTACTGTGTTAGTAGCTCACTAAATAATGCTAAGTCACTGGACTTGAGGGGAAAATATGTAACATTTAGGTTAATATACAGTCTATCTTTGGAACTTTATTCAGGTACTAAATAGAATTTTAACATCAAAGTAAAAGCTGTATTCTACCTATTTCACACGTAACATTGCTCTTTATCTTGTCTTTTGTTTGTTTGCCTTTATCATCGGTAGAATATAGCAATAACTTTATAGCAATAAGTAGGCTATCCAAATAAGAAAAAACATGATAAAGGCTTCAGATCAATACTCATGGGTTCAATCCTCCTGCCACAATATTCATTTCTTTGTCTTCCCTCAGAATTTCATTACTTCTTTAAGCTGACCTTCACAATCAAGTTGTTCAACTTGATATGTGACACCACACCTTTTTGTTAACACCTGCATGTTTTCAGTGTTCCTATGTCCTTTGTGTACTTGTTTTCCTGCAAGTCAGTGTTTCTCAAGCTTTCTGAAAGCACAGTCGCTCTGGGCTATATTTCTTCATAGAGCTCTATGTGTTGGAATTAACTTAGTTTTCCTGGGGTAGGGAGTGAGAACCAGGTGTAATTACTGGCCGCCTTGCCCAACTAAAGCAACTGAGCTGCTGCTGGGTGTTCAGCAGTAACTCCATGGCTACCACAAGCACAGGCAGCCAACAGCCAGTTCTTGCAGCCCCTTCATGCCCGGGGAGCTGAGCTGCATCCACTAAGTAGGATGAGTTCCCCGGACAGCACAGTGCGTCTGTTTGTGCTGGTGAACAGAGCTGCTACGATTCACATAGAACCGAGCTGTGTGAGCCTGACAGAGTGTTTTGATAATAATCTAAACACTTGGGCAACTTTTAATGGTTGTGACTTTCAGTTTGAGAAACACTAACCTAAATTACCCCACAGAGTCTTAATGTAGATGCATAAACTTTACAGGAATTTGCAATCTGTAATGCTGTCATTTCTAATGCAGAGAATTCATAAGCAATACAGTGAATTTTATTTCACAAAAAGGCATACGTACTGTACACCTTTCTAAATCCAAAATGTTCCTCATTTCTACATTGATTTAGAAACAAGTTACAAAACAGTGGTGAATATTTGAAATATTAGGACATTAACTGGCTGCTTCTTTATATGTAACTGTACTGTCTGCCTGCTCCTTTTCTGGAGATGTGTTTTTGTATTGGATGTTTGGGCCAATGGGAGGCTTCAAGCTACAATGTATTTTCCCAGTTTAAATATATTTAACATATGACAAACCCCAGACAAGGCTTTTTAAAATGTATAAAGAACTGCAGTGTTAGGTGGTTTATTTGCAAACTGTTTTCAATGTTGTCCATTTTTATGGCACCTTTAACAATATTCTTGTTTCCAAAGTACAAAAAAGGTTAAAAAATACTCTAGCCATAACTGAATGTCAAGCAATAAAAACAAATGACTTTTTGTGCATAGATTTAAAAGAAATACAAGTTTTAGACATCTGCATGTAAATGCAATCTCTTGTTTACTGCTTTCTTAAACTTGAGCAACTGATTCCTTATTTTACTACTAATTTAAGGACTTGTAATGGCCTGTAAACATTTTATCTTGCTCTATTCTTTCAACTCTAACTTCGTCTCTGCTTTGGAGTCATAATATTTAATGTTGTTCTGCTCACCTCTATACAGTTAACTTTTTGCTTTCATTCTGTATAGATAAAGTTATACTATAAACAGCCTACACAGTGCAAATATTTATCTGTTTATCAAATACCACATTATGCTGTATAATATCTGTTTTACTATATAATCTATTTTAGACATAGCTGTTTAGAACTAGAGTGTGCTATTTTTGTGTTTTTCTGATGTGTGGTGCTAGATAAGTTACTTTTGTGAACAAAAGCAAACAAACCCCTTTTATTCCTAGACAATACCACCTTTGGGTCTTGTTAATTTCACTGAGTATAACTATATATAAATATATATATATTTGTGTATATATATATATATACACCTACATATGCCCAACAAGTACCTGTATCAGAGTACAAGATTTGGGACATGGTTTTCTCTTTAAATGCATAGTGTCATTATATAAATTATTCTATAGTATATTTAATAAGGAGAAAATTACTTCACCGGTACAGATACTTGATATCAAATGTAGAATTTTCTTCTACATTATTAACATTACTAAAAACGTTCTGTCCAGCTTGATACCCTTTTGGTTAATAAATCAGTCTGCCTGTATCGTATCAGAAACAAGAAAAGAATCAAATCTAGCAGTATAAACTATTTACAATATGCTGTCTGTCTGAAAGGGAGGTAGTTATTTGGCTTGTTTGTAGATATCTATCTTCTTGTGGCATCTGATATTTATAGATGTTATTCTGATGGGTGCCTTCCTCCCTCTTCACATTAAATAGGATCTGTACACACTCAAACCGCAGATGTTACTAGGCTATGCCTACACAATTAACTCCAGTTACTGTAAATAGGAATTTTCTGTAAATCTTCGATGATAGATCGATGGCTAAATTCAGTCCTTGGGTATGCTTTATAAATCACGCATACATATCTGAGGACAGCCACTAGCAACTAAAGTTAATTAAGGAGTGGAATTCGCAACATTTGTCAGGTCTGGGGGTTTTGTTTTTATTTTTCATATATACCTTAATTTACATAGTCATGTACCCTTAAAAGTATTCTTATCCCCTGTTCCTTTCATTCTAGATACTGTTTTCGTGTTAATTCTTAAAAAACAATGGATATCAAATATCTAACTAAGGAGGTAATTAACCTTTTAAATATTTATTAGAATTTTTCTGTAATATTACTGAATTTATAAGATCTTTAGCAAAGATTTTTGAGCAATTTATTAAATACAATTGTTTCTGTTTACTGCACTTTTTGATAATAGAAGGTAGTGAATTTTAAAGCCATGATTCTTGGCTTCCATGCACTGCTTTTATACCCTCAATTCAAGGAATATATATATATAAATAATTTTTTTTAAACAGCAAACATACTGTTGTCCTAAAAATAAATACAAACTTTACTGCACCGTGCATATATTTTCATAAGTGGAATGTTTAATTGCAAACACTATCAGGATAATTATAAAAACCTCTTGAAGCTACAATCTTATTTAAATACAAGCCATGACAATTTTATTTTCCCTTGTTGATTTAAGTCACCTTTTGATATTTTCAAAAAGAAAAGGAGTCGCTCTTAAATTTGTATGTACTAACTTATACGTAATGCTAGGAACACGTTCTCCCTATTGTTTTAATTTTAATAGTTTAATATATTTATGCAAAACCATTTGGTTAACATATTTTCCCTGTTGACTAAATGTTCAACGTAACAAAATGAGAATAAATGATGATTTCAAATATACGTCAGTTTGAGGATTAAGCACATGAACTTCAAAAACCTCGTTGAGTGATATGCTTAAATTTCTGTAAATACACACAACTTCAAATGAAACTATACTGTACATGTAAATGTATGCCGTCTGTTATGTGTACAGTATGTATAAATTCCTTTTCTAGCCACCATTAAACGTAAGCCATCAAGAGGAATACTAAAGTGGTATTGTACTAAACCTTTGCTAATGATCTTTACCCAATCACTTAACTTTTCACTTTCATGGACCTTTCCAATTCACTCTTACGATAGCCTGCTTATATTCAAGTTTGTTATTTTACTCAGTCCCGAAAAAAAGTATTTTGATTCATTTTGTAAATATGACTGTAAAAATAAGAGATTTAATGTTGTCTTTTAAATACTCCAATTTTCATTCTAATATGAATGTTGTTATATTGTACTTAGAAACTGTACCTTTAATATTACATTACCTTTATTAAGTGCATTGAACACATCGATTTTAGATGTGCTTTATGTACTGTTATCCTGTAATAAAACTTCAGCTTCTAATGGAAAAATCTGTCTTGACTCTTTTTGTTAGTAAAATCTTGTGTTTTTCTGTATTTTGATATGTATTAGGTTAATCTCAAGAGATCAACAATTACAAAATTAGGCTGTGCTTTCAGGCACATATATCAAGAGGTTTTTGTAATGTAAATCAAAAACACTTGATGGCAGGGAAATTAGAAGACTCCCCAACACCTTTTAAGCTCCCCTTTTGGCTAAGAAGAGCATGAACATCCTCAGATTTATTTTGGATCAGTCTAGCTTCCCTATCCTTGAAAGTGTCTTCTTTAACATCACAGTTCGCTGCGTCAAGTGCACCATACAAGAAATCTGGCTTAAAAACTAACCAGTGAATTTGGAGATTACACTTTGGGCTAGTTCTGAAAGAGGATTCATGGATCAAAACTGAAGTTTTAGTATTAGTCATGAAAATTCAAAGTTGCAGCTCCCCTCTGTTGTGCTAACTTGGGGGCACCTTTGATTTCTATCTTAAGACTTCAGGCATGTAAAATTCTCTTTGTACCTCTAGCCAGCAATGCCTCAGTCTTGGCAGAACTTTAACAGCTCAGTATTAATTTGCCTGACCATAATCCAGAATTAGTTATTAGCATTCATCTTTGAAGCACTGCATCTGGAAGCCTTCACCTACATATTGAATCTCCAAGAAAAAAATGATGGAAGCCATTGCTCTCCTAGAGCGAGTGCTAAGTAGTGCCATTTGTTCTTGGGCAAACTCAATGGCTTAAGCACTCTCTGAGACACTGGAATTCCAAGTTTAATTTTCTCATCCTCAGGATGTGATTTCTGCCCAATCTCTTCATTTGCAGGAGATGACACTAGCCACTGGACGAACTAGCCACTGATATGTTAGGCAACATCCATTCAAAGTAAAACAAAAGAAATTACTGTGAAATGAGAGACAATCTGTGGACTCCCATGTCTGCCAGTAACAAAAGCTGAACTGTAGGCTAGGATCTGGTGGCTTTCAATGTGTCCTGGTGCTCACATTTATGTCACAGAAATAGAAAAACCATGTTTATAAAGTATATCACTTCAAGGAAGAAAAAAAAAAAGGAAAGTGCAGGCTTTAGGGAGATGCCAGACTGAAGTTTGACTTAACTTGACACATTCACAACCTGGGCAAGTCTTCTCATCATTGTGCTAAGTAACTGCCACCATACCTGAGCTTTGAAGTAAGATTACTCCTCATAAGGCTACCTCCAAGAATGGACTCTGGGAGACTCCAGTGAGAAATAAAACCTTTCTGCCTCTGAGACAAAAAAAAAAAAAAAAAGCGCAAAATTAAAATCAGACCATTTTCTTAATGCTGAACTGCAAACTAGAGACTCCTTGGTTGGTGGGTTTGGACAAAGACTCACAGAATGGTTTGGATTGGAAGGGGCCTTAAAGACTACCTAGTTCCAACCCCTGCCATGGGCAGGGTCACCTCCCACCTGACCAGGTTACCCAAAGCCCCATCCAACCTGGCCTTAAGCAGTTCCAGGGAAGGGGCATCCATAGCTTCCCTGGGCAACCTGTTCCTCACCATACCCAGAATAAGGAATTTCTTCCAAATATCTGATCTACTTCTACCCTCTTTTAAAACCATTAACCCTCGTCCTATCAGCACATATCCTACCAAAGACAATTTCCCCATCTTTCTTGTAGGCCCCCTTCAACCATGGCAAGGACGCACTGCGGTCTGCCCAGAGCCTTCTCTGTTGCAGACTGACCAGCCCCAGCTCTCTCAGCCTGTCTTCATAGCCCTTTGATCATCTTTGTGGCCCTCCTCTCTGCTACTGGACCCCTGGACCCGGATGCAGTACTCTCGAAAATTCTGAATCCTCTCAATATTGATAGGCATTTGTATATAATCCCCAGAGTTTTAGTTACAGGACTAGGTGCTCTGAATACTTTGACCGCTACAATATGCAGTTTCCTCTTCATTTCTCCATCGGTAGAGCTGTGAAGAGGATCACTTTTTCTTATAAAACCACAAGTGAATGACTTTCTGTGATGTAAATCTACAGCTACTAAGAACATTTGAACTCGCTATTTTACCACACTGGGAAGCCTCATCATCAGAAAATTTAAAAAAGGGTGGAGGGGGGGCAGATTTTGTGGCTCTGCCCTGCTGCTACCAAGTAACCCAGGGAATAACCCTGGGAGATTGAAAACCCAGGGGGGAGAGGGGAGCCGCTTAGCGCAGCCACCACCGTGAGGCGCCTCGGCCCTCACACCTGGCCAAACCCCCTGAGGGCCCAACCGCCCGGCAGAGCCCGGCCCGGCCGCCTCATCGCACCTGAGGCGGGCACAGGCGCCTCGAGGCGCCCGGTCCCCGGTCAGGGCCACACCGTAGCGAAGGCCGTGGAGGCGGGTGCGAGCCCCGGGGCAGCCCCTCAGCCGCACCTCCGGCCCGGCCCCGCGCCCTCGCCGCGGCGGCGCCTGCCACAAGATGGCCGCCGGCAGCCCACCGCCCGCCCGCGCCTACGCCGCCATTGGCTGGCTCGGCACAGCCGATCCCCGCGCGCGCTGCGCTGATTGGCCAGCGCCGTGAGGGCGGGCTCGGCCGACGAGCGGGCGGCGGAGCCGTCACCCTGAGGGGCACCAAGATGGCGGCGGCGGAGCAGCGGCCGCAATGGTGGGTGCGGGGCGCTCCCCGCTGCCCCCCGCCCGGCGGGAGCGCGCCTCAGGGGCGGCGGCGAGCGGGAGGCGCGCTCCGCGCTCACGCTGGCACCGCGGCGGGGACGCGCATGCGCCCGGGCGGGGCGGGGCTGGGTGGGGTCTGAGTTCCCGCCCCGGCCGGGGACTGGGCGGCGCCATTTTGTGCCGCTGGGCCTGTGGGGGGGGACGGGCTGGGGCTGGGGTTGCGCAGGAAAACGCTGCAGGGTACTGGCGTTGTTTGGAGTCAGTTTTTTTAATGAGTGAAGGAGGCAGAATTAAATCTTTCCTCTTGCTTTTCGAGGCAGTTCGGGAAGATGCGTGTTGTGTACACTGCACGGGAAGGGCTTCATCCCAAAGCCAAAGCAGCCTTCAGGTGGCACGGGCTGGCTGACAGACGATCTCCCGTTTGTGAGGAAGCACAAACAGGATGGCTGTGCTTTTTCTCCAAATTCTAGCAAGTTTACTCTAGTGGAGTTTGACTAATGAACGTCTGAAAGCATAGAACTACATCAGTGTCCCTGTAGCCGCATCTAGAACTTATACACAGAATTAATTAAATTGTTCTGTTTGGACCATGAAGAAGGTGTTTACTTAACTACTAAAAACCACAAGGGAATTTGACACTGCATACATAGCCTCTGAGAAGGGAAGGGTGAAACACTGTATAGGTAGTTGCGAATTTTTAATAATTAATGCTGTTCGTTGTTCCTCGGGGTCAGATTTGGCCTTCAGTTTGTTGTATGTTGCAGTGTGCTTATTTTGTTCTTTATTATCAGGGATATTCCACCAAAAAACGGCAGTGAAGTATTTTTCTCGCATGAAATTTATGAAAAATACTCGTTGGCTCCAAGTCTGTCTGAACTATGGAATTTATCAAACAGGTATATTATATTTTTTTTTTTGTACATTCTTTGCTCTTCATAGGTACTCTTTTGAATTTATACGTGGTCATAGTGTTTTGCGAGCATCCTGGCTATGGAGTGATTTGTTAATGGCTATGTGGGGCAGCAGCTGGGCTCTGCTTTCCTGGTGTGAGCCCACACAAGGGAGGAGAGTTTAGGTTGGGACCTCTGGCTGGTCCTTACTGTCTTGGAGAATGGGGCTTATATTTTTGGGAGGGTTGTTTCATTTTGGTGTTGGATTCATGTGTGGGGTTGGTTTGGTGGTGGTTTTTTTGGTGTGTTTTATTTTGGCTTGCTTTTGCATACCAAAGAGGGCTGAAGCACTCAATCGTGATAAAGAGTCTGTAACCCATGAACCAGACCTAATTCTTTTTAACAACTGCTGTCAGTCTCTTGTCTTCTCACTTTCTAGAAGGCTGATGTTTCTATGCAGTGAAATCCTTTTTACTTGTGTCTTTTGGAAGTAGCTAGCACTGTTTATACAGAAGCACAGCAAGTTAGCTGCAGTGGAGGTTCAACTAATTCCTTGGGTAATCAGGAAACTATATAGGCTGTTAGCTGAAGGATGGGAAGTGAAATGCTGAGGACACAAATAATTTTGGCATAGATAGTACTATGTGCTGCTGGATTTCAAAAGCTGGAATATTGTATTTAGGCTATTGCCTTGTTTGTTTGAAGAACAAACAACTCCAGCTGTTAGGGAGGTAGAACTGAAAGCTTTTCTTGATGGATGAATATTCACATTATGGAAAATGGGGATGGAAACTCCAGTAGCTGTTGTGCTCTAAGTGAGGAATTTAGCACGTGGAGAAGTAATTTGTTCCAAAGGGAATTGCTGTGTTTTCATTAACTGATACTGAAAACGTGCTTCGTAGGGGAATAGATTTCTCGCCATGTCCTACATCTTTAGCTAGAGAAAGGGATTTAAGTATTTTGCCTGGTTTATTTATGTTGGAATAACTCTCCGTGTGGTGACTGAGATGAGCACAATCCTCACAGGGTATTATTTGTTACTGCTGTAGGATTCTTCCATTCGATGAGGTTAAAAAAAACGGGCGGGGAAGGAGTTTGGAGAATACATGTCTGTACTTAGGAGTGTGGTTATGTTCAGTTGTGTATGGTAGAAGAGGGTTTATACTCAGAAAGAGGTTGCAACCCCAAGAATTTGGACATCAGTGGAACTGGGTTGAGTGGCCATTATCAAGATCAAGAAGAGAAATGTAACCTGTTGGGGTAAATATGAAAGTAAAAGCTGGAGGAAGCACATCAATTTGTATATTGGGGTTTCTGATAAATATTTACGAAAGCGTATGTTCTCTCACCATAGAAGCTGTGGAGACAGGTTGCTGATAAAATGAAGGGGAAAAATTTAAGCCGTCAGCTTAAATAAAGTATAATGCTGTAAATATGGACAGAAAAGCTCTGTCAGATTATTTTGGTTTGCACCCTGATGAAGATTGTGACAGCACTGCATACTGAAATGATCTTGATGTGCTGCCATTTCATTCAGTGCTGAATATAGCCAATTTAAGCTGCTAGAATTTCTTGACGTTCTTACATTGGCATATCTGAGTCAGCATCTTGTTGCTGCTGCAGCTTAATTAAATTTGCCAGTTTGTGCCACAAGGATGGACACGTTCTCATATTCAGAGAGACAGCTGTGAAGTATTATTAAGAACTGTGGACGTGATACTGTTGGGTTTGAATAACGCCTGAGATGTTTTCTCCTTCTGGAACCGTATCTTAAAAATATGCTTTTTCCAAGATCAGCAGTTAACATTCATTTTGTTAACCTTAAATATTTTCTTTCTAAAAACCACTTATTTTAAATGGAGCAGGGCTAAGCTGGTCTTCACATACTGGAGTTGTTTTAAAAAACAGATTTATAACGCTGTTACTTTGTTGTTGTGAGGGATGCTAATGCTCTTTACCTTAGCCCGGTGCCATTTTTGGCAAATAATTTTAGCACTGTTCAGAACTGAAAAATGAAGTTTGTGTACTCTATTCTTAGCAAAAATCTTTAAGGAGATCTGGAATTCCTATTGTGACAGTTAAGTAGGTTTTATTATTTTTTTTTTTTTTCACAGGGAAAGAAAAGCTTTTTCTAGGTAGTCTCTCCCCTTTACAGACATAACTTCAACTCATAAGTTAGGCCTCTCTTGAGTGCAAATTTTCTGAATACCACACATCAGCTAATGAGGAGATGTTGAGGCTATCGTTTCATTGATGTGTTTCCAGAGCAAAGAATCAGAGTTTCATATATAGCTTTTAATCTCAATATTAATTATACAAATGAATATATACACCTTTTAAAAAGAAGTTAAAAACCTTTTTTTTGGGTCTTGAAATCAATGGCAAACCTGCTGTTGGTACTAAGGGTTAGTCTGATGGCCCAGGTGAAGTTTCAGAATAAGAAAATTCTTAGGATTTAGGCTAGGAATTGGAATAGTACAGTATCACTTGATGCATTTTGCTGAATTTGAAATTTAATCTTGTATGACTGTCTTTATTGGTTCTGAAAAATATTACTCTTCAGGTGAAAAGCCTAAGTTGTTTCACTTACTATTTTTCTTTCAGAGTGGCAAAGAAAAATGTGGAGGCATCGGCAAACTCTTCAGAAAACAAACAGACTTGTAACACACAGGCTGCAGATCCACTGGAGGTGGATGCTAAATCCACAACTGATGATCATCCTTTTCCAGAGCCTAGACTCCCCTATCCATTTACTTCTTGTTTGACTGAGAAGGAGCAGAAAACATACTTATATCTGATGACAAAGTTCTCAAAAAAAAACAACCATTTTCCACTCAATGCAGCAAATCAAAGAGAATTACTCATGTATTTGGTAAGCTGTATGTGTAGATTCATACACACATGAATGTCACAGAGGAGAGTCTTACAATGTAGCAGAAACATTTTAAAATTGAATTTGTTATAACTCCCTTTAAACCTTCATTGCCACTCATAATACCATATTAAAAGTATTTGGGGTAACATTTTTAAATAAAGGGAAGTTTTTTTTTTTTTTTAAATTGAAAACTATTGTCTTTTTTTCTTTTTAGCAGGAGCTAAAATGTTTCATGTTGGTTGGTTGTATAATTTTAGCTGAAGTGCATGTGGTAATTAATCAGTAAACGTTTTAGAGCCATTGCATTTGGTATCCTGTGCTTCCTTGTAAATGCCAATTCCTTTGCTTAGTGCTGTATCAGTGGGAAAGTCTTCTCTGGCCAAATCAGTACTTACTGCATTGTTGCTATTTACACTGTAATTGCTTATTAAGTCAGAGCTCAGATAACCTCACTTTGTCACTGTAAACTTGCTCCAATAGTGTCTTTTAACCCCCCCTCCCCTCCTCCCCTCTTTTACTTCTTTTAACCACCAATGCATGGTCAAAAAAAGCTTGCTCTGTTTTCCTTTGTTTTTAAAGGAAGTGGGCCTAATCTTGCAAACGTGTTTTTTAACTTGTGAAACTGAAGGCATGCAGAGACTTGCCAGATTGATCATGAAATGGAATCTGTGCCCTTCCTTATACCCATTGCCTGTGCTACCTCTCTGGAAATTTGCTGTTTACATACCTAGCCTACAGGTTTCCACTGTGACTTAAAAATGAGAATTATTTTTTCCCCTCCCCAGCAAATGAAAGAAGCAGTAAACAATGAAGTTGCAGAATTTATGAAATTTGCTCAAAATGCTGCAAAAACCTGTGTCCAAGACTACGATAACATCTCTGAAGATGCAGTACTTTATACTGAGGTAATTGTTAATGCCATTTTAAATTTGTATCCTTCTTAAACAATCATATTGAAATTGTGATTAAGATGCATACACACAGCTCATGGGATGTGGTGTTCCCAGAACTTCTGCTGATTCCATGTCTGGTTGAGCCATGGAATTCCACTTATGCTGTCCAGCGTGAGTTGGCCCACAGTTCAGATGTAGTCAATAAGATATGACACAAGTGAGGTCATTGAATGCAATACTGTAGAAAGGTATAGTAAGTCATCAATGTGAGATCCTATTGGAAAGGAAGAAATCACTCTTTAAGTGCATTTACATTGACAATCTGAAAATAAACATACACTACTGGAGCACGCATTGAGCAGAATGTTAAGCTTTCCTCCAAAGTAGTATGTTACAAAGTCACTTTAATCAGAGGTTAATCAGGCTTTAATCATAACCATCTGCAAGTTCATGCTGTGTTAAATATCCAGTCTGACAATTTTAAAATCAAACATGACTGCAATTTATATATCATTCTTGGTTTAATAACACATTTTGGGAAAAGAATTCCAGAATACAGATTTGATAAACTTTCCCATCACGGGTTGACATTCTGTTGATTTTTTTCCACATAGTATCACACTTTTAATTAAAAAGTGGCCTAGTTAAATACTTCTTGCTAAAATTTGTCTGTTCTACTAAGTACCGTATCACTTTCTTTTACAGAATAAACCAGAAAAATACATGTCCTTATTACAGGGTAGAAAGTATAGTTAAAGTCGGAAGGATTGATTTTATTTCATGAAAATACTTTATTTTGTGGGTTTTCATGTACAAGATAATTTTTTTCTCCCATTAACACAGTTTGGAAACGTGATGACAAAAATCATGCTTTAAAAAAAACGTGGGGGATTTATGATTTCATGTCTTACAGTTTACAGCTATCTTAAGCGATAATAATCAATCTTAATTTCTCAGAACATGTCTCCAAACTTTGAAAGTAATCCGTTAGATATTTCTGTATTCTCTACAGGAAGAATATTGAAATGGAAGTATGGCAACTGCAGGAAATAAATTTATTGAAACTCTTATGAAAGACACAAATGCTTAAAGGTTTTGTTTGTTTGTTTGTTAGGAATTATTCAGTGCTTGTATTGGACACGTGAAAAAGTACCCTGAGTTTTACACGCTCCAGGAGATCATGAGTATCATGGGAGGAAAATTTAACACACAGTTGACCTTTAGGCTGGAAAAAAATCTTCTTGTAATGGTAATATCCTACATATACTTGTTGTTCTGTTGTTATTCTCAAATAAGTATATTTGTATTCGGACTATGTTATGCCAAGATTGAATTTGTTGTTAAGTAATATCCAATGCTTGGTTAGGGATTATAACTCAGTGAAAAGCATTTGAGTAAAAATAATGAAATTATTCTTGGCAGTAAGGCTGTTAACCCCCTTCGTTGTATGCTTACAGCTAAAAATTGTATATTAATAGTCCTTTTTTTCTTCTTAACATAACACTAACTTGCACCTGCATAAATTATTAATATATTTCATTACAAAAATGTTGGGTCATCATGATTTCAGTTAAAGTTGTTTCCTGGTGTTGCTCTATTTTCTTTAAGGGCACAGCAAGATATGGTAAAACGTATTTCCCTACCATGCCTGTTCAGCTGCCCACAGATTATAAAGCTGTTACATCTTTTATAACTCCAGATAAAAAGGCTTCTATTATGCAAAATGTAAGTAACCTTTTATTGTCATTTTTATGGCATGTATTGTAGTAAAGAGTGATTTGTTTCTTCTTATGTGGCAGCATTGTTTCATTATTTTCGTCTTCATCTTAAACATCTTGCAGCATAGAAAAATGTACTGTGTTGTTACTTGGGTAGTATTTCATGTATAGCAATCATACCATCTTTGAAAATCAACTTATGGCATTTTTGAGCTAGTGCTTCATGATGGGACTTCTCTTTTCTCTCTGTGAATCATTAGAGCAGCCCTTTAATTAGAATACATTGTGAAAGCTAGATAGAATTGTTTATTAGAGTATTATTCCGTTTAAATTTTGCTTTGCAATTATAAAGCTGGGGTGTGGGTGGGGGAAGGCAGGTGGGTGAAGGTTTGTGATTTAAACAGTCCTGACAATAAGAAAAAATACTTTAGACTGTTTAGTTTTCTGAAAAGTATATTACATTTCCTTAATCTGGAAATCTCCTTTGCTAAACAGCATAAACTCCATGTCTGAGTTGAACAACTTTTCCATTCCACCTGGTTAAGTACCTGCTGTTGCTGTTTGTGTTCATCCTCAGAGGAAGTGGATTAGTGTTTTCATTCTGTATGATTTGCTTAGTTTGACTGGTTATTCCAGATAGTTTGCTATCCACCTATTTAAGGATTTTTTTCACATATCAGAAACCAACCTCTCAACAGAGACAGTGCAATTGCAAAGACGTTTGTTGCTTAAGAAAGCAGCAGAGGTGACACAGGAGAATGATTTACCATTGAAGGTGTTAGAGCTGTAAACTACTATTTCTCAGGTTATCTCAGGTGGCAGAAAAAAGAATATGGCTAGATGTTCCTATGGCTAGAAATTCTCTCTCACGGCCCTTAGGGCTCCTGTGCTTCTATTATCTCCACAGTTCTTAATTGTTCTTCTGCCTTGTGAGCATGCCCAACCTCTTCTTTTCATGGGAACCTGTATTCATAATTTTTCTACTTCTGTCATCTCCGTTTATATTTTTCATGTTTTTATATTTAAGGTTCTTTAGAGATAATTTGTATTCAAACAACTGTGCAGTTTTAATTGTGCTTTCCTGTTAGACTGCTTTATGATGCTATTACTTAACTTGTATGAACATCTGTAATATATGTTAGAATGAATGTGTTGTTTTTTCTTCTACATTGTACTCCTATATTTTAGTATCCTCCAAATTCCTGTTTGACCTAGTAATTCAAATTAGTAGGAATTAGGAGAAAGAAAATAAGACATTTTTCCTTATGCTGAAAGGTGGAACTGTAGGATTCAGACAAAAACCTTAAGGAGAGTTGTTGTGCGTGTGTTTTTGTTTGTTTGTTTTTGTTTGTTTGTTTTTTAAACGTTTTCCTTTGATTCTGGTGGTATTTGGGCTTCTGTAAGGGTGCAAGTTAACCCATGTTGTTTGGTTGGTTTTGAATTTAAAATTCTATGTCTTTCCTAAAAAACTTTTCAATTCTAACTTTTTCTGTTTAGGATATTAGTTCAGATTCAAATGCAGAAAAACTTGCTTTGAAATACTCTCCTCAAGTTGTTTTAAGTAATCAGTCATTATTTACTTTGCTGAATAACCATGGACTAAATTACAAGGAACAGTGGGAAATTCCAGTTTGTGTTAAGATGATCCCTGCTGCAGGTACAGTATATTTTTTTCCAAAAACTACATTTTTGTCCACGAAGTCTTTTATATATTCTCATAATCTGTTTTCAGCTGACTGAAAAACAAGAAATCAGTATGACCAGTAAAATCAACTGAGGGAAGGGAGAACATAGTAGTCTGGTTAGTTTACACAATAATAAAATAGTTTAGTTTGGGTTAATGAAAATCATAATTGTAATTCTAAGTTCAGATTCTTAACCCTTTCTGAAGAAGCTGCCCTCTACAATGTATCTATGAATGTCTCAAGTGCTTACATGTTTTTAATTAAAAAAAAATAAAAAAATAAAAAAAATAAAATCTGGCTGATTCAGTTCATACATCTCAAAGGGTAAAAATCGGAAGTAAATGATTTTCAAGTGTAATCTGGTAATTACGAGTCATATACCTATGCTTTTTAAAGAACAATGGTAATTTAAGTGCAGTTATCATAAAAAATAATTTTCACAATCCATTGATATAGAATGCCATCTGTTATCAAGGAGGAAGGCTAATAGCAAGGTTATGTCATCATTTTCTACACCTCGTTTTCCTCGTTACTGAGAATAGTCACAACTGCTATAGGTATGGCCATTAATGTTGGGTTTGGAGAGAGACAGCTGTTTTCCAGTTGGGGAAAAAAAGTCAGTTGAATGTCCTTTTGCTTCTTAAAACTGTAAACTCTGCTCCTTGGTAGGAAAAAACTGCATGGTGCTGTTAATACTATCAAATGAACAGGTTTCAATAAGATAAATAGAAACTATGGAGTTTTATTTAAATAAAAAAGAACAAGAGCAAGTGCCTTCCTGAATTAAAAGGTCCAATTCAGATCATGGAATAATGAATATACTCCATGAACATTCATTATTTATTCATTTTCCCAATCGCAACGAAAAATGTTTTGACTAATCGTATGAATACTATACTTTTGTCAAGCACCCCATCGGTAATTTGAATATAGAGTGCTTGTTACCCCTTTTTTTCCCCTCCATTATGAGTATTAGTAATGAATATTATCTTGAAGTGTCTGTTGTGTGTACTTCACACAGATTTGTATGGCAAACTCTTGGATAATAGTAGCTAGCAAATACCTGCACGTTTTACAAGTTTTTAATTTTTCTACAGAAACATTTAAGTACTTTATCTGTAATAATGTGCCTGACTCCTTTCGTTTCAGCTTTATGGTTCTTAAGCTTAACTTTTAGATTCAAAGTTAACAGCCAGTGGGGCGCTGGGAGTGTGTTAGCATTACATAATGTTTCTTAAAGGGTTTCTTCTCTGTATCCATTGCCCACTCCCCTCACCCCTACATCTCGCATTAGTGTTTTTATTTCTTCTTCAGATTTTTCTAAAACAGAGATAGCATGGCCCACCCGTGCCATTGATTACTATATAATATTGGCCTGGGTATTGTGTTTGGTTTTGGATGAATTTATTAATGATGTGTATATAAGTTATAAACAAAAGAGAGTGGAGCAGCAGAGCCCTAATCCAGTCACTGAGTAGAAGAAATGTAAACTGCAGCCATTACTTTGATGTGATATGAAGAATCTTGAATCCTTAATTCTTACTTAGAAATTCTCTATGTAGAATTGCGTTTAAACTGTAATCAACTGTTAATGTGTTCTGTATTGCTGCTTCAGGATGATCATAATTTGCACTATATCTGGACATACTTCTATTTTCCATTGATAGTGAATGAGAGCATAATATCTAGTGTGAATGTGGAATGGATTTGAACATATTTGGAAATTCAAAGGTTTATTGTTTAAATTGTACAGTGGTCTTTTTTTTTTTTTCTTCCTTTTAATAAGAACTCAATGACTTCCCTTTCTTGAAAAGATAGCAAACCAGCTAAAGTGGTTTACATTGACTCACCTCTTCTGAAAAAGGAAATGACAGTAAGAGAGAGGAACCAAGTCTTCCATGAAATTCCAATGGATTTCCTAGCAACTAAGAAGTCTTACATTTCAGTTTCTGATATTTTGATGGACAAACCAGCTGAGGACAATCTACTGCGGTGGGAAGTATGTAGCTTCACATTTTCTTTGGGTAAAACAAAATGAAACAAACAAACAAAAATCCTACTAGGTGTTGTGGTTTAACACAGCCGGCAGCTAAACACCACACAGCCATTTGCTCACCCTCTCCCCTCCCTCTCTGGGACGGGGGAGAGAAATGGGAAAGTGAAGCCTGTGAGTTGAGATAAAGACAGTTTATTAAGACAGGAAAAATAATAATAACAGTAATAATAATAACAATAATGATGATAATAGTACTACTAATAATAATGTGTACAAAACAAGTGATGCGCAATGCAATTGCTCACCACCTGCTGACCGATGCCCAGCCTAACCCCGAGCAGCCGGCCCCCACACCCCGGCTAGCCACCCCTATATATTGTTTAGCATGACGTCAGATGGTATGGAATACCCCTTTGGCCAGTTTGGGTCAGCTGCTCTGGGTCTGTCCCCTCCCAGCTCTTGCTGCACCCCCAGCCTGCCCACTGGCAGGACAGAGTGAGAAGCTGAAACATCCTTAGCTTGGTGTAAGCACTGCTCTGCAACAATTAAAACATTGAGGTGTTATCAGCACTCTTCTCATCCTAAGCCAAAACATAGCATTCTACCAGCTACTAGGAGGAAAATTTAACTCTGTCCTAACTGAAACCAGGACGCTAGGTTATAGTTCTAAGTTACTTGTGTCTTAATAAAAGCAAGTTTAGCTTTCCTGTAGAGTTTCTCTACTATTGAGGCACAGGCACTGTCTTTAAAGATGTCTGTTTGTCGAGTTCCTTTAAATGCTTCCATTTTGTCTTCAGCTCAGATTTAATGTTTACTTCTTTAAAATATATTTTGACTGGTTTATTTAGGAAATAAAGGTCTTATGGGCTTTTCTTCTCTTTTGAAAGGCCTTTCAATACCTATGGTTTAAGATATTCCACATGAAACACTGGCATTTTTCATTAACAGCCCCTGTCTCCCAACAGTCAGAATGTGGATAGTAGAACAGTTTTCAGGTTTCCAACTTGGCAGTGTCTCATTTGTGACTCATACATTCTATTTATTGGCCTGTTTGATTGTATTATATTTATCTTTTTCTCCCTGTGTGAAGATGGCTTCTGATACTTACGAATACAGGCAGATTCCTCTTCCAAATGACACAGGAATGGAGTTTGATGATGATGTTACAGAACTGGAAACTTTTGGTGCAGCTGTCAAACCCTCAACGACTTCTAAAACAGAAAATACTTCTACAGTTAGTAATGCTGTTAAAGTTTTGTCACATGACCTAAAATTAGGAAAGAAAAAGACATCCACTCTAAGCAGTGGAGCTGAACAGGGGAAGACCTCAGTTTCTGAGCAAGGAGTTTCATCGTATTCCAACATACAGTTTCCATCACGTGGCATTCTATGCTTCAGCCCTGGAAAAGACTCATCTCATAAAACCTTTCAGTCAGAGGAGGGAGAGTTGAACAAAGCACAGCATGTCATGAACACGAATGTATCAGACAATGAAACAAAATTAAATACTTCATCTAATGCTGTTAGTTTCAAGAAAGAGTCTGATCCTGCGCACAAAAATGAGACATACACTCCTTTATGCAGTAGTGACACTGATGAAGATCATTTGATAATTGATACAGAATGTAAAAACACTGATTCTTGCAAAACAACTGTACCAAACACTGTTTCTCATACCTCATTACGGACTTCCAAGTCACCTTCCCCCACCCAAAATCCATCAGCAAGTATGACTGATTGCTCAGAAGTCATCGATCAGGGAAAAAGTGCTTCCAGAAAGCTAACAAGAAAGTTGTCCAAAGAATTTGATCCTGTGGGACAGATTTTAAAAATGCAAACAGAACTCCTTAAGTCACCTTCCCGAAAAGGTCATGAGCAGCCATTAGTGAGCTGTGATAGTTCTACTGCTGTGCAAGCTCATGTGCCTCCATCTCCAAAACTGTCAGCAACCTCCCATGCAGAAACTTTGCCAAGTCCTGCCTGCAATCCCAGTGGCTCATCTAGGAATACCTGGACATGGCTTTTTCAGGGCGTGCCAAAGAGTAAGTAACAGTGTTCGTTGGGTATTGAGTAAAATTGAGACAGTTCACTAAAACTTAGGAGCAAAAACATTGTAATTCTTTTGTGTGAAGAAAATCCTAATAGTACTTCTGTTATGTTTATTTGGATATGATTTTTTAACAGTACCTTTGCACCACTATCTAAGCCCGAGGTTTGAGCTGTTTCAGTAACTAATAAACGGATGGCAGCTCTCAGTAGACATTCATTCTAAGTATGTTTTATACTGAGTGACTGTGACATAGAAAACAGCCTTTCAATTCTATTTGTATAGAATGGTCTGTTTGTGTAAAAAATACAATAAGAAGGATAAAATATGGGGGAGTATTTAATAATGTACTCTTCAGAAGTTACAGTAGACATTTTCCAAAATCATTTAAAAAAAAAAAAACACAAACAAAAAAATAGAAGTGACTTCTTGTGCCTAATGAGCAGGCCATTCACCCCCAAACTATTGTCAAACAAAAAAGCCACCGTGAGAGGGGAAAAAAAGCTAATTAGCCTCATGGTGAGGTATATGCAAGTTTTGTCATTTTCAATTTTATTTTTTCTATAGGAAAGCTGCCAGATGAACTTCAGATGCTTGCAGAAAACCCTTCAGAGTATAAAGCACCTCAGGATGGCAACCTTGTGTATAAGCTATTCAGTTTGGATGATCTGTTATTACTTGTGCGTTGCAATGTGCAGAAAGTGAAGCCATTGCCACATTCCCATAAAAAGAAAAAAGATCAAAAGGTACAGCATTTTTTGTTCAGGGTTTTTGGTTGGTTGGTTTAGTGTGGTGGTTTTTTTTGGTTTTCAAGTTGTGCTCAACTGTAATCTGTTCCTTAAGTATTATTCCATTTTAATTGTATCTCTATGGTGTACATCTTTTTAAGTAAATATTTGCTCTAGGAAGAAAAGCAACTTTTTTTTTTTAGCCTACTTGATTAGAACAGATAAATGTAGTTTTGCATTTTTTATTTCAGCTATATTTCAGTAATATGATATATCATTATACTCACATAAAATCAATTTGAACTATTCTTAAAAGTTAATGCACCAATTAGTTTTTCACCAAACATTTTGAGGTTGTTCAGGATCACAAGTACATTGCTTGAAAAGACTGTGGAATACATTTTAGCAAATTGTTCATCCTAAGAGCTAAAATGCTTCAAGTACAAGTGAAATCTAAATATTCCTTTTTATATCAGGTCCTCATTACATCGGGAGAAAGAAAGCTTATTCTGGAATTCTCAGTAATTCATTTTTTGTCAAGAGTCCTCACAATCATTTGACAAATCTGATCTGGCATTTCCCTCCTGAAAATACCAGAATGGTGGTAGGCAGGTATACATATGCTCTAGGAGTTGTTTATACTCTTGTTGAAATAGAAATTGGTCTCAGTAGCCCAGATTACTTGTTAAGATTCTGTGCTGCAAATCGTTATTTTGAAGAGTTATCCTAGCTTTGCTGTCCACTGCATGTAAAAGCCTGTGAATGGCTGCTTGGTTTTCTAATCAGAATTTGAACACTGTTTATTTTTGAAAACTACTGCTGGAGTTTAAACCTTAGTTTGTCAATTGAGAGAGGCTTATATTTTCTCTGTTAAACATGCAAAGGTGAGGTTCTGACAAGGTGACTAAATGGCAGAATTCTAAGAATGAGCAAATCAGTATAATTATGTGTGTTTTTTCTTAAATTCCTGCAGAGGGCAGTAGAGCATAGAAGTGGGTACTTCACAATAATACAGTCTCAATATTATTTGTAAAAGCTTGCCTAGGCTTCCTTCCCCCTGTTCCATTTCACCTTCCTTTAAATAGTGTCTCCATAGCCTTAAGCTCATAGCTTGGGTTTCATAAAACATGAGCCATTACATGAAGTCCTTGGCTTAGTAGAAAAATATATTGATTATTAGTGACAAAATGTAGTTCAAGTGCAGTAATCATTTTTTTTTGACAGTCAGTGCTGATTTTGCGTGTATTTTCACTTTTGTAGGTTGTTCCAATATTCCTGTTGCCAAAACTGGAATACCAAGCCTATTATGGTGTTGAAGCTCTTACGGAAAGTGAAGTATGTCAGATGTGGACAGAGAGTATGTTGCATTCTGCATGTTTATTTTATATTGGTAAGTTTGTGTTGATTTTTGCTTAAGAAACATGTATGTCTGAATGCTCATGGAATAACATGAGAGAAGTATTTATTACAAATATATTTCACATGTCCTTATTTAGTTTCATTTTCTAATTTAGATTTTCACTTTGATCTTAAATAAGTTTTGTGTCTAAATTTTTTTCCATGTGGTGATATTCCAACTTTGGTTTTGGATGGTTAGCATCCAGTAATGTTTTTTTCAATAACTGCATGTATTTGCCCTTCAAATAAAAATGTATCTATAACCCTGATTTTAATTTTCAGAAATTAGTTGTCTTTATTATTTCTTTTTTTTAGTCATATACAACATGAATTACTGTGGTGTAAGGGTTGTAAAAATACCTTTTTATGAGATATGTTCTATAATACGTTTTATCATTTTGTGAAATCATTTTAAGTGAATCTGTTATCACATACCAACAGTGGTGAAGAACAGACCATCAGGTGTGTGGTTTAGAAAATACTGATTTCTCAAGCTTTGAATCTTTGTTATGGGAAAGGGTCAAATGCTACTTGTTTCTTTTTTACAGCTGCCAATAATGTTTATACTTCTACACTGATAACATGTAGACAGATAAGATAAGAGAATGAGGAAAAGCAAGCAAGATAAAACTAGACCAAGTTTTATTGCTCAAAACTATGAGAAATTGAAAGCTCTGAAAAGAATATACTTATGTCTCAAAATTAAAGTACTGAAAATAACTTTATGCTTTTGCAGAAAGAGAACAATACATAGCATGAGTTTATTGAAAACTTTTTATAGCAGTTGTATTGCTCAGGAGCTTTGAACACACTTACATGATCACACTTACATGACCACATTTTCCAGATTTTCCATTGTCCATATCTAACTGATCCATTAAATTTTACTTCCTAATAAGTGTTAGGACTTGAAACATACCTATCATGGGGTGGCCTTCATACTCTTTGTCCTGTATCATGCAGCAGATGGAAAAAAGATGATGTAATAATGTCTATGAATGGGAAGTAATGTGTATTCAGTGAGAATGAAGTTGTAAAAAATCCTGTGTAGAAGAGATTACAGCCGTAAATCAGAGCATAGAAAATAAAAATACAATAAATTGGGGATAAAAAGCATGGACATGTTAGCAGAAATGTGTCTTAGTGTAAAGACCATTTTGTGCAAAATCAAAACTTAAACCAAACAATCTAGGAATTCAGTGTTATAAGGGTAACTTCCTTAACAAACTTGCAGTAAAATATGCTGTATTCATGTTTGTACAATGATTCTTTTAGAAGGCAAGAAATGTTATGCCTAGTAGGATACGTACTGTTTTGTGGAGAAAAAAAAAAAAAAGGTACGTATAAAGAACTTGGCCAGATTATTTTACCAAAGTTTTTAATATACACATATCTTTAATACCAATTACCTCGTAATTAATAACATTTTAGAAGGAAAGATCTGCAACAATTAAAGAAGTTAGCCAAAATGCATCTTAGACTACGTTTGGTGCTTGCTTTGGGGTGAGGCCAATCCTGTTTGTACAGTGAATGAATGTTCTGCAGCAGGGCCTTGCTTTCCTGTTGTAGAAAGATCTCTGTTTTTATGGTTGTTATGGTAGCAGCTGTGGCCTGTGGTTGTCTTAACCTTTCCACTTCTGCGCTGAATGACACTTTTTGCTCTTGATGACTCATGCCAGAATGCTATTTTAGAAATGTTCAGTTAATTCTTTCCTAATTTCTACTTAGAAACTTTGCATCTTATAATGGAAGTATAAGGTTTGTGGGAAATCAGATACGTTTTAAGTGATAGTTTAGCTGATAGAATCTCTTTGTCTGCTCTCCATATTTATAGAAAGTTTTTTCTACTTTCTAAGTTTGAAAGTAATAATTGATGTGGGTTTCCCCCCTCTAAAATTCCTCACAAAGACAAAATAGTGACAATAGTGACATACAAAGTTCTCCATTTCTAGTTTATATTGACATACTCTACTGAAGCTTTTTTTTTTTTTTTTTTCCTTTTTTGTGTAGAAGAACAGTACTAAACTGCACTGAAATTTAGCCCCTTCAAGAAAACTTTTTATTAGCTTCTCTGGAGGCACAAGCAGTGTGAGGAAATAGGGAAGCTTGTAGAGGCTGATGATTGGCTTACAGAGCATGCAGGCTGAAAGAATGCACGTCTATCTAATCTTACATCAGTAACAGGATACTTAACATATGGCTAGGGTGCAGAAGTTTGCATACAGCTCACCCAGCCAACACCCCTTTACTGGGGCTCGCAGGAATGTAGGAGAAAAAAGTCTGTGTGCTGCAGGAGTTGTTCTGGCATTAGCAGTCACCCCTTCCTGATTCAGAGGTTTCTTAGTCTCCGCTGTACGGTGCAGATTCCTGCTAACCATGAAACGGGTGTGGAGCCCTAGGCAGGCAGGCTTTGATAGACGAGCTTCTGACAGGCTCTCTGTTGTGCTCAGGAGAAAGTGTCCCTGAGATTGAGAAACACTAGTTATTCCAGTCTTGGTTGTTTGTCAGCTCTTGGATGTGCTTCTTCCAGCAGCAAAACCTGGGTCCGGGAGGGGCGGGCTTGTAGGAGTTAAAGTGGTACTCCTAGCATGTGGGGCAGGCCTCCTCCCAACTATTTAACAACAAAATATACATATGTATATATATATCGATTTATTTATTTATTTTCTAATGCTACACAAATGGACTCCGAGAATGTGATTAACTTTTGATACTGACAGAATATGTGGTTTATTCAGGTAGGCAGGTTGGGGGCTCTGGATTTTTGGTACCAACATGTAGTTTCTCATAGAGGTAGGTAAAATAGATGCATGGAAGTCAACATTAAGTTTTGTGAAAAAGCATCTGCCACAGCATTTAATAGGAAACTGTTGCCATGTTCTACTTCAGGCTTCTTTCTGCTATGGTTAAAAATGTTAAAAGTCAGCTGTAAAATTTTGCTTTTCAGCTGATGTTTTTGGGGAGCTGTGAAAAACATTGTGGCAAGTGTCCTGGTTTAGTTAGACACTTCTTTCAAATGGCATGTTTTTTTTTCCTGAAACACAAGTGACAATTCTCCAACAGTGATAATATCCCTGTATTACAGGCAGCTTAGAATAGGGTGAATGTCTCGTTGTTCGTTACTCTGATAAGTGCAAGTAAGACTACTGCTATCATGTATTTGGGGTAAACAGAAAGACAGACTTGAATTATTCATCCTCTTAGATCATACTACAGTATGAAATTTTTAACATGAAACATGACCTATCGTAAAGGAATTTTAAAATTAGCAATAGTAAAGACACAGACTTAGTGCTCTTCTTGAATTCACATGATAGTACACCTGTGAAGACATGAAAAAAATGTTTAAAAACTTATTTTTACCATTAATAATGCAGTACCTGGAAAACTTGCCACCTTATTCAGATAGTTCTGAGACTATGTAGATCTTAAGTGAACCCTTTATAACTGAAGTTTTGAGTGCTTAGCAGACATCAGTGGTAAGTTGGTTAGGAGCCCTTGGATCTTGAAAGAACTACTCACAGTATTAGTAATCTTTTGTGTTGCTAGATGGAAAGTTCTTTGGACCTTGGCCAGTGCCCTATAATTGTCCGGTGTTCTTCAGTGGTATTACTCTGACTGAGGAAGGAATCTCGTAGCTCAGCACAGTGACTCAGCAGTGCTGCCAGCTCAGGAGATGAGAGAGAAAACGGAAGTTTACCCATTGCCTCCTGTGTAAATTGCAAGATGTGCTATCAAGTGGAATTTTTTATTTCATATATTCTCATAGACTTATAGTTTGTGCAAAAGCAGAGATACTATTTTCAAACAGAGTGTGCCATCCTCCAGATGGCAGAGCACATTGCTCGGTTGGTTGCTTTAAGACCCCTTACTACTCAAATAAGAAGTCCTGCATCTGCAGAGGGAAGTAATCTCTGTCACATTTCCTAAACTGAGGACTTGTATTTTGTTTAATCAGTTTAAAAAAAAAAAAAAAAAAGTGATAAGCTTTGCTGATTAAAGATGGAAATGCTTCATCCCAGATACTATTCTTCAATTGGCATTAAGTGCCCAAGTATAGTTTACCTTCACCTAAATAGAATAATACTGATTTTTAAATAAAGATGATTTGAAAACTGATTGGAAAAAATTGCTGTATGGTAACTTACTGAATGTCAAGTATTTTCAGTCAGTCACTTCTCAATTATAACATACAGTAATATAAATCAGGTATAAGTAGTTCATAGATTTTTTTTCCCAGCTATGCTGTCAATGAGTTTAGAATGGAGAAGATTTTGATTTGACAAGACACTAATAAGGAATGGAGAACACATTATAAAAAAATAAAATTACTTCAAGTTTCTTTTCTTATAGTTAGCAATGCAGAGTATTAATCCTAGGTATTTAAGCCTTATACAAAATACTGATATCAAGAAAAGCAGTAAATGCACTGGTATTTAAAAGAAACCAGATGTCCTGGTGCCTTTTTGAAAATCTAGTAAAAAGAGAGTTATTACTTGGTCATCTGACATCACATGTCAGATGACAATAACAAATTGCTGAATAATGTTTATCCTTGAATGTGAAATGCTTTGGCTTAGCAGTTATAATAGTACAATTGAAGCGTGTAGACTACCTACAAGAGCAAATTTGTAGCAAGGCAGTTAATTGTATTGAGCAGGTCATTTTTATTATGCTGTCTTTTCCTCATTCTCCTCGTGGGAACTGTAATAGAACAGTTTTCTGGGAAAATCTCAACATGAGAACTTGGCTTCATAGGTCACCACATCAATGTACAAGCTACGGTAATGATCTCTATTGCTTATTAAGTGAAAATTTGGGCTAAAGCATTCCTCTCAGCAGTTATTATAAAAATGTGTTGAGGAAAGCTTTGAATTGCTATTCCTAGCTATGTCAAAGATAAATAGTCTTTACCAATTTGCTATGAAAAAGGCCGGAATAGTAAGCTGTAATTTTAAAAAAAAAAAAAAAAAGAAAAAAGAAAGAAAAAAAAAGAAAGGCAAAGATATCCTCACAATATGAAATAACATAAATGTTCAGATACCATATCAGAATAGAAAATGAGGTAAATTAAACACCGAGGTAAATTTACCTTAAAAGATAAACTTGGGTGATGTGTACAGTGAGGAAGCCTAGTGTTAAACGCATCAGAAGAATTTGGGAAGATACAAATAAGCAGACAAGATTAAGGCCATGGCAAAATGAAGTTACATTTGCTAGACCTCATGCAACATGTGAGATTTACTGGAATCATGGACATTTCCCTGATTTAGAAGACAGTCCAAATTCAGTTACCCATAATGAAAAGCAACTGAACTGTACGTTTTACTTTCATGTACTGTGCAATAAGTACTTTTCACTGCTCTACAGTGTAAAAGAGCAAAAAATTGTATTCCCTTTAAAAAGCATTAGGTCTGCAAGTTATGCTTTTATATTTGGTTGTTCTTTCTTTTTTGAAAAAAAAAATATGTATTGATATTTTACAGGGCGTATTGATGCTTTTACATCAAAGCTTATTATGCTAGAAAAGATTTCTCCAGAAATATTAAGAGAAAAACTTGGATTGATTAAGTGAGTATTTTTAGTAGTTCTTTAATAATGAATTTGAAATTATAATTAGCCTTACAAGTAACTACTTTTTTATTTCTTTTCCTTTTTTACAGGCCTGCAAACTCATTGAATATACTTCATCACATTTTGAAGAAAGTGTCTGAGTAAGTTCTCTATTCTTACTGGCCATATTTATTTGCAGTGTTATCCAAGTGATCCTATTTCTTCTGTAGAATAGTTGTCTACTCTTTGATTTTTTGGAGGATTTTTTTGGATACATGAAATATTTTAGATTTTTTAGGTCTAGCACAGCATAATGTAATACCATGTAAAAGTGTTCTTAGGGTTACAGTTTCTGTGTAAATGATGCAAAAGAATAAGAGCTTGTTTCTTATGAAACACTTACTCAAGAGAGGAGGCTGGACACTTCCAACCTGATTAAACAGGAGTAAGTTGTAATACTATGTATGTATGCTGACGTTTAGAACTTGAACTTTTTATTTTTTTCATATTCTTTTTACTTTATGTGTAGCATTAACACTGACTGTTATGTTCCCTTCTGCTTAGTATAACAGCTTATGTTTTTTTTCTGTACACCATTGCAACCTTTCTTCTGTTTCCTTTTTTTTTTTTTATTTATCTACTTCAGGGCTTTCAGTCTGCAAATTTTTCCTTTTTTTTTTTTTTGTGAAGCAAGTTTCTTGCACTGTGTGAAGCATCTTAATTTGAATTACAGACGAGTTTTCCTGCACTTAGTAATTTCTGTGGCTTTGTAATTTGTCACTAAGATTTTTTATATGGGCAGTTGTTTGACGTTTATCTTCTTGAAAACCTGTTTAATCCTGTGTGTATAAAGCAATTCTGCTCTTTGGGTCTATCCATATAAGCATTGTGCTTGGTAAGATGCTGGTTAAATAAAATGTTACAGTTTGCTATAAGTGGGCAGTTTTCAACATATGCTTAAATGTTTTGTTGAAACATAATGTAAGTAACTGATGACATACATTGATGATAAATTTGTTCATTATAAGTATATCAGAAAAATATAAATCGGCAAGCATTTATGAATACAGTTTAACTCACTCATTTTTGTCCATAGTCGTTTTGTGAAATAGGGACAGATAAGTAAATACCTAAAGTTGCTTTGTTTCAGCATTAGAAACTTACTAGTCCTGGTCAAATGGTCAGATGAAGTGAAACAACAAAACAAACTAATAGTGTTTTTAATTTTTATATCTATCTTTTCAGTTTGCAGGAGGGCTCTTATCTATTGACTCATGCTGCAGGAGATTCATCAGTTGCAATCTACAAGAGTTGTCTTGACAAGGCAACGAGAGCATCGTATAACTTACATAAGGCCCATTGTGATTTGCCCACAGTACCTGCCACATTGTCAGTCCCTTGGGTGCCACTAGATCCCAGCCTCCCTTTGCCCTATCACATGAATCATGGCAGAGTGCCATGCACCTTTCCACCTGCACCCCAAGAATCCATGTGGAAACACAAGGTCAGTATCACACTTAATGGAAAAACAGATCACCAGTCTTGAAATTATCTATTTTAATCCACTGGATGTAGCTGATGAAATTATCTGTCATCTCTGGGGGTATGAGAGATCTTTTAGACTTATGCATCTACTGCCAGGAATAGGGATGCCTTTTTCCTGAAAGGTATTTCAGCTGGGATTCGTTTTACTTAACTTTTATGGAAAAGCAATATTGGAGCTTGTTATACTTTCAACAAAGGGAAATGGAATACTTTGTGTAGATCTACCTTTGCACCGGGACAGGCCTCTTCAGTAGACTGCAGGACTCATGCTGTAGAGTTATTTTCTCCCTAATGACTACAGAAGTATAGATGATGAGCACAGCTGTAAACAGGTACGGTCAGGTGAGGTGAATTCTACTCGCAGAGGTCTGTTCTATAAGACATTATATTGAACTTTTATTCCAGTTCTCTTCTAATGTGTTTTTTAAAAATGCACCTTTTTCCCTGTTCGGCAAAATCTCTTCAGAAAGGAGTTCTGCATTGTTAATATTAGTTAATTGTGCTGTTGGACACCAAAAATAATGTAGCATTTGCCTTAAATAAAATGTTTGTAATTTTAAGACTTTCAGTGCAACTGAAACAGATACAGTGTTTCCATTTATAAGGATTTCCTAGTTTTGCTTCTGAGGGTGCTTTTCTTGATGTATTTTATGTATGGACATGTCAGAAGTAAAAAAAATAATAATAAAAAAAATCAGGCATTATTTTTTTTCCTTTTGGTGTAGATTTGCTGATTTGTTGAAAACCCACATGCTAACTATGCCTAGCTTAGTGGACTGTGGGATACTTTTTATGCCAGTTGTATGTTTTACCTACATCCTGACCTCATATGAGGGCAAAACAGAGCAGTTTCTAATTATGTTGTGTGCTTTGGTTTCTGCCAAACGGAAATCCAGGCGTGTGGGCAGATCCCACTGGTGACAGGAAGACCAATTGTGCCTGTCACCCAGTCCAGATACAGCCTCTGAGGCTGGCTGGAATGAGAAGTAGAGGGCAGCTCTCTGCAGGTAGTTGTGTGTCTATGCTTAATACAGATTTAAGATTATTAATTCTTTTTTTTTTTTTTTTTTAACGTGCCTAGATGACGGGGGTGAAAGGGCAGTCGGACACACCCTGTGAGGGAAAGCCAGTAACTATGGAAACAAAAGGCAATCCGGCTAAGCCTGTTAGAAATGAAGGTGTGGCTCCAAAGAAGCTGAAGAAGATTTACTGCAAACAAAGAATGATGAAGAAAAAGTGGAAAATGAAGTAAAATACAAATGAAGTAGGAATAGCTGAACTGTGCTAAGTATGGGCTGGAAAAGGAGAAAATGAAACAAGAAATCTGAGGCTTTCTTGCAGTTTCAAAGGAGCCAGAACAAGCTGGCAGGGGAAACAGCTCCACAGCCATGTTTAAAACACTGAAAGAGTCTATAAACCTTAACCCTTTCTTACCTCAGTGCATACATTCAAATTAAAATCTCAAGTTCAGTCAGGTTTGTTTTGTTCCTTTTTTTAAAGGCAGGTGTCTGCAGCTGAGAAAAGAGGAGAAATGTATATTCTGTCTCATTATTTCCACAGAAAAACTGCGTCATGAGGAATGAAACAGTGGTTGACAGCAGTATCTGATGTCAAACAATAGCAAGAAAAACAACTTTTCAGTTCCCTTAATTCAAGAATCACTACGTATTTGTATTCTGATATTTTAAAATCATATTTTGCTTTATGTGATGTAAATAAGAGATTTAATTAGTTTATCATTTTAGCACAGTGTCTAACAATTTTTAAATTACATAAAAAAATACAGTCTTTTTTAGGGTGGTGTAGCAGCTGAGTCTTGGGGAACAAAAGCTGTGCTTGTTTGAAGACTATGTGCTATAAATCTGCACTAGGAAACTTAGAAGTATAGCAAAGTTTGAAACAGTTAAAGAGTATTTCTATGATTACCCAACACAATTTCCAAGAAGTTTGGATTCCAGCATGTCTTCAAAAATTAATATTGCAGTTTTTTACTGTATTACTGAATGGCTGCAGCCTAAATATTGTATCAGATTGCGGGTGGATATACTATAGTGTTCGTCTGAGGTATTAAGGTTTGCCTTAGGTCATTTGATAAAAAATCACCTGGACTATGCTGTGCCTCAGCAGTTTACTTAAAATTTACAGCCAGTCTGACAGACTGAAGTTAATAAAAGAGAGTATTTTTATTGTTTGTGAAAAGGCCATTATAAAGCATGTTGTAAGCTGTGATGCATCTGTAACTAACGTGAGGAAGATAATATTAAAGCTATTCTACAATACTGACTTCCAAAACAGAATTTCAACAGAAACAATGTTAGAAATTGTGGCTGCAAAATTATGTTCTCAACTGTAGCTTTTGCTTTCTATCTTTTGGACTGCAGCCTAGGTCTTCCTTTATTAGAAGTAATGATTTTAGAAGAGCTCACAAATTCTTGAAAGTTTCAAGAATGAAACCAGTGAATTCTTTCCCATTTTGGTATTTTAAATCACACTACCATTTTAAAATGTCTGGGCCACTTCTTTTTTTTTCTTGAATGATATTCTAGTTGTTTATATACTGCTAACATGTGAATCAAAGACCTTACAGGTTTCCTTCCAAGTGTTTTATTTGGACAAAGGAAGATTACCTACTCTTGACATTATACTTTTATCATGAAAGTAAAAATAAAACATTTAATTTGTTTACTGGGTAATACATGTTTGAAAAATCCAGCAGACAGGTTCTTTTAAGCAAGTTTAAGCAATGAATGTACATTAAAAACTGTTCTTTGCGAAATACCAAGTATTTTCTGATTTTTGTCCCTGTTAGATATATTTATAATGTTATTCAGTTTATTTTAGCTGTAGCAATATGTTACTGACAAGCTGAATTAGCGTAGAGCTGTTTGCACATTACAAGTATTCCTGATTCAAAATCCAAAATCCATCTAGTGACCTCCCATAATAGGAATATTTTAGTTGTGAGTCATTTCTGCCGCTTAACTTAGTCTGTGTGGGGAATCAAAGCAGTTTTCAATGTGTATACATAAAATCTCCATCAAGACTTGTGTGGAATTTAGCTTCTTGATACAGTTTCTTATGTTAGAAATGTGTGCTCGGTTTGCTAATCAATCTATGCAGCTAAAAGACTTGCTTCTATCTTTTAATGTTAACCTAATAGTAGTATCCAAATTGTAGTTTATTATCCATTTAGAATATGTAGGGAATATGGAGTCTGTACACAACACATGAAATGGTTTTTTAATTCATTAATATTTTTTAAAAATTTATTTATTCTGTTTTGGATTAAGTGGCACTGGAGGAATTGGCTTTAAGGTAGGTTACCTGTTTGAAAGACAGCTTTTCTTCACATAGCATGGGGTTTATTTGTTTGTGCCCTTTGTTGGGTACAGCACGTACTATCAAAAACTCTGGTCTGTTCATTTTGTTGTTGCCATGCCAAATGTACCTTCATAACGTTTTTACACAATTTACTATTTTTACAAGCCAGTTACAGCACAACAAGCTTTCTGTTGTCAGAAAGGAATTCCTGTTCTCCATAGCTTTGAAGATGCTAAAATGAATCTTGGGGATATTCTCCAAGGGGAGGAATTTGAAATAACCAACACAAAACAATATCACTTGGATAGCTCTTCTTTGTAATAGTAGGGAGGTTTTGTGTCTTACGTGTGTTTGTGAATGCACTCCAAATCTTCATGGACTTGAAAAGTAAAGAATAGATTTGGTTCTGATAACTATTGCTGCTTCCTAAATCAGTATCACATCCTTTTCCTATGTCTGCCACGTCCTGGAAGGTCTTAGTACATGAGGTTCTGTGGGAAGAGAGATGCTAGTTTTAACACCATATGAAAACCAAATCTTGTCTTTTTAGGTAAGAGCCTGATACAGCATAAAGACAATATGTCCTTGATATCTTGCTGCTGGATATTCCTGTTTACCAAAAGATTGCCTTGCTTTTCAGCATCGTTGGTTTGGTGAATTTAAAAATGGAGGAATGTGAAATATCATGGACTAAAATCTGTTGTGAGTTTATTACTTTGCAAAATTTCAGCTTTGTAATCCAATGTGATACCTGTATTTAAAGTCAAATTACATTATTGTTTTCTCTAATTACAATTCCGAAAAAACTCTGCTTGGTGAAAGGGGTCTGCTAGAAGAACATATTGCTAAATGCTCATCAATTTGAGGCAAAAGTTGTAGCAAGGTATATTTCATTTTGTATCTAAAATACCATTTAAAGGAGTTTGGTGAAAGGAGAAGGGATAGGATACTTATTTTGAGCAGTAACTTCTGAACTTTGAAACAAAACAAAAGGCTAAAAAAAATTTGATTAAAAAAAAAAAAAAAGGGATTTCAGTCAAGTTTGAAAAACTGCTATCAGTTGATGAATTGTTGGTCCTATGCAGACTGATTCTAAAGGGACAGTTACCTGTGGAGGAGAAGGAAGGAATACAGGAGACTGTTACGTTACTACCAGCCAATTCCCAAATCTAACATAGAGTGTAGAGCTGTGCAAAGAAGGAACCTGCAGTTGGAGGAGAGTGAGCAGGCCTGGATCTTACTCCATAGAAAACTGTTCCTCTATCGATAGCTAATACTGATCTTATTTGTGGCCTCAGTCCACTGAATTTAGGAACAAATTTTCAGATGCCACAATTCTGTCATATAATTCCAATCTTCAGCTTGGTGTTTTGAATGGGTTGTGCATTTACATTAAGGTTTATAGGACTCATTTTTAAATACAATTAGTACTTTTTGTCGATCTGTACTTTAAGAATATCTTTTATATAAACATTTGAAGTGCGTAGTTAGATATTACTTATCCCATCTAAAAATCTTCCAGTTTTATTTTTCCCTCATTAGATTTTTGTCTTTCTGTGATTTACGTGGTTATAAAGAGCACATACTGTCCTGTCTCTTACAACTGGAAGTTGTAACTACGGGAGAATTGCCCTAACTCTTTCTAAATTCAGTATTCAGTTCTCTCTCAGCATTTTGGTGCAAATGTTTGTGGTCTGGTACTAATGGGGCAGCTTGTGCTGCTACTTGTGATTTTTTTTTTTATTCTGGGTGCAGGACTTCTTTTAAAATTTTCATGCAGTTCTTATTGTCTAGGTTTCTCTGAACAGCAACTCTTTGTCAACTCTAATTCTTCTCCACGTTCAGTGTCATCTGCAAACTAAGATTGATTCAGTTGTTGTAGCTGGATGGTTTATAAGACAACTGAATAGTAGTGGACCAAGTGTCAACTCCTGAGGAGCTCCAGTCATGACTACTAGTACACCTCTGAGCCACTAAACACCTCACAAAAATAGAATACACCCTCTGAGAACATAAAGTTTTATGTGCTGTATAAAGTGACTGGTACTAAATCTGGTTCTCTCTATTCACTACCTTTTTTTACTAGGTTAAATTGGTAGGCAGTGTCAGTTTAGTTTTGGAGGACTAGAAGGGCAATCATTACCTGGCATTTGAGAATATTGGTTGATGTGCACGCAAAAGCATGAAACATGACCAGTTTTTTCATATTATGTGAATGACTGCAATGGACTACTGATTGTGAAATGTAACTTTTTTTTTTTTTTTCAGTAATAAGTGCTTTCAAGTTCTATTTGCACTGAAGGTTCACTAATGATTGGCTTTCATTTCCACGTGTGACTTGTTAGACTTCTTCACTACTTGTCTGAATGCAAAACTTTTTTAGAATACAATGTACATTGTTTATGTAAAAATGTTAGGAAAAGATTTATTGTGTTTTCTCAGTGTCTTTTAATGTAGCCTAGCAGCTGGAAGCATGGAAAAGAACAGGGACCATGTGACAGGACATTCATCCTTGTGCTGGCAGGTAGGCGCTACCCACAACAAGTAAATATCAATTCAAAGCAGTGACATTCAATAGCAAACATTGAAACATTTAAAAAGGTACTTCTTTTGCTTCTTATTTGTTTGTCTAGTATTCTAAGTAGCAGCTTGTCTCCAAAACAAGGTAAAGACCAGTTTAGATGTGGTCTTTCAGTGTGTTTAGTGATGACCTCCATTTAAGCTGGCTTTCGTTCTACTGGAAGAAGAAATCAGAGCATTTTCAGTCTCTCTTTGTCTAAGTCTGATTGGATATATAACGTCTCAGATGCTTCTGAGAATTTCTGTAACTAAGCTTCTTTTTTCTTAAGCACAATACGGCCTTTCTTACAAGGAAGGGCACAGTCCTTCCCAGAAGCACTGTCATTGCTTGATATGCTTTCAAATTTCTCTTTGTTTAGAGTAGGTTTGCTTTTTTATAGTTGTTTTTAAATCATATTTTTCTGCAGAGTTCTTTAAATTTTGTTTGCAAGTTTGAATTCCATTACTCTATGCTGAAAATAATACATTAAAGTATTTTAGAAGTTGTGTTATTCTACTATGTATCCCAAATTACATTTCCAGAAAGCAACTTATAGTGTCCAGGTGGTTTAAGCAGAGAATATTTGAATTGCATCTTACCTAGTTTGTAGGTGAAGATTTGTCATTGTCAAAAAGCTGACCATAGACATTCTGAGTCTTACAAGGGTCTTCTATAGATAATCTCAAGGCTGATTTAATTTATGACTGTCTTCGAGGCAAGCCAGTACATATCTGCCTGTAAGCTTGAGAAGACACTGCTGTCCTATACTGTGCAGTGGGATTTTCTGTTGTTCCTGTGATACTGCAGCAACACACTGCTAGCTAGTTTGGTTTGTAGAATAATTTGGTGTCATTATTAAATGGTATTCGTCCTAGTGCAGTCTTGAGGACTTTCATCAGTATGAGTATTCATCTCTTGTGCACTTACCTCATGGTAATCATGGTAATTTTGTATGAAGTATAACAGTAGAGGTAATTCAGAGGAAACTTAATATCTTTTTTTTTTTTTGAAGTGCACAAGTGTACATTTCTTGAGATTGCCTTAGTAAAGGAAAATCGTTAATTTTTCCACTGGGCCATTTCTTTGTTCAGAAGAACCAAAAGGAAAAGTATACTGATATTGCTGACCAAAACTACTATCAGCCAAGCCAGCTTCTTTCATATTGAAGGTGGTAGTTCACATTACAGTTACACAGATACTTTTAAAGGCAGCTTTTCCAAAAGGTGCATAAATGCATTTCAGTTTTGCTAAGACTTACTTGGAGATACTTACCTAAACAGTTTGCCATGCATGTCTGAGATTCCTCTGTTGTAAGGCAGCATGAATGGCTAGGAAAGGCTATATCACCTGCCTGTGTCTCAAAAATAAGCACATACCCCATGAGTGCTTCTCATTTCTCAGTAACTGCCAGATAACTGTAATTTGTGAAGAAAGAAAAAGAGCAAGCTCTACCATGGTAGATATCAGAACGTTTTGAACAATGATAACACTTCTGACTTTTAAAAGTCACTATGTGAGAAAAGTTTGAGTTTTAATAAATCTTGACATACTTTTGAGAGCCTTTTGAGCATTTAAAGGATGTCAGAAACCTTTTAATACTTGAGGACATGTGACTCATAATATTTTTGAAATTTTACCTTAAAGTAAGAGCTATAGGCTACTCCCCACCACTGCCTTGTACAGGAAACCCTGATTTTTTACAATTTGCAGGCTTTTAGGAACTGACGCCTTCAGAAAAATGGTAGTTATGAGGCTGGCAGAGATATTTCATACTTAGAATGCTGTGTTAGTTAATATAATCATAATCAATCCTTTGCTAGTTATGACCTGTGTGAGCACCATAATAGTCAGATTTTTATGTTTAGGGCGAGAGAGCTGCTGAATCCCTCAACAGAATAACATCAAAGATGATAAAGTAGTGCCAAATGAAGGATGATTGATCCTTAGCTATAACTGGTGCAGGTGAGAACAGTACTGAGTTTGAAACCATTTACAACATGGTTATTCAACCAAAATGCATTGAAGGTCGAGGGAAACCAGCTGATGTGATCTTTTTGGACTTCAGCAAAGCTTTTGACACGGTTTCCCATAGGATCCTACTGGACAAAATGTCCAGCATATAACTTAACAAAAACATCATCCGATGGGAGAGCAATTGGCTGACGGGCAGGGCTCAAAGGGTTGTGGTAAGTGGGGCCTCATCTGGCTGGCGGATGGTCACTAGTGGGGTCCCTCAAGGCTCCATTTTAGGGCCAGTCCTCTTCGATGTTTTTATAAATGATTTGGATGTAGGACTAGAAGGTGTTCTGAGCAAATTTGCCGACGACACCAAACTTGGAGGAGTTGTGGACCCAGCTGAGGGCGGAAAGGCCTTGCAGAGAGACCTGGACAGATTGGAGAGCTGGGCGATCACCAACCGCATGAAGATTAACAAAAGCAAGTGCCGGGTCCTGCACCTGGGACAGGGCAACCATGGCTTTACGTACAGACTGGGTGACAAGACGCTGGAGAGCAGCCCCACAGAGAGGGATCTGGGGGTTGTGGTTGACTGCAAGTTGAATATGAGCCAGCAGTGTGCCCTGGCAGCCAGGAGGGCCAACCTTATCCTGGGGTGCATCCAGCACGGCATCGCCAGTCGGTCGAGGGAGGTGGTTGTCCAGCTCTGCTCCGCACTGGTGCGGCCTCACCTCGAGCACTGTGTGCAGCTCTGGGCACCACAGTACAAGAAGGACATTAAACTGTTGGAGAGTGTCCCCAGGAGGGCGACGAAGATGGTGAAGGGCCTAGAGGGGAAGACGTATGAGGAGCGGCTGAGGGCACTGGGCCTGTCCAGCCTGGAGAAGAGGAGGCTGAGGGGGGACCTCATCACGGTCTACAACTTCCTTGTGAGGGGGAGTGGAGATGCAGGTGACCTGTTCTCTGTTATCACCAGTGACAGGACCCACGGGAATGGTGTTAAGCTGAGGCAGGGGAGGTTTAGGCTGGACATGAGGAAGAGGTTCTTCACCGAGAGGGTGGTTGCACACTGGAACAGGCTCCCCAGGGACGTAGTCACTGCACCAAACCTGTCTGAATTTAAAAAGCGATTGGACTGTGCACTTAGGCACACGGTCTAAACTTTTGGGCAGACCTGTGCGGTGCCAGGAGTTGGACTTGATGATCCTTATGGGTCCCTTCCAACTTGGGAGATTCTATGATTCTGTGATTCTACAAGGGAAGGTCATACAAGGGGAGGTCATACATTGTCTGCACAAGTATAGTCAGAAAGTTTGGGCATTTCCTTATAAAGATATTTAATGATAACAGTAAATTCCCAGATTTTATACAGAGGTTCATATACATGTATCCCCAAATTATCAGCTGTAGAAAATCAGAAAAATAGGCAAGCTTTTGCCCAGTCTAGTGCTTCCTCAGACCTGAATCTGGCATAGAAAGTGGGAAACTACATCTAGGAACAGATTCAGTTGTTGCGAGCGCTTACTCCCAATTTGAGTCATTCCCAAGTCTGTTTAAGGTCATGGCTCTTAGATTAATGCAGACTTGAATATTTGTATATCCCATAGTTAAGCGAACAGCATGAGTGCCATCCTGTGCCACGCCTCCTGCAATGGATGTTTCAATACATTCCGAAACTGTACCTACTAAATCGTTGTGCAAGCAATTCAGGAAAAAAAAAAAAAAGTAAACAAATTTCTACTGAACCAAGCCATTCTTAGTTATTGCATTCAGTTACTGTGCTTATGCAGTTCTGTTTTCTTGATTAGCTGAAGAAGCACAGTGCTTCCATGTAATTCTCTGGGTATTCTGTTAATCGGAAAGTAATACAATAAAATAAAAAGGAGTTGTAATTGCTAGATGACTGCACATGCTACTTTAGTTATTTTAGTTGTTCGTTTGTTTGTTTCATAGCCATTTACAAATGAATAAGTGCATTCAAAATTATTTGGGTTCTTTACAGGTACCCTAAGCAGAATGTCCATTAACATTGATCAGACTGACTTTCTATCTCAAAAGCAGCACATTTAGGTTAAGAAAAATGGAGAACATGCTATGCTGACACTCATTATCTCTGGAGAAAAAGAAACTTGTGGGTGATTACACCTCTCGCTACAGCCTTTTAGTCGATAAACAGTAAGTTTATATGCTGGTACATGAACAATAAGTTTGTTTCCAGCCTTGTCCAGGGAAGATACCTCATACAACATCATATCTATCAAAAGAATGCATTATAATCCAGTTGTAAAAGGTTTCCCTCCAGCCTGAATAGATTTGAGGAGATGAAATAGAGTACACATTTATTTTGCTTTCAAGTAACAAATTACTGTGGCTTTATGTTACTCTGTGTGCTGTGAGCGCATGTGTATGTCAGACTGTTGCTTTGGCTTGTAGCCATTATACTTGCAAAACTACCTCAGGCTTTCTTTGGTATTGCCTCCAACTCCACAAGACAGGCAGCAGCTGTCTCTCCATGTCTTTTCTTGTAGATCAGTCAGCTTGTCTTGCACTCCTCTCTGCTTTATATGAGGTTATTCTCTACAGACAGTGATGGTTGCTTATTATTGTGTTGATGACCTCCTAGAATGATAGCAGTACCAGGAAAATAAACCTTAGTGTTGAACACCTGATTGAAAGGCCATCTGTAGTTCTGCTTTCACTATAGCCTTTTGTTTCACTTCCTAAGGTTAACGAATCTGTTCCCCATGGAACTAGCAAGCACTGTGCTGATCAACTTAGTGTTTGTTGAAGGCTTGTAGTTATGCAGTTACGTATTAGATGTATTCCTTCACACTGAAATGTGGAGGCTTTTACATACATTTCTGATTCATTGGAGGGAGAGAATGGTGATTTTAGAATTCAAACTTGTACTTTCGACCTGAAAATGCAAGTCTTAGCCTGCCTGGCAGAAACAGATCTCTCCAAGCAGCCGTTCCCTTTCAATGATGCAACATATTTATTTGAAATCAAGTTTCTTTGCCTTAAATTTGATCTAAAGCCATGAGTTGCCACTTGAAAGAACAAAAAAGGATGTCAGTGTCAATAGTCCTGTTTGATAAAGAGAGATGTTTCTGAATGTGTGACTGTTTTGCATTGAAAGGCATTGTTTGTTCCCCAACCACTACAACCTCAGCTGAGCCTAATTAGATAATGAAGTTCAGATCATTTACTAACTTAAAATCACAGAATCATTGATCTTAATTGAAATTTGCAGATGTGTTCATCTGGTGTAGTAACCATATGCTGATTTTGGTCAGTGAATCTTTAAGTGATTTTCAATTCATTTTCATGGACGATTTCAGAAGTGGTATGATGTTTAATAAGGAGGGGCTATTATTTTTTGCGATATGGAGTTATTAGCCTGCAAATTTGCCATAGGAATCTATTGTTTAAGGACTTTAAAATAAGCTTAGCTGGTACTTAATTAGATTTCTTGAAACTTTTAAAATTATGCCAATGAAGCCTCATGAGTATATGTAAGACGTGGCAACCTCCCCTCTAGTTTGGCAGAGGCCAGGAGATGATCCAAACCATGGGATTGTTTCTGTTCTGAGTCACTAAAATGGAAAAAAAAGAAAAAAGAAAAAAAAAATAGAACAATGGGAAACAATGAAACAGACAGACTTGGTCTTACATGAATCTTTTAACACTATTCCTAGGAAAAATTCCTTGTGGATTTTTGGCAGCATCTATCTTTTATAGCTGTTTCTGTTCTTTGGCAAGAAAGACCAGTCTGTTGTGGTTATTCATGCTGATTTGTTCTGGATGATGTCAGGGCCTCTGTGTGCACGAGTAATATTTCCTACAGTGTTTTCCAGTATGTTGGCAGTCCGGGGAATGTTATTGCAGAGCTGGCAGCTGTGATCGTTTTACACATTGTGCCATCTAAATGGCTTCAAAATCTCTCTTAATGCTGTAATGTGCTACTAGTCTGTTTGCTAGCAGCATTATGCTGATATTGCTCAAAAAAGCTGAACCTATCATAGCAGGTTTGAGATGTATTTTTAACCTATTAATGTGTATAGGGCCAAAGACATCTTGATATCTATCTAATTCAGATAGAATTGCAACTCTCCACCTCCTGAGGAGATTAAACTGTGCTTGTGAAGCTATTTGTGATGGTCTGAGAACAGAAAGTAAAGTTACCTTCCTGTACATCTGAGCTATGTTCTACAGTCTTTGTAAAGAACAAGTTGTATAATTCTAGCATTAAAAGATAGTTGGCTGTCAGGCAAGGTGTCAGGAAATCCCTGTGAGATTGAGGAAATGCACAGAGATGTAGTTACACACATAGCGACTGTTTGTACATCCTGTGACTCTTTCATTCACAGTAAACATGCTGAGTTTACTCATCCTGCCAATACCACCAGTAAAAGGAATAAGGCAAGTGTATCTATGTATGTATCTATGTATGTATCTATGCTCTGTCTCCCGGTCAGATGCTAGATAGCTACTTCTGTGAGGCACACTAGAACACCAAAATGCAGTGTTTTAGTTCAGTGTTCAGTGTTTGTGTTCAGGATTCAAAACTGAAGTCCAGACGCTATGAATGCTTGTGAAGAATGTATGCCAGATGAGTTACATGTGCACCAAAGAACAGAAGAGCGTCTGAGTTGCCGGGTTATCATTTGTTTGTGATGCACATTTGTCACTAAATCCCTGTCGCTTGAACTTGTATATGACTCCTGGCTGACTCCATTGAACATGCTGAACAGAAAGAAAGGATATGTGGTAGCTTGTTTTCCCCATGCTTCAAATCAGACTTACTCTGCCTTTCAAGTTGCTGGCTCATGTTGTTTTCTGTGTCATATAGGTGAGAATAATGAAGGATCTTGCTTCATTTTGAGCATCTTGACTGGAGCATAGATGATTCCATGTTGTTTTCTGTTAACAGCAGGCAGCCGGTGTGATGGGATTCCACCATGGTGATCAACCTTTGTTTTTTGGTTATTGGTGGTGACTTCAATTAGGCTATATATATTCCCTGAGACAGCTTTCCTGATTATTAGCTTCTGTGCGTAAAGAAGTTTCTTTCTGACTGAGCCCTGTAATTAAAGTCCTAAGTTATATTTTGCTTTGCTACTCCCTTGCCTTGATTTAGATCCTACATCACCCAGGCATCTGTTTCTCTCTGGAGGCAAGCTCCTTGCTGCCCATAGGGCTAGGGAGCAAGGATCCGCTGAGGCTGTAAGATAAAAGAATGAGGATGATATTTCCACTGGTGATGAGGAAAATCTCTGAAAATAGAGTTCATTCTGCGGTTATGGTTGGACACAAAAGAAAGTGTGTTTCGAGTACGAACACAGAACAGCAGATGGAAGTGAATTTACATGCATACAGACTAGAGAAGTAGCTGAAGAGAAGTCCAGTGATTGAACAGAGTATAAGGAGATATGAGGTGACTTCTGAAAGTTGTGTGCAAGGTGCAGCTAATTAGTGGGGGAGAGAGGTAGATGTTTTACTAGTCATGGAAAGTATTTGCTGTCAGGTTCTAACGCAATGGGCGAAACATCTTGAGATTCACTATGGGAGGTAACTGTAGAACATGGCCATCACCTCTTCAGTTGAAAATATTGCTAAATACATACTTAAAACAAAGTTACATCCATTTTCTTGTAATGTAGATGTCATACAAAACGGATGGAGATAAACTGGAAACAATTTATTGAATATGATGTAATTCTTTATGTTGAAGTAATTTATTTGAAGAGTTAACAGTCAAAAGACAGGACCTGATCAGTGAGAAAGCAATGATTCCGAATCACACAGCAAGCCATAGCATACAGTCCAGGCTTCCTGTTTCTAACCTGGATGGCCTACTCACAAGCATACCATTTATCTGCCTGTAGCCAGGCTGAAATGGCAAATGCCACCTACGCTTACCTACTATAACACTTTATTTGTAAAAATGCACACATAACAAAATAGGTGAGATCTGTCTAACACACAAGATCACTCCAGAGATAAATGTAGCTCTTTAAAAAGAATTATTTCAAGTCAATGAAATTCTGTGTATAGAACAACATTTGTACAGGAATATGTGTGTACGTGTAGGAATTAGATTGCACAGAATAGAATTGATCCCAGGGATGAGGTTTCTAGGTGGAGCATCTAACAGGATATCTAGTTCTCTGGTACGGTAGCAGATAAAAAGATGGCATTGATATTCAGTGTGCTTTTTGAAAACACAGAGCAGAATTACAGTTCTGTAGGATTAAGAGTAAATCACTATGGATGGTAATGAAAAAATCTGCATTTCCCAAGGGGGAGGGAAAAAAAAAGCACTTCCACTGTTTAGAGCTTTCTTCATATAAGCAAGGTGTGCTTTCAGAAGTCTGCAATAGATGTAGTAACTTGCCAAGTCAATATCATGGGAGTCAAACTAGCATAACTTGAAAGGTATATTTTACTTTTTTGTAACCTGTGATCCCTCTAAGTACTAATAACAAATCTGTGTATTTGTTTCCTGGCAGTTCCCAAATCAGACCAAATAACCAAGGTGCAAAAATAATACCCAGAGGTCTGCCTGATCATGTGTTAAGCAGAATGGAATTTATATTATCCTCTTGCAACATAATACGTTCAGTGAGGCAACATGGTACATAGAAGATCAGCCACACCTAAACCAGAAAGTCCTCTGTCTTCATCCCGTCGTTTTGGTATTTCAAGAAAAATGTTTACATAGGCAATAAATGTTGACAGAATTGTGGCCTTCATAACTACAGTGTTAATGCGAAAAAAAAAAAGAGAGCCAGATTGGCCCCATTTGTATTAATGTTATTGCAATGGTAAAGCTTGGCACAGAGGGGAACTTAAGTTGAATGTTCAAGTTAAACAGATCAGTTCTCCAGTAGTATAACATAAGATGAAGAGAGCAACAAGGAAAATCAAAGATGTTGCTGAGATGGAAGAGAATAGGTGTATTAAATAGAATGTAAACAGAGAAAATGAGTATCAAACACACCAAACAATATTAAGCAATAATTTAAAAAAAGGGGGGGGGGGGGGGGGGGAGGAAGAGTTAGCAGTGGTGATGTCACTGAGTCTGAGAAGGTGGAGTAAATGGATGTACAGGCATGTCCATAGAGGGTGAGATGAACCACAGCCACAGTGAGCTGTCAGAAAGGAAGAATGAGAAGTTAGCACAATTACATTTGTTTTTCCATCCTCAGGACTCTGGGGAGCTCCAGTCAACAAAAGTGTTCTCTGATTTCTGTGGTCAGCATGCAGGAAGACGGGGATCACAAATAGGTAATTGCAGCTGAGGTAGTTGCAGGTTATTTGAAATAATGACTTTCTGTGCAGTTATTTGAAGGGGTTGTGGGGATTTAGCAATGTAAATATACGTTGAAAACCTTTCCTGGAACTGCTTACTTGCAGGCTAGTTGCAGCATGTTTCTTCCAGTTAAACATCTGAGAGGCAGGCACAAAGGGAGACTGGGCTTGTGATAAGTGCAGTCCTTTTCCCAGCCTTCTAACCAGCCTAATGCTAACAGTAGTTACTCTAATGTCATGCTAAGGAGCAGTGGTTGTGGACCAGAACGTACTGTGATCGGTGTTGTACAAACCCTCCAAGCTTTCAGTAAATCTTCAGAAATAACCTATATGACTTACAAGCTTATGTCTCATTCTAAAAAATGATTCAGGCGCTTGGCTGCTGTTCTCCCATTGAATTAATTTCCTTTCCTTGTTTGGCAGATAACAAGTCTTTCCTATTTGCACAGTCTGACTGCTGCCTTCTTCAGCTCACTGGTTTTGCAGAGTTGTGGGGTTTTTTTCCTCAAATACAGGAAGAATGTATAGCATTTCCATGGGCAGGATCTCCAGGCCTTGGTATTAGAGGATGTTTGCCAAAAGTATTGATGTCTTTTCTGCTGTTCATATGTGTTAGATTCCCCAGCTGGTACAAGTGCCTTTGATGTCAGTAGACCTACATAAGCAAAGATCTATTGAGGTAATTCATTATGTTTTAATATAATGTTCATGTCTTCATGACTGATTTCAGTTACTACTTTTTTTTTTTCCCCACTATGGTTCACTGTCTTTTTTTTTTCCTTACTAAAGCACTACTTCAACAGTCCCTGAAGGTTGCGTAAGATCAGACAGGCTGCTGAATGTGGGAGAGTGTTTAAAATGAGGTGAGTGTGTGATTCGAAGATTGAATAATTGATTAAGTTGGATATTGGAGGCAATATTATCTGTTCTTTTCCGAAGCTGTTGGAATCACTGGAAAATGTTTTCATGTTGCACTTAATGTAGCTAGAATGGTAATAGTTCACTTGGTATCAAAGCTGCTTCAAACTGTTCATATGAAAATCTAGTTAAAATAATGGTGGTATATGAGCTATATGCTACCTCAAGTTTTAAGAAATATTGAGTTGTTAAAAATAGAATAATTTTCTGAGGAAATGGGAATAGTAGTGCCATTAGGCTGCAGTAGAGGACAGAAAGGTAAGTAGACCTTCAATTAAGAAAACAAATGTGCTGAGATAGAATGAATGTTAACATGTGCTGAGGAGTTTTTATACAAGAATGCAACATAAAGTATTGGCTACACGTACATATGTGAAAACATTTTCTTCCAGCTGAGGGGGTTCTGGTTATGCTTTTCCACTGCTTTGCTTTGAGAATGTTTGACAAGAGATTGGGAACCCACCCCCAGCTGCTAAACTATCCCTGAGGGATTTCATCCATTAGTAAGCAAATTGGCTGTCTGGCATCTGCTCAGCTGCTCATCCCTATTTAAAGCCCCTAATGAATATTGCAATACAGGATAGCTGTTACTTCTGGGACTGTGAGTATTTCTGATTTGTGAATCACCTTTCCAAGTTTCCAGTGATTTTTCTAAGAAACCTGAAAAGCAGAGAGAAATTATGAGTTTAACTGTTAGTGACAGACCCTGGTGGACAGGAATTAATTCTTAAAGCAGATTCATTAATAGAGTGGCCTTGCCAAAAAGAAAACTAACGTGTGAAACTAATGCGATGTTGGCAATGATGTTCTTTGTTTTACAAAATGCTATGCTATAATAACTCTTTTTCTGAATAAAATAGACGTGTAGGGGATAGCTATAGGAAAAGGCTATTAACGTAATTTTTACATTCTGCAATGACTGGTTAATCCATCCACTCTTGCTTCTACCTGATGTTCAGTCTAGTAATACTTCCTTTTTGAATCTCTGATCTGGTTCAGTCCCAGCAGTTACCTGGTCTCGCAGCCCATGTTCTTCTGTCTCTGTAGTGCTTGCCTGCTTTCGTCGCCGCTGTGTTTGGTACTTGGCCGAGCCTAAAGCCCAGCTTTATAGTGGAGGCAAATAGCTCTCACATTCGCTCTCTGACAACATACTGTCGGAGTAACTGCCTTGAGGTGGTCACCTACAGGGGATTCAATAAAAACCAAACCTGTAAAATACAAGGCTAACCCCATGTATTGGGAAGGGGGAGAGCTTACTTCTCTCCAAAGCTTTTGGGTTTGATTACCAGTGCATTGTCCACGTATCGTGGTGAATCCAATCTTAAGTGCTCCCGTGAAGGTTTTATTTGAGAATTTCCTTTTACTCTACGTTGTTCTTTGTGACCGCGTCACCTCTGGGCTTTGATCAGTCATTTTTCGCGAGAAGTTTTTTTTTCCTTTTTTTTTTTTTTTCCTTGGTTGGGTGTGGTGTGCCTGAGTTCACCCAGCACGTATGGCTGAGCCCTGGAGCAGAGAGCTCCTGGCGTTTATGGCCGGTGCCACACGGCTCCTGCCTTGTGCCAGCGGCGATCAGTCGGGCTGTGCCGATGAGTCAGGGCCCGCCGGGGAGCCGGGCTCGCCCCGGGCAGCGCCCGCTGGCAGCGGGGCCCGGGCTGGCACCCCCCGGGGCTGACGTGGCCGAGCCGCGGGGGGACCCCCGTAGGGCGGGCGGTGCCGGGCCAGGGGCTGCCCCCTTCTCTCCTCCCTTCCCCGTGTTGTCCCAGCCCGCGGGGCCCGCTCCGCTCAGCCCCCCCGGGCTGCGCCCCTGCCCCCGGGGCGCGGCTCCAGGCGGCTCCTCCGCGCCCTCGGGCGGCGCGGGGCACAGATACAGGGACACAGATAGCGGGGCACGGATACCGGGACGGAGACCGGCCCGGCCCTGCCCTGCCGTCGCCCACCCCGTCCCTCGCCCCTTCCCCGGGGCGGGCGGCGGGCGCGGCCGGGTGAGTCAGCGCCGCGCCGGGGGGGCTCGGGGCGGGGAGGGCCCGCCCGGCCCTACAAAACCCCGCCCGGGCCGCCGCCGGCCCCAGCCGCCGCCAGAGCCGCCGCCAGAGCCGCCCTGCCCGCCCCGGCCAGGTGAGGGCCCCCCGGGCAACCCCCGGCCCCCAGCAGCGGCGCGGGGGCGGGCGGCGGGGCCGGGGGGGGCGAGCGGGGGTCGGGGCAGCCGCTGCCACCGAGGGAGTGGGGCGGGGGTCGGCCGCCGCTCTCCTCTTCACCTCCTCCTCCTCCCCCTCCTCCCCCGGCCACTGCCGCCTGTTGCCATTTCTCGGCTTCCCCTCGCAGCGGCGGCTCCAGGGGCGCTCCGTGTGCCCCGCAGCGGGGCCGGGCGTGGCGGCGGCGCCCGGGGCAGAGGAACGGGCGGGCACCACGGGGCACCCCGGGGCGTCACCCGCCTGTCCCGGCACGGCGCGGCTCAGCCCGAGCACCGCCGCGGCACCCTCGGCTCCCCGCTCTGTTTCCCCGGGAGCAGCGCGCTCGTCCCGGCGGGGTGGGAGCGGAGGGGCGGGGGGGGCCCGGGCCCCCTGCGGCTCCTGGCGGCCCGGCCCGGGCGTGGCGCTGCCGCTGCCAGCGCTGTGCGGAACCGCTCGGGGCTGGGGCGCGGCGGGGCACAGGGGCGCTGCTGGCTGCTCTAACGGGAGGAAAAGGGAGACTTTTTATTATTTTTTTTATTTTTATTTTCCAAGGTAGTTAGGCAGGAGCTGGTCGTGTTCTTATGCGTAACGGTTTTAATACTTCTTATTTTTTTCCTCCTAGTTTTTTTTTTTTTCCTGTAAAATCTCTGAGGTGAGGTAAGTTGAGTTCAGAGAGAGCAAGAGCCTCGTTCCTGTATGTTCAGTGTCCTCCTGGAACGGGGCATCTCCTGGGTTGTTAGTGCCTGTGGAAGAGAACGGTTCTAGAGTGGTTTGTGGCTGCGTGGTTTAACAGTTTTGAAGAGCCTTTTGTTTAAAGCTATTTTTTTTCTTCAAGTAGTAACTTCAAACGTCCTGCTAAGTCCTGCAGCGTGGTTTGGAGAGAGAGTGAGCCTGACAGATTTGTGCTGGCAGTTAGCACAAAACGCGCTGTAAATGAAATAAGCACCCAGTGGCTTCCATTGCATACATCAGTCACTGCAGCTCTTCCTCTTCCCCACTCTCCCTCATCTCCGTTGCCAGGCCTCACCCTGGTTTGGAGACCTGACACAAATGTGCTCCGAGGGAGGTGGTTTCCATTCTCTCATTCCGGGGATGCCGCTTCCTTGGCTCATGTGGATGGGAACACCCTTTGCTCAGGCTCTGTCTGCAGGGGTAGATTAAATTCTTAAAATGCTAACTCTGCTTATTGAGCAATGTAGTTGTTTGTGCATACCTGGCACTTTTTTCCATGGATCCTGCGTGGGTTTATGTTTGTTTAGTTTTCCCCTAACATCACATACCTGGGCTGCCTCTGGGATTCAAGGTATGGGGCTTTCCTGAGGGGATGCGGAATACAGACTAGACCCAATACAATTATAGGTTTGGATGCCACTAATCACTGGTGGTGGTGAATGCAGATTGGGGTCAAATAGTTGTTCATCGCTTTTAGTAGAATAACAATTTGATTCAGGTTATGTAGTGCAAACTTATGAATCAAACTGGCTATAGAAACTTGCCTGAAGTTATTGAAGTATCTGTTTACATTAGGAGGGTGGGAAATGGATTCTTCCCAGCATAAGGAAGAACAAGTTGGTGCATACATTTTCTATTTACATGCTCAAACCCAACCAGAACTTCTCAAATATACATTGGATAGAATCAGTCCATCTGAAAAACACTCAGTCTGTTCTCAAATGTGATGGCCTTGCAGAGCAGGGTGTGACAAGAGATGCATTTGTTCTGAGCAAAGATCTTCCTCTGCAAAGTTTCTTGCAAAAACTCCCATTTTTTCTGTTGCCAACATGCTGCTGACGGACGGGCGGTTGCTATAGCATTGTTGTGTGCTGATGACATGAACCTTCCAGCCCCAGCCCTACGTGAGGGCGTGTTAGTTCTGTTCCTGGATGCCGTTCAAGTGTTTTGTTCCAACAAGCCTGATTCAATGTGGTTTTTAATTGATTTAGAAATAGGAGTCTTGCGAAAAGCTTTGTGAAAGATTATACTGCAGTTGCTTTGCTTCAGTTTTTACTGGTGTTTTCTGGTTCTTTGCGGCAAGGAAGACTACAGGACTTCCATTGCTTATCTGTGGGTTGTAACACTGTCTGAGTACAAAGGTCTCATTGTTAGGCACTTCATTTTATTGAAATAAACATGAAGAATTTCATAACTCTGGAATATGTCATCCACCTCTAAAGGGTATATGTAATAGTGCCAACAGCTCACTATGACTTCTGCTGCCTATCTTTAAAAAGCTGGGTTGGATTTTTGCTCTGAAAAAGATTTATTCTCAAATAAGTCAATGTGTGACTGTGCTTTTCATTCTCTGCCCTTTTTTTCCTCCCTGGAATCTTAATTTCCCCTGAAATAGAGTTACATTTGTTATTCACATACCTAGGTTGCTTCAGAAGATGGAAGGTTTTCTTGCTGTATTTTAAGTGAGGAAACATGCAATTACTGCATTTCCGCTACGAAAGCCATGTAGTTGTGTTTCTGCATTTTATTTCTAAAAGTAAAGATTTCAGTGCTTTTTTCTTTTAAAAGAACTAGAGGGGGGAGCATTTCTAGGTGTTAAAACAAAGCATGAATACTTGCTTTAAAGTTTCACCCAGATCTCTGCTATTTAGAAACTATTTGTAACTTATTGCTAAATTCTGAGGTCTTGATTCCAGATCTGATCATTGACTGGAGGGTAGTTTGGTTTGCCTGGGGTGTTTGCCTGAGGAAGCCCCAACATCATAAAGAGTCACGAGTAATTTCAGTCAATGACAACAAGTTCTGAAAACCTCTGGAAAGGGCACACCTAGGAGTTGGCTCAGAGGGCATACTACCTGGGCGGTGGACTGGGAACTGGTTACAACATTGAAGTGAAGGGAATAGCTCCCAGTGAGGCTGAGAATAATGCAATTTTGATTCCAGGTCCAGTTATCAGTTAGTTTAACGTCACTGATCTTAAGGTGTTACTGAACTTTCTCTCTTACCTCTTGTCAAGCCAGTTCTTTTCCCTGTTTGATAATGCTGTCTCTACAGCTTGACTGTAGAGCTCCTAAGAAGCAAGCTTTGATTTCAGTGGACAAAATAATGTTTGCTGCAGGTGCAACCTGAGTGACTGGAAGGAAATGTGAATGGCAATATCCTTCCTTTCAGCAGAAGAATTTGCAAGCTGTTTTTTGGGACTCCATCAAGCCACTTAAATATTGCCTCTGGTGTATAATCTGTGGGGAAGAAAAAAAAAAAAAAAAACAACAAACTTCCTTAGTTGAGAGACCCTTCCAGTAAAACAGCAATACAGCCCTGGCAAACGTCCCTGCCCAGAAAGCAGAGCTGAAAATAAGCAGGGCGTTGTAACATACATACATCAAATCACTGTTTGTTTTTGCAATGTCTCTGTCTCAGGGCTGTTTTTTTTTTTCTGTTTTTCTTTACATGTCGTAGCAAGATGTTGGACAGTTTCTGGCAGTGGAGCAATGATATTGATTACCTTACCTCATAGGCTATTATTCAAGCTAACATTTTAGAGTAGTATTTGTTAGCTGGTATCTGACAATCACATTACTAATGGGCATTTGTAGCCTTGCCCTGAGGCTCTTATTACTGGGAAGTCACTGCAATACCATATGGTATTAGAGGCATTGAGGCCTGTGTCCAGGATTAAAGATTAAACGACGTTATGATTTTGTAAAATGTTTGCATAGATATAAATAGTTTCAGTGTATTTTTTGAGCACCTGAGGAATTTAGCATCTGATTTAAATGCTGTTGCTTGTTGCTGATGTTTGGATTTGAGCTGAACCAGGCTATACTCCTTCTCCACAATTTTCCTTGCACTGAGTTGTAGGTTCAGTTCATCTTTTTTGTAAGGTAGAGATTATCCAGTTCCTAAGCAGCAGAAATTGTTTTATAAGAAGTAAAGAAAAATTTTTGTTGTACTATAAAGTGAAGACCTTTCACTGTTGCATTACTTACAGTAGTGTGGTTTGGAAACTCTTAAATCATCATTCTTGCTTGGGATTAGTTGGATTGCATTGGATTGTGTCAGTTTCAGTGCTGCAGTGTGCAGGTCTGTGTAACGTGCTGCTCTAACTGTAAATATACTTAAGTCTGCTTGTTCTGTTTTTTCTCTCCCTCCAGCATTCTTTCACGATGTCTACTGTCCATGAAATTTTAAGCAAGCTCAGCCTTGAAGGAGATGTAAGTATTATTATTCAAACCAGAAAAGTTTGTTTTACTTAAATGCCGTGTCTTTTTTCTTTTACAGAATTCTTACAGCAGTTTTGCTGAGCTGTACGGTTCACAGGATTCCACGCATCTCTTCTACTTAGACTTATTTTGACTAAAATCTGGTCTGTAGTGGTCTGTTTTCAGCCACGAGGCTACTGTAAATCATAAGACAGTTGTATGAGGTGACTAAGGACAGCTTGTCCAACTGGCCAGCAGCATGAGCAATGTTCATGTGCAGTTTAATCAAAATGCTGGAAAATCACACTCTTTGTTTGATTTCTTGTATTGCAACATTAGATGGTAGGGTTACCAGTGTACTGTCAGGATATTGTGCCATGAATTTGTGGTTCTGTGATTGGTACTGAAGAGGAAGTGAATCCCATGTATGCATCATTTCATCATGTTGCTCATAAACTTACTATACATTTAAATTTTATGACCAATAACTGCAGACCTGAGCATGATACAAGCAAACTTTTTGCTGATTTTTGGTACTTGTGAAATAAGTTAGACTGTATGATCTCAGTCAAAGAGCTGTTGAAAGTAACTAGTTAGTGCACTGTAAGTAACAGAGCTGATTTTGTATAGCGAAAGCAATCAGTTCTTCAGATTTCTTGTCCATCTTAATTTCAATGGGGAATTTCTTTTGTAATAGTATTTGAACAACCTAGTCTTATGTGAGTAATTTCAAAAGTCAAATTCGAGTACCATTGCATGCCAGCATTTTCATCATAAATCCTGCCTGCCACAGAGCTGAAGAAATTCTAGGGAACCTGTTTGTTCTGTAGGTCTTAAGTTGGAAGCCAGAGTTGAGTAGCCAGTTCACATAAATGATTTGCCCAGTTCCATTCCCCTAAATAATGAATCAGCAAATTAGCTAATGTTAAACACAGTATTTCAGCCATCCATTTTTCTCAGAATAGTTTTTAATTTTTGTAGTATAGAATAGGCACAGCTGAACCCTGTCTTCTGCAAGAGGGGACTTGTGCATTCTGCATCATTGTTATAGCAACTGATGTGTTTCAAGACCAAAAAACTGCCTTTACTAACTGGCCTGCTTGCTTCAGACTCCTTCAGACTGCCTTCTCTTTCCTGTAAGGAAAGAGGGAGTTGAGGTGAAGTTAATCTGTGCTTGCCATTTCTGCGTCTCTCCACAAGAGAGAATTGAAAGATTGTCAGAGATCTTCCTGATATGCTTTATCATATCCTCTTTACACTGGAAAACGGAAGCTTATATTTTAGTCATGACTGTATAGATCACTTGCAGGGTGACGTCAGGCCAACTCATTTTTCAAACATGACTATTTTTTATTTTTTTTTTTTTAAGGCAGATACCGAACTGTAGGTATCTTGAAAGATTCATGGTTTTTGGAAGAAATTTTTGGAAGAAACCTTTTGAGCTTTCCCGTTAGTGATGTATAACCTCTCATTGCTGTTTTGTTCTTCCCAGTATGGTTTAATTCCTCCAGCTTGGAGGAAGTAAACCATTTGTAGGATGTCTGAAACAGACTAGGTGTGTGGGGGAAAAAACGATCTTCCCCTGCTTTAGTCTGACCCAAACTGCTGGTGCATTTACACAGTAGGCTGAACTTTTACTGTCACATCCTGGAAAATTTTGTACTAAACTGAATGCAAAGTCTGTTGGAAAAACTCTTCTGTCTGAAAGCATACACTAGCTGTACTCTGGTACCAGAGTAATATGAGACCTTATTGTCTGGAATGGCTGTTTTTCATAGTCAGAATAATCAGCCTGATAAGACCTTTGGCATACTTCATTGAGGTACCAAAGAGTCAATAAACATCGCCTCAGAGAGTAAAACGTCTTTGTGGATGCTGATTTTGGAGACGGTCCATTTACTGGTGGAGTAGCTGGCAGTTTTCTGTCTTTCCTGGATATATATCTGCATGGCGCTTTCTGGGTCTTTGAATGGTGCATTAGGAATCTTTCAGGCACACTGATTTCTTTGAGACTGCATTGCTCATCTCCATTTACTGTTTTAGTTAGCAATTCAATCTGCTAACAGGAAAGGCTGTGCTTTGTGGTGTGGCTGCGAGCCAGACTGCAGTCAGTTGCAGCCAGATCGCTAGGTTGAGCTGATGGGAAGAGACCAGCAAGAATGGTTCGGTTTATCAGTGCTTTATGGACTCCCATCTCTGCAGAGTAACACAGATGTTTTCAGGAAGGTACAGTGGCTACAGCCAGAGGAATCTGTTCAGGACAGCATGACCTCTACAGGACAGCATCAAATGTAGTTTTGTTGTGTGTGTTTTTTTTTTTAAACTTAGAATTTCTTAATTAAAATTTGTCCTTTTAAAAACTTGTCTGTAAAAAGATCTTCAAGGCACATTAAGATATCTTAGTCCTGTTTATGAACCCTGATTTCTGTTACAGTTAGGGACTGAAGCAAATGTTTCCAGGGATCCTTACCAAAAAAGCTTAGTCACTCATTCACTTAGGGAACAGCTATGGTCATTTCAGATATTAGTCACTATGCATCTCTGCCAGAGTTTTAGCTCCCTAAATGTGGCTCACCAGAATGGGATTTATGCATATTTCTCGGCTATTTATATGAAAATCTGTGGTTTAGTTTAACCTGCCCATGGGAGGTGATATGAGTTAATATGTTACTTGCATTGAAGCAGCTGAGAAGAGCTCAGTTGCTATTCTCTTGACCTCCTGTTTGAAGCTACAGTCCTCTGGAGAGGGCAATCATAAACAGCTGATAAAATCTGGTAACTTCTAAAATGTTCCAGTTGTAGATACTCAGCAAACAAGTGCATTCTTAGCAGAGGTAATCTGAAGTGTCGTTTAGTTTTGTTGGCCTTGTGCTGGTTAAGCCAAGCATCTGCAGGCACAGACTTTGAAAAGGAGACAGCAAGTAACTTGTGCTTTCTGGAAGTACAGGTTCAAAAAGATATATTTGGTGTTGTGTTTAATGTCCATGAGATAGAGGATGAACAATCAGCAAGTCAGAACAAGTTTCACGCTCTATCTCACTCTACTTATTTTTTTCATTGTAGCTTGAAATCACAAGTAACATGTTGGCTTCAAATCTAAAATACTTCAAGCTTTCACAACAGTTGCTTAAAACTTATTTGAATTACCTTTATGTAGTCAATTTTCTTCAAATCTAGCCAGAATGCTCTAGATTTTAGAAAATCTAGGATTAGCAAATAAACTTTGAATGTGTTAGATTTTTGCTACAGTAGTATCTATTTGTGCATGGTAAACATGTCTGAATGGGTTTCTGGAAAAGTCACATCTGGAGAACAGAGTTTGGTGGCTCTTAGCAGAACTCAGTCTTCATAAATAGCCCGAGGTAGTTGTTGTATTTAAACATTTGGCTAAATAACAGCTAACTAAAGGAGGTGCATGTTTTATTAACTGCAGTGAGAACAGCTTGTATTAACTTTTCTTTTTTTTCCTATTCTCCCCCTCCCCGCCAGCATTCTCTCCCTCCAAGTGCATATGCCACAGTTAAAGCATACTCAAACTTTGATGCTGACCGGGATGCTGCAGCCCTGGAAGCAGCCATCAAGACCAAAGGTGAGGACCATGGGCTGTGGATTTGATCCTTCATGTAAGTTAGAATGCTTACATACAAAAAACAGGCAACCAAACAAAAGGTAAAGCATCACACAACCAGCATTCTGACACTTTAATGTCCATAATCTGGATACCTGTTTTAGGGTTGGGATTTTTCAGACCTCAGTGATGAAATCTTAACAGTTAGATTTTGAGATATGTAAATGTATGCTTTAAAACACGTTTTAAAAGGTTGTACCCAGGAGTTGTTTGGGTTATTGCTGAAAGCACCCACTTCTTTTCTTTTGGCTTACCAACATTTGAAATTCTACTACTTTTCTGCCACTGAGAATCAAGTGTCAGCTTCCATGGCAATGATTTGGGACCAAGGTCTGAATTGCAGATTTCTATTGGATTGGACATTGCTTCCTTTCAGCTCTCCATTTTAGTTCTCCATTTTAGTTCGATTTTGAACTAAATGCTTGTGTATCTTGTAGGGGTCAATGTCCTAGAAACAATAGAGTCTAGTTTCTGAAATGATGTCGCAATATTCGATGAGTGAGGCAGTATGTCAGTCAACTACTTCTCTGAACCAGGCTCCCAGGCAGACTTACACATCCTTTTATCAGTGTCAGGATCCACCACTTCTGCTGGCTGGTGGGGAGACCATGATGAAGCAGAGGAGATGCAGCCCCATGGAAAAGCCTGGTGTACTGAAACAAGCAGGAGTACAGAGAGTGTGGGCTGCAACTCCTGAGTAATACTATGTTGGTATTCCTGTGGTGGTGATCCTTGATCCTTGTCCTGCTCTAAAACAAAGGAAGGGTGCGTGCCAGGCTTTCCAGACTTTCTCGGGGCCTAAGAGGCAACACCTGGGCCTAGCTAGAACTGGTAAGTGTTTTGCCCACACTTCAGAAGAAGGAGAAATTTAAAAACCAAACAATTTCTCATCAGAAATAAATGCTGAGTCTTCCATCAGTGCCAGCAAAGCACATATTTGGCTTGCTATAAAACATAAAATACTACCCGTCTCTAACAAGCATGAGGCTCCCTTTCACAAGATTTCTTAATTTAACAGGAGAAATCTGTTGTATGCTGGTTAAAGTACATTCAGTTCTGATTTTAAATGATTTTATGGACTGTTTTTTAAAAAGTTTAATTTTAAAAAAAGTAAATGTTTGGCAGAAGATGCTTTGCATGTATGTAGAGTTTTGTTTAGATTTAATATGTATATGAAATACATATTTTTACAATCCTTGGAGCAGTGTTTCAAGTTGTATCTTTTGTAGCGACACTACAGAATTTATATGGTGTATAGTCTTATCTCGGGGTAAAATTACAGAATCACAGAATTTCTAGGTTGGAAGAGACCTCAAGATCATCGAGTCCAACCTCTAACCTAACGCTAACAGTCCCCACTAAACCATATCCCTAAGCTCTACATCTAAACGTCTTTTAAAGACCTCCAGGGATGGTGACTCCACCACCTCCCTGGGCAGCCTGTTCCAGTGTCTCACAACCCTTTCAGTAAAGAAGTTCTTCCTAACATCCAACCTAAACCTCCCCTGGTGCAACTTAAGCCCATTCCCTCTCGTCCTGTCACCAGGCACGTGGGAGAACAGGCCAACCCCCACCTCACTACAGCCTCCTTTAAGGTATCTGTAGAGAGCAATAAGGTCGCCCCTGAGCCTCCTTTTCTCCAGGCTGAACAAGCCCAGCTCCCTCAGCCGCTCCTCGTAGGACTTGTTCTCCAGGCTCCTCACCAGCTTCGTCGCCCTTCTCTGGACCCGCTCAAGCACCTCCATGTCCTTCTTGTAGCGAGGGGCCCAAAACTGAACACAGTACTCGAGGTGCGGCCTCACCAGAGCCGAGTACAGGGGGACGATCACCTCCCTAGCCCTGCTGGCCACAGTGTTTCTGATACAAGCCAGGATGCCGTTGGCCTTCTTGGCCACCTGAGCACACTGCTGGCTCATATTCAGCCGACTGTCCACCATCACTCCCAGGTCCTTCTCTGCCTGGCAGAGAATTGTTTGGATATATCTTACGCATTCTTACATAAACAATATACAAGTACAGTATTTGTGATGGGGGGAGCCAGTTTTGAGAAGCTACCATTTAAATATCTAGTTGTTTCCCAGCAATGCAAACTCCCTGTATCAGTGTCACCTCTGTTTTGATGGTTGTGTGTTACATGGGTAAAACTTAGCCTTGCTGGCTAAACAACAGATCTATTTGCCTCAGGACAAAAACCTGGGTTAGAATGTCTGACTGTTCTGTTCTGTGTAATATCTCAGTACTCCAACATTCATTCGCACTCTTCAGATTAATTCTTCAGAGGTTAGCCACCTATTTATCTGTTGCGGGATCTGTGAGAAATACTGTGGCGTGTTTATTGGGACTTAGATGCTATCTGCAAAAACTGTGCTGCACAAATACATTGCTCAGCCTTTTGCTGGGCTTTCACTGGAGTTGAGTTTAGCGGAGGGTTGTTCTGTGTATCCAACAGCCTAGAAAGGGAGATGTGCAAATATGGCTCTAGCGTATAGAAAAACTGGTAGCAGTTAGCAATAGTTTGAGCTAGAGTTTGCATAATGCCAGTGAATTGTTACAGTTCTGTCTTGTTGCATTTGTAGTAAATGCCATTGCTATGCTATTTTCACTTTTACAGTATTGAGGTTTTCTGTAGAGTTCATCTAGTACCTTAGTATTTTCTTTTTAAGTGTTGTTTTGCTGCATAGGACAAGAAACCATTTAATATCTGTATAACACTCCATTATGCCCTTCATGTTGTATAGATTAGTGCAGGTATATGAGCTTAAATAAAAGAAATACCAGTAGAGCATATGCTAGATTTCCTTTTCATTCTTTGTAGGAAAGAAGACTGCTAAAGTCTCTTTCTTGTTTCCAAAGTACTCCCCAGAATTATGACTTTATGTATCTCAAATAGTTTAAATAATTGTCAGGCTAGTATGTGAATAGTTCAGTACTTGCAACTCAAACCACACCCTTTTGTTGAGGTCTGTGGTATATCTTTTGATTCCCTGACTGGCAGAATTCAAACATGATTTTTTTTTTTTGTAGGAAATGTTTTATTGTATGAATGTTTTATTACATTCATACAACATATAAAACATCATATGAATGTTTTATTGTAGGAAAGTGTTTGTGACATATAATTTTATATATATATATATATATGTATATATATATGTGTGTATATATATATATAAAGTGTATATATATGTCCAGAAATCATTAAAACAGTAATGAGGTGTAAACCATAGTATAAGTGTTGTGTAAAATCGAATTCACTTTTTTATGTGGTGTGTTCAACATGCCCATACCTTTTAGTTTTTCTTGTTTTGAAGTAAAAGTTTAGAGGAATTGTGCTGGCATGCTGGTGAGGGGGCACAGTGCCCAAAATTCACCAAACTGTATCAGTTGCATATTTAGAATATTAATAGTATCAGTAAAGAAACATTACAACATAGTTTGGGTTTGGTGCAATGTTACTAAGCAAAAAGCCAAAGCTCAAATTAGTCCTATTTTATCTGAGTTTTTCCCTTTAACTCTAATGGGTTTGGGGTTTTATCAAAGGAAAATAAGACAAGTCATGGTCGTGAGCTCAGTCAAATGGTTATAGGACTGTGTTGGTACAAGATCTTTGATGGTTTTGAGGTCTTGCAAGGGCTAATTGCATACATCTCCCACTAATAACGGGAGCCAGCTACAATCCCGCTTAATTGATGGATGCAGGTTGATGATCTCTGTCATACTTCCATGCTGTTAGGGCTGATAGCTTCTGGTGTTCTGTCCATCGTGCATTTGAAAGTGAAATTGAAGAGAACAGACTTCAACTAAGTGAGTTGAAGAAACATATGCCAGCTCTGGCAAAATAAGAATGTTTGCTCTGTTCTCACCTCCTCCAAGAAAATTAGGAGACTGTTCACATCCTCTTTTTTATTCAGAACAATGCTGGTGCTTTAGCAAGTATATTTCCATCTGCAAGGAACCTTCTGTATTTAAAACAAAAAAAACAAAAAAAAAAACCTGAGCAACTTTGTTACCCATTGATAAAAATATACTGATGAAATCTATCCTGAAACTTTGAGAGACTTTAGTGAGCAGCAGAGAAAAATGAGCAGCTGAAATGCTCCACCCCACCTCAGCAGATGTGAGTCAGCATCCTGTCCAGGCAGTACCATTCCCAAGTGTGCAGTCCATAAATGCCAGAGCAATGAGTTGGCGCATATTTTCATCCACAAAGCATTTGAATAAGAAATTTGGATGCAGTCATTTGTGGGCTTCTAAGCTATCACAATTGTCATAAAACTTCCAAATGTCATTTATCAGTTTTGAATTGTTTAAATTTAGAATTTATTAAAACGCTTAAGAGATTTTTCTATGCCTAAGCCCTGTAAAGGCTGAAAAGCTGTGTGCGTGTGTGGCCATTTCTGGACTGGGAGAATTTGCTAAAATGGAAACACTTTAAAATGTTCTAGCTGTAGATTATGGCTGAAGTGTGCAGTCAGCATGTTCTCAGACCAGAATTTCTAACTAAGAGGTATAATGCTTTCCAGGGCTTTTTGGTATTTGCAGGCCAAGCTTATGTGAATAAGAGCACGGATGTAGGTCTGCCTCGATATGAGCTAAGGACATGGGGCTATCAAGTACAGTACTTCCACATGAAGAATGTGGGCAAGAGGGAGACAGGAAGCTGAATCTTTCAGACTTGTTTCAGATTCTCTAACTAGGAACTACAAATTTTTTTTGCAACATTGACTATGATTTATTATATAATATCTATTGCAGTTGTCTCAAGCTGCTGTGAGGTTGCTTTTGGTATTAGGGAATATAAATGTAAATGGGTTCTGGCAGGGATCCAGGATCTGCTCCTAGCTGCTGATGCATTCTGTACTGTCTGGTTTCTATCAAAAAAAAAATCATCACTTACACTAATGTGTGCACAAATGTGAAAGAAGCTATTTGTAATGTTTGTTGTAGTAAATGTAGAGAACTGAGTCCCTTTGGGCGTGATCTGATGTCTAGTTTAGAACCTCATATTTGCTTAAAGCCTACCATGCAATTCACTATTTAAAAAACTATACACAAATCATCTTTCTGTTGCAGAACATGCACTGTATTAGTCTTAGATGTACAATACTTAGAAATACTTTTTTCCTTTTCTAAGCTTGTAGTTGAACGTCAGTGCATGGATTTGGAAATCTTCACTTAAATTCATTTAAAGCTAAACCTTTATTGATGCATTGTTCAGCTACTAAAATAGAGGTTGGGATTTTGAACACACAAATCTCTAGCTAGCTTTATTAAAGCTCAGTGCAAATCTTCTAGTTGTGATTAAAAACCAAACAAACAAAACATACAATGTTCCCTCCAGTGTGGAAAAAACAAACAAAAAAACCCACAACCAACGACTATACAAACTACTACAGCTGGGAGAACACAGAGGATACTGTTTTATTTTTATTTTCCCCATTTTTATGTTTGGAGTGTTAGTTAAATGACTAGGGGGTGAATTAGAAAATATAACTGTTTTATTAAGAAGCCTTAATTGAAAACACTGAACTCAAATGTTTAAGTTTAAATTTGTTCCAGTTTTAAAGCCTGTGTTCCTGAGCAACTTGCTTTGCAGAGTACTGAGTGAACACAAGTAAAGCAGAAAACAGAAGCAGCAAAACAGGTCATGGACTAGACTTTGTTGATGTGTTTACTTGCCTGTGCACACAAAGATCTGCATTGCATTGAAAATCTGGTCTGTCTCCAGTGCCAGGGCATTACATATACCAATTAATAAGAGCAACTGAAGTTTGCTCCAGACAGCGCATATGCTGTGTTTTGAGTGTCAGGGAACATACTAATACAAAGGGAGAGTAAAAAGAATTTCCTTAACTTGTTGTCTTATGTCTTTTTAGGTGTGGATGAGGTCACCATCATCAACATCCTGACAAACCGCAGCAATGAACAGAGGCAGGATATTGCTTTTGCCTATCAGAGGAGAACAAAAAAGGTAGCAGAACTTGCAGAAATGCTAATTATTAATTTTATGGATAGTTATTAGATTTTCAGGCCTTGTACATCTTGCAGTTAACTTGGAATAAGCTGGAGATAAATACTGTTCGGTTAATTTTTTCAGTGGAAGATGCACATACTGTGCTCATATGTTACAGTTTAGGACTGGGAGTATTCCAAACAGGTCAAATACGTACAACTGGGACTGAAACCTTTTGGAGATGGTGATTTCCTAGCACTTACAGAAATCATGATGGGTAACATATCAGCCATCCAGCCATCAAGATTCCATGCTGAAATGTGTTCAACAATAGTGAAAAGCCATCGACAGCAAGTGTCTCAATTAGAAGGAAAAGGTGAAAAGCAATGGTCTTAGGGGAGGTACATATATTGTTAAGACAACTCAGCATAAAGAAAACATTCCATTTCTGTTCACAAGTGTAGTTTAAATGAGAAAAAACTGCAGTCAGTTGTTCTACAAGTGCTGCAGATGTGGAACAAAGTGATGTAATGAGCTGAACTAGGTACTGTCCTGTCAGAAGTATTGTATGCACTGATCTATTGATGGAGAGAAATCTAAAATAATAAGCAGCAGTCTGCATAATGAGTCCTTCTGTCTGGAAGTCAGGAGATGTTCTCTTGACTTTTGAAGTTGAAAGGCTTATAATTTAAGTTTTATGCCCACATAAAAGAAGAAACTTGTGTAGAGGTGGAATTATGATGAATGTATCTCTTTCAGGTTTGCCAGACCCCAAATGGTAGTCCTACAAGCCAGAATGCTCATCCAAAACCACATGTAAATTTGAAGTTTAGTTTTGTAAATTCACCAGCTGTTATGCATGGCTGATATAGGCACATATGTGCGGAAACACACATAGGTTGGACACATGCATGTGTGCACGTCTGCACCTTGGCAGTCACTTCCTGTGGGTAGTGGGAAAATCTTCCATATAAACTGGACCCTAGTAGTCAAGTGTATCACTCTAAGCTCTGTTAAATGTTTTGCATGACCACAAAAATGCACAGCCAAGAAAATATGCAGCTTCTTTCATGTAAGTGTTTTTATCTCTTCCTTTACTTTTTTTCCTTGCTGCAACCCAAAAGCAAACTGAATTTATCAAGTACAAAAAGTGCCAAAGGATAAACAGCTATAGAAATAACAGAAATCTTCAGTAGAGACCACTCAGTGAAATAAACAAGTGAATGGTAAGAGAGGAGAAAATGGAATACAAAAAGACGTATCTTGTTCAGTGATGCAGGTATATGTTCCAGGGAAAGTATCTCATGGATTTGTTTGGCAATACATTGTGCTAGGCTGCTCATTTTGTGTGTTGCAGGATTTCTCAATAGATTATTATAATAAATAAAAAGTTGCAGATCTAGCCCCATTTTCATTCCTATGAGTTGAGCTATGTTTAGTGGGAACTACTGGTAATCTTGAGGGATGGTTTGATCTATGAAATCCTTCCCCATCACAAGCATTAGTGGAACTACTGGTGACTGCTGGGGGTTCTGCATGCGTGTCTCTCCAAAGCTTCACGTGTTTCTGGTCAATCCTAACTGCCAACAATGATCTCTAAGTTTGAAAGGATCTGCTAATAGCCACATGCTCATTTGGAACACTGAGTAAAATCATCAATTTACAAATAACAAAGAAAGCAGTTACCTGTCTGTTGCCTCCTATGTGCTTCTCTCCTGGAGCACACTCAGCTGTGGCTGAGGGTGGCAGAGTGGAGCCCCCGCTTTACTACGTGTGGGGAGACACTCTTATCTTTCTAGGAGCCTGCTCATATGAGGGCATGTTCTTGATTCAGTTTGGGGTGTTTTGTTACAGTTAGTTTGGTAACTCATATTCTATTGATTTGTATTTCCTTCAGCCTTCATGTGAAAGTGCAAAGATTGCAAAGCCTTTACTTGTTTAATTGTGATTCATGTCATTGTTAAAATTCATTTTAGAGGTATTTGGTTGTTTTCTGTTTCAGCTGTTGTCTGAAGAACCTGTTTCCACACAAATAGTGAAATCTTGTATGCAGTCAATTAGTGTACTAAAATATCTGTTGGACTAAAGCAGCTAGATGCCCAAGACTCAACGTTGTGGCCAATCCATGCAGTAAATGCATAAAGTATTAGCATATATTAGCATCCTGGATTAAATTGGTGACTTTGGAAATAAATGCCTTGGCTGTTTATTTCTCTGGTACAAACTTATTTACAGTTTTGCTGAGGCTACTTTTATCTTTCTTCTTTTCTTCCCTGCCTCTCAATCTCACAAATTGTTACTGTAGAAAGCAGCAATTGATAAGCAACAACTCTCCTCTGAGTGCTGTGTACTTACCTTCAGCTTAGGGAAGGTACTGACCTGTGTGGACTCCAGACTTCATTCCAGGGATTTGAACTTCGGAACTGCACTGCAATGAAGCTGATCCTAACATTATTTAAGTAACATCTGAATTCCATAAAAGAGGAACTGTCACTGACTTTAATGCAGACCCGCATGCATCCTGTGAAGTGAATATACGTGTTTCTTCGTCTAGGACTGACCGGTGATTAACAATAGACTTTGGATACACAATTCTGATAGTTTTCTTGAAGATCAGGGTATTTTTTCTTCCCTTAAGGATCATTCTTTTTCTCTTCAGCTGGCTGTTTGGGAACTGGGCCTTTACAATGGAATAACTGCAGTCAGTTTTCCAATGTGTCAGCTAATGTAGGGTTGTGATAATAGGAAAAACACAAATAATATGGTGCTACAGGGAAAACTGAACGTATGATGGAGAAACCCTGACAGTAGGGAGCCACACTCAGATCTGTCAGTGCTTATTAGATCTAACAAAGTGTCTGTGCTTCAAGACCAGAGATGAGTTGTTCAGAGTCACTTGGATGTCTTTGCATCATGCTTCCCAGCACTTTGCCAGCCACCAGTGAATTTCTCTGTATAGTCAAAGGATGAGAAAATTTCTATTTGCCCTAACTTCATTTTTAGGCTTTCACAAAACAAAAGCTCTTTATGTTCTGTTTCCTTGTCGATTGTTTAATAAACACTGTTGCAGGCTTGGTGATTTAAAGCACTGCAGGCTAAATTCACTGGAGATCAGAAGTGAGCTTTAATTTTGTCCTTCCATCCTGTCTCCTTTTTCTTTACAGGAACTTTCAGCAGCACTCAAGTCTGCTCTGTCAGGTCATTTAGAGGCAGTGATCTTGGGCTTGCTGAAGACACCATCACAGTATGATGCATCTGAACTGAAAGCTGCCATGAAGGTAAATGAGATTTGTAATTTCAGTCTGTTAGTCTGATGTCACTATGTCAGGAATGAATTTGTATTCAAGGGCAGTTTTCAAATACATCAATTTTTTTGTTTTATTTTATTATTTTAGTTTAGTCCTACAGTTTAAGCATCCATCTGCAAGGCATCCAAAATCTCAGTGGGAAATTAAAGAAGTTCTGTGATTTTTTTCATGTGATTTATAGGGTTAATTAAATCCTCTTTTTAGGAAAAATTGAATCAGGTCAGGTGTAACTGATAGGCTGCTCTGACTAGTTGCTGCTCTCATGACTGTTCTTTAAAACAATGTACAGGTTCCTAGTACAAAAAAAAAAAGATAAGAGAGCAGCTGCTAGCTGGAGCTATTAAATCCTCTGCATGCATTTATAGGCTGAGAAAGTAGTTTGCAGTTACTGGGTCATATCACTGATTTTGAAAGAACATCGTGTACCAGGCCTGCATCTGTGTAGAACATAAGGAGGAGGGGGCATCAAAGCATTCTTGGAGCAACAGTAACTCACTGAACTCAGTCCCCTACAGTCACACGTAAGCATGGAATAGGTCACTAGTTGAGAAGTATCTGCTCTGCCAGCCACTGAAACAAGACTTTGAGAGGTGCTCATGCCACGGCTTTCACCTTTCTAAGCAAACTAAAGTTTGGAAGCTTGTATTTATAATCATCCCTTAAATTCCAAAAATTCTTCGTGTGGTTATTTTTTTTAACATGTAAAAAACCCCACACAAGTATTACAATTTATATGCTGAAACTCAGAACAAGACAGATGATTTACTAATTTGTCCAGACTATGAAAAGCAAGTAGAAAAAAAAAATGCCAGTACTGATATGGTAACCCTTTAATGGGGGGCCAAATCCATTCTTTGAGCAATCATATGCTGCCCTCTTCTGGTTTAAACCCAGGCTATCCAGAATTTGCTGTAAATCTAATGTGTGTGTGTGTAACTTATGCCATATTATGTTTAGGATAACCATATACTTGCAGCATTTCTGCTGCATTTACCACCTGAATACCAAACCATTAACTTAGAGTCACTATAGGTACGAAGTATTATATTCTCTTATTAAGTTGGACATTCCCATCTCCCAAGCACTCAGTCTACTCTTCTGAGTTTGCTTGAGCTTAAGATCGATTTGATTATTTTCTTAACTTTGCTTTCATAGTTTGTGAGGTGTCTGGAGGGAGGTAGGGAAGAACAAATTGGTTGCTGCCCATTTGCATGCTAAGAATCAGAGTTTCATCCTGTGCTGTCGATACAAAGAACCACCCGTAGGCTGCTATAAATTGACTTCCAGCAGTTGCGGTGGTGGTGGTGAGGTCGCTGAGAGTTACAGACACTTGTGAAAAATGCACATTGCCCAGAGAGAATACTTGCAACAAGATCTCAAAGCTATTAGGGAAAACTAATATTTGGCAAATAGAAATGTTCCATCTGGGGTGTCTGTGGCCCATTAGAAATATCTATACAGTTACCAAAAATATCCTTGAATGGTTGTGCAACTGTTAAGAGTGGGAGAAAGGAGAGAGGATAATGAAATATCTGTAAAATATTTTGAAACTGTTCAAGCATGTCTGTTTTTCAAGCATGTCTGTTCAAGCATGTCTAGCAACTAACTGAACTACATATGTGTTCCAGGGCCTGGGAACTGATGAAGACACTCTCATTGAAATCATCTGCTCACGGACAAATCAGGAGCTTAGTGAAATTAATAGAGTCTACAGAGAAAGTAAGTTCATTTTGAAAGTTTCAATGCATTATGTTTGAACATGAAGCTACTTGGATAGTAACCCTTTTGTATTGATTTCACTGAATTTCTTATACGATGTCTGCTTTGATTCTCTGGTGTTTGGGTATAAGAAATCCCCTAAAGCATACTTAGAAGTTTTTTGTTAGATCTGCCAGAAAAGACATGAAGTAAAACTTCATAAAATTGGTCATTCTGTTTGTGTTCATTGCAATTTGTAGTACAGATGTCCAGTATCTGTTTGTTTCCTTGAGCTTCAAGACTGAGCTTCACCAGAAATAGATTGAAATAGAAAAAATTGCTCTGTGCTAATGCTTAACTGTTGTCAAGCAATTCCACTAAGACACTGGTAGAATCAAAAAGGACAAGCAAAAACAATGTAGTCTTAATGACATATATTGAAAAAACTATGTAACAGCAGACAGAATGTTGCTACTGTAAATGAAATTGCTATACAACAGGAGAGAGAATGTGATCTTGTAGCATTTGGAAAACCACAAAGATGTTGTGACATCATACTGGAATCACATGCAACATTCCTTTTTTCTATCATAACAGCTTTTGTCTTCTGCATTAAACTTGTAATTGTAGTTGTCTAATTGTAAGTCCATGAGTGGTGAAGGTCTAAATGCTATGGCTGGCAAACAAGCAGTCATTGATAACTAAGATCGGTGTAGTAGTAAATTCAGCTTAAAGCAAAATTCCCTTCCTTTTAATATCCTCAGGCTCTCCTTTTATCTTTCCACATCAGGAGGTAGGCTTTGTTGACATGGGAACTCCAGAAACTAGCTGATAGCAGTGTTTTTTTTCTTTTGTATGGAAGCATGCGTTTTCCTTGCTTTCCATGTATGATTTAGATGGTAGCTGTATGTTGCTGTGCATAAAACAGTCATCAGGTACTGTTCTAGTAATGAGGTATTTGTAGGATACCTTTAATTGAAAAAGAATTTTTTGTTTTCTAGTGTACAAGACAGAACTGGAAAAGGATATTATATCAGACACATCTGGTGACTTCCGCAAGCTGATGGTTGCCCTGGCCAAGGTGGGTCTTTGCCTTTCCGCTTTTCCTAATGTGCCTGCCCATTGGTAATTGACTGGTGATTGCCAGAAAAACAATAGGATTTCTGATTCAATATTAAATTTCCTTGTATTTTCAGTCTTTTGAAAATAAATAAAAGTAATTCAAATGTTGAAGGATGGTGTATTTTGACAGGAACACAGTGTTTATAGCCGCTTCATAAGCAAAGCATAGCTTCATTCATAAAGTGAAGCATAAGTTTACTCATTTAGCAAACGCTGATTAATAAAACAAAAGAGAAAAAAAAATGCATATAGTAAGTTGCTTGTAATCTATTAAATGTCTTCTAAACCCTGCTATTCTCATTTGAAGGGCAAAAGATGTGAAGATACTTCTGTGATCGACTATGAACTGATTGACCAAGATGCTAGGGTAAGTGCTGGTAAGAACCATGAAATGTCTCAAGTTAGTCAAACTTATGGAGATATTCAGAGTACAATTTCTGTGAGAATTGGAAGCATTTATGAAGACAGGTGTGTATATTTCAGATGGTATTGCTTAGCAATGTTTGCATGCTCCCAAGGTATTTGTTACTTGCAATCTTGATGACAATTTTCATGGGCTACTTACCTGTAGAGAAACTCTGGTATTTCTTTTAGGCACATAGAAAATGAGATCTTGTAACAAAAGGGAGCATCTTGCAAAGACTGGCAACCAAAAAATTGCAAAAGATTTAGAGAGAGGGATTATTGAACTTAGCGGCTGTGTAATGTTTGTTGATTACACCTGTAAGTTACCAAAAGGAGTTCTGCTGAGGTAAACAGAGCTAATTAGAGTAATTGCTTTCTATTTACCTCTGCTTAGTTTTAGTCTTGGTTTTGGGTTACATCTATATATTTTGTCCTTAGTGATCTGCCCAGCCATGTGTCCTTTTGTATTTCTCCCACGGATACAGTTCCAGTAGTGCTGTTTTTCTAGTAATTGTATATATTTGAGATGTTTTTTTGTGTAACTCACGATTTTGCTTTTCATTCTAAACTCAGGAACTCTATGATGCTGGTGTGAAGCGGAAGGGAACTGATGTGCCCAAATGGATCAACATTATGACTGAAAGGAGTGTTCCACACCTGCAAAAAGGTACTGTTCAAAAGATGGATTTTTTTCCCTATAAGAGCAAGTTAGAGCAAAGTAGTAACTATTTTGTCCCAAAGGTGATGGAGATGAGTGTGAAAAGTAATAAAACAAGGAAATCTTACTCATATACATATTGTTACAGTTTTTTTTAATTATCTGTGGATATGTTAATCTCAAAATTTGAATGTAGAGCTCTTTTTTACTTTTTTTTTTTTTTTTTTTTTTTACTATTTTTTTTGCAACAATTGCCCAGTGGTATGCCATATACATGGAGAATGAAAATGTTACAAATCTAGAAAATGGGTTGCGTGAAACCTTGAAGAGGTCCTTCAACTTTTCATTCTGTCCCAGGGTAGGTTAGCTATATCACACATACAAATTTGACATTGAAGGCCATCAAGCAGCTTCTGTAAGCACATGGGAAAGCCATTTGAACATTTTCAGGAGCTAAATCACTGTTGTTTCTAAAAATACTAGTGACAGGACTAAGATGGTATTCTAGAGGATTGTGGAGGTGTTCAAGGAAAACAAAAAGATAATAGCATGGGAACTTCATTATCAGCTGGCAAACTGGCTGTAGTTAAGAGAGAGTTCTCAGAGGGACTTGGACAGATATTTTTTTAAAGAAAAAATAGACAATTTTTTCTTTTTAAAGAAAAAACAGATATTTTTTTAAAGAAAATATCTGTCCAAGATATTTTTTTAAATCATTTTTTAAACCATGTCTCTGCATTGCTCTGTCTGCATTTTTGGTTTGGGTGGTTGCTTTTACACCTCTTGGTTTGACTTTGATTTCATCTGCTTTCTTTCTTGTAATAGTGTTTGAGCGGTACAAGAGCTACAGTCCATATGATATGTTGGAGAGCATCAAGAAGGAGGTTAAGGGAGATCTGGAGAATGCCTTCCTTAATCTTGGTGAGTTACTCTGAAGTGGTCTACCTTTAGATAGTATCTTTTTTGGTGCACTTGCAGCATAATGGGATGAGAATAGGGCCCAGGTTCTTCTGTATCTCTGGAGGAGAAAGAAACTAGAAAGGCTGGCACTATTAGGTCCATTTGCATATTTAAGGACATTACAAGTATTGAGAAGTAGCAGATTTTTGCCCTCTGCAAAATATATATCTTAATTGCCAAATGAAAATGAAAAGGCACGTTTTGTGATCTATTGTTAGTTTAAGGCTCAGTGTCACAGAAGTTAATGTTTATTTCCCCCGAACACAAAAGGTTGGAATTCTAGCTGGGCATATTAAGCATTCAACATGGACATAGGCTGGAGATAGAGCAGTGTGTGTGTGTGAGGGAAGATAGGATGTGGAGGATACTGCGTGGCTGCTATTGTGGTATGTGATGAAAATGACATTGCCAGGTTTCATGGGATATTTTTTAAGAAGAGAAGTCATTTCAAACTGAGAGAAACAAATTGTTTAAGGAAACTGCAAAACAAAAAGGAAGGGATAGCCAAACAACTTGTAAGCAACCTCAGCTAAAAATGATTACTCCAGATCCCCTTCTGGAGAAACCGTTGGTAGAAACCTTATTTTGAGTACTTAGCACATCTTTAAAAAGACTCCAAGATTCTGTGTTCTGTTCTTCCATGAATGGGCAGGATGTGTACCTATTCATCGTCTTTCTCTCTTCAGTCCAATGCATTCAGAACAAGCAGCTGTATTTTGCGGACAGACTGTATGATTCCATGAAGGTAGGGAAGACTGTTCATTCTTACTACTCATTATCTTCTAGCCATTGTTTCACCAAATTTTTGTTTGTTAGATAGTTTTATTCATATGATGTCTAACTGGCATGTGGATGAATGAACCAAGACTTAATACTGTTCAAAAGCATTCTTTAATAGCTATATGTATCTGGTGTGGGGAAGTCCGGGGGGGTCATGTAATAATGATTTTCTTTAGATTAGTTGACTGTTTTTGCAGGTAAACAAGAGCTGATAGTAGAAAAATTATTTATTGAAATGCCAAATCAGATAACTAAATTTGCCTCAAAACGTTTCCTTGAGAAAAGGGATGGAAGAGAAACGCCTGGTGACAGCTGTTAGACAATACCGGGAAGAAGACCTCCTGGTGAACTGGAACTGCAGATTGCAGTCTAGGTAGCTAGATGGGTGTCTGTGGGTGTTGGTCAAACACTGCTGATGAGAAGGATATGTTCATGCTCAAATTCCTGGATCACACTAATGACTTTAGTTAGAAGGTGTAATTCATTGGATCTTTTACTGATGCATCTCAGTTACCTGTAGTTCATTGTTTTTCTATCAGTTACAGCATCCTTTCATGCATTTCATCTCTTAAAGTTCTAAATGTGAATGTGCTTGTAGGGCAAGGGAACCCGTGACAAGGTCCTGATCAGGATTATGGTCTCACGCTGTGAGGTTGACATGCTGAAAATTAAGAGTGAATTCAAGAGGAAATATGGAAAATCCCTCTATTATTTCATCCAGGTAAGTTTTTAGCTTTCTGTTTATATTAATTGTGTGGACATTCATGGTGCTCTTCTTTGGGCTAATTCTACCATTAGAATTCATGGGAAGTCCTTAGAGGCTGCAGTGAGAATAGTAGGTCATTACCAGTTATCAATGCCCAATAGAAAAACCCACCTTAAACTTTCAAGTCTACTGCTGGTGCAGTTCCTGGCAGCCAATTGACTGTTATGTGTGGGTTTAGTCCAATGAGTTGATGTATTATAAAAGAAAATTCTGTTCACCTATCTCTATCTCAGACTAAAAGAAAACAAAAAATTGCTCTAGGATTGTCGTGGTTCTGCTTGAGTGGGCAGCCGAGCTCCACCACAGCCGCTCTCTCACTCCCCCTCCTCAAAGAGGAATGGGGAGAAAATATGTGAAAAGGGCTCAAAGGTTGAGATAAGGACGAGAAAATCATACAGTAATTATTGTAAGGGGCAAAACAGACTCGGCATAAGGAGATAGTAAGATGTATTGCCTATTACTAACAAGCGAGAGAAGTGAGAAACAAAGGAAGGAAACCAAAAGCACCTTCCCCCCCATCCACCCTCTTCCACATCCTCCCCCTGAGCAGTGCAGGGGAACGGGGGAATGGGGGTTATGGTCAGTCTACAGCGCTTCTTCTCTGCCGCTCCTTCTCGGTCACTCTCGTCCCTTGTGCTGTGGGGTCCCACCCACAGGATGCAGTCCTTGATGAACTGATCCGGCGTGGGCTTCCCACAGGCAGCAGCTCTTCCAGAACTGCTCCAGATATGGGTCCGTACCACGGGGTCCATCCCTCAGGAGAAAACTGCTCCAACCTGGCTCCTCCATGGGCAGCAGCTCCTGCCAGGTCACCTGCTTCTGCATGGGCTCCTCTCCACGGGCTACAGGTCCGGAATCTGCTCCGGCAGGGGTCTTCCACAGGCGGCAGCCTCCATCGGTGCAGGGCCACCTGCTCCACCGTGGTCTCCTCCACGGGCTGCAGCGTGGAACTCTGCTCCACCGTGGTACTCCACGGGCTGCAGGGAGACATCCTGCTTCACCATGGTCCTCACCACAGGCCGCAGGGGACTTCTGCTCCAGCGCCTGGAGCACCTCTCCCCCTCCTTCTGTGCTGACCTTGGCGCCTGCAAGGCCGTTCCTCACTCCCTTCACTCTCCCAGCTGCTGTGCGGCGCAGCGTTTTTTTCCCTGTCTTTAAATATGCTCTCACAGAGGCGCAAAACAACATCGCTTATTGGCTCAGCTCTGGAAAACAATGGGGCCCTTCCCAAACATGGGGCAGCTTCTAGATCCTTCTCACAGAAACCACCCATTTGCCCCCCCTGCTACCAAAACCTTGCCATGTAAACCCACTACAAGGATTGCTGAATGAACATAGATCATCTGAATTGTTATCTTTCATTCCAGTGCCCAAGGAGTAGGCTTTTTAGCCAGATTTTTTGTCCCTTTGTGTGATTGGGTAGAGGAAATATGAAGTGATAGATTTTATTTAATTTGGGGTATAGGTAAAGAGCTTGTGCAGCTGTTTAAAACTGTTCCTATATCCACCTTTGCATCAGCAAGATACGTTCTTCCTTGTTTAGATGTAGTTGCAATCAAAACCTTAAGCCCAAATATTTTCCTAAAAATGTCAATTTGAAACTATAAGTAAGTTTTCAAAATTGTGAATTTAATGTATAAATTTTTGTGGTGATTAGTGAAAAGGAACAGAATCAAGTTGTTCAGCTTTCCTTTGTTGTGTTACTCTTTTTTTTGTACCAAAACTTCCTGCATTGACCTTGCATATGTTTTGCAGAAATGATAAATAATTCCCATTCACATTTAAGTAAAACTCCAATTTTGATAGTCTACTCCAGGCTGGCAAGGCTTCAGCTGTAAAACAGTCAGTCCCACATGTTTAGAATATAAAGTGTATGCCTTCGTATTTTGCAATTGTTTCTTAATACATTTTTTTTTTTTTTGTCTTTACAGCAAGACACAAAAGGTGATTACCAGAGGGCACTGCTGAACCTGTGTGGTGGAGAGGACTGAAAACTGTGATGGAAGAAAACCAGATCAAGAGACATGCTTTTTCTGCTCTTCCTATTACTGTAACCCTAGGAAAAATGACTTGCCTGGCTAACCTTGACTTGCCTTTCTATCTGCAAGACCACTGTTATAGCATGCTTTCCAAGTGCTGTTTGCACTTCTCTCAGCAGCAGTGCTCTGCTTGGTTCCGCCAAAGTCCTTAACAGCATAAAGCCACAGAAACTAACTAATGTTACAGAGATAAGAGGTGAAAGTGCTTCTGAAAGACCGCCTCTTTGTGCCATGTTTCTAATAAAACTTAAATAAAACGGAAGTTTTACTTTAAGATGTATCTCTTTTGGACCTTTAATTTGAAAATTGTATGAACAATTGATACATATTTAGCCTTTGCCAACCGTTCTCTGTATTTTGTTTTCTCCCCGTGGCTGAAACCTCATCTTCCACCCTCGAAGCCTTTCCCCTGTTTGGTTATGCAATTTTTTACGAAAAGCAAAACGATTCCCCTGATTTTTATTTATGTATGTTTGCAAATCAGTGACAGTAAAACTCAAGCCCCAGGTGTTTGTTTTTGATTTTTTTTTTTTTGTCCGTGTAAAACAAGGGGCGAGTGTGAGTCCCCCTCCAGCAGTGTTCAGAGCGGGCCGCGCCCTGCCGGGGTGCCTCAGGCCTTCGGCCCGTGAGGAGGCAGCTTCCCGCCTTCTGCCTTCCCGCCCTTTTTCCCGCGCGTGCCGCTCCCGCCGGGCCGCACCTCGCGCCTGAGGGGCGCTGAGCTCCTCAGCAGGCTGCGGGCGGCCCCCGCGCGCCTCTCGTCTGCCTCAGGGGGCCCGGGGCCGCCCAAAAGCCAGCCGAGAGCCGTGAGGGAAGCCGCAGGCGTACGCCGTGCCCCCGATGCTCTGCCTGCCGCTCAGGGAGTCCTGTTTTTTGCTGTGGTGACAGGTATTCAGCGCTTCATTCGGGAGTGTTGCGTGTCTGCCCTCCTGTGTCGGGGCCGAGGCGAGCCGGCAGCGTGAGGCGAGGGCCCTGGGTGCGCTGTGAGCGTTCACAAAGCACATTCAGCCTCTCACAGCGGCTCCGGGCACAACTTCAGTATAAGCATTAAATAACTGACGAGAAACTGTTTTTCTCATTTCTCAGACGTTGTTGCTTTGGCAATAAGAAGCTGCTAGCATGTATCAGCCGTTTTCTCTCAGACATTACCTCTTTTGTGGCCCTGGTTCAGAGGCAGATGGAGTTCTATGGGTAAATCTTAAGACTTTTTAAATCAAGCCTTCTGAAAAGAGAAGCATGCAGTAGTCTGTTTCGTGTTGCTATTGAAGGGGTGAGAGATCTATGCAAAAATGCCTTGTGGCTGTACACCACAAGGAATATTTGGTATAAAATGTAGTTAATAAAATATTGGTAACTTAAATACACAAATGATAGCATTTTTCAGGAGCAGCTCCAATTTAATGCCTGGTGGAGCAGTGTCGTTCACACCTGGTCACAAAATGCCTCTCTGACTAGATTTGTACATCTAAAAACTATTGCTGAGAGAGCAAATCACTCTTTGAATCTAATTAGGTAAGCCATCTCTATAAACTTTGCTTGCTCAAATGTGGCCGTTTAAAAGAAATGAAATGGCGAGTATTTTTCCAGTTCGTGGAATGAACAACTAGAATTTGATGGCTAGCGTGCTTTGCCTCGCTGCTACATGGTGTTTAGAATTGCAGGCAGTCCTTTGGGAGCAAAGCGATGTTAAATAAACCTGCACAGTTTCAAAGGCCGGGATTGTTTTTGCTAAATGTAGACTAGAAACCTATATTAGCCTCCTGTGAATTCTAAAAATGTTTTCTGCATGTAATACGTGTTTTATTGATGTCATTCATTTATATATATATTATTTTTATATATTTATTGATACTACTGGCTTACTGATGTTCCAGATAAGGACAAATTTGCAAGCTTTCGTGTAGGTCCTATCATGTGGTTGCGGGCTTGCTAATGTAAAAGATAGGTCCCTGGTCATAGATATTTTGTCAGGATCAGGTTTCCTGGACTTTGAAAATCAAAACCACCTCTAAGAATGGTACTTGGCAGTGTTGCAATGTTTTACTAGTAATTCCCCACCTGGCAAATCAAATACATGATAAAACAAAGAAGAAAAAAAAAAAGGCATAATTTCAGTTGCTGGTGATATGATTTAGACTGTTACTTTATCTGAGATATATTTGCCTTCAGAAGAGAAATTGTATGCACTTAAAATATGCCTCTCCAGATTCTTGCTGTCCCAAAAATGTGTGAAGAAAGGGTTTGATCTCATTTGTTTGGGATAAGATCTTGATTTAGTTTATTGTTTGCTCTTTGGTTACCCCATTCCAGTAACACATGCTACCACAGAAAGTTTCCCAGGGATATTTTACAGTTTGTTGGTTTATTCAGATAAATGGTGCCAAATTCCACAAGAAATAATGGTAGTAGGATTTATTTGGATCTATACTAGTGTCTTATCAGATCTGCTTTGTGACATAGGCATTATAATAGGGCTAGAGAAGCATATACCTTTCCATGAATATGGATATAAGCAACTACAAAGAAAATAGTGATGTTTCTAACATGGCTCTAGGTGGTTTCCTTGGTCTGGTTTACAGTCATACACATAAGGGTGACTTTTACTGTTTCTTATACACAGCTTCCTTCCTCATATTTCAGGTGAATTAGTCACCTGAGAACAGTTTAAACAGTTTAATTCAGATTACGATCAAGACACTAATAGTGGAAAAGCTGTCAGGGATTACACCTTGATGCAAAAATCCTTATTGCTGTGATTTGTAACTCCATTTGCACATCATCTAAACCTCTTATAAAAGAGGTGGCTTCTTATTGCAGTACATTGATATAGAGTAATGCAAGATGTTTTATGAGGGAGAAAGATTTAAAATGGATTAATTAAAATTAACTGTAGTTCAGTGAAGAGCTAAAACAATGTTTACATCCTATTCAATGGAAAAGCTTCTTGCAAGATGAAAGATTTTTTAAGTGGTTGATTTTAAAATACCTTTTTCATTAATATTAAAAAAGGGAAAAAAACTGTAGCATTTCTACTTCAGAAAGCATAATGCTTGCTCTGTCAACACTGCTATGACTGTCTTTAAAGCTTGTCCCTCAAGTGTAACTTTTCCTTGCAGTGAGATCATGAGCTCTACAGAAGCACCAGATACAGAAGCAGATTTTATTTTTTATGTTTCTGTTTATATTTTATTCTTTCTAGGGAAAGCTAGCTGTACATGACTATCTTTGGAACCAAACCTTGTTGTCTGCAAGGCTCTTTGGGGTATGATGCAATAAGAAACAAATAACTGTATATGAAATTACAGCTCGTATGTTATTTGGGTCCCACTGTAGGTGATGCATTTGGTGTATTGTCAGCATCTGCTCACGAGAGGGAGCTCAGAGAAAGCTTCAAGTATTCCTGCCTTTAAAGCAAAACAAAAATCCTGATACATCTTGATATATTATGAACTCTGCTTTCTCCAAACATTTACATTCCTTGACTCTAAACCTTCATGTCAAAAATTCAGTTTCATCTTCCAGTATTTTTTCTGTATCTAGAAATTGACTATGTTCTTTGAAATAATTACCTAAATTTTATAATTTCTCTCTTTAGGGCACAGGAAACCCAAATGATTTTTGATATTCTAATCGTATTACAAATTTTCAAAACTGGAAGGTTTTTTGTGAATAGCCTTCCAAGGAGTGAATTAGTAATGACAGTAACAGTAAAGGAATTTTCTCCCCGTTAGCAGGAAGTGTTTTGATTTTGAAATAATCTGCTGCTTTCTGATTTAAAACAGGTACTCATTCTCATTTTCTCCATACAAAATTAAATACATTGCCATATCTCTTGCTATATTCATATTAGCACTTTAGAATTTAGCTGCTATCAGTTGAACAATCTTTGCATTTTCACTGTCTTATCTGATAATAAAATGTGTGCCATTAACATAGCTTTTCTAAAGGAGATATTTCCAATTATTTGAGTACATTAATGTTCCTTTTCTTCTCACTCAGACTGTTGTTTCCACACTCAGGAAATGTTTTTGAATTTTTAATACAGCAAGAATTATTTTGATTATATGAAGGGGCTTTGTTTAAGTTCAGCCTATGCGTTTTTAGTGTATTAATGGAGAAAATACTCACTGATCTTTTTTACTGTGGCTTATCTAAGGACCTGTTTAGTGATTAATAGAAAATAATATTTTGCTAATTAAGAAGGCTGATTGGAAGGAATGTATACAGGTGTGTTAACTGTAGAACACAGTATATTGCTTGTGAATTCATGATGTAATAGCTATTAAATAATTTGCCCATTCTTCTGCAGCCTTGTGCTAGGAGTCCTTAGCTGTCGGTTTTATACCTGTGTATTTTCAGGTAGTGATTTACTTGTAAGGTGAAAATAAGCTTTAAGGTTTGTGGGGACTATTTCTAAACTTACACAGAACTTATCTGTTGCACAAAAATCTGCTTTTATTATTATTATTGAAAGAATAGTTATAAATACATTTTATCACATTTTTACAAAAGATTGAATTTATGAAGTTTTTGAAATTTTGTTCCCTGAAAAAGAAAGGCTATCTTAAAGTTGCTGTGTTACTACTTGATTTTAAAGTAAATGCAAAACAAACAAACAAATCTCTTCCTAGAATCTTTAAAATTTATTAAGCACTAAAGAAGAGTAATTATATTGGAAAAAAATATTTTTAAAGATTTTATCATAAAAACATTAAATGAGTTGCTTTATATCCTTGTAGGCTTTTTACGATTATATAATTAATTCAATTTTGTTTCTGAGACAGTATTGCAATGAAATTATTGCAAATAAATTTAATAATGATGTACTTAAATAGGTCAGTAAAGCAACAGTTGGCATTTCACAATAAATACACTAATAATAGGGGATCTAAATTCCTTCCAACTTCTATTTTCCTCCCTATTTCCATAAAGGATGTTAGGAGCTTTTTAGGTATGTTTTGAGTTTTGCTGTGGACTATTAGTTCAGAATTTTCATTCTCATTGCAACAAAGTTTTTTCTTGCAATAGAGCAGAAAACAGTTTATACTGTATAGTAGTTTTGAACTATGACTAAGTCATAATATTATTGCAAATAATGGATTACAGGAAGATTTTTTTCTGTTCTTTTGCAATATTTTTATTAAAAAAATATATCACTAAAGCAATTGCTTTTTTTTTCTGATTACATTCAAGTCTCATGCTACATTTTTTGATGGGGGTAGATGGGACAATTTTCCTCCTTTTTCTGTTCCTTTTCTTTCTTGAGCTAATTTATTTCACTTTGAGAGAATAGGGTTGACCTGTCAGTTCAAAACTGGCACAGATAATGAGGCGTAATGTCTTGTGTGTGTCATGTGGAATAAGGAATAAGATTAAAAAAAATACTGATAAGGTGTGATCTGGCTTTTTCAGTTATTTCTGCCTTCCACCCTTTATTGCTATATAAAAGATATATTACTGTATATCCTGGAAATACCAGATTGTGAAGAAAAATGAGAAGTGCAGTTGTTTCAGAAGCTGCTGCAACCATAATGATAATACAGTGTTTTAAAACAAGTTGTTGGAACTGGGTGGGAGCCAAAAGGCTCGAAATAATGACCTGTAGTAAACTAACTGATATACTGACAAAATATTCAGAGGCTGCCAACATACATGATTTGAGAGCTCTCAGCGGCACAGAACATACAAAGATGTAATCTACTTCTCTCTCTTTTTATTATATGTGTTATATGTATTTTAGATTAGTGTAGGTCATGGCTTGGAAAACACCTTGACATTAGATGAATAAGCTGCAGAGATGCCTTGATTCTGCATGTAAGAAATTCATTTTAAAAGGCAGTTGGTTAAATAAGAGCTAATTCACATAGAACAATTTTCTCTGATTAAATATTAGAAAGGAAAGATGGGAATGTTGTGTGTAATTTATTAAACAAGTAAAACCCCTCAGCTGGGAGAGCACTCCTGGAATTCCCGGAGTGATGTGTCTGTTAAGCTGTAAGAACCTGCCTGAGCTGTCCAAGTGAGTGGAATGCTCGCCTTGAGTCATCTGTAAACTCAGGTCTGTGTCTTCAGTCTGGAATGCAGGGTATGAGGCACTCCAGTGGCTTTGAAGATCTAGACTTGTCGTTTTCAGCTGTCTACATTCCTCTCAATATCTGACCTTATTACAGTATGCTTGCCCCTTAGTCAGGTATTTACCAGGTTTTGAAGTTTTGTGGGCCCTTCAGTCAGGACAGTGCTATGCTGACCTTGTTCAGAGCATCTCTAAAATAGGGCAGAAATTGGGCTTGCAGACATGCTGTTTGATCCCAGACTTTCTTTGTCAGTTAGTTTAAACTGTGTAATTCCATATTCCTATGTCACTAAAAAGTCTCTTTGTTGTAGAAAAAAATGTAACTGAAAGCTTCGTATCACACCTCACCAATCACAATAGACATGAATTAGCCGTGAAAATGCTCTTGATTCAGGATTAATCCAGTAGTTAATGTGTTTTATAAGTATAGCTGTCCTCTTCTCCTCCCAAACAAAATTAAGATGCTTGCTAACATTTTCTCCATTTTCCTAGTGTATTCATGACTGCACATTTTAAAACAGTCTTACCGAAGTATGCCGTTCTCAGTTTAATTAGTTTGGCAGCAGTTTGGATTTGATGTTAGAAGAAAAAAAGATACTGTGTTTGGGACAGAATTACCTGATAGTGTTACTCTGTTGGTCTTCATATACTGTGTGACATTGGGTAAGTCATTCAGCTGCTCTCTGCCTTAGTTTCCCTTTCAAATTAGAGATGAATTCTTCATTTAAAATAAAATAACATTTTAAAGTAAATCTTGACATATCAAGTCTACTACAAGTGGTGGACTATTCTCACTGATATTTTCTGCTCCTAGGTTCAGTTCCTCTGCACTGGTGATCATTAATTGTCATTAATTAATTGTGTTTCAGCTCAAATGCTGCTTGAGAAATGTCCTTTCAAACCTTGATCAAACTTTCATAGCTTATGTATCTGAAATTATTTTCTCAGGTGAGCAAGTATTTTCACAGTTGTCTCAGCTGTAGGTCTTACATTGCACTAGAACAGTGGTGAATCTGCAAACTTGGGATCTGGCATCTGAGAAGGAGCAGTTCAATATTCAGTGCTTTATGGGATGAACAGAACAGCTGGTGACTGAGTGAACCTTTTAGATGGAAGTGTTTCAGGAAAGTCTTGTGTTGTGATGGGAGAACTGTCCAGTCTGCCCTGTGATGGCTGTCCTGCCAATGCCTTTGTCCTATCTTTAGTCTTTTGGGAGTCTGATCAGTGATTCTTGATGATTGTTTCTGGATCCAGTTCAAAACAACTTCATATTCTCCATCTGTCCCAAAGCGATGGAGCACAAAACGCATACCATTTTTCAGACCTATTTTCCACTCTGCCTGTCTGTCACCCACACAGTCCATGTAACTGGAGAACTTAGTTTTGCATTGAGTGGACGATTTAGTCTGCTCCCTACCTTGATTCTTCTGCAGTCCCGTCATCTCTTTTTGTCTTTTTTCCTAACAATTATTTTAATTTTCCCCTCTTAAGCACTGTGGAATAAAAACCAGACAACTCTTCGGAGCCTTGAAAGGCAAGGGAATTCAGTTAAGAAGGCTGATGATGATTTTGGTATTTGGGGATGTTCAGAAAGGAGGGCAAAGGAGCCAAATCATTGAAAAAGAACTCAGCGTTGTATTAGTGTATAGATTTGCTATTAAATCGTTAAGAGGATCATTAGACTGATTCAAATTCAGTGTTGGATTTTCCAGATGGGCTTTCTTGATATTAGTGGCATTCATGTATTCAGAGGGAATTGCAGGAAGAGTGTCCAACAACTGTCAGAGTAGCTGCTGCTGAAATCTCTGCTTGGCTCAACTTAGAATTTATTGTCATTTAGTGAAAATATTGGTGCGAACATAACCTTTTGTAATGTTTAATGTTTTATTGGCTATAAAAGATAAAATATAGAGTAAAGGGAAGTAAAATAGTATTTTGTTAGGTCAGGAGCTAGATTTATGCTTCTACTTACTGATAGAATAATCAGTGGGTCATAAAGATCAGGCCGCCTGCCTCCTATCTCTTCCTTTTTTATGTGTGTATTCAACAATCTCTTCTTTGTGATAGTTAGACCCATGGGAGCTTACCAAAACACTAGGCCCCTTTTGTACAAGGGTATTAAATTAGCTGTTTAGATCAAGAAGAATGTAGCGGATGCTTCTGTTTCAGACATTAAGCAGTTGGGATAGGACTAAATAGACTAGGATGCTTGACATGTGCAAATGGATCACTTGCTCACGAGGGACACTCAGCTGTGTCGTGAGCTAATTCAGCACACGAAAACTAGCATTAAATAAATTCTGCATTAACATTCGGTGGGAAGTGATAAGCAAATAGATCTCAACTCTTCAGATTAAAAAAGAGTGACAAGGTATATCTCACCATGTTTCACAAAATATCTAGTGCGTTCTTACTCAAATAGATTAACAGTGCAAATACCATGTTTGGAGGCTTCTCTGAAAAATGGAAACACATTGAAATTTATATTGTAGTGATCTTGTTAGCTAAACCAGGCGCTGTTGATGAAAGTGATAAGTTCTCACAGTTGGTCTCAGGAAGTGAAGACTGAGAGGTACGGTGAGAGAATTCCCCTTTGTGAAACAGGGCACTGTGGCAGAGGACTGAGGGCAGCATCTGTCATGGTGTGATTGCCCAGTAGAGGTACAGAGAATTTTATGTACTCCAGAAATGACAGGGGTGGTTTTGGTTTGTTTGTTTTCATAAGTAACAGGCTGAGGTGGACTCGGAGCCATGAGTTATTGTAAGAACTCTGGTAACTCCATCGGTGACTTTTGGAAGGGGCTGCTCAGGACAGCTTTTGTTGCATTAAGACTTCGTTCCCAATTGTACTGCTAAAGGAACTTTCTCAGAGGGTAGAATTCATCCCAAAGACTTATTCCAAGTAGCTTAATTTGGTAAATCCTGCAATAAAATGCCTAGTGTAGACAGTGTTTGGTTTGAGTGCTATAAATCTTGTTTTATTAATTAAATGAACTTCTCATAAACCATCAACCTGCTTTTCCTCTTGAAACAGGAGGTTCAGTTTCGCTTCTGGTCACTTTCCTCTTTTCCCCTGCATCCTTTCTCTACTTATCTCTACTTTACCCTCAGTGGGTAAAACCAAAAATTTTTTTTAATTATTTTCCCCCCACTGCAAAACCCTGTTGTACAATAAATCTCAATCAGAAATTCAAAACATGAAGTAAGAAAACCTGGAACATGCATGTCATTCTTACAATATGTGTATATGGTGATCTTTTCTTACATTTCTAGGAATGCAGAAAGAGATTTTTGATTCAAGTTTTATACTCTGGTTTACCTGCACTGAAATAATCTCTTCAAGGAAAATCAGCAGAAACAGACTAACAGGACAACACTGGCTATGCACATTTCACTAAATCCTTTATCCTCTGAAGGAAAGTCTGAGTTCTCAGCCACTGATGTGTACAGTGACACAGATTCAGAATTACGCTTGATCTGGGCTGTGAAATATGCCTGTTTTTCAGGGCTTTCCTTTAAAAATAAAGGAATGTCCTGCTCACAACACTGACAGTATGGGGAAAATACATGAAAAACAGTACTTTACATTTCTATTCCAGCAGTTATCCCAAGAGATCCGAGAGAGCTTCAATAACTACAGTGGAACCTGCTTTTAATGAAGAGGAGTGACAGACCTCAATTGTTTCAGCACATTTCCTTGATTTTTTTCCCCTTACAATGATCCATTTTTCTGTCTCTAATGGCTGGGTGGGGGGAAGATAGCTATATTTGAGGAGGTTTATGTCTTTGCAAATCTGCTGGTATCCCAGGAGACAGAAATAAAGAAGTTTTGGTCTGTAGCTTAGGGATAGTAGCACACAAGAAACATTCTCACTTTGGCTGTGCTGTTCTGAAAGGACTTTCTCTGCAAAAAAATTCCTTGCTTCTACAGGAGTGATATGACCTGCTGCTGCTCTTAGAATGAGGTTTATTTGCTCCTGTTGTAGTGAATTGTGCATGCGGACATACACTGCTGAAATTCAGTCATCAGCTTAGTGGAACAAAGCACCCTATGCATCATAGTGAAAGGGGTAAAATGAAGTTCTTTTTATGCAGGTGGTTTGATGGGGCAGGCAACTTAAATGGCCATCTCTGCCTGTCACTACTTACCACCTGTCCATTTGCTTCTAAGGAAAATAAAACAAAATTTATCTCTAATAGTCTTCTTAGGTTAGGTCAGTTACGGGTTCTCATGCAGCACTACCTCGTTGGCTTCTGGAGCATCTTCACTAATCTACTTACAGACTGAACTGTTTAAATGAGAACTTGGGTCACAGGAGAGGAAAGAGATCTTACAACTGAACCACACCAGTGCTGCTCTATTTGGCTCTCAACAGTTCCAGTGCCTGCCGAGGAGCCCAAGATCCTTTTTAAAACCCAGTTCCACTAATGAAATATGACGCTTTTATTAAATATGTAAAACCGCCCAATTGTGAAGTACATACAACACACAGACAAGACAGATGAGCAGTACTACTTGGCTGCAGGCAGGGATTTGCAAAATCTGAAGGAAAAAAAAATCCCTCAAGGAATGGCGACAGTCTGCATTGCAGTACACCAACTCCTGCAAGAGTGCACCGTACTTTTCATCTTCCTTCGTTGTACCTTACATGAAAGGATCATCTGGAGGGGCAGCTGTTGGCCTCACACCAATTCTAAATAATGGATGGTACCAGCTTTTGTATTCTTTTTTTGTGGAGCCAGTTTGTGTGTCATTTTATGGGCTCCTAGAGCCCAAGGAAATATGATTTGGAGCCAACTCTGGTTCCATGGCTCTGGTTTGCCTAGCTCAGGAAAACACCCGGGCTGTTTCAGATAGGCCATCTGGCTCTCTTGAATGGGTTTATTAGTAATAGGGGAGGTGGGTCTATTAGCTTGGGACAGGAACTCAGAAACAGATGCTTTGTTTATGTGTAAAATATGGCTTCGAGCCAAATCGCTAATCATGATTGCCTCTGAAGTGGTTCTAATCATCTGTATGAGACTGTATCGGCTCTTGTGTTGTTTATACAAGCTGGTAGTTTAGAGGTGTTGTGTACCAGATATTTGTAGTCATAATTTCTCCAAACAGGTTAAGGCAAACATTATGAGAATCAGCATATTAATGTGCTGTGTTTCAAATTAGAATTATAAACACACTTTCCTCATTGGAGGCCTAATCTGCCAGGAAGAAGCCAGATGTTTACTGATGGCACCATTATTTAGAAGAACCTATCAAACTAAAACAAATTATTGTTGTTTAACTGGAGGAAAGCCTAGTTTTATGTATCAACCTAGTAAAACAGCTCTGTGCTGATACCGACTGAAGTAATTTTTGTTTTTCAGGCAGCAGGCCAAACATGAATTCCACGAGATTTGCAGGTTCCTCTTACTGGCTTTAGGAAAGCAAAGGGAAGTGTGCTTACAATTGAATAATCTGTATGAAATAAATGAATAGAGAAAAAAACAAACAAACAAACAAACACAAGAATGAATGGCAGAAGGGTTTTGGTTTATTTTTAACACCAAATGATTCTTAGACAGAGCAACAAAATGAATTACCTTTTAAGATTTCAGTGAACATTAAAATACAGCTAAACAGTTTTGTGAAAAATGGAACATTTGAACATATTCTGTGTAATTCTCTTATTTTTTTCCAGTTGTTCTAAACTGTTTCTGAGAAGTAGAAATTATAACTGGCTAATGTATATGAATGGTAAAAATCATGCTTTTATTTCTTAATTCTTTGGAGTGTTTTGAAATGATATTTTGTGATAAGAATGTGACAATTTCAGGCAGTTTGCCTTTACCTAATCAGTTTTTTTTTTTTTTTTTTTTTTTTTTTCCCAAATGTCTGATTTTGTACCTGCTTTCCTAACAGAAATTTGTGATAAAGGCAACTGTCTCAATCTGTCTCATGATCTTTAGGAAATCTGTCTTCAGTTAGTCTCGCAACAGAAAATATTCTCATTTTATACAGCTTTACATCAAAGTAGCTTTGTTTACTCCCATTAGTCTTTCCTGTTTTGGTAAGCTGAAAAACTGACAATGTGCTTTAGTATTGTATGTAAGACCGGATTCTAAAAATTATTTAAAGATATGCTTATAATACCAAGTTTTTATATTATCATGAAGTTATGTTTTTTGCTGAAGAGGTTGAGCTTCAGAATATGCTTAAAACGTCAGCCAGAAGATTGCTGTGCCAAATACAGGCCTTTGCTCAATACGAGGAAAGAAAGTAATGTAACATATGGATTGTTTCATCATTCTAGTCATCTGCAGATGAGCTGGAATATACAACACGCACTGTGTGTTGATATGTAAATTGATACTTCTGGTGTATTTTGATGGACTTGCAGAACTAGCAAATGAAAATAACCTTTATTGGAACCTGTGGGCATGTTAGTGTGACTGAATTATCAATCTACAAAATGGGTTATTCATAATACTATGAAATACAGAATCAAAATTAGTTTACAGAATAAAAGTAGTCAGGGAGTAGGTATTTCCTGAAGCAAACTGTGTGATAGAGATAATCCCAAACATTACAGTTATTTGCGCGTAGTAGAGTCAAACAGTGCCTTTGATTTACAAAAAGAAAAAAATAGTAACCTGAAATCTGTGTTTTAGTTGTAGATAGTAAAACAGTGTTGTAGCTTCTTAGGATGCTAGGTGACTTGGAGGAGAAAATAGCAAGTATGCAGTGAAATTAAATGTGGCACCATTTGGCTATATCTGTTGACAGGAGAGTATTTTAGAACTGAGCACTCCCAGTTCTCCCACTGAAATCTTGTTATAAGTTTGGACTTGCAGGAAAGCATGATAAGCTCTAAGCAAAGCAATATGAGCAATACTGCTCGTAACGCAGCCCTTTTGTGGCTAGCCACTGCAGCCCATGATCTGTGCAAAAATAACTCATGGTTCAAAAACACCTCTACCCACCCAGAGTGTAGAAGCTTAATTGGTAGAAATCCCTGCTGTACCTATCGCTCTCCTATCTGTAATCTTACTGGGCACAGTTCTAAAAGCATAGAGACAAAATGAAAAGTTATTTAATTTCTCTTCTGTGCTTCAGAACTTACTGAGTGTGCATAGGACCATAAAATAAATAGTAATTCCTTTTTTAATTAACCTGTACCTCATTTTTGCAGCTACTTTCTTTGACAAGTGCATCATCAATTTCCCTTGATTTTCCAACTGAGGACAACGATACAACTCTATCAAAGTGAGAATCTTTTGCGTTCATGAAGAGGCTGCTTTAGTGTTCCTGGCATTGTCTAGACTGTGAGTGCTGTGGTTTGTGTGAAAAGTTATTAATAGCAATGCGGAGTTCTTTATATGTTGGGTATATTAATGGCTGCACTGAGTTCTCCATGTGTTCAGTTCATAAGGAGTTCAGTGACATTTGTATCTTCATAATGAAATGAGGGTGTAAACTATTCCTTTGCTTAGCAGTAGCATCAGACAGAAAATAGTTGAAAAGTAAAAATATAACTGAAGTCTTTATTAAGACTATTTCAAAACTTCGCTTTCTTAATTAGCATGTCCTCTTTAGTTAGATATTTGGTTAGATGGTTTATCTTTTGTTCAGGAGTCAAGAGAGTATCGGGAAGTAACTGTGAGGCCAAATTCAATGGTCCTGTCCAGAGAAAAGCTCACACTGACACATGTTCAATAGACACCACAGAATTTGTCCATGAAGGAAGGAATTTTACCTTCATACGCTGAAAATGTCTAATTAAGAGCCCACGTGGGTGTTCTTTGAAGTCAGTTGGGGCTACTCATGGAGAGAGCAACCATTCAGTGTAAGTAAAGGTGTCTGCCCCCCCAAAAAATTTTAACAAATGTTGTACTGTGTTAAAATAATATAAGAATTAAACACAGAACAAATGCAGTGTTTCAGTTAATGAGTCTATTATGCCTTATTTCCCTTGGAAACTTGTAATTATAATTAATTACCTTGAATCTGCTGCTAATCCATTTGAGCTTAGAAAGGACATGAATTTTAAAAAGTTAATTTTCTGCTGCTATGTTATTATATTTGAATATTGAAATATTCAACTGAGTGACTTAAAACAACTGAATGACTTTGACTGTACATATATCTTCAAACTCATGTCAAGCTCTCATTGTGCTACATTCAGTTGCTGTTGAGCAAAAAGTTCATTTTAAAAAAATTGTAAAAATATATCAGGGAGTGAATAGGGAGACTTCATATTTGCATTGGCTTTAAAATAATACTCTAGGATATATTTCCAAATTACATTGAGCAGTGATGAAGTTCCTCCTTTTCTGTATACTAAAAGGGCATATGGAAGTGAAAATTGTACCATTTCACCGATTCTCAAACAAAATGTTTTTGACTGAACTTTAGAACCTCCAGCTGTCATGTCAGTTTCCCTAGAATCACAGAATGTCCTGAGTTGGAAGGGACCTCTGAGGATCAAGTCCAATTTCTGCCTCCACACAAGACAACCTAAAAGTTAAACTGTATTTCTAAGAGTGTTGTCCAAGTGCTTCTTGAACACTGGCAGGCTTGGGGCCATGACCACTTCCCTGGGGAGCCTGTTCCAGTGCCTGACCACCCTCTCAGTGAAGAACCCTTTCCTGATATCCAGTCTGAATTTTCCCCAACATAACTTCAAGCCATTTCTATCCAACTTTTTGCTTGCTGGTCTACGTGAGACTATGTTTTTAAGAGTACTTGACAAGAAAGGAAATATTCTAGCAAACAAATGATTATACTAAATCCAGGATGTGTGTAAATCTGTGTGACTACAGGCCACATACATTAGCTGAACAAACATCCTTATGGTATAACAACATGGACCACTTATTTCACCTCCTTTCATTCAGAATGGTACATGTAGTATTTAATTTGGAAACTCAGTAGTTTTAAAAGATATCACAGAATTGAACAGTCCTAGCAATTACAAGCTGTACAGAAATAAATCTATTCCATAATGAAATCACAGGGAAAATAATTAAGTGATGCTGGCCTGAGAGTTGTCATAAGACTTTACCTTGTCTAATGCATATGTGAGCGTAGCTCTCTAGCAACTTTTTCAAAAGGTTCTTTAACGGTTTAGCAGCTGTAATTCCATTTTTACAATGGCTGTGAAGAAGAAGAAATAGTATTTATGAAGGTATGCCCTGTGATGTAGCTGGCTGCAGTTTTCAAAGAAGAGTTAAACTTCACAGTGCATTGTTTACTTGTAGCTGCTAAGCCACTGCTTCCCTTAATTGCTGCAGATTGGCCCTGTCCTGGAAGATGAATAACTTCCTTGAAGGACTGTCAGGAAAAGCTGCAAGAATGACACCATAGCAAACTGTGTCTAGTATTGCCTGTATGTAGTCTTTCAGAATCTGTGTTCTCCTACAGCTTTTCCTCCAGGTCCAGCACAGAACATGTCCTGGAAAGGAAGCATTCCACTGATAAAAGTCTGGGCTGTATAATCACCTGCTTGGAAAGTTAACCATGGTGAATGAAGACAAAAACAGTGACAGCCAAATTGCCTCTGAATACTGTTTTGTGACAGTGTACTTCCGTGAGTGTGGCCTGTGGTGCATAATTTTACCATCTGGCACTGTGATCTATTCTTCGTCCTAAACAAATGCTAAATATTTGTGGAGCAAATGTTATAAACAAAAAATATATGCTCTTTGCTTCTTTTTTTTTCTTTTTTTTTTCTTTGTTTGTAGAATAGCTTGATTTGAGTCTTGAGAGGTCTTATCAAAGACTGTTATTTTCTTTGCTGTTTAAAAGCTAAAAAGTCATCATACTTATGAAATGGATGCAGTGAGAATAGAGCTTAGACAGTTCCCTCTTGACCTAGAAGACAGTTTGGAGCTATTTCATAGGTTTTAAAAACCAGTTACGACAATGATATGAGTCTTAGATTTGCTTCCTACTAGCTGTAGGAGCTGCCAGCTATGTACTGCATTTCTAGTAACCACTGTCCTGAAGACAAGAAATAGATTAGGGGAATCCAGTCTGGGTACCCAGGGAGAAAACTCACTTCAGTCACACCAGCTGTGTGGAGTTTCTAAGACAGAACAGGCTGATTTTGGTATTGTATTAATTGTTGGTGTGCCACATGGGAAATGTTGTTATGGGAAGAAATGTGTTATTATATAGACAGGTGAGGAAAAGCTTGAGCTGGTCTAAGTTTCTGTGCTGTTCTTCTGCTGTTCCTCGTCTCACATACATTCATCTGTCAGCCTTTAACTCTTTGTGGCAACAGGCAATGGAAAAGTCAGAGATGGTAGTAACTCTGTGGCCTTCACTTAGCCAGTGTCTCACATGGCAAAACTCTCATCTTATGTTGACATGAATATTTGTTACAGTACTTTACCTCTGAATATAGGAAACCATCAAAAATAGTGTGCCAGACTGTGAATGCTTAGAACTTTCGTTTGCATGGATCTCCAAGTATTTGCTTTTCTCCAACTTCTTTCCCACATAGATGGGAAATTTTGTGAGGCTCATGGCGTTTTGTTTTATTTTGTCTTTTATTTTTTGTAATTATTTTTAATGCCCTCCTTCAGAACTCCAAACTACTTCAGAACAAGTCCAAAAGTAGCTCTCTATTAGATTAAGAGGGGATGATGGTGGGAGAGTAGGTTGTACTGTAGGAGAAAAGATTAACAGTTAATTAGCTGCTAATCCTTAGTAGTAAGTGAAAGTACTGGATGTATACAGCTTCTCCTCCATAACAGTGCAGGTCATATACATACTCCCAGTAAAAGGTTAACTTTAACGTAAATATAGTTGTATTAATTGTGATTTACCTCAAAGCACGTCTGCAAGTAATTTCTCTAATCACTATGTTGACATTATATGTTCAGTTAATTCCAGTATGATATTTGTAGGAAGACAAGTATTGTGGTTAGGAATTGACTGCACTGGAATCTCATCTCCCACCACTGATGTTTCTCCAGTATTTCCAAATAGTAGATATTAATGATAGAGTTGATGTATTTTGTACCTCTCATAGTGGCTTTACATCTGTGCATTTGGATTTAATTTATTTATTTATCAATAACTAAACTATAGTTAAGGTACACGACTATCAGGAAAGTAACCCACCCTGTTTTGCAGACTGACTATTCAAGCATTCTTGATTCCTGTGTTCAGAGTAGTACTGTTGTATTAAGATATAGACAGAGACAGCATGGATGCCAATCTGAAGTTCTTGTGCCAAGTTGCTGTCCATGAAGTTTCTTTAAATAGGATATTTGGAAATTCCACTATGTATAAAATGTCTTTTTTCAAGGAAGAAATTCTTGAATGGGAGTTCTTACCCCTCCACAAACTTTTGTGATATTTTTTAGTAGTTACTTGGATCTTTTTCGGAGTTTCCTTATTTTGCTTTGCTCCCTGATGTGTTCTTGTGGAAAAATCAGACTCCAAATGCCTTCTCTGCCTCGGGTGGCCTTGGATATGCAAATCTGTCTTGAATAGCAGAGGAGTTGATAACTCTGGCCTACAGCTCTCACACAAAGGAGACAGATTTGTCTTCTTTACCCCCTGTTTGTCTCCTCAGGAACTCTGTTCTTGGTTGACAATATAAAGCAAAACGAAGAGAAAAACAAAAAGCCTGCTCTAAGCAAAAGCAAGAGAAAGGAGAGTGGGGAAAGAAAAAGCACTGCTTGTGTCTCGACCATATAAATTGCTTACTGCAATTTTTTGATAGGTGTTTCTCTTACTGTTTTACTCTCATTAGTAAAAGTGAGGAGTAAAGTATTTGTCAGATTCTCCACATTTCCCCATTGTCATTGGATTTGTCACAATATGTCACCGCAGAACAAATGTTTTAGAAGGGTCCTGAATCATTTTTACTGAAAAGGGTATGAAGTGTGTTATCTCCAATATGCTAATACGCTAGAGAAAAGGGAAACACTATAGTGGATGTATCTGGAAGAAAAGGAGGCTATTGTAGACATATAGAAGAAAAACAAACCTATCTTGATTAGCAGATATGTTTAATCAATGGCAGCCTTTTCTTAGTCAATTAGTTTGCTATTTAAAGCTTTAAATGTTCAATTAGTGGGTTAATCCTTCTTGTAGGTTTTTACCCTTCATTAGCTGGCAATTGACATATTTGTTTATCTTGATTTTCTTAGAGTATGTGGTTAAAAGAAATGGGTATTAATGCTTTGAATAGTAATCAAAGATCAAAGCTTTTCATAGTGAATTGCCAGAAAAGGTGCTATAATACATGTTTCACAGCAATGCACCTAGTAAAAATGTCTAAGCTAGTTACTGACCAGCTATTCCACACCTTTTATGTATCCCTGGGTAAATGCAGTAGCTGGTAAAAACAGTACTATCAACAGTTGTAAATTACTACTATTTTTTTAACTGATCCATTTTATAGTATAAATGAGAACTGCAATACCATAATTAGGAAACTGAAACTGGAAAGGACTGTTGCTTGTGTAACGCAAAAACCTCTACAAAAGTTCAGCAGAGAGAATTTTTGATGTAGCAGGAGTGTTAACAGCTGCACTAAATTAGAAGCTGCCTATGGAATCCATAATAAAACAGACAGTGAGGCTTCAAACAGAATTTCCATGACTGAGTATGCCTATGTTCCAGAGCCATCTCTGTTTTTTGCTTTATAACCTTCACTCTTTCCAATTTCCTTTTTCTGAGTTTGTGTGTTAATAAACAATAATGCAATAAAAGGGTTCTCTGATGTTAATGATGTATATGCATTGCTCAACAACAAGGGCTTTTTAAAATTAATTAATAGCTTAGTATGAAAAATGAATTAATTGCTGCAGCAGGAGGCCAGTGAGTCTGTAGGAGTTTTATACTTACCCAGAAAATTGATGATTTGTGAGCAGCAGAAATAGAAGTTTCATTATGCTGCCCTACATAGGTGCTTCAGATGTGATTCCAAGGAGTGTCCACTGGACAAAATGTACCTCATTTCATTCCAGTTGCTCTTTTGTATCTAAAAATCAGTTCTCTGAGCTTAAAGAAAATGTTCAGAGCAAAGTTTTTGTTTTGTTTGTGCGTTATTTGTTATTTCTTATTTGTGTAGAGGTGTCTTCACCTGGGTCCTTCTACTTCATTTTCAGACTCTTTCTTTTTGTACTTGTTTTGGTGTTCTTTGCTAGACTCCTGTCAACAATTTATCAAAAGTCTTTGATCCCGGTCAGATGTGGCTTGAGTGTTATTTTTATCTTGGTAAAATGTATCCCTAGAGACTGCAATTTTCTTTACTTCACTGAATGTTGTTTCCCTTTCTCCTTAACTCATTGGTGTGTACCTTTTCAGTCAAGGCTTGAAAGTTCCTTGTTGATGTGTAAATAAGGATGTATACGCAAATTCCTGTTTCCATCCAGAGTTACTTTTTCTGAAAGCCTCAGTTCAGCTGCTATCAACTGCACAGCCAGTTTCTCCTTGCTGCTTCCTTCATAGTTTCAGGCTGTCCATAGGATAGGACTGTATTAGGGCAGTTCTTCGGGAGAGGGAGTATAATGCCCTACCCTCCTCTCCCCCTCCCCCCCCTTCCCCCTTTTTTTTTTTTTAAGTCAATCTTTATATTAAATAGAATCAGACAAGACCAGGAACAGCAACAGGAGCACAGCCCTGCTACACATGGAAAGCAGTTGCCCAGAAGTCTGCCTGCTCTGGTGGATGGAATATGGTAGAGTGAGCCCTCCTCTGTGCTCCAGAGTCAGGAGCAACACATCTGTGAAGGGTTTTGTGCTGTTATCAATAAACAAGGCTTTAGGAAGGATTTCTTGAAAAATTCTTGAATCTTTTCAAGAAACATTTGCTATTCAAAGGTTTGGTGCTGTGACTTCAGGAATAGGCAAAACAGCATTGGTCAGAAAAATTGAGGCAAGTAGGAGCTGTAATTGTCTTCAACATGTATTTCACTTAGATTTAATAAGATGTGTATTTAATGTTAGCTGAATGCTAATTTTTAGATAAACATTTATTGCTGTTTAACAACTTTGTAATAGATGTGAATATCTAGCAGAGATGTGTTACATTGCTGTTATTTCTTAGTAAATATATTTTAGATAATCAATGAGAACTTAATGTGCAATTACTGTCTTATTAAATCTAAATTGAATGTGTGGTTTAGAAAACGGAGAGCTGTGGCTCCATGGCTCCAGTAGTCACATATGTCTGCCTGCTTTGCTGCAGATACTATAAACCTGATTTTATCAACAGTGACTTGACATGTAATTCATGATTTTAAAAAAGCTGCCTTATTTCCCTGCTGAAGCTTGTTGTGAGTTTATTGCTCTGTCCGTAGCTACTAGTGAGGGTTTGATTGAGTTTTCTACATAGTCAGCTGCAAAGAAGTGCTTTTGAGCACTTCTTTGAGAGTATGAAATTCAAGCTTGTGATAATGAGTGCTCTTGCGAAAGCATCTGCTTTGCTGGAAAGTTGAAGGTAGGTAGTTGCTCCTGACAGCTGGGACAAACTGCTTACAAGCAGAAAAGTTATATACTTTTTTTTTTTTTTTTTTTTTGAGGGGGCGGGGGGGAATTTGATTGTAATATTCTTCCTCCCTTCCTTTCCTCTCTTCCCTGTTTCTTTAGGGCATAGTGTTTTTACAAGGGAGACTACGTACTAAAGAGAGAGAGATTGAACAGGATTTGTTTATGGAAATAATTCAGTGTCAAGTTATTACAATAGTGTTACTTATTTTACGTCTCTTGTCCTATGAGATGCATCACTGAACATAGCGAATAAGGCCATAAGCCACAAATGAGTTTGTTTCACAAGCTCTAGAACTACCCTGAAAAGCTAGACTGAAGATCCCATGAGGATTTCATAGCACAGGTGAACTTCCTCTGTGTGTCTTCAGTGAGCAGCAAACTCACTAAAGTGAGTATGTATGTATAGACTGGTGTATAGATACTATCCTTTCTGTATTCAAGCTTTAGATAGGGTTGAATCCAAACAGCTGGGGATAGCTACAAAGCTACTACAGAAAAGCTGTTTTTGAATAGGAATGACTATTCAAATACAAACCACCTCGGAAAGCAACTGACCAGTATTCAGGAAAGGTCAGCTGCTTTTCAGGTAGTTCCTGCTTTCATTGGGTAGTGTGTTATTAAGGAATGTCTGAATAAAGACACTGGAAAATTGTAAAAAGGCAAGAGACCTCTAAGTTCATTTAGTAAACAGAAGTTGGGGTTGTGAATCCTTTTAGGGAGAAGCAACCTAGAGTGAAGGGTCACTTCCAGGAAATCAGTTTTTGTAAATGTTTATTTCTTACAGCTAAAATCTAGGGCAAGGCTGTTGTGCCTACATCAACTATGAGTCTCCTAAAAAGCTCATTTGTAAACCAAAAACTCATGGTTGAGATTTTGTGAACTATGGGAAGAGCCCGAAGACTCAAGTCATGGGATCTGGGCTGCTAGATCATACAATGCTGCAGAAGACAGGAGATCTGCACTACAGCAGTGGGGCCCAGAACCTGAAAAGAGCTTTAGTGCCTTTTTCTCAATCTGGGCTGCAGAGACAGAAGATAGTGAATAGACTCAGAGAGCAGCCAGAAAAAGTGACTAGTGGGATGCACTATAAAATTTGCAGAAATAGCTGTTTAATCAGTGTGCAGTATAGTACAATGGCTAGAAAGGTAAGGTTGACCTGTCCTGAGATATATGACTTCTTTGGTTAATTACTTCTTTCTGTATTGTGTTTATCTTCTTGTTCTGTACCATCTACCTATGAATTCTGGTTTCATAGTTAGGTCATCACCTATTCTTATATGTTCAGATTAAAGTTCTCATGTAGTGTAGGATCATTCTTGACCTTTTAAATAACCTCTTTTAATAATTTGTCAGTGAATTAATAAACAGTAATGAGTTTACCATGCTTCTTTCTTTGCCCTCAACTTCATTTGATGCACTGAGGCTTAGTGAAGAAGGCCAATTATTTTTGAAATCATACTAATTAGTAAAAAGGCCATGCCCCCATGGTTAGTGATCTGAATCAGGTATTGTTCTCCATCTCCTTTGCCACTCCATGCACTGCTCTCTTGCCTAAACTAGGAGAAAAGTATCATGAATTCTGAACTAAAGGCATCCCTGGAAGAAGCACATCACAATTGCTAAAACAGCAGTAGAGATGAATATGTTCCTTTATGTTGCCAAATGACCAAGATGTATGGATAAAACTGAGGAGAGGTAACTCTTCTGGAGGGCGGTAATAGTGTAAATACATGCACATTGTGGAGTAATGACACAGCTGTTTGGCTAGCTAGATGAAGGTGCATACCTCCAGCAGGAACTTGATGTGGCATACCCTTGTAATTCAAGAAAGATGTTGTAAAGATAGAACAACTGGGAATTTTTGAAATGGGGACATTTTGGTCCTTAAACAGAAATATTTTCATTCAGAATACGTACAGTTGAGACATTTAACCAGTTTTAAAGCTCTGTCAACTTCTCAATGTTTAAGTTACTTCTGCAGCCACCTGTCGTTCAGATCAGGTTAGTACAGATGTGATAGAACAAGTATCTCACTGAAAATTAATTGCTAGTTTTCGTCTTCCACTGTGTGCAGGTGGAGTCAGCAGGGAGGATTTGAAAGGCTGAAATTAGACAGCTATAACATTTCAGAGGCACAAAATTTTCACATATGTTAGAGATGAAACCAATTTGTTTCTGACATGCTTTCAAACAATGAATTGAATGTGCCAAATGTAAAAGGAAGTAACTGTTTGACTTTACTGCAAGGCTGACACAGATCTAGATAAGAGTATATGCCCTCTGTGGCTAAAACAACCACAGCAGCATCCTTCTTTACGATTTACAATAAACCAAAGCAGCACAACACAGGTGTTAAGAGAAAATTGATGAGTCTCAGAGACAGTACTATGACTTCCTGTCATCTGAGGTGGGATAACCTGAGCTATAAGAGTAACAGAATACTTAGTCTAGGCTAAGGTAATGTGAAATTTTACCTATATTTTCTCCTTCCAACAAAAGACACATAAGGGTGTATGTGCTTAGTGGTAAAAATCAGTTGCAATAGGCCTGGCCTATCCTTTAATAGCATAGGGGAAAAGTGACTGCAGCCCCACTAAGAAGGTGGGTCCTTTTTGTGTAAGATGTTGGTTGCCTTATATGCTTAACTAGCTATGCTAATTTTATGTCACTGCTTTTTTAAACAGTTGTCTTGTGCATGTGTGATTTAAAAATAAATGCTTGTAAAGATAGTGGATTTGCTACTGTTAACAGTTGTTTTAAAATTTTATCAGTATTTTTTTTCTACTTCCTTGTTTCCATTTTGCTCACATTACAAATAGAGTTTGAAAGCCTCTAGAAAATATTATCCTGCTGATGTTAAAAAATAGTTTGTTCTCAACGTCCATGGCTACTCTAGCTTATGCAAGTGAGGCAAAAACAAGTCCATTTTTCTTAAAGATGGAATGAAATATATATTATTCCCTCCCATTATTTACAGGTCTGTTTTTCTTAGCAGCTGTAGTCAGAGAGATGGGAGAAGTATAGTCCACTGGCTTCACTTTCAAGGGATGCATTGTCTCAGATGTTGATGACTTGTGGCCCTGGTGCCGAGGTATGTCTGTAAGCAGCTCTGATGTGTGCATGTTGGCAGCTTGTGACCTCTGAGCCCTGAAAGGATTCTATCATGGAAATAAATGTCAGTGAACTTCACAGACAGGATTCCATAGCAATTCCTCCAATCTAGAAAGTCTAGAAAGTACTAGTGTGGACTCCACCCTCTTGTTTTCTTTCCTACCCGTGTGCTTGTATGGGACAGGTGAACCCCTGTCCTTTTCAGCAATGAGTCATAATATAAGCAGGGCAGAGCAAAGGGACAAAGACCTTGTTCTCTTCTACTCCCCTGTGTGATTAAGAAAAATATGTGACAGTCTAGCCACCAGCCCCTATTTGTTGAGTACTCAGAGATGCATAGAAGCTCTCCAGCAGGCAAATCCCACTTGTGATCCTATTGTAAGCCCGGTTTCCTGTTTGTTTGAAGGCATTTCCCATATTTATGTACATTTTGAATACCAATAAAGACCCCAAAGTGAAATTGTAAGCCAGCATCGTTTGCTGGGTCAATCTTATTCCTTGTTCTAGATTTCTCCTGAGTTGAAGTTCAATGAATTAGTAGTTATATTGCTCATGACTGCTTATCATTCCAGCTCCAAAATGTTATTTAAGTTTTGTGGTGTATCTTACACCTTGATGCAGCAGTCAAGAGATAAAACAGATGCTTCCTAGGCCATGCTGAAATGTAAATGAACAGGAATGTGTGTGGGGGATCTAAGTTCTTGCCTCTTTAAATTTTTATTATTTCCCATCCAAGCTTACTGTTTTTGTTTAATCTTGCCATTCCTTTTCTTCTTCATTGTGTGCTCTTGTTCTTAGGGATATGCAAACTTTATTAGTCAGCTCAGCTTTCAAGCTCTGTGCGTTTTTGTGTTTGAGAATTGGGAATCAGGTACTTTTACAGTTAGCCTAAGGGGAGAGCTGGGCAGGAGGAGCCTTTATGAATAATCAGGGTTGACATCTCCAACGTTGTTCCTTCATTATAAATATTGTTAAAGGAGCTGTGACCACCATGGGCTCAAACAGAACAGAGCATGGAGTGGAAGAAAAAGACAGCCTTTGATATCTGCTCTCTACTAGTTATCACTCCATTGATGACACTGGCATTGACAGGTCTCTTAGATTTGGCTGCCTTTTTTCAGAAAGTTTTTTCTTCTATTAGCATAATTATTCTGTCTGTTGAAGTCTGAGCTCATTGTACGCACTGTAAAAGCTGAAAACACCAGTTTATATCAGTGCTTGTAAATTTTCTTAAATGCTGTATGCCTAATAGATGGGTAGAGTTTTCTGATTGCATCAACTGTTTTTTGCTGCCTTCCTTAACTGAATTTACTGAATGTCCCAAACATTAATGAATTTCTCTCTCTCTCTCTCTCTCTCCCCCTGTAATCTAAATGATTGTTTTGCTCCCTTCCTGCAGGTTTACATTTTTGACTAATACAGAAGTATACAACACTGTTTATTTAAATAGAGCCTTGCTCTAAGCTTTTTCCTCTATCTTCCTAATTTAATTGTATAGGAAAATAGTTGCTCAAGCCTGGACTTCTTTGATTCCTCTTTTAGAAAACTAAAATGTATTTTTGCTGTCACAATCAAGCTCTCTCCTTCATTAAATATTACTTAGAGGGAAAGGATTCTATTTAGTAGGATGATTAGTTCTCTAAAGGGTTAGCACTGTTTCATGGGACATGTAGTGTAAATTTTCTATTCATAAAATACTTTGAAGTTTTAAAAGATATAAAAGTTTTAAATAAAATCAAATTATATATTCAGAATGACCTTGCTTTTGGAATAGAATACAAAATGTTTGCTAGTATGAGCATAATTGCTTTTACAGGTTCCTTAGTTCTGGCACCTATGTTTTCCCTTCTTAAATCATTGACAGTTGGAATGCTTGCTGTGGTATCTGCAGTGCCCTGGGCACTTGTGCAGAGGAGGTTTTTTTCTATTCTACTCAGATCCTTCTCTGGCCTGGTGTCTTCCTGGTAAAATGTCTAAAAAATTATTTCTGTACATGAACTGAGAATTTTATTCAATGCTTAGCATTGCTACCAGAGCATAAGCAGAGGAGATGATGAGAGAATGCCGAGAAGACACTGTTTTTCAACAGAACTGAGGAAGAGGTGAGAAGGGATGCTGAGATAGCCTCAAGCTTGCTTTTTTTTTTTTTCTTTATCAGAACACTCTTCCGGATTGGAATATGAGTGTCTTGGGGGTCGGGTTGGAGAGGGAAAGTAAGTACGCTGCCTCCTTCCCAAATATGTTTTCAGTTTGACAATTACAGAGAAAACGGTGATGAACTGTTCATAGTTTGCAACGTGTGGTTTTTGCACTTCTTTGAGTTCATGGATTTGCCTCTAAGTAGGCTCTGAAGGTAACCCAGAGAATCAAGTCTATCATGAAAAAACATGAATTCTGTTTATATTTCCATATTTATAATTTCTTACTATGAAAAAATGTTTGGGGATCTATATATTAGAAAAGAATGAGACATGGACTTGTGTGTGCCTTCTATTTTAATTCAAGTGACTTTGCTTTACTTCCTGATTCAGTGATTTCTACCTAAGGGAGAAACCTTGGGCCTTGTCGTGGTAGTGATGGGGTGCTGTGCACTGCTTGGGATAATTTTTGCTGGTATCTTCCTGCAGAATTCTTTTTTTATTCTTTTTTTTTTTTTTTTTTTCAACCTTTCTATAATAGTTTTGCTCAACTGACAGATAAAACTGGACACACTATCGAGCTTAAGGCATATTACAGAAAGTGTATGTTAGATATTACAGCAAGAGCTTACGTAACACTGCTAATGTGTGGCAAAAGAATGGGGTGTGTAAGTAGGCTGGAAAATATTTGGAGTCAGATAGGAATTTGTTATCATTAGATTACTGTAATAGGTGATTACCTCTTTCTGTGACCCAAGGAACAGATAAGGTGTCTCTGCAAATCTCTCCCATCCGAAAGTAAGGTGAAATGGCAGAGCACCTTCATCGCAAATCAGCAGTAAATGTGTGTACATTTCTTTAATCTTCATCTGTACATTTGCATATGGCTGAGAGGTTGCCACTCATTTGTAAACCAGCATTCATATTTTGGTGTAACTGGGTACAGCTCCAGTGAAGTATTGCACCACGTTGATTCTTGTGAAATGTAGCTTGGAACCCTAAGCACTGTAACTGTCACTAATTGCCATATGTTTCTGTGTTCTAAGTGTCATTAAACAAGTTTGACTGCAGTAAGTGCAAAATCACTTAGTTTTCTTTCAAAAGATTCTTGGCACATACTGGAAAGTGTTTTTCCATTAAAGAAAAAAGAACATCAGTTTGGGCTTTTGTTTTGCAAAATTTTGTTTTACAAAATTAATCGCTGGCTTTTTATTGATGAAAATGTGAAAATAAGAGAAAATATAATAGGAAGCAAAACTGTAAGTCTATCAAATTTACTAAAAAAAAATCTGGGGAATCTGGATATCTGTGTAAACCTGTAAAATATGTATACATACATAGATTTTCTCCCAGAATAGTGTGCGTGCAATTTCAGCAGTATTACTGACTGGTAATTACTGCTGGTTTTTGAAATACTGTCCAAAATTCAAACACCACACTTCCAAGTTCTTCATTTTCATTTTTCTTTAGCCTTTGCCCTGCCACAAGCAATCTGATCTTCAGTAACTTCCCTGCTCTTTTATTTATTTTTATTGATGTTGGATTCTGTCCTGCAGATTCCTGCAAGAAAGATTTTTTTAAAAAACGAATTTGAGGCATCTAGTATATTCTAAAAGAAATATAGCTGGTGGATAGTATTAGATGTTTTCATTCTCTCTCTCTCTCTTTTTTTTTTTTTTAATAATAGAATAGTGCTTTTGAATTGATCAGTAGCTCTGCTTTAATAATACTTTCAGGGAAGAGCTAGTATACATTTGCTTCTAATATAAATGAATCAGGTAAATACAATAATTTTACCGGATTATGGATAATTTTAATACTTTTTATTTTAAGTGGGTAAAAACCAAAATTGTGGTGATGTGTGCAGAGGAATAATGGGATATTTGCAAAAAGCTACATATTTGCTTTTCTTCAGGTAAATCACTGAAGGCCCCAGGACACAGTTTAGATGTGTTTAAAGCTTGCTACACGGTTTTACCTTTCTTTAGTTCCTGAGTTTTTGCTTGAAAACAGTTCAAACTTGGATCACGAGCTTGAAGTAGCATTTTATCTGGTTATCTGATGAGTGGTCCTGAATGTGACTATCGTCTTTTTTCTCTTGGTGCAGCCGGAGAGACATAAGCCCACTGCCAGCCTGGTAACTCATTTTGTATGAGCAAACAGTTTTTGAAGAGGGATCTTAGAGACTGTAGTACCTCTTGCATAAATATTTCTGTCCTCTGTATTCTCAATTTTAAAGTTACAGACAAACACCCCACTGAATTTTACAGTTATTTTTCATTATGAGACTAAGAGGTTGAATAATTTCATAATTTTCTTTTCCTATTAGATGAAGATAAAAGAATGTAGATGTAGGAGGTTGGATTTGCTAAACTGTAACAAATCATTTTGGAGTTTTAGGTTCTGTTTTATCAGGAGCAAGGGTACCTGCAAGATAAGGTTCCTTGAAATTGTAGCATTTGAAGTGCTAGGTTGTCTTGAGCTCTTTACAGAGAAAGTCTCTGGTATGATTTACGAGGGACTTATGGGTTGGATTTTCACAGATGTTTGTTTGTGTTTGTTAATTAGTATATTTGCCCCTGTGTTTCTTAGGCTAGTATATTGTTAAATGGATAAGAGGGAAACCCCTTCCTTCAAGACTTTTAAAAACATTATTCTTGCTTTATGAGCTGTGATTTCCAGCTTGCATTTTCTAACATCAATATATTATTCACTGTGCTAAGATTCTATAAAAACACTTCCAAATATAGGCATTTTGCCTTACTGTCAGGTTTTCTTTCCTGACTTGAAGTGTTTGTCTTATCCTCCTTTATAAAACAGGGAGCTGTGACTAAAGGACTAGTTATATCGTAGCTTGATAAACCTTTGTAAAGCAACGTGCTGTTGAGAGTAATGGCCTCCATTCATTATTAGCCCAGTTGATTTTCATTTACACTTGGCTCTAACAATTAGCTTGAGCAGGTGTGAAGGTGATGGAGGGCCAGGGACGCACAGAGGTCAGCCACTGCTCTGTGTGATAAATTAACCATTATTATCTGCAGTGAAAGTGGCTCTTTACGCTTGTCAGCAGCAAACAAAGGGACAACATATCTCACATAAAGTGGAATCAGGGCCACTACTGCAAATGTGATGTGTCTGTAATTTTGTCTGGCAAATCCTTTTGAAGTCACACCTGTGTGTTTGACTTCAAGGGTGTAAATCTATCCCATCTCAGAGGTGTATATGCATGCACACACACACACATATATGTAAATGTATGGATATTGAGATGCAATGCTGTTGTAGATCACGTTGTATATGAAGGCATTCTAATCTGCATTAGAAATTAAGCAGAAAAATGTTAGTTTAGGATTTGAAACATGGATTTTCTCAGCATCTTATAAAAAGGAAATGATTTGAGAATACTGGATTTAAATTCCTGTGTTTCTATGTGCTAACTATTTAAAATAAAGCGCACCCATAATTTGTCAATATTACATTGTTTTTTCTCTGACACTTACCTATGTTTATCTTTCAAATGAATTATAATCTCTCCCAAATCTAAAAGATGCCCTCTTCTAAACCATGTGGGACTGGAAGTTGATCATGTATGCTACTGATATTATCTTCACAGGATGCAAATGTAGCAGTGCTGCTTTACTTTTGTGAACTATTTGGTCAACTGAATTGCAAGTGTTTTACTTTTCATAGATACGTTATGAAAGTTTTGCTGGCCTGGACCCTGTGTGGAACACAAAGTATAAAAAGGAGAATGTGAAGCCTTTCCTTCCCAGTAAAAGTAGCTGATACATTGGATTTGAATGCCTGAATTGTCTGTGTTCACCCTGAAAGGAAAGGCCTTATAGGATGAATGCCAAACCTATATTTTCATTCTTTTGCTAGCAAAATAGCCCACCAATTTGCAGTGTTTACAATGTGGCACTTCCCCACAGTCTGTAGTACAAATCAATAGGAAGAATACATGGTGGTGGTGTTTGTTGTTGTTGTTGTTGCTGTTGTTGTTGCTTTTTTGTTGTTACTTTAAGTTGTAGCCATGTAGTCTTATAATGGCCATGATTTTCAAAGAAACTGAAACCTGTGTTACAGTGTTATCTTTGATTATATGTGATGGGAACAGACATTCCCTTATTTAATTTTGGGGTCAAAAGAGTTTTATCATAGCACTTAATATTTATTGCTCATGGTATCTGCATTGTTAGTTCAAGTACCAGCCCATGAGCTTGATCACAGTGGGCCATACTGTTTTACTTTGAAACAGAATTTAATTTGCTATCAAGATTCTTTTGATTATGGCTAAAATGATGCTGGGATTTCTTGAAAAGCCATTATTTCCAAAAATGGAATGTATGCACTGCTCATTTGCACAATATAGTTATTTATCCAGATGCCGCCGACCTACCAGTCAAATGGCTGCTTGAACTGATCTGCTTGATCATCTTTGCTGTAGGAAGTTGAAGAATTAGTAACTAATCTTATGGAAACTTGAACTGAAATCAATAAAAGCATACAGGGAAGTGAGTAAGAAGTTCTGCCCTGAACCTTTCATTGTATTTCTTAGGCATGAACCTCTGAGGCTGCCTTTACTACCTGCTATCTGTGGCATGGAATCTGCAGAGATGGCTAGGTAAGGTAAGGCCTTTCAAAGGCAATGCTTTCTTTTGTGTTACGGTTTTAATACAAAAATGAGTATTTCTCTGCTTTCTCTGTGCGTAGTTAGGGATGCCTTCATAACTTCTAATGCACCGGTATAACTTCCTTACAAACTGTCTATCTGCTGCCATGCAGAAGTTACATTGCTGAATGAAAGGTAATGCTCTCCCCTTAGGAAGACAAATGTTGTCCGTTTAGAGCTGCTTATCAGAGCATAAGTGAAAGGGGAAAAGGGAAATGGACATTCATTTGTTTTAGAAAAAAAGCTGTGTGTTTATAATATAATAGAAACAAAGTTCTCGCAACTAAATGGCAGCAGTTCTGTGTTGCATAGTCTTGTTGGAAGTAAAGTATGTGTTTAATCGTTGGATTTGTCAAAAGGGGGGGTTGAACTCATGGGAATAAATATAATACACACGGGCTTAATTACCATGAATGGATAGGCAAAAACAAAGTATGCAAAACAGCACATTTACTCTTCACATATGTGTCTGTATCCATATATAATTAGAGCTGTGCACAAAATACAGCTTTTCCTGCCACCCACACTTTGTCTTTTTTTATCAAAATAAATATTTTGATAGAAAAGCATGCACAAACTCTACCATATATAGGTATTGCTTGTCACAGACGAGGGTAAAAAAAAATCTTTGAACTCTGAGCAAAGAAGCCTAATTTTACTCATTAGAAATACATGCTACCCTAATTGGGAAGAGCAAAGAAAGGAATGCAAACATTTGCCTCATCCGTATGGTAGAGAAATAAATGTACTTTAGACAAATATATCTCTTGAGTTCTGCTCAGTGGTTTATAGCACATCTTCAACACACACAGGGATCAGTGTGATACAAAGATAATTTTCACTGATTGGATGAATCAATGACACAGTGAACAATAATTTTAGGCTTCTCTTACAGAAGCTAGAAAATGGTATTTCCATCCGTAATGTATCCCATAAATGGTGCTCTTTTTTTTTTTTTATATGAGCAACTCATGAAGATTAAATAAAAACATAATTTTTGTCTGAGATGTAAATGAACAGGAATGATGCTACACGTTCAAGGAAGTTAACAAATCTACTTTGCAATTCCCTTAGAAATGGGAACAAAAATGTGATGTGGATGTTAGATGCATTCATTCTCTTGAGAGGATGTTCAGATAGCAAAAGGTCAATAAAAAACTTTTAAAATATACTTGTGTCTCTTTGATCTGTATTTATAAGAACCATTTTTTTCAGTTAACACACACAGGTTCATTGGATTAAAGCAGCCTGCTAAGGCAGATTTATCCTCTTCCCAATATCTTTGCACAGGGAAGCATTAGTTTAGAAGTTTATGATTTGGAGAAGATATGTAAGTTAGACTGGGCGTGATGCCAAACTTGGTCTGCTGCAGATTCATCACAAGCTGAGAATGTAAAGAAGATACAGATTGCTAATGCTCAGTGATGTGCAGACACCGAGAAGTTCATCTCAGGTGTGGGTTCCTGTAGCTTGAAACCATTTTTAAATCTCTGACTCTCTAGTCAGGTGATCTTGTGGTGTGGTATTTTTTTGTTTGTTTAGGTTAGGTTAGGTTTTGTTGTTGTCTGGAGCTTTTAATTGTTGTGTTTGTTTTTTTTTTTTTTCCTGCTAAAGATCATAAATGAAGAAAACAATTGGTAAGAAAAAGGATTGGGTCAGGTGGGTTTGTTTATTGCTTTTGTTTGCCCTAATTTGTCATTCCGATGTGAATTTTGCTGAGTGGATTTTACTCAGTGTAAAACTTCAGAAGTTAGTCTGCTTAACATGAAAGGACAAATATTTGCTTCTAAAACAATTCCTGACAAGATCTGTAATATTTTTTCACTTAAGGAACACTATTTGCACTTAAAGCTTTATGTGTGAAGCATGAAATTGTACATGCTAACACAGTGTACTTTTTCTGGAGGAAGCAAACATATTGATAGTGAGGCATATCACATCTCTCTTAATATTCAGAATATGACTTCAACTCTGGGTGCTTTTCAGCATGTTATCTCCAGTCAATTGAAAGAACAAATTTTTGATTGTGAGTCACCAAAAGCCTCGCATGCTTGTTTGGAGTCAGTGAAACTCAAAACATCAGTCTAAATTTAGCATATATTCAAGTCTTCTCTTGAAACCCTGCCTAAAGACAGGGGTGCGCATACACAATAACAGTCACTAAAGCATCCCAAAATTTTGTCAAATCGTTCCCAGATTTGACTAATTATTTTTGGTCTGTTTGTTTATAGTAGATGTGATACGAGATGACAAAAGTTTGAATAATTTTCTGTGACGTTTATGTAGCTCATTGAAAGCGTTATTGTATGCAGCTATTGCAAGCAATTATTGTATGCTATTGAGAAGTAGTATTAATTCAGTTTAAAAGATAAATAAATAAATAGTCATCCCCCTATTTCCCAAACCTGGAATCAACTACTTACGTAATGCTGATGTGAAATAATACTCTTAACAGTTGACATTTCAGAAAGAGGCACAAAAATGCATTACATGTTCTTTATTCAGTGCTAGCGAATAAAAGTACAAAAATACTAATGTTGTAGATGAAAGTTGGTGCATGTTCTCCCCTAGAAAACAAAGAAAAAAATTAGCTTGGTTTGAAACATAAACTTAAAGAGGAAATGCATACACACTTGACGGTGTTAGTTATTCTAAAACCACCTGTTAAAGAAATTATATGGCATGTGAAGTACTCAAAAACTTTATTGTTCTGCAGAGAGAGAATTTCAATTTTTCTTAAATTATTAGATTTGATAATTCTCATGTGTGCTGATTTGATTTTTTTTTTTTGGCCTTTCTTTTTCCATTTTTATATGAGTTTTGAGCTATTTAATCGTGTCTCCTTTTCAGGAATGTATTAGGGCAAATGTGTAGTTTTATATACATGAAAAGTATCAGCTGGTGATTACCTGCATCTTTCAAGTCAGCCACTTGCTGAAATTCCATAGAGGATTGTACCATTGCACCAACGTAGAGGAAATTCCTTGTCTGCCTTTTCTTCAGGTATGTAAATATTCTAGTTCAAGGCCTGGTACTTTAAAATTTCTAGCAATTGTTCCAAAAGATGCAAACTGCTTTTAAATTGCTTCAATGGTTTATGCACTCTCTAATTACATATAGTTCATAATGCATTTATATTTATATACTGAAAACTGTTATATATGCTGTGTATATGAATTATGCATATAAACTAATGCTTTTAGACCAAATTTAGGTTGTAAAGCTGAGTCTCTTGAAGCTTATTTTTAAAGTGACTTTTTTTTCATTTTTCTCACTTAAGCAGAATTCTATTGCTGTAAAGTAATTGTATGAGTGAGTGCCCCTGTTTAAGTGAACAGTTTATGGTTACTATATTAAAGTGAACATTTCAACTTGGCTAACACAACCACTGAATAAACACATATTGATATTATAGAACAAAATAATATATTAGTGCATTGCTCATTTGTGCTCTGATAGTCACCCTGATACTATTAGTCATGCGGGGAGTGACAAACACAATTACACTCGAGTGCTAATAGAGTGGAAGGGCAAAACTGCCTGACCTCGGCATCCTGGGTCGATTTAAATGTTTGATGTCTCATTGAATTAGTATCACAGTGTGAAAGACAAAGCTCAAACTAATGGAAATGAGCCTGGACATGCAATACTGCTGATTGGGCTGACATAATTAGAATAATATTCTTCACACAGCTAATAACAAGCAGAAGAAATAAATAACCAAGAGATAACTTAATGACTGCATGCTAAAATGCTCCTTTGAATATGCTAAGGTTAGCATTTTCTATTTACTTATGGAGCACTGGGGGAATTTTTTTCTCTGTGTAATCATCAGCAGTGGTGATGAGCTACATACTGGTTACAAAGGCCATATGAAACTATGCAGGTTGACCTAAATTTTTGCCCCTCGGCATCATTATTTAACCCTTAGGGCATTCTTACAAATACCTGCCTCTCTAGAAGGTAATCAATCCCAGTCCCACAAAAAAAAACAAAAAAGAAAAAAAAACCACATGACACATGACACAAGACAGATTCATAAATATATAGTCTTGCATCTTCTACTCGTGCTCTTGAACTCTAAGGAGCAAAGTCACAGAAATGTAAGTACATGTAAATGTACAGGAAGTTTGAAGATTGTACATTTCTGTGGGCATGAAGTGAGATTTTGGTATTCTGACACAGGACAGTTCTTACTGTATTCTTACAGAATACTTTTTATAGTAACTTATCTTACAAATTAATCTTTGGCAATTTCTTTATTTTTTCAACATGAGGTGAGGTGATGCCAATACAGACCTGGAAAATATGTAACTGAGACAGGAACATAAAAAAAACTACTTGGCATTACTCATCAGTTACATCTAGACCTTGTACTTCATTAGTTGTGCAACATAATGATATATGCACCAGAAATCCAATTTAACAGCACATTTGATTAGCTTTAGGTGGTCAAGTCTTTGCCATCAATGGGATGATTCATCTGTTCAACCATAAACATGTACTTTTAGGATTTGGTAGGAGACGGACCTTTGATTCTTGCCAGAATTTACTGAAATCAAAGCCAAACTCATTTGCAGCTTAGATATCAAGGAATACAAATCTGATACTCTCCTCCCCCCCAAAAAAAAATCATTCTATGTTTTGAGTCAATTAAGAGCTTTTTTTTTTTTTTTTTTTTTTCCCTTGTTATAGAAGTTCATAGATTCTATTTCAAGATTTTCCTTCTTATGTGAATACTACCTTGGACTGAAAAATGAGAAAGCAACAACTTCTTGGAGAGGCTGAGGATTCTTTTTTCCAACTAACATTAGTGATGTGGCCTTGGGAAGTATCAGAGAAAAAATTGCTATTAACTTTACTCTTTATGTGGTAACTGTCTTAAAATTTGCTGTGTTAAAATTTGTGACATGTTTTGGGCCAAGTCTTCAAGAGAGCAGACCTTCATCAGGTTTTGTTCAAATCAGGAGATTTTGTAGTGCCTTTGAAAACTAGTCCAGGAAAATTCCAAGTTTCTTAATGCATGATCTGGAAGTGACCTTCACTGTACTTCTGGAACTGTGACTTCATTCATGAGAGGATATCACTGTATTAAAAAATCACTAATAAGATATAATTCATTTACATTGTGCTTGTTGGTGATAACTACATTTTTCCTGTCTTAAAACACCTAAGACAGCATACATGTTTTTTATGCCATGTTGGTCCATAAATGTATATAATGACAAACCTTCTATCATAAATGCACTGAAGTGTAAACCATGTTCTTAAATGAATAAGATGTTGCACGTTGCAAACTTGCAGGTAGAGGATTCCCAACAGCATTTTAGCTTTGATCCATGCGAGGCTGTTCATCTGTTATATTCATAGACTAACCTACATCTGTTACTTCTTTTTAAATAATAAGAAAAAGAAGGCCAAGCATTTTCAGCAAATCACATTATTTCACTTCATTAAGGGTTAAGGGTTTTATGGTAGTCTATTACCAGTTCAGACTGAGTTAGCACTGCTGAGCCAGCAGATGCCACAGTATCAAGGGCTGGTACAGAGGTGGATCTCTTGTAGGCTCGCAGTTCAATTGTCCACAGTACTGCGGGGTCTGTTCAAACAAGGGCTTAGTTTATATTGTAAATTGCTGTCATCAGTAAGCTCAGTTGGCATGCAGGCAGAATGAAATGTTTCTGATTCTGTTACCCAAGTTTCTGGTTCTCAGAGGAAGGGACCTAAGTGGTGCCCTCCTCATCCAAAGAAACCCTGCCTATGAGTACGAGATCATTCACCTTTGTCTGCTCTCCAGACCCTGTAGAAATGCGCATGTAAACTGTGCACTTGCCTGCTCTGGGCCATTCCTGCATCTTTAAGTTCTCACTCCCTTTAGTACCAAATGCAATCTCCTTACATAATGTGGAGAAGACAAAAACAGTAACTATAATAAGCTGATATAATAATTATTATAATAATTAATTTGTATTCTCTGTGGTTATGCATAGCCATTGCCTGTATGCCAGTAAGTAGGCTAATTCTCCTTTTACCTGGATCGTCCTCTTTTGTCTAGAATCCTAAATCAGTGGGATTAACTACAGAATGACAGGTTGTAGTTGGCTTATGAGATTGTTTGAATTTAAAGATGAGGGATTATTTTCTCTCTTCTAAGTTCATCTGAATTTATGCTGCTGAGCTATGTAACTCCTCCATTTGATCCCTTTAAATAACCTCCCAGAGCTTCTATGCAAAATGAGCGCTCTAAAATAGGAAATAGAGATACCAGTGGCTACTAAAACCAAAAGATGAACCTGACAAAAGATGCTCTTGTTCTTGCAGGGAGCTTTCTTTAAGCAAATCCTTTTTTTTTTTTTTTTTCCTCAGCCTGGATACTCATTTTTGGTAATTTAACTAGTCATTTTGAGGTTGGCATCTGAGGCTTGCAAGTATTTACTGCAGTAGAGCTGATAGTGGTAATGTTAACAATAGCTTGAGTGGTTCTGGTGGCTGACACTAACAGAAAAGGAATTCTCCCCACAAAATAAATAGAGTATTTTCGAAGCTGAACATACTGAGTAACTTGGAGCAGTTTCCCAATGTTAAACGGCGGGGAATACACTGTCATTCATAGTTTTATGTGTTTCCTGTGTTTATCATACTGATGGTGTTAAGGTTTTGGTAATAGAAATGTTTTCCCAACACATATAGGTAGTTCTGTTAATACGCCTACAGTTCATAGAATCATAGAATATCCTGAGTTGGAAGGGACCCTTAAGGATCATCAAGTCCAACTCTTGACACCGCACAGGTCTACCCAAAAGTTCAGACCATGTGACTAAGTGCACAGTCCAATCTCTTCTTAAACTCAGTCAGGCTCGGTGCAGTGACCACTTCCCTGGGGAGCCTGTTCCAGTGTGCAACCACCCTCTCTGTGAAGAACCCCCTCCTGATGTCAAGCCTAAATTTCCCCTGCCTCAGCTTAACCCCGTTCCCGCGGGTCCTGTCGCTGGTGTTAATGGAGAAAAGGTCTCCTGCCTCTCGACACCCCCTTACGAGGAAGTTGTAGACTGCGATGAGGTCTCCCCTCAGCCTCCTCTTCTCCAGGCTGAACAGGCCCAGTGCCCTCAGCCGTTCCTCGTACGTCTTCCCCTCCAGGCCTTTCACCATCTTCGTAGCCCTCCTCTGGACACTCTCCAACAGTTTCATGTCCTTTTTATACTGTGGTGCCCAGAACCGCACACAGTACTCGAGGTGAGGCCGCACCAGCGCAGAGTAGAGCGGGACAATCACCTCCCTCGACCTACTAGCGATGCCGTGCTTGATGCACCCCAGGACACGGTTGGCCCTCCTGGCTGCCAGGGCACACTGCAGGCTCTTATTCAACTTGCTGTCAGTTCTTAGCTTGTAGAAGAATGTGTCCACAAAGTTTCCAAATACAAATCTTGATACTATGGCTTGGCATAACTTGCACATCATTGTGCTTATTAGAGCTGGCTAATTTATATGTATATATATATATATATATATATGTATACATATGTATATATATATATATACATATATGTATACATATATATTTAATAGAACTGGGGAAAAAATAAAAACAGTAGTGTTTCTTCTGCATTTTCTGCACCTCCTATGGTAGTTAATGTTCTGGTGAGGTCTGAATTATGAAATTCTCATTATTATTTGGCTTTATCTTAGTGATATAGCAAAAGTTGAAAGACTTTTTCCTTTTAAAAATAAGTCTCAAGCAATGACAAGTTATTAGCTGTTGTGAAGGTATCATACTAATGACTGATAGGCTGAATATTTACAATTTCAGGCTGAACATTGGGTTGCATCATCATCTGTCAAATCAGAATTGTGAATCCCAATTCTACTGTATGCCCTTTTGCAATTAGTGCCTGTTGGTATTTCAGTCCCCAAACAGCATATTTAGGTATGTTCCCAAGCAGCTTTTCATACATATTTTATTAATATATTCCATTTTCTGTTTCCTTCATTCTCTTTACAGAAAAATATGTATTGTTTGATTTAGTTTTGTCCCAAGAATATTGGAATCAAATATTGGAATATTGGGATAATATACTTCATTCTTGTCTAGGCCCTGCCTTTGTCATATGCAATAGGTTGGTCTAGATGACCTCTAAGGTTCCTTCCAGCCTGGGCTTTTCTGTAACTTCTGTAATTTTCATGAATATAAATGTAAGGAATACTTATGTGATTAGCTAAACCTTTCTTTAGAAAGGATTCTGTTGTTATAGCAAGTTCAGCTTAATTAGTTAAAAGTAAAATTCCTCTTTGGCACCCACTAGTTGGTCATATCCAGTACCCGGTATGCTCTAGAGTCATTTTCATCTGGTGGAAAAAAAGATAGAAAATGTCACTGTATTTATTTCTGTTCTAATCCTCAACCAGTGAGATTTCTCTGTGCTCAAATCTTCTAAAGCATTTTCATCATGTGATCTTGAAGGATCCAAATCAAGGCCATTTAAGTAAACTGAAATCTTTTGATTAAATGTAAAGGCTTTTGAATTTGAACCAGAAAGCTCTGAGTAAGAAAATGTGTATCAGCTGGTCAATTATTAAGGAAAGAAAAAGAAAGCCAGGATGTTTTTCACTAATTTTTGTTGTTCATAGACAAGTTAATGCCTTGAACTAGATATTTTGTTTTTTCCTTTTTTTTTTTTTTTCTTCCCCCTCCAGTGGCTGCAGTCCTAGTGATAGCTTGTGACACTTCCAGACTAGTAGTGTGTATTTTCAAAGCAGTAATTCTCTAACGGAAGAAGATTGCTTCACTCACAGTGCTATGTATCTGTTTTGAACAGCAAACGCAAATATTGTCAGGATGGGCATCACTGGTGTTAGTTACTATTAACACAAAAGCTGGCATTTGAAGTAGTGCACTCAAGGTATTTTTATATAAGCACTGTCCGCTTTCTGGACAGAACTGTAGGTAGCTTTTGCACCTCATTCAGAAAAGACAGGAACTTGAAATAAAGCCCCTTGTATGTTCATCTCTCCTGGTATAAACCCTCCACTAACAAGGAATGCACTTGAAGTGGTATTCCAGTCATCGCTCAACAAAAACAGCCTTCAGCAATCTGATCTAATAAGAATGAAGAATACTTCCAGACCAAAAAATAAAATAATAAAAAAGTATTGAACAGATGTAGAAATATGTGTAGCTGCAGACTTGATTTACTTTCATGCCATTTCACACTCTGATAATTTTTACAAAGATGTGCTTAAAATGTTGTTTCATGCAAAGTTCACTTTTTTCCTTGTTTAAAAAACACATCTTTAATTTGCAAGGCCATGTATTAATTTTGCTGAGAGCACCGTTTATTTCCCTTCCTTCTACTTTAATAAAGTCAGTTGTTGACAACTCTCAGGCGTGTCAAACTCTCACCACTAATAATTGCTTAAGGTTCCTTAACTTCCATAAATGTTGGTTCCAGCTAAAAACCCCATGCTGTAGTCCTGTTTGAGGGAAGAAAAAAAAAAGGGGGGAGGGGGGAAAGGGTGGGGAAAAAAAAAGGGAAAAAACCTGAGAACTTCTTCTGATGAATTTTTGATTTTCCTTCTTAACAAAGAAATGTCTGTGATTCAAAGAAATAGCTTAAAGTGATATTATAAAATAGAATATGGAGTGCACTGTTCTGAATGACTCTTTGCTTTTAATGTAAGGCTGAAAAATTGTCAGTGCCTTTTTTGATTAGATGAGATTTTTTTTTTTTGTTCTTGATCTAAGAATTGAGGAGAAAAACATGCTACTTGCATTTGAATATGGTATGAGCTAGATGTAATGTGTTGAAGATAAAGCAATACCAGTACTGCCTCAAGGCGGCACCTGTATCTGTGGGTCAATGCCATTTCTCTTTAGATCGCTGCTGAGCCCCTCTCTTGGCTGCTGCTTTATTAGGCCTAATTAGGCAGGCTGTCACTTTTATTGGTGATGGAAAAGGAAGATAAGTAGATTACTTGTGTCATCTATCTCTATCCGGACGTGTCTAAAAAGTCTAAAGTGATTGCTGTGGGCCACAAATATATTTCACAAGAGGGAGAAAAAGGAAAAAAAAATCAGAAATGTATTAAACCTCTAGAAATGACTTACCTTTGGCACTACTGTGTGTAATTTCAAACCCACAGAGAGAAGAGTTACAGTACATACATAAAGTCCTTTTGTTCAGAGGGAGAAGGTTGTATGTAATGGTTTTTGTGATATCAAAAAAAAAAAAAAAAGAAATCTGTTTTCTACTTAAAATTCTAGAAGTGGTTATATATATTTTTTAAAAGTTAATCCTAGTTATAATAAGAGCACAGCATCTGTGGCTGGTGAAGGAGTGGGGGCTATTTTGATGACAGGCTTGTTGACATGTTCCTCTGATAGGCTTACTCTTTGGATCATTGCTCAGGGCATCTCCAGTTTATGTAGCATGTGTATATTTTTAATGATTGTTTATAGGAATAATTAGTTATTTTTTAAATAAAACAACATATCTTAAATTAGATTAATTATTGACCACTTTATCAACAGCAAATCAACATTGCAATTCTTTCATTTCTGAGACATCATCCACTTTGGAAGATGATATTCCCCAGAACGTTCCTCAGGAGAAAGAGCTTATTAGCTGTAGCAGTGTGGTAGGAAAACAGAACTACCTCTGTATGGACTCTCCTAGGAACACGAAATATGATCTTCATTTAGGGGTATTGCCAGGGTCAGATACTAATCTTTAGGAAACTTGAAGTTCAAAGATAAATCAAAGTAGATTTTATATTTAAAAAAAAAAAACTGAAAGCTACCAAATCACAATCAGACATGATAAAATGCTTTTAGAAATTTAAATCCTTTATTTGAGATATGTGGTCTTATTTCATCCGTTGGTGCATATAGTCATGTGGGATACAAATATTGATCTTTCAAAATCTGATTGCAGCCACATTGAAAGTTAGTTGGGTGTCAACATAGGCACTTATAATGAATATTCCAAAGATGTCTGGGTGATGGTTCTTAAAGTCTAATGAGCTAGTGTCTTTGACTGTTAGCTAAAAGAATAAATTTATGGGTATCAGTAAAAACTACTTGTAGACTTAAAATTAAACTCAGTCATATCGCAAGGGCAAGAGTAGAAGCTTTTCCTGCTTTTTTTTGATTGGTTGGTTTTCCACTAGAGGTAGATGAAGGAGCATTAGTATCACTGTTTCGTAATAACAGCTCACTGTCTTGCTAGGGCCCTCTGCTGCAGTCCTTACGCCCAGAAAACTTCTATGGCTTGAGCAATATAATTTCAGAAGACCTTTTTTGTGTATAATGAATGCTGTGTAAGGTCTTTAAATGATAGATTCCAACTGCTGTACCAATGGCATTTTAATTCAAGATTCTGCTTTCCACAGGCAGTCAGCCAGTCTGTTTGCTTGGAAGCTTCAAAACTTCTCATTCATTATTCAGTTCAGGCTGTTTAGAGTTTATTTTCTTTGCCTTGAAGACCGTTCTTCACAGATGCTGCCTAATTGTATCCATACATATTGAGATAGCTGCAAGTACAGTCTCATGGAAATCCACCGTTAAGATAGATGGTTTCACAGCTAGCTGTACCAGACTTTTTTGTGTAGACAGGAGTTGGTGGGTTTTTTTGGTTGTTTGGTTGCTTTTTTTTTTTTTTTTTTGAGATGTATGTTGCTAGAAAAATATCAAACACAAAACAGAGAGGCAAATAGTGCCAGGAACTTTTAGATGAATTTGCTTCAGAGCACTGTTAAGCTAAAGAAATTCAGAAAGTCAGTGCTGATACAACATTCAGCTCCATATACAATCTTCGATTATTTGTATTAACTGCGTTATCTGCTCAGAGTGGAAATCTTTCGAGCTCAAGACAGGAGGCGTCTAGGTCTCTAATTTACAAAGAAAATGTTTTGATGTCTGGTCAGAGTTTGTCTTCTAAAACTGAAAGGTTTGATCTACTCCATAATATGCCACAGTTAACCTTAGTGTATAAGAAAAGTGTGTCTAGTCATCTGGACAGTAGAATCTCCCTTCGGAAACTGAGTGCTGCTGTTGGTCAGGGGTCTGTGAGCAGTCTTGTAGGAAGTGATCTTGTCAAGATCTAGATGTAATTTTTGAGGACCCCAGTGAATTGTCTGAGAAACAAAACCTTATTACTTTATAGCAATGCTGCAGTATGGCTCCAGTTCATTTAATCATAATGGGTAGCTGTTTGTATCTACATTCTCCCTGATTAAACTGTAATAAGCACTGGAGCAGTCATTTCGCAGTGGGTTGCCAATAACAGCAGAATCTATCATTGCTGTTTGGCTGAACACTGATCCACAGGACATGACACTTCTTTCCTAAACTTTGGCTTGAGGTTTAATTCTTTTTTCTAGTTGTGGACATGTCTTCTGGTTTTAGACCTCAGCTTTAGTCATGAGGCAGGACTATTCGTGCCTACTAACTTATAAGCAGATTTATGCAAGGACAGCAACAGAGCAGAGCTACTGATTGTAGCAGTTCATCACATGGACACCCATACCTTAGCCTACCAAATGTAGCTGATAGCTAGAAGGTCAGAGGTGGGCAGATCTGAGGCCTAAACTCAGCAAAGCATGATAGTTATTCATTGTTGTCATTGCATCTCCTACTAGGAAAGGACAAAGGGCTGATTTGAGAGATGGTTGTTCCTGTTAGTTTCCAAGTTTCCCTTAGTAAGCTTTGAAAGAAACTGTATTTACGTAGATGTTTTTGCCACCAGGTTGTGTTCTGGGTATGTTCCTGTGCTGAAGTTTCTTGCTGATGTTCAGGGCCTTAGTGCCACAGCAGACATAGTGTGTCTGAGTGATAAAAATGGAGTTCCTAAAATAGTTCTTCATCTTTTTAATGGTTTTGAAATATTTTGAAAAACAGATTATCAACAGCAATGCAGTTTTGTGCTTTCAATATTAGTATATCTGATTCCATGAATTCCTGGCAGCATCTGAAGTTTACTGGCTCTTGGCTCATCCAACTCAAACTACTCTTTTAAATGGGAAACTAGATCCCTTACCTGAAAGATACAGAAACACCATTCTTGCTTATGGGGGGATGGGAGGGGGAAAAAGACCTTTCCTTTTCTTCTTTTCCCCCCTTCCCCAGAAGTATGCAAACACTACTCATCTATTGTCATGCAATGAGAATAACCTGTGAATAATTCAGATTGTTGTATTTCCAATTCACTTCATCAGAAAAAAGACTAGGAGAAAAGATAGCATCCTGATTTCAAAAATGCCATCTCTGAGATTATCTCAGGAAAGCTACTGTTGCATGCCTTTTCAAGCTTTAAAAGCTCCCCAGGTTGGATAGTGCTTATTAAAGTAAGAATGTTTCCAAAATACACAGCTACAGTTAGATTTTTGGTAATATAAATAGACATGTAAAAATCTCCATGAGAAATATGGGAAGGTAATTCCTGGAAATACAAAATATATACTTCTATTAATGGTTGTCTTTTTTGTTTTGTTTTATTTTGTTTTGTTTTGTTTTGTTTTCTAGCAGGTGCTCTTTCTTTGCATTGCATGACACTTGCTTGTTTCATGGATATATCAGAGTAAAAAGCTTTCGGAACATTTTTAGTTCCAATTTGCTTTCTCGTCAGTTAAGGCTTGCATATTGATATGACCCCAGGTTCATATGATCACATGCCACTGCAGGAAAAGCATCAGTGTATACTGATAGAAGAACCAATCAGTAATGTCCTGTACAGACTTCCCCCCTTTTCTGTGTCTGCATTCTTGCAGGTAATGCATGTGGGTTTTTTGCATTCCATGTGAGTTTATCTAAGCAAGACTGATCCTGTAATTATTGCAACCTTTTAAATTAATAAATGTAGCCCAGTTAGGCTCCTGTAGCTCAAAAGTACTGGACTAGCTAGCTGGATCCAGCTCACTTTTATGGGATATTCAAGATTAAAAGAGGTTCTTGATTTCAAAGGATGGCTTGCTCTTCTCTAATCATGTTTGTTCCTTCTCTGCAGGTATCAAACCAATTAGACACTGAGAAGTACAATCTAAAAAGCCTGAGTTCAGTCCATGAAATTCTTACAGAGATAGCTGAGATCAGTTTTAAAGATTCTTAAAAATTTTTAATGAAAAGCATCACATGTTCCTATTACTGTATTTTTACAAAGTCAAAGCCACACTCTCTACTAGCCACACTAGGCTTTGGCGGAACAGTTATCTTCCATATTTATTTCTGATAACTTCATATTTGTCTCTTGATATTAACATATATTTTCTCTTTTGTTGCAATCTGTTGACAACTCAGGTGTGTTGGCAGTGTAAGGATATTTGTGAGCAGTCAGGTGACAAAGCTAATTTTACCAAAACTGCAGCTGCACACCAGCTCTGTTGATGTGGCCTTTGCACACTGGCATTGATTGGGCAGGGGTAGTTAGGAGTTTCCAGTATTTTGCGTAGCACTTTCTTACACAGCACTTTAACACGTCTTCAACTTTGCAAAACCATCTGGCAAAGTCTGGCACAGAATACGATGCATACATGGGCCCCTAGTGTGGCAGCACCATGAAGGACACTGTCTAATCCTAGCTGCATGAATGTTTTTCCTTATTTCTGTGTGATCTCATTAGCATTCATTTTTTGTTTTTAGGATATAAAAGTGAATATAAAAGTGCACAAATACTATTGTTCTGTATTAATGAATCCTATATCCAATTAGTGAAGATCATTATTGCAATATGTTATAACTTGCATTGCACACAAGAGGCAATAAACAAGATTCCCAAGAAACAGTTTTATAGTTTCTCTGTAGCATTCTCGGACTACAGGAAGTCCTTTGCTCTGCGTTTTGCCATACAGCAAACCAAGTTGAATGACACTAGGAACAAGCATTTGTCACAGACTGAAGATTTTTCTGAGTAAGAACAGAGTGCAGGAGGTACTGGCTTTCCATTCTACCTACTTAGGGCTTTTGTAGGATGGAGTATTGCAATTTTATGACTGAAATAATTCACATCTCATTGCAGGTGATATAACTTGTTTGTTAAGCAGATTTTAAAGAGATATTCTGTGTTGTAATGGCCATTTAGTAGCTGGCGATCAACAGTCTGAGCTCCCTGCCTGGGGACAGCATGCAAGGTTTATTAAATATTAAGAAGCTCTTCATTACTTTGTGGAACTATGACAACAGAACATCTGCATATTTAGGAAACAGTAAGTTAAAATTATTTAGACTAGCTGTTTCAGTTAGGGGAAAGGACTAATGTTTATCTGGCTAAAGATGCATTAAAATGTGTTGTCGTCTTTGAAGTTTTTTCTTTCCTTTTGGTACTAGAGAATGTTGAAACGTACATATACTACTTAATTTAGAACACAAATGAAAGCACTGTCTCCTAGAGAAGGTAGAAAATTGGGCATATCAGGTAAACACTATTTGTCATGTTTTTAAAAATCCCAATAAGGTAAAAAAAAAAAAAAAATCAAATAAAAAATCCATAGGCACATAATTTTTAGAGGTTTATCTATTGCCACTAACTTGGAGAGGAGATATTTATCCCTGTATACAACCTACAGATATAATTCGAATTTCACTGCAAAGCTCAAGGAAAAAGATTGTCTTATAAAACGGGCTGTACCTTGCTGACAAAAAGTCAACAAACTTCTTGGAAAAACTTTCTTCACTTCAACCAGAGTTAAAAGTGAAGTGATATAATTCTTGGTATATTGGCTGTTTAAATTACTGAGAGGCTCTCCATCACTGATGAAGCCAAGTACATACTGTGAGTTTTTGTACCCACTCTTGCTCATATGGGACGATCAGAGGAGTTAGGAGAAAAAAGAGAGAGAAAAAAAAAAAAAGAAAAGAAAACCCAGCAACCCCTCTTTGGGCCTGATCTTGCCAACTGTGCTGAGTGAGCAGAATCTTGTTTCCATGTGGAGCAGTTTGCAGCAGAAATCCCTCAGTGATTACCGTGGAGCAGAAGATCTTTTTAAGTGGATCCCTTGTGAAGTATAAAAGGACAGGCAGCAGAATTATTTAGCATTAGGCATGATTTTATCTTGAATGTATAAAGTTCCAAGGATCCCAAATGTATTACTACTCAGTGATATGCTGTTAATTTTTTTTAAAGAGTCCAGGGTAAGAAAACAAAACAAAAACAACAACCAAAAACCTCTTAGTCTCCTGCAGAATGTAAAGGTGTTTTGCCAGGCTTTAGTATGTGGAACTAGCAGACCTATTTGTATGTTTTTCCCAGTTCAGCTCTAAAAATACCAACAAAGAAAAAGAATATTAGCTGGCAATAAACTTCTAACAGCAACCAATGCCTGCGAATTATTCTGCATTGGTCCATAGCGAGATACTGGGCCAGGTATTGTGCAAGAACAGGAGGTGAGGATGGACTGAGGTAGCCTTAAGTTATCTTTTTTCTGGTATGCTAAGCAAGATCCTGAGTCTGTCTATATTTTTGTTTGTGTTACCATTGCAGCAGATAAATAGGGCAGTGTGTAGAGCCTGAAGTGGGTTGCACAGTGACTCACCAATTTAAACTGGAAGACCAGACCAGAATATATGTATGTGGATAATAAGACATTTTAGGAGACTATAGGAGTATTTTGTCACAGATGACACTACAGGTTGAAGAACGGTTTGCAAAACAGTGAATATCATCATCCAGAGCACCTTTGTTCTTGAATCACTAGAAAGCAGCACACACTATTATTTCGTCTGCTTTGTAATGGTGTTCAAAAATGGCATTATGAAGACCCAAGATAGTGGTTTTTCAATGATATGACACAGGACAGCAGGACCACTTTAAAATAAATTTCCTCTAACATCCCTAACCTCTCGATTAAAAGGCCAATTTCTGTTCAGCTCTCAGTTGGGATCAGTACTACCTACAGTTCTATTGATCAAATTAGAGGTTCCAGTTAAGCAAGGGTAATTTTATTGGCTTCAGTACCTACTCTTCTGGCTATTTAAACACTCTCCTCATTTGTATTGACTGTTCTTCTTATCTTTCAAAACTTGACTACTTTTTTTCTTTTACCTGTGTCCCCTTACTCCTCCTGTATGAACACCTTTTCTTTGTTCCTTTTCAGATCTCTCTCTGGCCTTCCGTGTTCTGTTTGATTCCAACCCTTGTTTATGCAGCGTATACGAGAATGTTATAGGTGAAGTTGATGTGCCTGTAAGGTTTTATAATACAACATTTAAGTTGCTATTTCTCTAACACTACTTTGTCAAAATCATAAATAAACGGGTAGAAAGCAAGGCGTGCATCTTCCCTTTTTTATTTTAAAGATTTTAAAGAAAGATCCCTAGGAATCCCTATTTTTTCAGTGTGAATAGTACTTGGCACTTTCTTGTCCATTTTGAGTTAACATATTTTTTTTCTTCTTTGTTTTCTTCTTTCTCCCTTCCTCAAAAATTCTTCCCTTTAGTATTTAAGGAACAGGTAGAATTCAACACCAGTGAATATTAGCATTTGAACTGAAAATCCATTCTGATTTAAACATGAGCAAACCTGCTTGGGAGGAAAAGAAAAATCCTCTGTGTGTCTCATTCACTTAAGTTTGTTCATGAGGTTCCTCTCTGTAGGAATAGGAGCTTTCTGCCAGCCCTGAAGAAGCCTGATTTTGAGCTACGGTGAAATTTTTCCAAGAGATTATAGTGCACTTTATTAATGATGTTCAATTACGACCCCCGCACTTGCAATTATTTGTATTATGGCAGAGCCTAGATGACTTGATTTGATTGATGAAGAGTAACTGAACTAGACACTTGACAAATACTGTATGAGAAAGCCTCTACTTGAAGAGACCACCATCTCTGGTTCACTTCCAGTAAACGGCAACAGCAGCAGCTGCTGTTACTCCTCCTGGTGCAACTCCATTTCATGTGAAGTTATACCTCCCTTACTGCAGACTAGTGTTAGCAAAGCTCAGGTGGTGGTTTATAGAGCAATTTGTACAGTTTGCCATTGTATGGCAAAGCTGAAGTTGAGGTATCTGATGTGTATCTCACTGCTGTAACATGAGGACAGTTCCTTTCAGTAGTTCCTTCTGGGTGATTGGAACGGGCTGCCCAGGGAAGTGGTGGAGTCACCATCCCTGGAGGTCTTTAAAAGACATTTAGATGTAGAGCTTAGCGATATGGTTTAGTGGAGGACTGTTAGTGTTAGGTCAGAGGTTGGACTCTTGAGGTCTCTTCCAACCTAGAAATTCTGTGATTCTGTGATTTGCAACCTTTCACTGACCTCTGTATTCAGCTTTGTCTGACTACCAACCCCTCTTTTTCTCCCTGAGCTCCCTTGCTCTTTGTCTCTTTCTTCTGACTGTAAGACTTTCTTCTGACTGTAAGACTTCAGCTTACCTGGCTCTCTGGAGGATTAGAGCTCTCTGTGCCTTCCCTTCGTAAGGGCACGGTGAGGACCAAGCCCAGAGCAGAAAATAGGAGCAAGTGTATATGAACTCACTGTTGTCTTACTAATTGGTCACTTCACTACCAGCATATGAAGACCATGCACACAAGGATTTGAATGAGAATTGGCTCCACTAACAGATTCCTTTTTTTTGTTTTTGTTTTGTTTTGTTTTGTTTTGTTTTGTTTGTTTTTTAATGGGAAAGTATAAGAACTGCTCTTAGGGGGATTTCTGGCAAATCTGAGTTCTTTGTATTTGGCACTTCCATCAGCAGGTTGCAAGCCTTTAGAGTTAAGGAAAGAAGGAAATAAGTCTATCCAATCAGCCAGAAAAAGCAAGAGAAGGCTATTTAACTTCTTTCACTTGCTGCATTTAATGAAGAAACTGGTGTATGTGTGTTGTCAGGGAATGAAATAGAAAAGGGGGGGGTGAAAAACCTCTGTGGGGAGCTAGATTTCTCATGAAATCCTTGAAGATTAACTGGGGAGGGCAGCTGGGAGGGGGGCGGAAGAGGACTCTAGAAACTTCGCAAAAAGGAAGACCTACATTGGTGCAAACTGAGGCAGATTTCTGCTTTTCAAGTCTCCTTGAACTCAGTTTTTTCTCATCTGTGTGTGAACTGAAGTTTAGAGCATTTTCTTTTTTTCTGATCCTGCTTTCTACTAAGTTTGCAAGTCTCCAACTTCTCTCTGAGCCTTTGCAGTGTTCTTCTCTAGTGGGAACTATCCCTTGAGTTCCTCCCCCACAAACAGCTCTTTGGTTGATAAAGGAAGCGGTTTTATTTTGTTTTTGTTGCCACCATCCAAGACTGACAAATGGGTTTAGTCCCAGGCTCTTCCTTCAATTATTAATGAAAAATATTGTATTACCTGAGGCTAACCCAACGTTGCATTCCATTTCCAAGCCTTTGGCAACCAGCAATCTCATTGCTGTCTGAAATGCAGAGAAAATGTTTTTCCTGTTCTTTTTTTCTCCTCTCCTTCTGTCTCCCCTCCCTTCACAAGAAATACTTTAATGTGTGAATTGCAGGATGACTCCAACGAGTTAGCTAATAAAGCATTGTCATAAATAAGAGTGAACGTGGCATGCAGCCTGATTGTCACTTGCTCAGGATTTAAAGTATCAGTTCCTGAACATTACAGAGATTTAGGCATGGGTTAATTAAACATTTACATACATGTGTAGAACAATATATTGTATGGTGCAATAATATGCACTTTAATCAGAGTCTGTGGGTGTTGTGTGTTTGCTTGTTCCATGTTAATTGGTATCGTGCTGGCTTCTAGCTTAGGTCTTTGACTAGATGGAACAGAATAGACATGGTGTTTTAAATATTTTAATTAGGACCAGCAGTTCCCGGCTCGCTCATTTCTCATTGGATTGTTTTTCATGCATGAATAAATTAGCTAGCATGGAAGTACTTTGGAGAAAGTAGTTGCCCTCTAGCCATAAAATGAGTCCTGTTCATTAATACTTTAATGAAATTAGCTGTGAGCAAAATATCATTCCTTTTAACTGTGTTCTAATTTCTTAATTTTAATTAGGCACATAATTGTAGTGTGCTGAAATTATCTTAATGTACAGCAAGGAAAGTTCTGTCACTGTGGGCTTGTGGCTGAAACTTGAGCATACTTGCACCATATTCCAGCTTGCAATTTTTCTCTTCAACTTTTCCTAGCTCTACTCAAAATCTTTTCCTTACATGGTGTTATTGCAGCTTGGTGACAGGAACTGATCAATGCCTTTAAATACTTGGAAAATTAAGAGTCATTGATGCTAAGTTTTGTTGTTGGCAGCATCCATTTGACAACCCCAATTTTAGGATGCAGCATAACTGAGGACTGAGCGTTTCTAGCAAATGATAAAGACAGAATGCATTTGGTATTTTAATTTTTTCCCCTGAGATTTCCCATGTTTTGCAAGCCATGGGTTGCTACATTTACTTTATAATTTTACAAACTGAGATGTGAAGCAGTGAGGATGTGTGAAAACTTAGAAATTTAAATTTTGGCAGCTATAGCATAAGTTGTCTTTAGTATGAAGTTTAACTAGTATAAATTAGTCTAGGTTGCTTTACACATGTAACTTGTTTCCACTTTGCATCCAGCAGAACAGTATCTGCCAGTTTGTTTGTTTACTGGAAAGACAAGTGTACTCTAGCAAAAGCGTTGCTTATTCTGTCTGACAGTTGGTTTGACACGGATATTTAGAGTGAATGGCCTTATCCTGGTAGAGAACGGTGGGTGGAAACACTGAAGCAGATAAACTTTTTAGGAGAGCTAAGCATCTTCAATCCACATTTATGTCAGTGGTGATGTAAGCATCAGCCTTTACCACTTTGCTCAAGACTGTGGAGAACTGTGCTTAGAAGCCAGAAATGAATCTTGAAAGTTTGAAAATACTGAAAAAAGGTGTGTGGATATTCAGCCATAGTTTTCACATCCACTGCTATGTTACAAATTTACCATATTCTTAAGAGAATTTCAAACAGTATTGACTGAGCAGATAGGAAATGCAGGTCTTTACCCAAATAATTTTGAATCGAAATAACAGTATACTGGCATCTTGAAACTAGTGGCTTTGTGTAGGGATTTCCTTTTCCTTTACAGAACTATACAAACCTATTCTGCAAAATTCTACAGTTTAGTCTTTGAAATGTCTCTCCTGAACATCTCTAAGACCCATATTTCAAAATGCAGGTGAGCTCCAAATTAGCCTCCCTTCCCCCATGAAGGTGATGTGCAGTAGTGCTGCTTGCCATTTTACTAGAGTGACAGGGACCTTTGTCTTTGCTGAAATTGAATTTCTAATTGAGATCCTTTTTTGGTGGCATATTTCACTGCCTGCCGTAATTGGCACCTGCTCTAAATAATATTGATATTTCTTATTTAAATAATATATTATGGCTAATTGTAATACTTCATTATGCCCACAATTAAGTGAACTGAGGTTAGTTTACAATTAATACTAATACTAGTTGATGTGTAATTTGAATGTAATTTGCTGCTGTTAGCAGATTGCCAGTGGAAAGAAGAAAGCTAAGGGATTTCTTGTTTCCAGTGGCAATCTTGTTTTCCTAGATAAACAATTTTAAATAAAATGTGAGTTACATTCAAATAACTAATAAAGTACTTAGACTAAACATTCTGTTTTCATTTCTGATCAATCATTGTCATTCTTCTGTTGGTAAACACACACTCAAGCCATCCCTTTGGAGACCTAATTCCAATTATAATCTATTAAAGATTAGTAAAATTAATGCAGCACGTCTTTAGTTGTTTCGTGTTAGGGAAGACACAGGGTAAGTTTGGAAAAATCAGGCTTCACATAAGGTAGTTTTTAGTATGATGTGTTTGTATCAGTGTTTATCCTATATTTGATTACAGGTTGCTCTAATAGTGGTAACGGGATCTTAAAAAAAAAAAAAGTGGTCTAGAAGGGTGGTGTGAAACTCCAACTACAAATGACAAATGTTACAGATAGTGATTATCCTGAAGAAAAAAGAAATCCCAAGATATTCCCTTCTTGAAATAAAATCTGTTCTCATATTCAGTGGCTTCCAAACCATCTTTACCTTGAAAAAATATTTGCTACTGAGGCAAATGACCAAGGCAGATTGAAAATTGTTGTTTTGGTCAACTTCACTGGTCAAAATTCTTCTGGTCTTTGAGCATCAGAAAGAGTCCATAATATGTGTCTCAGCAGCAAATTCAAAGTGTATCATCATCATTCTTAGTTTGCTAACTTGAAACAATCATATTAGAAAAATGACAAATCTGCATTTCTTACAGACTCCTCTGTAGTAAGACATAAAAAAAAAATAAAAATGGCTTCAGTCTTTTGATGGAGTCAAGACACCTTGAATCAGAGCTCAACTCATGTTATGTAAACTCAGCAATGTCCATCAATCAAAAAAATTTGTGGAGGTGGAAGTGAGGGGGGGAAACAGAATAAGTCCTAAAGGAATGTGAGTAATTAATGACATAAAAGGGTGGCTCAAAAGCCTTTTGCTGTAAAAGAGGTTCTTTGCTTGTTTCTGTGACAGTGCAATTGCAATGCATTTTGAATTAAGGTTTTGGAGACTAACACTGTATTCAGCTACCAGGAAGGGAATTTAGGAAGTTGGGAATTTAGGCAACTGGGAATTAAATTACTTATTTTGGGAACAGTATAGAAAAGAATAAATGCATAAAGGAGACATGAAGTTCCCTGCAACATTATGATGCATTACAAACATCTTTGTAGAACAATTAAAATGTGTGCTTCTGTCATTCCCCATGTCCATGGTCTGAATCAAAACCAGCTTAGGACGTAAGGAAGGAGAATGATGTTCAGTGTCCCTTAGAAACATGACATGGGATGGAATTGGCACAACAGAACATGCATGTGATCTTAGGATTGTTTTTCAAAACTGGTGTTCTCTCCCACTTTTTCAAAATAACACCTAGATGGGTAAGGTTTTACTTCGCTGTTAGTTTACAGAGGACTTGTGTTTGGAGCAAGCAGAGTCTCTTAGTTACAGTTGTTTTAAAGTTTGGTTGCTGATATCTGCTTAAACATGGAATCTAGAGCTACAAAGGGTCCAAACTAAATAATAATAATAAAAGAATAAGTGATTTCCTTGAAAGTTTGCACTACAATGTTGCTAGTTTTAGTGAACTTACCAACACGTAATTCTTGGCTAGTTTTTTTGTTTGCTTCTTTGTTTTTGTTTTTAAAGAAAACTACAGCTTTCTGAAAGATCATCTGAGTACATCACTACCCATTTTAAAATAATAATAATAATAATAATAATAATAATAATAAAGTAATTACCTGGAATGAGGAGATGAGGAGAAATGTCGGGCATTGCAAAAGCCCGACTTAATCAGGACTGATTTAAAAAAAAAAAGCCTCCCCCACCATTTTTATCTTCATCTTATCAATCAGAAGCTACCTGAGATATATGTGTTTCTGTTTCTAGAGAACCAAAAGCTACTCTGAGAGTAACTTCCTTTACCAGGAATTTCAGCTGATACTGATAAAACACATGGTTGCAGTGATTCAAAAAGAAAGGTAGGCAAAACATTTTACTGTCTTATTTTTCTTTCATCCACGAGATTTGTTAGACAAAGAATTGGGAGATTCTGTGCCAGCATACTCCACCCAAACCTTGCCTGTATGTGTCTTTCTAAATAATTGTATATCATAGGATCTAGCTGTAACATTAGCATTAAAAATCCTTTTAGATCCCCTGTTGTTACTCCAAGAATTCAATTTTTAAGGCACCAATCACTCTCTTCAGATTGCGTCTGCCTTCAATTAGTGGTGCAACTGATTTCACTATAATTATGTTATCATTTAGATTAATCAGCATTTTGTGGTTTCAGTTGATTAGAAAATTACAAGTTGAACACTGTATTCCTAATAAAAATACAAACTAGATGGTAAATAGAAGAATGCTGGATAACAGTGGGTGTTTAAAAGTCTGTCTCTAATTTTTAGGTCTGAGAATTCCTGCTTACTTTGCCACAACTTAGAAAAATCCTTGAAAATGGTACAAATACCAATGTGCCAGAAACTAAAAATACATTGCCTTTTTGAGGATGGATGCTCTTCATTTATAGTTATGGAAAAATTCCTTTTACACCTGTTTTTCTAGTGTTAAGAAATCCTTGCTCCACCAGTGAACCAGGAGCTTTGAAATTGTCTCTTCTCACCAAATTTTTCTTTTTTTCGTGGCCAGCTGTCTTCTCTTGATGACTAGTATTTCAGAAAGTACTGAATATCTTTTCAGTCTGCCAGTAATGGAATTGCTTAATAGTATCAGAGAAGTGTGTTGTGGTGAGTCATGTGGCAGAGGATCAAAGATATTAACAGCTCCTCACCATTCCTTCTTTGATGTTGGTGTATAAGCTGCTACAGATAAGAAGTACTTAATGTATGTGATGAGCATAATTAGACAATCCTAAGGGTATGGTTCAAAATGGATCACACCGCCAATGGGGCTGTTCCATCTGTGGTCAAGCTGGTTATCTCCATCTCCAAAAAAAGTTCTGTGGGATTTTTCTACTAATTTCTGCTTTCAGAATGCTTTCTGTAATCATTCGTGAGAGTCACTATGTTTTCTGGAAAAAGAGGGTATCAGTCATACTTTGTTCTATGGCCTTCTCCTTCAGCTCCATCCAAGCACATAAATAGTCACATGCTAGAATGTGTGTGTTACAGAATCTAGTTCTAATGCCGAAGTGCTGACTGTGATAATTGACATCAACTGCTTGGAAAGGAAATGTAGCTTATAGATAACTTTCTGAGAACTTAACTTGGTTCAAGTAAATATGACAAGGATATAGTACTGAGAACTTAATGAAATTTAATAAAACCTGAGAATATTTTTTTTGTTTTGTATTTTTGCCAGAATGCAAAAGATGGCAGTAGACATCAGGGAAAGGTATTTGACAGTTTGCATCCCCAGATATAGCTTTCCTTTTAAATATATTGAGTTTTAGATGGTGTTGCTTTTTTATGGGAAAAAAACATTGGCTTCTTTAGTAGCTTTTCTATAGGTTAATATTCTGTTGCAGAGTATAAATTAAAAAAATCAACACAGTTTGTGGTTCTGGAGGGAAGATGAATGTGAGTTTCTGTTGGTCTTGAATGTCCAGCCTTATATATTTTTTGTAAAAGAGCAGTGTCTTCGTTACTGCTTTCTGAGAGTTAAGTATGTTTCTCCTGTAATCCTGAGCGTATTCAGTTGTGCTTACAGAGCCCCTGAAATAATAAAAATAATAAAAAATACAACCCTGTTAGTAGTTTTTCCAGAAAATACTGTCAGACTTCAAAAGAGAAAGTGGCATGAACGTGCGACCACAATACCACTGTATTAATAAAGTACTCATTAAATTTATGCAGATGGTAGTTTTTTTCCTGAGGAAGATATATTGATGTTTACCATTATGAATATGAAATTGTTAATTGTGGATTTTGAAACTTCAGGAGGCATTTTGAGTGTGCAATTTATCTTATGACAAAATTTATCCTAATAGAGTTGTGTCAAGCTTTCAGAATGACAAAAACAGCAGGGCAGTCAGGCACACTGTCCCTGGAGGGGGGAAAAAAAAAAAAAAAAAAAAACACTTTTGACATCTGTCTGAATACAGCATTTCCCCTGTTTATCCACCGTCTGATAGTAAAGATGCTTTGTTTGGAGCTATTAAGGGCATCAAGCTTTAAGCTGGTGACTGGGGGGGGCTCCAGATCCATGAAGAACATAAGCTGTGTGTTCTAAAAATAAGATTTTATTATTATTTATTATTATTTATTTATTTAGAAGTGTAGAGATTCCTGATGTCTGAGATAACCAAAGAAGCCCTAATCTGAATGGATTATGTTTTGCAGCTCAGCTTTCCCAAGTAAGGTGGGTACGTGCTCAGATGTGAGTGCTGTGCTCATGCCCTCATGTCCCAGCTGGCAGAAGGAAGTGGTGTAAGCCTGCTGAGGAAGATCCAGACAGTCACCTTTTCAGCAGGGATGGTTGACTGTTGCCCCTCTGCTATGAAAAGGGTGGGGTTTTGGCCACGAATGAACTGGTGTCTCCATGGGGATTTCAGTGTTGTTTGATCTGTCTCTTGGAGAGGTCTGTTTTGTGTCTTCCTGATCTGCCTTCCCAAAGTGACTTAAAAAAGAAAAAGTGACATGCTAACGTCTTTTTTTTCTTTTCCCCAAACAAACCAAAAAACAAAGAGCGTATACCTTGATACCATGTTTTCTCTGGACGTAATCTATTATGGTTCAAGAAAGAGAGAAACGGTCATGAAGCAATGACTTGATGTAGAAGGGAAGACTGGGCTGATGAGAGAAAGAGTAGAAGGTTGTATTTTGATGGAGGAATATATGTAAAATTAGAAGGAGATCTCGTCTGAAGAAAGACTCTTGGTGGTCAAGAAAAGACTGTTCAAAGTACAGAACATTACAAGGAGATGGAAACTCTGATTCCCAAGGTTCCTAGGGGTGCAGCAGTGCTCATAACAGGGCAATAAACGGGATTTTTGAACACCTGAATAGAATTAATCCTATCTTTTGTAAAATTAGTGGATGCAAATGGCTAACTTCACTGTTTCAAAGCTCTAGTCAGAGGAAAACATAAAAATTCCAGTTGTGTTAACTCTGTTTTGTACCGAATTTCATTTATCTTTCCTTTTATACTTGATTGTTTACCTCTTTAAGATTGTCCCCAGTATTCTGGGGACTTGAGATTTAGATTCATTTTAGATTGTTTTATATTTGATATACATTTTAAACTTTCCATTACAACTTTTGAATTGGAGATATTTTGTCTACTTTAAAAAAAAATCTTCTTAATTCATGATTTTGGAAGAAAAGGGCAAAATGTAACTTTTTGAGTACCTGATGGAAGACATTCTGTCATTATGTCAAAGATCACCAGGTGGTGCTGTTACACGTAGGCTTCCAAATTGTTTTTCTACTGTGCGAGCTGATGTTCAGTTACAGGAAGATGTTTCACGTTTTTAAATTTTTGCTATGAAATCTGTGAAACCGAGCAACAGAAGTCTGCACGAAGCCTTATTCTTGGGGTTGAGCTAATCTTTTAGCAGGGCTGCTCAGTGTGAACAGGCACTACCAATGAACACACACACACAGAAAAAAACTATCCATGCACCCACCTGTATTGTATAGATTAAACCATATAAAGAAAATATGGGGTGTTGCAGCTCCTCTCCTAGCTTGTCAAAATGCAACGTGTGATTTTGTTCTTGTTGTTGTTCCCAGAATGGGGTTCTTAAAATTTTCCTCTGTTTTTACTAAGAGATAGATGACTTAGCACATGTCACACTGTTTTGAACTGAAATGAGTGAAGTGTTTCTGTGTATTTAATTTTTTTGGAAAAGTTCCTAAGAGATTCATTTAGTTTCTGCACTCATAAGAGTAAGAACAGACATTTATTGAGAATGTTTTTTTCTTCCCTGCTTTATGTGGCTGGTTTCTTTAATTTTTCATCATTTTATTGGAAGAGAGAGTAAATTAAGCCAAAATAAATAACACGCACCTATTTAATAGGGTAGTTAACCATAAAGTCTGTAACTCAGTCTTTCCTAAGGAGTGTAGAAAAAGTCAGCATTAGACATAGTTAACTACAATATATAGCTTCTGTTGAATCAAGGTTGATAATATCCATGACTCGGGAGCTGACCTAGCTTCTCTGCACAAGTGACTGAGAAGAGCATGCAGTGCATGCTCATTTCTCCAGCTTTCTCATTGAAATTGCTGGCAGAAGCCTGGGGATTGCTATTTCACCGTCACATCCTGCTCCCTTTTCCACATGCATGTCGTTAGCACATGAAGACCTATATTGTGCTTGGCCCTTCTGTGTAGGTGCTAAAGAGAAGAATGGCACAGAGAGAGTTTTATCTTCTCTTTCATAGGAAGCTAGGCAGAAACTAGGTTCACACAGGCTCTGAGAGCATTTTAGTTTAAAATTCATATCTTTTTCCTATGAATAGCATTTTGTGGCAGATAATTCTCTTAATAAGAATCAATTACCTGTTTCTTTTTTTCTTTCTTTGAGAATCCAGTTACATGGAACAAGTCTCAAGGGAAGTGTAAGATTATGTTTTTAAACCATTAATTTCTTCTGATTATCATACTGCTTTCCTCATGCTAATTGCTAAACCCTATGGGATCTCACTAACATGAGATACAGCCAGGAACAGACAACAAAATCAGAAGTCAGCAGAGGTGGTAATTTTAAAACCCGCTCCTAGGTTCATGGTGTAGCACTTAGAAAAGACTAGTCCATCTCTCTTCCAACTCAGTATTGTCCCCACAGCACATTGTGAATGTGTTTTGTCTCCCATGTTTTATTCGTTTCAGATGGGGTAGGGAGCTTCCATGCACTTCCCTAAAGAGATTGTTCCGTAAACTTGTGCAATTTATTGTGAGAGGCTTTGCTAATGCTCTCCCTCTATTTCCTCATTACTTAGATGTAATCATCAGTAATGTAATTATAAATACTGTAAGGAATTTCTTTTCTCTTTGTGGTATTTACACCGTCTTTTAGATGCCTAACCATGTTTCTTTCCAACCCTTTTCAGCTATTACCTGATAGTGTATTCTTTAAATGGCTCAGTACTATTCATCAATTAATGAATCATGGTAATAAAAGTGAGTTGATTTGAATGAAAAGCTTACAGCTGGCCAAAATCTTGCCACCGAAAAGTTTTTGTTTTGTTTTGTTGTTGTCGTTGTTTTTAAAGTGCTATGAAAGTGGCTTGCTTCCCCCCAGATGATCAGTTTTTGGCTGTTCTTGTAGAATTGGAAATGCCCAAATTACTGAAAGGGCAATAAGTATACCCATATACCTAGTATTGCTTTTTTTTTTTTTTTTTTTTAAATATTTACAGGTGCTCATTGTTAGGTGTTAGAGATACTGTATTATGCAAGTAAAAATGCAAATTTAGAAGGACTACAATTCACTTGCTGCTGTTAGGGTTGGCAGTCTGAATCTTCTTTGAAGATATGGATAGTGTTAGGTCCCTAACTTGGATGCTGTGCATCTCTCTTTTGTCTTTGCTCTCCTGCCCCTCTCTGTAATAGTATATGTGTTTGTTTATAGTACTAGCTTTTAAAGCTCTTTTTACTTTATTAATGGGAAACTTGCTCCATTCTTTTGTGGAGGTCACCATGTGATTATCTACCAAAAAGCAACTGATAAAACAAGTTTTCCTATGACTTGGAGTGCTCTAAGTAGAAGATATTGGTGTAAAGTGCTGCAGGCTTGATATAATGAAAGAGAGAGTATTCCTGCAGGATTTGTTTGTCAGGGAAGGGAACTCAGTGTCTGTTGCCAAGAAGCTGTCATACTTGCCTTAATTATGATTAACAACATACGCATGTACCTGAAAAGGTTTTTCTTTTTTTTTTTTTCTCATCACTGACTTTTGTAGAATGTCCATGTCATTGCTAAGTATTATTTCACTGGCATCTGTTATTGTAGTTTTCACGATAAGAGCTGGTCTCTGGTGCATCACCCTTCTATTCAGAAAAATTATTTGCAGTGCCTGCATCTATTGCCAGTTTCAAACATCTTTCTCAGCAGATTTCTTTTTCAGGTAGCACCAAATTGCATTTATTTGTGTAGCTCTGGGCAGTTGTGTAGTCTAATCCTGCTCAAGAAATAAAAATTGCTTTGAACAGTGAAGAATAATGCAGTTGCTGTTCATGATTAAGGTATTTAGCTACAGGCTCTCAGGCTGATCTTAGTAGTTCATAATCTGTACGGATGAACTGTTCAGAGTTGCAGTGAATCCAACTGAGTTTTCATTGTACATTTTATTATTCTGCTTTTTCTTCAGCTTGATTATTGTTGGAGGAATATCAATAATGTTTAATACATGATTGTCATTAAAGAAAAAATGAAGTCATCTCCACACATGGTTTTCTTACATGGATGTTTCCATGCACTTGCATAGCAGAGTCATGACTTTGTTGGATTATTTTCATAACAAAAATGACTGGATAGAAGTGTTAGAGGTTCTTACTTTACAGGTACTTTGGATTCTAGAAATAACTTTATTTTCTAGGAGAAATCAATGGAAATAAACAGAAATCAGTAGAAACCAGAGACATCACGTTCTAGGAGAAGCTATGGATTGAGAAATAATCCAGGAGTATCTAAACCCATGCAGTATTTACACATATGTTTTATTGGTATCCAGACAATTTCTTCACTCATCTAATTTTCACTTTCTCCCTCTCATCATCTAATTGTGTTGTACAGGTAGAGTTAATGGTCATAGTCCTCCAAAGTCAACAGTGGAGAACTCTGTCTATTTCTTGTTAATTAGACATTTAAGCTCTAAATGGCAGCAGTTAAGACAATCAGTTAGTGAGCATATATAGCATTCACTCATGGGGAATTGCAAAGGCCATTGATCTATCTAATCAATGGTTTGTACACCAGGAGCAATTTACCTATTTACAGCTGAGTGGCTCTGATACCAAAGGACAACTGGTTTAGGTATTCACAGTTAGCTGGGAAGGTGCAAAAGAGCATGGCTTCTATTTGAGCATCTTGCTGGTCTACAGTGGGAAATATGTATATGGGCATATGTGATTTATAGTGTATATCAGGCATTCTCAATGGAAATAGCCTTGTAAATTAATCTCAGTGCATGAGGAAAATTAAAGAGGTATTTCACTGAGAGTGCCAAGCCAAGTCCTAGGAAACCTGTTAGCTAATACCTCTGTTTGCAGTGGAGTGAGTGGGAATGTTTCATAGAGAGGTAAAAAGAGGGGGCAGAACTTAGAGTAGGTTATTTTGGGGAAAAATAAGATAGCAAGAGGGAAATTCTGCAAATCTTTTCTCTTTAGAATTACTGTGAATCTGTTCTTTCTTCAGTAGTCCTTACCATATTTCTGTCTTTTGCTCTAAGGGGTTTGGAAACTAGGCTTGCACACCATCTATCCGTCAGTGTGAATTACCTGAGAGCTAGTACAATGTCTGTGGAATATTGTGCAAACTATTGACTTCTCCTACATATACATTCTGTGTCAATAGCATTGTCAAATAGAAGTGCAATGGCATCTTGGCAGTGAGACACAAGTGTAGGAAGGTATGTTGCATATATTCTTCCTGGTTGGTGCTTGTGTTGTGGAATGGTTGAGCTGATTTGAATGTCATCACTTTCCCTGTTGTTAAGCTACAGATTTTTCTCATCTGAGTGATAATTCTAAGGCATTTTGCTCACTGAAGGTATAATTTGATTTCTAGTTGCTACGGGCTGGTATACCTAAAGAGGAGTCTACTCAATGAACCTGATGATATCACTGCAGTGAGGCATGTGCAGCTGAGTGAGCTTCACTCTATAAACCACAGACAGCACCTGGTCTGCAGCTACAGCAGGGAGCCTAGTCCCTTGGGAATGCTATTGGCTGCACCTGAATGTAGACCAACCTGGCTCTGCTTCTCTCCCCTGAGCCACTGACCCAGCCTCCTCATGAGCAACTGGGGAGGAAATGAAACTCTTAGCTGCTCTGTGGATTCTCCAGTCTCTTCAGGGATGTGGGTTGAGGGAAAGGCTGTGGATGTGGTCTACCTTGACTTCAGTAAGGCTTTTGACACCGTTTCCCAAAGCATTCTCCTCGAGAAACTGGCTGCTCGTGGCTTGGACTGGCGTACGCTTCGTTGAGTTAGAAACTGGCTGGGTAGCCGGGCCTGAAGAGTCACGGTGAATGGAGTCAAATCCAGTTGGAGGCCAGTCACTGGTGGAGTCCCCCAGGGCTCAGTGCTGGGGCCGGTCCTCTTTAATATCTTCATCGATGATCTGGATGAGGGCATTGAGTGCACCCTCAGTAAGTTTGTAGATGACACCAAGCTAGGTGCGTGTGTCGATCTGCTCGAGGGTAGGAAGGCTCTGCAGGAGGATCTGGATAGGCTGCACGGATGGGCTGAGGTCAACTGCATGAGGTTCAACAAGGCCAAGTGCCGGGTCCTACACCTGGGGCGCAACAACCCCAAGCAGAGCTACAGGCTGGGAGATGAGTGGTTGGAAAGCTGCCTGGCAGAGAAGGACCTGGGAGTGATAGTTGATAGTCGGCTGAATATGAGCCAGCAGTGTGCTCAGGTGGCCAAGAAGGCCAAAGGCATCCTGGCTTGTATAAGAAGCAGTGTGGCCAGCAGGGCTAGGGAAGTGATCGTCCCCCTGTACTCGACTCTGGTGAGGCCGCACCTCGAGTACTGTGTTCAGTTTTGGGCCCCTCGCTACAAGAAGGACATCGAGGTGCTCGAGCGAGTCAAGAGAAGGGCAACAAAGCTGGTGAGGGGTCTGGAGAACAAGTCCTACGAGGAGTGGCTGAGGGAGCTGGGCTTGTTCAGCCTGGAGAAAAGGAGGCTCAGGGGCGACCTTATCGCTCTCTACAGGTACTTTAAAGGAGGCTGTAGCGAGGTGGGGGTTGGTCTGTTCTCCCACGTGCCTGGTGACAGGACGAGGGGGAATGGGCTAAAGTTGCACCAGGGGAGTTTTAGGTTGGATATTAGGAAGAACTTCTTTACCGAAAGGGTTGTTAGGCATTGGAACAGGCTGCCCAGGGAAGTGGTGGAGTCACCATCCCTGGAGGTCTTTAAAAGATGTTTAGATGTAGAGCTTAGGGATATGGTTTAGGGGAGGACTGTTAGTGTTAGGTCAGAGGTTGGATTGGATGATCTTGGAGGTCTCTTCCAACCTAGCCAGCATGCTTGGAAAGTGTATTTTGGTTCCTTTATTGTAATTATGAATGCTTACTACTTCTGTATATATATATATATATATATTTTAAAAAGGGTCAAAAGGATCCTCTGTGCTGAGTTGATTGTTAATTTATTTCAGCAGTGTTGCTCTTATGTGCTTTGTTGCAAGTACCCATTGAAAAGCTCCTTGTGTGCTTCAGGTAGTGGGCTTTGCAAGCTGAATGAGAATCCTGAACAATGGGTAAAAATTGGAATGTAGAGTTATGGTGATTTTTTTAAAAAACTAGTTCACACACAGTGCTGAAGCAGCCTGATACAGCTAGTCAATTTAAGATGTCAATTTAAGAGCTAACAATACAAAGTTTGTCAGGTAATGCTAATTCAGATGGAATCTCTTGTAACTAGACTATTTAACTGCACATCGAACATAAGTTGTATAGCAGTGTAAAAATTCTATGAGATAAACCAGAAATAGCTTTGTTGGGCCATGTTTGCTCTCATACTAGCAGTGCTAGCACTGTTGAACTGGTAGGAAATCAATCAGTTGGTATGATTTACATGAGGCCAGATCAGTGACAGAAATCCCATTGATTTCAGCAGGAAAAGAGATGGCACGTGAACAGGGCGGAGAAAAATGACTGTGTAATGCTGAAGGTTTGCTTCAATCTATGTTACATTTGTTATATTAGACTGTAAACATACATGTTCAGTATTGTGGCAACTGAAGTGCTACAAGTGAGCTTTCCATTAACCCACCTAGATTTGTGCTAAGAACAAACCAGAAAAACAAATACAGCGAAAAATTGTGCCTCATCTTTGGCTAAAATTATATAGTAACTCAAGTCCTACAGCTTTTTTATATAACATTTTCTTGCAGACTTCTATCTTTTCATTTAACTGCTTAATTCAAAGCTCTTTTTTCTTTTGTTTCATCTCAATAATTACAATGCTAAGTATTAATTCTGCTGGTAAATCCCCAAAGTGCTAAAAACTACTAAAGATACATAATCTCACAAAGACTCTGCAGTCAGCAAGCAAAAATTTAGAGAAGAGAGAATACAAGTGGATAAGAGAATGTAACCAAGAACTGTTTACTCTAGGTAACCAGTTCTTTGGTGAGTTTAGCACTCTTCTTTCATTGTACACTTGATTTTGTTAAGATTTCTTTTTTGAGATGTGTTTCACCCTTAGAATTATTGACAATTTGTGTTTAAAGTTGCAGGGACAAATTCTGAGCATCTGTGACAGCATGTTTGCTCTCTGCAGGGTGACTGTGTTTCCACTGCACTGCCATACATGCTGTCCTTGGAAGCAGCATGGCTTATGTTGGTAGCCAGACCTGGGCTTAGATGTTTGAAAAATCAGTTCTCAGAGGTGGTGGTTACAGTTGCCAAGCAAGTCCTGGGATATGATAGTGTTTTCCTAATTGGAGGTGTCCAAATGACTGCAGCAGAGAATGTCCTGGAAAGGAATTTTTACATTTTTCAGCTGTGAACGTTTATGCTAGCTTTCCAACAGTCAAGCTCTGTTTTAGGGACTAGAGCTGCAGAACTCTTTTTTTTTTTTTTTTTTTTTTTTTGTGTGTGTGTATTTAAAATTCAAGTAGAAGACACGATTTATCTTTTTCAAATAAAAGCAAATTTTGCTGTGCATCTTTCATAATCTCAGTTGCTTGTGTTAAGAAAGTAACAACATATACTGTAGAGAAAGTGTTTGTTGTGTATACGTGGCTGTTCTCACATGTCACCACAATCCCTTCCAGTAAGCCACCCACTTCTATTATCACCATCCTGAAAAGGAGTCTGACAGTCCTGCACAATGTCTTGTCCAAGCTTTACTTTATACTACTGTTAGCATTTAACTGTAGCTTCTGTTCTGAAAGGTTCTGGTGATTTGAGATGTACTTACTGTGCTTAGACTTGGGAATCTGTTACTCTGCCCTGGAACGTGACACTGAATGGCAACAGGTGCAAGTAGTTCATCATGTTCAGTGATAGGGAGCCATTTCTGTTTGTATATATAGACTATATTTTCTTTAATACCCACTCAAGGCAATGTATTTTTTTCTGCAATTTACCCATATAACTTCTGTAGTAGTTCTAAAGAATTAGGTTCCGAGCCTGCAAAAGTTCACAAAGTTGCATAGTAGAGGCAAGTTATGGCTCTGCAAAGACCTGCATATATTTCACTATGTGAGTGTATGCACTTTTTTTTCATATAGTGATCGCTGAAGTAGGTGTCTGAGCTTCAAGCCATTCAGCCGCAAATAATTTCAGCCATGCTTCTTAAGTAGCAGCTCAAGTGACCTTACATATTATTTTGGTAAGACAGTTACACGTAGCTACCATTTCTGTCCAAACTGACTTTTTTGAAAGAAGACTGCTTGTGGACGTATCGTTGGCATTAGCCCCCATGTCCCTGACCCAAAGCCGTTTTTAAAGCTAATCTTGAGAGAAACCCATGCTACATTTAACTTGGGTATCTCTCCTGTGGGTCTCAAATCTAACCAGATGCGGCCGATCTGAATATTTCCTGCATGTTAAACAGACCATTGTAAGCCTTTTCCTCCAGGCTAGATTGTTATAAATGCTGTTTATGATCCTGCTATGACAACTGTGAAGGACATGGCAAAGAATTTATCACAGGATTATTCATCCACCATCAGAATACCTAATAAGATTCTAAATGACCCAAGATGATAATAAGATCTAGCTTGTAGCAATAAGGTATTAATAAACTGCTTTTTTCAATAAGGAATTGTCCTGGCATCATTACCCTGACATATTTGTTTTCCTTATATTTTGCTGGCAAAGTAGCTCTGGTGCTTTATACAGCAAATTTATAAAAATCCATGATGTATGAAAAATACACTACATATGAAGTGGAACCCATAGGTTAAAGTCAAGAGCATTCTGTTTGCCTATGCCATAAGAGAACTACACTCTTAAGTCATAGATTCTAATTTTTCCATGCTGTTTCTCTTTGTATTTAAAAATTATATGTAGAATAATACATGGCCTAGTGCTGAATACAAGGCCATAATTCAAATGAAGGGATTTTGTCAAAATCATAAACCCAGAAAGTGCAACTCAAGTGATTAATGACTGATATTGGAACCCTGAAGTCATACTGAGCTGGAATTTCACCTATAATCCATATTTGCGTTGTCTCAAACTGAAACTACTATCTTCCTGGGGAAAAAAAAAATAAAAAAATTATACATTGGCACAAAAAGCTCTCATATCTGTTGCTGTGAAAACATGGATTAAAAAACTATAAAAAATCTGCAAGTGGTCTGATCAGACAAATAGTTGAGGGTCTTCCTGAAAATCTGATGTCTATGGAACCTGTGGCTCCATATGATGACCTGATTGCTTTGAAGGGTTGGTCCATGATAAAGCAACCCAGCGTGGGGCACAGGACTCGGGTCTCTTTTTCGTCTCATTTACTCACTGCCTTGGTGAACATAGGACGATTGCTCTGTCTTGCTTCTTCATCTGCAAGAAAGAAAATAAACATTTTCCCTACCTTTTGGGAAGGTTGTGAGGTCAGCTACCAAGTACTATGGTAATGAAGTGCTCAGATATTATTGGGATGGAGGCCACATGGAAGCCTAATGTATATAAGGCCCAGCAATCAATACTATATATTTCACTTTGCTTTCTGGTGCAGCAAGAATATCACTTACACACGTATTTTCCAAATGGAAAATGAAGGTAACGTGTTCCTGAGAGTGCTGTGGGTTCAAAGCAAATGTGTGTTGAAGTGTGCAAATGAGAAATGAAAGGATGGATCTGGACAGCTAGTTGTAAATAAATAAATACAATAAGCAAAAGAGTGAGACCAAATACTTGATCATATTTCTTCATCTTCTAACCACAGTGGGTCACAGTGGTCACTGATATTTCTTTAAGCAGTTATTCACTGAAATGGTTTGTTTCTGCTTTTTAGCCCTCTTTATAAACAGGTCATTAAAATAGATTGGGAAATAAGTGTCCAAAAATACTGTGACCCACTGTGGTTCGTTTTCATCCAGTCTGATGGAATATAATTTGGCTCTATGTGAAGCTTTAATGAAGGTGCTAAAATAAATGCTCTTAGTGGTAGTCATATTTGTTACTGATGTTACTTTGCTGACATCAGTTATTTACTTCAACAGACTTACCAATACCTTTAAAACAAAACATCTTTAGAATCTTCCCATGATTTGTATAAACGTTAACGCTGTAATATGCAGAGATTGGCACAATTCTAGAGTGGCACTTGGGGCAGTTCTGCTGAGCCACAGAAACAAGAAATACAAAACTCCCTTTGTTCTGACGGCTCTTGTATGTCACCCCAACATAACCTTCTCTTCCTGCCAACCTGCTCATACCCCTAGCAGCCACTCATGTAACTACAAAAAATATAAGGAGCAAGATAAGAGAGACAACAGACTGAAGAGCAGCTGTGTTAAGGATGGGGAAATGGTTAAAATCAAGTATGATTGCCCATTAAGCAGAGCAAAGCTCTTATCACCTTGGGGACTGGCACTACCATGAATTGCTTGAGAAAGTCTTTTTTTTTTTTTTTTTTTTTTTTTTTTTTTCTGGTATGGATGACTTCCTGGAAAAAGTGAATAGTTATCATAGTATGGTCTGGTAAAATACCTTCCTGGGCTTGGTGTCTGCTTATTGGATCTTCCTTAACATGTTTTTGGAAAGGGGATGTTTTGTGAAAGCAAAATGTGAGAATGGGGGGTGATCCTCAGTTTTTAGGAAGTAGAAGTGGTTTTCTTTTTTAAATAGTGTGCTACAAGAAGGCTGCAGGGAGAGAGAATGCAAATGCTACAGAAGAAAGTGATGAGTTGTGAGGAGTAAGTTTGGGCCAGCACCTTGCAGTAGGCCCTCAGTAAGAAACAGTATTGTGTACAGGTGAATAAAACACAAGAGATAAGAGTTGCAATTCTTTTTTCCTTTTCCTTTAGGGAGACATGAGCTTCAGGAGGAAAAAAGCTAAGGCCGTTGATATTGCAGTCTATCAGATGAACACTTCTGTTCCACGTTGTGTTGTGTAGAGAGCTGAAACATCTTTTCTAGTGCTACAGCCATAGGGCTCCACAGTTCCTCTGCACAACAGATCAGAGAAGGGCAGGGCCAGGGGGCATGTGGCTATGGAGGTGATGAGCTTGGAGGTAAAAACCCAGTTAGAAATACTTGAAATGGAGATGTTGAGCCTTGATTGTGGAAGGGGCAGGTGTACAAGCAGGTTCACTTGTGCTGCTTCATGCAGTAATCAGTTATGAGTAGCCTGAAGGTTTTACAGGATTGTGATAAACCACAATTTTGTATTCTAGAACAGAGATGTGTTCCACAGAGCCTTTCATTGTGGACTGTTCAGACTGGTTTTCTGCTACTGTGTCTGTAAGGACTCTTCAAGAAATGTCATGATTAATCTTCTCAGACACTGGGTATCTTGCTCTTAATGTTGCTATACAAGAATAACAGGGAAAGAAGGTTAAGAAAGAAGGTGTGTTGATTCTTCTCCTTTAAGTTCTCAAAGTAAATTATGGAGAAATATTTATTGCTACAGTATTTGAAATCCACTGTATTGCTCCATCTGAGTATGTCTGCTTCCTCTGTAGTGTCATATTTAGCTCAAGTAAGTCATAAGCACATTGAGGGCAGATAGTGGGTACAAATCTGACAGAAAGCTAATGAGCTCTCTTGTGATTATCAGTAAGGACTATGACTCATTAAATCTCATTTCCTGAGAAAGTCCACATAGGGAAAAGAAATTATCTGGAATAAAGGCCTGAAAACCTAATTCGAACAGATTTATAGGTGTTCTTGTAGATGCTACATAATAATCAGTGAAAACAGAGAAACCTTTTAATGAGATCTTTTGAAATGGTTAATGCTGCTGGGTGGGGGGGTCTGCTTCACTTCCATTTCAAATGCAGACAAAAGAGCTGCACCTTTCTCCCAAACTTAACAGGCTGAAAAACTGTTTTGTTTATTTTAGATATGTGACTACAGCTGATACAACAAATAAATGCTTGTGTACAATAGGATTTTCATTCAAAACTATGCTTTAAAATGAACCTAGCTTGTCTGGTTTTGTATAGGTTGGTTGCATTGATGCAGTGTTTTCTACTTGTGATTGATGTCTTTTTCATGGTATGTTTTTCATAGATTATCTAGAAAGGAATTGTCTCTTCCTAGTTGCAGTGAGAAAGAAGGGCATCAGATTTAAATGAGATTTGACTTGCCCTGTAATAAAATAGCATTGCAAAACCTTTTCCTTTTTTGCAATCTTGTCTTTGTAGAGATGAGTGCTGACAGTCTCATGTTATGTAGTGTAATAACAGTATTTGAACGACGACTGAGAAAGAGTTAGTGTGGTCTAACAGTGCAGTGGAGATCCATCTCTGCCTGGTCTGAATGTAGTGATTGTCAGGCAGCTGAGAAGTGTGGGACAGTTCTTCACATTCATAACTCTGAGTGTGAGCTGAGGACTTCAGCAACTGAGCTGGCTTGCCTTGGTAACCAAGTGCTTCTTGCTAAAAGGAAGCTGCTACATGCTCTTATTTCTGAACTGTTTAAACTATGGACATGTGTCTTGGTTTGGGCCAAGTTAGAAGCACTAAGAAGCACTGAGTTGTTTATTTTTGTTTTATATTTCCAGCTTGTTCCAGCATTTCCTTTGCACTCTGTTTGTGAGCTTACTCTTCTTTTCATTCATCACAAGGCCATGGATAATAGCCGGTGACATTAATGAGGATTTAGGTGGGCTTTGCAGCATAGTAGGAATAAAGTAACATACTGGTACTTCCTCCTACTCTTCCTGCAAGTGAAGGCTATGTGGGGTGGCTCACATGCAGCTTGGCAGTTGCTCTTGTCTTTTTGCGATCATCTAAATTCACTGAGGATTTCAGCTTGAAATGTCTCCATGGTAGGATGTAAAACAGCAGTGTGTCACTTATATTGTTTTTTCTTGGTGGTTGGGTTGTTTTCTTTTTCTTTTTTTTTTTTTTTGGACGTATGGGGGGGGAGGGGCCTTTTTTTCCCCCTAAGTGTTTCTAAATCGTCTAGATCAGTGAGAAACTGTTAATAAATTGGAGAAAACTTTCCTGACTTTAAGCATATACTAGGTGAAGTGGAATGGGATCTTTGAAATATGTAGAACTTCATTAAACATAAAAGCATATTAAATACTTATGCATTCACCAAGACCCTCTAGATATGCTTTTGGTCAGGATATAAGAATATTTCAAAGGATCAGCTTTAGAAAGAATATGACATGGCATCAAGGAAAAGAAGGACTGCAAAAACTGAATAGCTCTCAGACATCATAATTTGAGAAAGCAGTTCACTTCAGATAAATAACCTATGGTAGACCGTATTTTGTGCTCTGTATGAAAAGAAATCATAATTTCTAAAAATTGGATTAGCATATATTAACTTTCTGTGGTACGATGGTGTGGTGATATGGTTGATCCTGCTGGCACTAAATTATCTTGGAACAGGAAGATGAAAGTAATATGACTACTAAAATAGCAAACAGGGATGTATTAGTTCAGTTTGATCTCACAAGCTTGGATAAGAAATGAGCCCAGGTTCAGCATCTGGGGAGGAAGAACACGGGTGTTTTTCTGAACACCTTAGAATTTCTTTCAGTGTTTTGATCTGAGCTTTTAGGTATATAAAGGAAGTTATTTGCACAAATTCAATCTACTCTCCCTTGTATGAAAAGGAGGAGTGTTGATTAGAAGGAGGGGTATTGATGTTTCAAGGGGTTGAACTAGATAGTCTTTAAAGGTCCCTTCTCACTCCAACCATTTTATGTTTTATTCAGATACAGTTTGAAGTACACAGGATAAAATAAATGTAGGACATACTTGTCATGTGGACACATTAGCAACTGTATGTTTCCAGTGATGTTTGGCCCCAAAGCACTTAAGGATCTAAAGATTCTATGAACTTACTAGTGAGTGAAAAACTGATCTCAGAACATCATCGACTTCAAGGCAAATAAACTTCTCAGCGACAGTTGTTTCTTTCCTTTGATCCTACATGTTTGTCCAAACTCATCAGCTATAGCAGGACCAGCTGGGGCTGTGTGGGTGTCTCTTCTCTGTCCTGGCAGGGCCATGTTCCAGCAGCAGCCCCTCACTCAGGGCTTGCCCTGCCTTTAGCTGGGGAGCATCAGCCTGAGCAGGGGCCCTGGAGAAAGTCTCTTTGATGTGGGCAGCGTGCTGTGCCTGAACGGCTTGCACCCTGCCTCCTCTGAGGGTAAGGCAGTAAGGTCTGTCAGCGGATTGGAGCAGGCCTCTTTTCTGCCATTTATTCTACGCTCTTCAAGAAAAAAATCCAGAGAGCTTGGTGTTTGTTGAAGGTGTGTTTACAGGACCTTCACCCAAGTTGTTGCTCAGTTCCAAGTAGCATGTTACCTGTGGTGTTTGTTAGTCCTGAATGAAACAAAAGCTGAACTTGAAAAAGCCTTTATTAACATGACTATGTGAGGCAGAAGTTAGGGAGTTTACGTGGTGAGAATCAAGATTTTCTGCTTAGGAAAGAAAGGACTTAGCAACACCTAAAGGGACAGGGAATAAGTTTCCTTATCCAGTGCATCCAAAAGCTGGTAGCACTGTGTTGAATTTTCAAGTAAAAATAAGTGAAGAATGGAAACCTTAGAAGACAGTCTAGGGGTTTTTGTTGTGGTGGTTTTTGCTTTTTACATTTGAGATTGAAGCTTAGTATCTGAACAAGACTGAAATAATAAAGCCATACAAAGAAATAACATTGCATTTTTTGGGAAGTGCTGCAGTGCCACCACCGTACTGCTGCCTGAAGGGACAGACTCCATAAAACACTGGTGTCAGTGTTTATGGCAAAGAGCCTCTTCCCTAAACTGACCTTTAGTTTATTTCTGGTAAGTAAGCGTGTTAACATTCAGGCCGTTGTATTAATTTGTCACTTGCCCCAAATTTTATGGCAGTAGGTAAAAGTAAAATGAAACCGTAATTGTTCTGTTACAGCCTTCCCTATCTGGAATTAATTACAAAGTCATTATAATATCAACATTTATTTTTTTGTAAAGAGAAAGCCAAAATCATGGTTTTAATTTCACATATGCGGTATAGAAATTGCCTGATCATTCCTCTGTGTTAAAAGTACGTTCTGTAACTCAACCAGTGCAAAGGGCTGGGAGCAGTTTTCTGTAAAGCACATTACTGGGTGTATTTCAGCTGTGCTGCTGCAGGTGAAGAGTGGGTGTGTGCTGAGCTGGATTAAGCAACTGTTATGAATTCGCCCAGATGTTCTCACCCTTTAAATTAAATTGCTCTAAAATTTATGTCAAACAGTTAACAAATCCTTTTGTAAAGAATTTGTTGAAAGGGAACAGTTGTAATTAATACAAGGCTATAAAGTGGCTTTTCAAGGTAGCTTGTGACAAATTAAGCCCCTCCAAGTTTGCCCAGGCTGATGCAATACTTATGGAGGCAAAGAGAAGCTCTGTCTCTGGCTTTTGAGGGTAGAGAATGCGGTGGGAGGAGTAAGAGCCAGTAATGAGCACCAGAGGAGGAGAAAAGAGAAGCAGACAGGAGGGCAGAGGTGTAGAGGCGGGCTGAGGACTACATGTATATAGGTGAAATCTCTGGGGCTTGAGACTCCATTTAAGTGCAGCTCAGTGGAAAATGAGAAGATTCCGTTTTTACTTCTGTGAATGCAACTTTGGACAGGTATAGTAAATTCTGTATAGATCACTCTGGGATTGTGGCAAGGAGTGTGTTAAAAGAAGCAAACAAGTTCTTTGTTTTTAAAAACCAATCCATGTTTTAGTATCATTTCTTTTGAGCTGTGTAGGGTATCTAAATTTCTCTGTCTTACTGGTAATACAACAAAGTTCAAGAACCTTGAAGAAGATATTGCTAGTACTTGGGGGATGGAAGGGGAGCTTTATAACCTAGTATCTACATAACCTAGTATCAGCAAATAAAAGGTTCTTATGGGTCTGTTCTCTCTGATGATCCTCTGAAGGCCTCTGCTGGCTTGCTTTGGAGTGCTTGGAAACCACAGTGGTGAGAGCTCTATTAATGCCTAGATGAACTGATTAGTTGTGTGACATGCATAACTCCATGTAATGCACGTGTCAAACTGAGACTAGACCCCTTAAGGCTAATTCACTGCCTCATTAGAAGCCAGTGAAATTTCTTCAGCATCAAGTAATGTGTTTAGATGTGCTGGCTTTGGCAGGCTCTCTTAAGTCTGTGCAAAATGTAGCATTTTAAGGCTTGCCTGGCAAACAGTGACCTACAAGAAAGGAATCCAAAGGTGACATAAGCATGGACCAATGTCAGACATGTGGAAGCATGGTATTGGTCAAAGGCTTGAAGAACATGTGATGAAGGCAAAGGAGCTTTGATGTCTTTATAACATTCCATCATAATCAATTCTTACACTATCTGCAATTTACATAGTCATAGATAAGCCTGAAAGCCATCAGATTAACATGTCAAAGGAACATGCTGTCCATTTATTCCACCTAAGCCTAACTGGTTGTTCAGACTCTCCTGAAAGGGATGTCAAGAGCAAACTAACCACATTAGATTACTCAGTTTAGTACTTCAAAACTATTCTTAAGCTAAAAATGGGACATCTTAGACATCATTTGGTCTGTCTGCCTGTCCTTCCATCACCCTATCATTGTGCAAGTGAGCTGGCTTTTTGGCAAAGTGATAATAAAATTAACTATGTCCAATTTTTTAAATCAAAGGCAAGAACTCTGCTTTGGGGCTCCATTTTCTACGACTCTAATGAGGAGGGACAGGCAATTATTATTATTTATTTCACTAATTAGCTGGATAATCATTCATTGTGAAACTCTTCAGTGTTAGAAATATGTTCCTTGTACACTTTGCTTAACACAGCTTCCTTTTGATCAGACTGAACCATTGTGTGACATCTTTTATTAGTGGGGCAATAGGGGGGCACTTAAAAAAAAAAAAAAGGCAGGATAATTTCTGAGCTGTGAAGATAATGCAACAAGAAGCAACAGTCCATAAAAACATCACCTTTCAGTCTCGGAAGACATAATGCTTTATGATAACCATAAAACATTTTAGTGCAAAATAAATTGCTGTCCTATTCAAATCCTTAAATGTACTACAGTGGATGTCACTGAAGACATACAGCTATTTTTTCCAATACTGAGATATATTTTATCATAATTTGTGGTGTAGGTGACAACCTTGTACACATGATTGCCTTTTCTTGCTTAGTTAGCTTGCCAAGGTCAGAGTCCTTTGGCCTTTTATGGATGTAGGACTATTAGAACATAAACAGGATAACCAAGTATCATCAAAAGAAAACTCGTTTCCTTGACTTGTTAGTTATATACCATTTAAAGATTTCATAGTGTTCTGAGTATGTACTTACTGAAAATGACCTCAATAAATGCTTTAGCAAATTCTTAACACTTGTAAAACATGTAGGTGATTCTTCTTATTTTCTTTTTTTCTCTCTTTCTTCTAAATTTAATTTTTTTTTTTTTTTCATAGCTAACATCATATTTGTTTTGGAGCTGTTGTGAGGTGAATGGCAAATGTCAATTAAAGGAAAAAGCTGCAGTTACAATTCAGAAGTCTTGATCCAGGTAAGTGCTTCAATTTCTCCATAGTTGAACTCTGTCATTTCATGTTGTGCCATTGGTGAGCTCCTTGCGGAAGGCATTCTCAAGGAGTCTGTGTAATTTGATGCAGAAAACAAGCACGAGAACATTGGAGGAGAGGTTTTATTCTAAAGTGTTATGTTTCTTCTGCCGCTGATCATCATTAATCAGTGTAGGGCAATGTGAAAAAAATATAGCAAAATGCTAATAATAGTGACTTGGTGACGTTATTTAGGGTACCTCCCTCCTCACAAATACAAGTGTTTTCCTTGGATGATTAAATTTTGTTATACAATCTTAACTCTCATTGAATGGAACAATAAAATAATATTTAAAAAAAAAAAGTATTGATAAAGTCTATATGGAAACATAGAAATGTAGTGTGTTGGTGACATTTGTATAAATAATATATGTGTGAAGGAAAACAAATTTAAAATTTTAAATGTTTGCTTTTAAAATGCACTGAAATTTTTGAAATGGAACATCAGCCACAATTAAACTTTACCACCTGTCTTGAGTGGTTGGGAGGAAACTGTATGTAAGCCTCAAAGGAAACCAGTGTTTCTTCAAGTGTAATTAAAAATTTAGCCTTGAGCATGCATTTGTATGTTGATTGGTATTGATCCTGTATTGAAAAATGAAGAATTTTTCCACTCTGGTACTGAAGACCTTTTAGTTCTTAGTGAGCAAAGGTTGCTAGCATTCAGTGTGTTGCCAAATATGCTTTAAAAGTCGTGTGGAAAATTGCCCAGAAGTTCACTTCAAATAAACTTTTGCCGATTTGAGATGCTCAATGATCAGAAATCAATACTGATTTGGGGATCTAAAGGAACAGTGTTGCTGTAGAGCAGTGCATTTGCATGATCCAGCTCCCGTGAAATTCATTTTCTTTCCCTTAAAAGAAGCTTATAAAAGGTTTTAAATTATTAACCATGTTACCAATATGTTAAAGGATTGTGCAATTGAAATCAGGGATGTTAGCCTATAACTGATGAATAAGAGAGTTATGAGAAACCTTTTTGCCTGTTGGACTTGAGACCATTTATCGCAGCATCTGTATTGAACTATTGAACTTATTGAACTAATTAGAAATGATATAATGTGACTTTCTTGATGTGTTCATCATATGTCTGATAACCTATATCGTATAAGAAAACAGTTCCCCTGGGAGACAGGGAAATTGCGGCTTTAGTCTCTCATATTTAATGTTTTCCTGGTTGTTGCTCATTGGTTCCTGGCAGTTTATTTTAGATTTTATAAACAATAAAAGCAGAAGCAGTAGTAGTGTTTGGCTTTTGGATTCAACAGACATATACATTTTAATCTAAATGACAATATTTAGCAACAAAATTGCTTCATTTTAACTTCGCTGCATTTCTTAATCTGTGAGAACTATAATTTAAAAATAATGAATGCAACAGGGTGAATATATGGCTTTCATTAATTCTAAATACTGCTTATTTCCAGCACTTTTTAATTATTTGAATATACTTCTCAATATATTTAACTGGAGTGGAAAAATCATTCAAATCTCAGACCATTTACGATTACCAGCGTATCTATAACTTTACATTCAAATTACTGAACTTCAGAGTAATATTTAATTCTGAGTATCTGGTTTTCCTGTGTGTTAGAAAACACTGAAATGGTCAATAAAAATGTTTTGGAAGATGCAGGTTTCATAAACCATGTTACCATAGAACACACGTTATTAAATTACAAGTCCTGTGTGGAAAAGCTGACTTGAATCCCAAGACATTAAGTATTGTAACTGAGTATCTGTGCTGAGTCTTGCATCCTTCTTCTGTATTAAAACGGCCCTTTCTGTGAGTGGCAACGGTCCACGGGCTGTGAGGATTTCTTCATCGCCCACAACCATTGCCTTTGTGTCTTCCTTTTGCGGCATATATGCAGGCACAGCGAGAACTATAAGGCCAGGTACTTAAGTTTTGTGAATTGTCATTACCTGCTTTGTGGATCTGAAGTGAAATTGTCTTCTCATGGAATGTTGTGGGGTTTTTCTTTTCAGATTGCTAAGGCTAAACACAGAGTTCTTTCCTTGTTTTCAACGTAGCCATTAACAAAGTTTTATATTAGTGTGGACTGGTGGCAGACATCAAATGCCTGTTTAAATCACAAGTCTTTTACAGATGCTGGACACAGAAAAAGCATGTATCAGAAAACATAATCTTTCTCACCTTTTCCTGGCAGTACCCATAACCTATTAATAAATAGCTGCATAAGTCCCAAAGCTGTATTTTGTTCTGGTGGTGCTTTTTTAGAGTGCAGGATCTGTACCCTGTGATAGCACTTTCCCTGCCTTTTGATGACCTGAAACTGGGTGTGAAGATTGACAACTAGAAAGAAAGAAAAAAAAAAGGACAAATATATCACGTTTCCTTTTTTTGGTATTCATGTGCATGTATTTATGCCCAAATAGACCTGGTCCATCATGAAGAATTAGTTCAAATATCACAGTGTTTTGGATAATTAGCATTTGTGTAAGGAACCAAAACTTCCCTTGCTGCTTTAAAATATATATATATATATATATATATATATATATATATATATATACACACACACACATACACACATAAAATCCCAAGGTGATTCTTACTGTTTCTGGTCAGTAGCAGAGTTTGCAACATGATTATGGGCTATCTGCTCTCTTTCATGAGGACAAAATAAACGAACTTGGAGGGTTCAGAGCAAACTGATACTGACTGGGGCAGAGCAGTACGTATCTGTATTTAGTTAGCTCACATTTTTTGCCTGCCACAGTTGCAGTTAGTGAGAGAAAGTAAGCAAGTCCTGGCCAACGTCTTTGTGCTTTCACTTGAGGAGGGCATGTGGTGTTTTTACTTCTTTCTGTGCCATCTGAGTGAATTTGGTTAGCTTGGGAAGGGTTGGGGAAAGAGAAATTCTGAGATTGTTTCAAGAGCCTGTACCATATAACTGACAGCTCTTCACTGTTGAATTCCTTCACTGACTACAAGGTTCGTTTTCTCATCTTTTTCTTCAAGGTGCTGTGCACTCTGCCTTCTTTTGTATTTGTAAACGTACTTTGACTTCTCTCTCTTCATGTCTCTTAAGCTGTCACACCAACTCGTATCATCTTTGTGCTGACTTATTTATATCTGTGATTTTTTTTTTTTTAATCCTGTGTACCAAATCACTGAAGGCTCTCCAGTATAGGAATCCTCTTTTGCATGGATACTCAGAGCTAATCTCTCAGAGGAACGATACTCTCAGAAGAGTGTCTGTTTGTGATGGAGCTTTCTAATTCCCAGTTATCTGGTATTTTATTTCACAGATATGTTATCCTCAGGTTGCAACTCTATGATTCATCTCTATGCAAGTCCTATCTGTTGCTGACAATAGTCAGTAAGGGGCTGAGGGATGACAGTGGGTCAAGTACTAAAATCTTTGCTCAGTTTCCATTCCAGGTATTGTGAAAATTCCTAATTAAAAATTTTAAAAGGCAAATAAGTCACTAAGGAACTGGCACACGTACATAAGGAAGCACTTCACAGTAGGGACTGGCTCACCCAGAGAATGTCTTACCAAAGTAACCTCTCAGAGAGAGTACTCACAAATCACCTTTTATCTCTTGTAGACCTCAGTTTCTCATTTTGTGTTGCCCATGCTCCATTTACTGGCAACTGTTAAGAAGGATACTTGGTATGGCTCTCCTTTCTGAGAGACATCAAGACTTTCAAGTTCATAGGAAGTAAGCAACAGTTCAAAGTGGCACGTAGCCATGCTCAAAATATTTAGCCTGTGTTTGGTTGAAACAGGATCCCAAATGATTTACCCAGGTTGTCATAACTGGATACATAGCAATGACTCCAGCTGATGATTCTAAATGTAAAATAAAAGCACTGTCATTGTCAGGAGTTTACGTGGGTATAAGAATTTTTAATTTGTATGACAATTAAGGGTTAAAAAATAAGAGTTGCTAAAAATTTCAGGCCAGTTACAAAGATTTTTCCTTCTATGTCTTTGACATATTCTTGTCAATGTAAAGGTAAGCATGGGGTTACTTGCAGGATCAGGGCAACAAAGCTGAGGAACTTGATAAATAAGAAATGCAAATAACTGTAAATACAGCACCTTTACGTAATCATTTCCTTCTATCCCACCTGTTTCCAAAGAACAAAGTTTCAGGCAAAAATGCCATGTGTCACGTTTCATCTCTGTTCACATATTTCTGACTGAATTACTACCCCCCGCTGCCCCTCCCCATGGGAGTTCATAGAAGTGCAGCAAGACCTTATTATCCTGTTTATGATAGGAGATTGTATTCTAGTACTATGCAATCCATAGTAAATCCATCCACAGAATTAATTCTGGGGTTGTGAGAGAGGTATACAAGTAAAAGCTGTAATGATTTACAGTTTGAAGACACAGCTGATATGAAAATAAACATTGAATTAGTTTCTCCTATATGTCTTGTTTCCATTAGAATAATGACAGTAGGTGACATTTTTCACATTTTAATTGGTGTTTTGCTGATTTTATCAGAATTTCTGCTGATCAAAGCAAATTGGCTATTTATTTATTTTGCAGTGATGCTAACTATTCAGTGCAAGTTTAATGTACTGTAATGAATTTTAAATATCCTCCTAGTCATTGCAACTATGTGAATCTAGACTCTTTCTCATAAGAGTTTAAATAATTAATTGAGTAGCAGAAAAAGGTAACATTTAATATAATAACATTTTCTTTGAAATACGTCGGTGCATGTTTTATAGTACTATCTCAAATTAGTATAGGATAATTCTGTCCCATGCACCATATGCACATGGCTCACTTAACCCAGTCCTGACTGCATTGTTTTAGACTGATAGTAAAGACCTCAATTATTAGTTTATTTCAGTAGCTTGCTAAATGATAAGTTTTTATATTATTTATACTTCAGTGATTTTAGCTTAATTGGTTTCTTTTATGTTATTTATCCATACAGATATATCGCACAGGTTTTTTAAATATTAATGATGCATTTTATTTCACAGTATTGTTTCCTACCCATAATGGCATGCCATAAATCGACCTTATAAGTATGAAAGAACTAGGAAAGTTCAAAAAGAAGAAAATATTACAGCATAATTGAAATAGTTGGTTAACTCTATGATACAATTCTTCATGTATTTTCTGATTCAGGAAAGAACTCAAGCATGCATTTAAATGTTTAGGAGTAGGACTTACAGCCTGAATTAAAGCGTTAGCGTTTGAGGACATAATGCCAAGTTGTGAAGAATTTGGCATCGGTTTATTTTTAATGCACGTGGTAGCGGGTACTGGTACATTTTTAGACACTATATTTTAGTCTTTCATGCTTTGCTCTGAACTAGGATTGGTTCAAATATATTGGTAACTGCACATAAAATGTGAGATTAATGCCTGGGATTTAATGTAGTTTCCTTCTAGACACTAGTAAAACACACATTCTTCTAATGGTGGTAAGAGTTTTTCCAGTTCTGGCCTCAAAATAGGCATATTCAGATCCCAGAAAGCCAGTGGTTCTGAAGGAACTAGATGTAATTGTAGCTGCAATACATGCATACATTCTTGTTCTAATATGATCATTAATTTTTTTCGATGCACTTTTTCAGTGAAACCTATAAAATAATCCTCAACAGATCATATGGAGTTAATTCTTTAAACTTGGGAGGAATTATGTTTTATGCAGGTACAAGGAATGCACTGTGGTAGCAGTCAATAGTGAAAAGCTGTTCTGCACTGTGATTACAACAGAGGAAACAGTCTGAGATATCTTTAAGAGAGAAGAGAGTTTAAGAGAGTTTGGCTGATTACAAAATGCAAGGTTTGATAGGAGATATGTGTGCTCAGAAAAGGTACATTATCAAACACTCTTCAAAACACCATAAATGTTGCGTCTACATCACTTGATCAAATAATGTAGATCCTGTGTGTATATACAAGAGAGGGTTTTTTTTTAATGGCAATTTTTGTCAATTTGTGTGTTCAAATAAGAGATTTTAATATGTCTTGAGCATCAAAATTTGAAATTGCCAAGTGCAAAGGTGTGTAACTTTGGTTTGGAGATGGGGTCTCCATCTTTGACCATTCTAAAGATCTTTAGGCAGGCATGACTGGTCTTCAGAGGAGCCTGGAATTGGATCCATGGATTTGTGGAGAGAGTCCAAGCACTGGCTGACAGCACATGGCAAGCTCTGCAGCAGCTTGGGTGATGTTTAGTCTGGTTCTGATGAATGCTAAATTTCCTTTGTCTTACTCAGCCATTTCACAAGCTGGCAACCCGCTACTTTTCAAATAACTTCCTGAGCTTGACTTGGACAGCCACTTGGAAATCCCTGAGGTGGTCTTGTTTCAGAAATCACCAAGTGTCCAATCTTTTGGAAGAAAAAAAGAAAAGAGCATGCAATCTGAATGGGTTTCTCATGTTTTAGAGTAAACAGTCAACCTGAACACTGCTGAGAAGACAAGTGTCTTTCCTGCAGTTGCTGTGATGAAGTTAGGAAGACAGCAGAGCTTTCTCTGTCATAAAAGATAATGAACTGGAGAAAAAGTGAAAGATATTTTCATTATTATTTATCTCCAGAATATGTTGAGTTTTACCTTTGCTGCTACAGCAAAATGGATATAATATCACCAAAATAACACTAATAGAAACCTTTCTTGAAGGCATTATACAAAAACACATTTCAAAATATGAAAGGAAGAAAGCTGATATATTCTGGCTTTATTTGTTGTTCTGTTGCTTCTTGTCATTCATTTAACATGTGAAAAAGAGCTATAACTTGTTCAAGAATCATGGTTTTGTACCAAACATTTTCCCATACTTAGCAGTAGCTATGCTGGAATCTGTCTGGTCTGCTGGGGTTTGGTAGCTTGAGGAATTAATGAATATTCATTCCTTTTCCCTGGGTACAAAGTAAAATAACTAGTAATTAGTATAATATTTAATACTCCTATTCAAAATAAATAAATCTTTTGTGAAAAAAAATGTAATTATTATAATGTAGCAACTTCTGTGTGTGTAACTGAAATTGGATGTGCTGTTTTGAAAATGCTTTTAAGCCCTCATTTACATGTTTCCAGATCAGTTAATTATTCCCCTTGTATGCATAAAACAGAACTCTGGATTGTACTTGCATATATTATTCATTTTGCTATCTATCTTCTAAGTTTAGCTGATTCTAATATTTTAATTTTACATTATTGTACCAGTAATATTTGTCTTCTGATACAAAAGTTATTCTTGTCTGCACTTAGTTTTATGCTCATTTTTAAATCAAATGGCTTACACAGAATTAAGTGTGACTGTTATAACTTAGGGCTTGTATTTTGCGTATTGTACTAAATTAGTCGCATCTTGTGTTTCTGCAAAGGCAGAGCTTCTCAGGTGGGGACCTTGGCTTTTGCTGGTAAGGTCATGAGGCTGAGAAAAACTCAAGTGATAAAATGATGAAGGCAGGAGCCGTGGAACCGGTCACCAGGGTCAGAGCTTGGGAGTTGCTCTAATAAGGCCTTAGCCAAAGCTTGCTGAAAGCTGCAGAAGGATTTGTGGTCAATTTCAATGAGACCTTTGATGTTTATGTCAACACTAGTTGCTGAATTTAGTATTTTTTTTATACCTATTAGGTCATCGTTGACTCAGTCACTAGGTCCAGTTCATTATTCCTATCTTCGTAGGTGTAAATGGGGAGATGCCTGAGAGCACCAAGCCCTGCTGCAGTTGTGCTATTCCCTTCCCAGTCTCATTGCTTACCACTAGCACCAGGGTCGCTCTGTCCTGCCTGTAGATTGCAGGGAGATGAAGTGGAATTGCAGAACTCTATTTTTTAGCATGCTTGGGAGTTCACGTGGGGTAGCCATATAAATAAATACCTTGGAAGTCGTCATTACCTCTTACGTGTCACATTAGCCAGTTCCTATCTCATTTTGTATCTATGATACCCATTTCAGCCTGCTGGCAATAGCAGGGGAAACTGTTCTTGGGAGCGGAGTTGGTTGTTTACAGGGAACTACTGGAGATGGAATATGAGCTGCATTGACAGCCTGTGTGCCCTGACTGTTGCCACTGTGGGTACCTGTTGATATGACAGGTGGAACTGAAGACAGAAAACAACGGAGCTTTCTCTCACCCACTTAATGAGCTTAGTAAATAGAGTTAGCCTCTCACTAATTTTATATTTTTCCTGGTTTATTTTATGTCTCTTTTGTATCAGAAAGAATTCTAAGCAAAACTTTGTACCCGCTAAGGGTTTTGCTGACTGTATCATGTCATCTGTTCTTTTCCTTTGTTGTAGATTAGTTTTTTCAGTAACCTTTGGATAAGTGGTAGGACTTTAGCTAGAGTTGTCAGTCATAGAGTATGAGGAAGGTAGTGCTCCTGCTGCCTAGATGCTCAAGGTTACGGGTACCAAAAAAGCAGACATGAAATATATGCAGAGGATTCAGGAAGAACTGTATAATGCGAAGAGTAATAAATGCTAGTGAGGAGTAAAGAACCAAAATCAGATAAGGAACTGGTTTAATGAAACTGAGATACCAGAGCGTTTTATGGACACACGCACACAGGAAGGGTTTAAAGGATGTGGAGCTGACTAAACCAAATAGACAAGGAAGAAAGTTTTGTCACACCAGATGATCTCTTCCTGTTTTGTAAACCATTATACTTTTTTTCTAAGCTACTTCTGAGAATACAGAAGGAGAATTGGTAGAACAGTGTGATTAGCAAGGTGTGGGTTTTTGATTTGTTTGGATCTGCTTACAGAAAGCAACATTAATACCCATGACCGAGTTTGCTAAGTCAAATCCCGAATGCTGACTTTCCTTGCCTTTATGGTAGCTAGTAAGTAGCCTTATTTTTGTGACAGTGTTATGATAGTATTTATTTTTCCACAAGATCCTGGCCCAAAATATATAGTGCCTACATTTTAGTAGCTTATTTTCCTTATTCAGATATGACACATTTATTTAGTACGTGCTTTTAAAACTTTGCTTTGGAGAGCAAATGACTAATTTACCCTGGGGGCTATTCAGCTTTTCAAACATTAATGAAATTGCTTTTACCTTTATGAAGTGAATGAATAGGATTATCCCCATTATAGAAATAATCAGTTGAGGTACAGAATGTTAAAAAGTAATCTTTAAGTTTGCATGAACAATTCAAAATGCAAAGGCCTTATTTTTTATCCTGTTTAGCATTAAATATCACGTTTGTATTCAGACACAACTCCTGTTGATTTGGGGCATAAATGGAGATTTCAACAAATAAGATTTTGATGTTTCAGATGGTGAATTTGTAAATGAAGAAAGTGTGATGAGAAAGTATCTTGGCAAAGTCTGATTTGATTTGTTAAGGAACCTGGTGGTTGGGAATAGAATCCAGTTTTCCAAAGCAAATTCAGATTCATGAATCAATCATCATCCACTTAATGTTTTCCAATAGCCTGTTTTCAATATTTTTTTCCACTTCAGCAAGAAATTAAGTTTTAACTTCTATAGCTAGTCTAGTGAACAATAATTCTGTCCAAAAAAAAATATCTTTTTAAGGAAAAGAAATATAGATTATGTAGTTAAAAAAAAAAATAAAAAATCAAATGGATATGCATAGAGGAATTAATGGGTTCTGCATGGGCAGTCTTCATCCTAGTGCTTTACAACTTCAGAAAGCTTTGTTTTGTAAGCCAAAAACATTTCATCAGCTCCTCTTTCTGTGTGTTGTGTCCTCCTGATAGATATGTCATGTCACGTCATCTGTCATGTCATCTCTGTTTTTTCTACTTCTATTTTCTAAAGGCATCCTAAGAAAATCAAAGTTCTTTAAGCCTATTTCACCCACGGTCAATCTACAACGTACTTGTCACGTTTATATCCCTCACGCAGGCCTCTTCTGCGTGTGTTAACACGGTAACTGATGGCAGTAGTAAGCTCTTTCCCTGCTGCAGGTGAGCAGCAGACATTTCTTCCACATGAGCTTGAAGCAGAGGAGTGGTAATGTGTGAGGAATCTTCAGTTCCATGGGAGGCCCACAAAGTGGTGGGCATTCTAGAAATCTCTTTTGCCTGCCTCCTGTGAATCTCTGACTCCTTTCTGACCTCTCCAATCTGTTCCTCTCATATCACTGCTTCCTTAGCTCTTTTATCCCAGTTTCCTTCTCTTTGTCTATCCTAACCGAACATTTCCTCCTCAGCTTTCTCCTACAAGACGAAGTCCACCCATGTGCATACCAGTCAAGTGAGTTAGCTGCACACTGGCAGCATGCTTACATTTACTCTAGTTCTCCTATGGAATTTTCTCTGATGTCGTTCTTCCTCTTTGTCTTCCTTGTTTTCATGGTCAACAAAGTATTTAACAAAGCTGGCATTAATGCATCATCATGGAGCATTGAGATAGCACCCTTAGAAACAGGCTGTAGAGCCTCTCAGAGCTCTACACTCCTCGCAGAGCTGTTTGTTAGGTTTTGCCAAATGCTGGCAGATCTCCCCATATTTGTGCTTGGCTCTTGTTTTCAAGGCTGTCACAGCAACTGTCATGACTTTGTTTCTAGATGAAATAGTCAGTTGTGAAGAACAAGGAGCTAGCATGAAAGATGTGCCAGCCTGTTGTTTTTTATGTGCTGACCCTGAGTCCTGCCTGTATACAAGGAGCTACAGGCTGAGGGGCAAGCAGGGCTTATTCATAACAGTGTGTTTGAGAAGCCCTATTTCTTTTCAATAATAAGATGACAGAATGATGCTTCTCTGTGTGGATGGTTTGAAACTCTTTTAGTTGTATTGCACTGTAGATTTTGCTCCAGGTGCTGTGAACTTTGATGTCAGTAAGTTATAACTGAACTAAAGGTAATAACACTTTCGATATTCTTTGAAAACTGAGGATTTTGGAGTGCCATTGTTAGAACAAACCAGTCTCCTAGTCTTATTTAGGATGTGTAAGTAGGTGTTTCTTGTTCATTTGTTTTGCTTTGTAAGGTTTTGATCTCTCTCTTCATTTAAAAAATCTTCATTAAAGTATATTAGTATACTAAGTATACAGACTTCAATAACTAACACAAGCTCTTGAGGCAGAAACTCACCTTATCATTTTGGTAAACCTTTGTGCATATTTACAATGATCCATAAAGAATTATGGATGGTAATACCATAAATTGTTTCCTAATAAATTGCTGTGTTAGAAAGGTTGGAGAGAGGCACAGCAAAGATGAACGGGCTCAGAAGAAGATGTTATAAAACCCTGCTACAAATCACTTAAGAAAGTGGAAAGTAAGATAATTTACTGTGCTTCTCCTAGATAGGATGGAATTCATAATTAGGGATAAACAAATTGTGACCTCCAACATTTAAGTTCATCCTGTTGTCCTTCACCTTAAGTCTGTCCATGCCCATGCTCTTTCTCAGGTATTATAGTAAATTAAAAAGGAGTGATTCAGCTTAGAGGTTCATTACCTCTAAGAAGTGAATGGACACTTGATTGCTCAAGTCAGAGGTGGGTGCTAACATATAAAAAATGTTAGCAGACAAAATGAGGCCCATTACAGACTCTAGATTTTTAGCTTCCTTCCCTTTACAGTGTGAGAGTGAAAAACAAAATCTGTGGGATAAGAAGATATTGGAAAGATTCTGTGTCTTCTCCAGCTTTTCAAGGGAAGATACACATGAGGAAGAGTGTGGAAGCTCTGCAGTGGAAACTGTCAAGCATTCCTTGCACATCCAGTATGCCAGAAGGTTCCTCTGTAAACAAGAACTACTTGCCATTTACACTGCAGGTCAAAAGATGGTTTTGGTATATTGTACCGCTCCTGCTCACAATATAATTTTACTGTTTTGTCTGTTTCCTAATGAGACCAAGGGCACATGAGATATCTGACTTTGTTTTGAAGTAGCCAGTTCTTTGAAAAATCAGTTTGCAGTGAGTGCCTTCACATCTCCAGAGAATTTCAATAGAACTAAAGCTGCACTTTAGTTGATGTAGTTAGGGTTGTGTATTAAACTAGTTTGAAATTCATGTCCTATTGGAATGTGCAAGCTATTAGGTCATCTGCAAATGCTTGAAAATCAGTGAGCCATATTTTTCTGACTTTTGCTTTTATGCACCCAAACCTTTCCCACCAGGGAATTGCCAATACTGTCTGAGTTTGTTCCTTAAAAACAGTTCAGGTGTTCAACAATGTAGAGAACAAAAGCCTCTGGGAATCATTTTGCTGCTGGGCATGATTGCAAGCCTTTTTCTTCTCCTCCCAAACACCCACTAGTCAAGTAACTGAGATGTGCTATTATTGATCTCCAGATGTATCACCGGGCTAGTCACTTGTCATACAAAATGTGTCAAAATTTGCACATCAGTTGCAGCAGTTACATCAAAAATTATACTTCTCTATGAAAATAAAACAGAAAATCACATGCCACTTAAACACCTCAGCAATAATTCTGTTGCTTCAGGCACTTGAGCTGTAATAACTGTTGGCATTTTCATTCCAAACCTATATTTTTTTTAATGTTTTAAAAAGCACTGACAATTTATTTTAAAACAGGCAAAGAATGCATGAATGGGACAGAAAGCTGGCCATTAGGCCAGTCAGCTGACCATTGCTTGCCTTCTGCTTACACTTGTCTTCTTGCTTCCTTTTACTACTCTATTAAACTATTTCTGCAAGGTACAGTGTGTTTTTTTTTAATCAGCTGCATACATGAAATGTGTTTTAGAAATGTGCTTTGGAATAAATATATTGTTTCCCATTACATGCCCAAATCCAAACCAAGAAATGAATTTTTCATGTGATTTGAAGATGAAGCATTGATTTTTCTTTTATTGGCTTTGCTGATCGTCACTTTTCAGTTATGCAAGTCTCAGGCTGAACTCAATCTGCTATCCTTTCTTCTTTTAGTCTGGACTCCTAAGGAAGCAAGAATTATTTGGTCTAATAATGTGTTTTTCTCTCCTTTGTGTATTCATCTTTCCTTACAAACTTTGTGTGTCAGTGACTGTCAGGTCTGAAGTGTTCCCAAAGATATTGAGGTCCTGTAAGCTTTCTGAAAACAGGTGTTTATATGAAGTAAGGAAACCCTAATACCACTTTCACTAAGAAATCGGCAGTGGAGTGTGTTCCAAACAGCATTAGACAGTAGTGAATCCAGAGGGATGCTCAGTTCTTGAGAGAGATTCATTCTTGGGCAAGTCTTGTTGGCTCTGCTGCTCACAGCACTGTTTGCTTCACTCTGCTCTTCGCATCTTCTGCCCTCGGCCATGTGCTGTGCCTCACTGAACAGCTGCAGGAGCAGCGTTCTGTCCATCTGTTTCTTCCCCACTCCCTTCTGCCCCCAAGTTGTCTTTGAACCTTTTCATCCTCTACAGAAGAAACTAGCAAAGACTAGCCAGGTATGGCCTGCCCATTCACATTTTATGCTCTTGAACTTCTGCAATGAAGCACTTCAGTGATGGTTGGAGGAAGTAACAGGAAAACAGGAGGCCCAAATGTTCAAAATGGCATGCACAGACTTAACTGTAAGAGTAAATTACCTGTGTCGAACTGTGGTCATTTCATAGGAAGTTGTCCACTGAACAGTTTTCAAAATTCAGATCTTTACCAAGCAATTCATATGTTAAATCTTTTTATGCTTTCACCTTAATATATTTAGCCAGTTTAACATTTAAACAGTGCTCTTCCTAGCTTCCTAGTGCTCATCTGGTCATGCAAGTTTGCAGTGTGTGCTTTCCGAATGCTCCAGGTGTCAGCAGGAATCCCCCCATGAGGGCTTGAATCAAGGGATCAGGGATTGTCTGGAGTACAGATTATTGCCATGTTGCTTCTCACAGAATACTTTCATCCAGTAGTTTTCTGCCACGGTTCAGCATCATCCTTTATTTGCCCAGTTTACTTTGGTCAGTTTTTCTACTACCATGAAAATGTGTTTTCTCTTCAGCTGTGGCTGTCCTGCTGTCTTGGCACTGAGAAATTCCCCTTTTAGTGCATCTGTGCCAAAACCCCAGCTGAATGCCCTGTATTAAAATGCAGATAGGAGAAGGAAAGACTCTTTTATCAACTGCAAAGAGGTAAGACTTCTGCTAGCATTAACTGTATTTATTAATAGACTTGCACTGCCTGGGAACACACATCCAGATTTTCTGCTAAAGTGTGTGTTAAATCTTAGTCATTTCTTTTGGTGAGTGACAGCTTTTACTGACTGATCCAAATTGCATTACAATAAAGTTCTCAATTTAGTAGTCATAGTACTTTGTCTAGCAACTAATAGCAAAATGTTATGAAACTGTTTCTTGTGACTTGCTACAGTGCCATGTTCATACAGCTGTCTGCCTGGCTGTGTATTTGAGAGAGAACTCAAATATCAAGATCCCATGCTGGTGAAGGATGAGTTTGTTATGGAAATGATGCAATTACAGTACTTGCTGGGGAGGGGGGTGATTGCTACTTTGTTCGCAGAGTGCCCCACGTTGGCTGATTAAACCACAAATGAAGTGCAGCATTAACAAGCCCATATTGTATGACACACTGTGAGAATCACAGAAGTGAGTTAGCTGTGTGCCATTACCAACTTTATTAGGAGATTGGGTTCCAGTTGTGCCCTTCTCTGGCTTTGTTATCGACTGCACTCTAAGTCTGAATTATCAGGCCCTGGTGTGCTTGTAAGAACTTGATCTTCTCAACATCTTTTTTCACTCTTTTGGTTGCTTGACTGACCTTGTTTTTATGTTAGTAGGGTTATTGATGGGAGTAGCCAATGAAATGGGTAGTGAACATGGGAAGCATTTTCAGAATGGGTTATTAAACTCCTGCCACAGCTTGCATCTATTATAATTATCGCAAAACTTTTATGTGGCCCCATAAACTTGCATGGTGATTTATAAATGTAGGCTTAAATTTTGCTAATGCATAAGTGTGAGTTTTTAACTTGTAGGAAGGAAGCTACACCTCTGCTTACTATAAACAGGGTGGGATCCTTATGCCAAGGTGTTCAGAACGTACTGATTTAGACTGTTATCTCGGCACTGGGTATACAACCTAAACGTGATTAGTTATATTTCCGAATTCTTCATAAAGTCTGCTTGTGAAAATGGTAGTGGTCTAATTCGCTGAGGATCTGAATGCTTTGAATGCTTTTTAATACCAGTGGGAAAACAAGATAGTTGTCATCGTGCACAGTGGAGTCTAAATCAAAAAATACAGAACTGGGCCTTACAGAAATCTTCCCGATTTTCTTAGCATATGATATCTAGGAGCAATAGCAACAGGAGGTCTTTACCTTTCAGTGGCAGATAGTTGGATGCCACCAATCTGTACATTGCGTAAAATTCTTGCAGCTTTTGCAGCTTCTGGCGTTCAACTAGAAGAGTTCTAAGCAGCTCGTTTTGATCACATTAGATTTTCTTAGACACAATTTGGCTAATTTAGATTTGATGTTCTCAACCTAAAGCCACGAGTTTCCAGATCTGTTTGCTCAAGAACAGGCCTCTGCTGGAGGTGGAGGAGGCTGGGGGACCACTTATCAGGTGCCTGAGCTGCCTGGGCCTACTGAAAGTCTTAACACAGAGGGGGAAGGGAGCTGAGAGGGAGCAAAGGAGGACTACTGCCTCATTAGTTGCTCTCCTCCCTCCTTGAAGCACACACACTCCTGGTTTGGGCAAATGTAGGAATCACAATTGCAGAGTGTGTTACTGGGCACTGCTTGTTTGTGTATTAACAATTCAACAGACTTCAGTGAAAATAATACTTTAAGAACCATTTTAGAGCCAATGTCCTGGCTGAACCCATCTTCAAAAAGTGTCTCAGGTAAGATCTTTTTTATGTGCTTAAAACATTCACAAATCTGGATTAAATGTCCATGTATTCAGCTATCAAAATGGCAATTGTATGTAAAATACTTTCCAAAAGAGTGAAAACAGAGCAATACAAGAGGAGACCATTTTAGGTTATGGGTTTGAATAACATCACCGGCACAAACTTCAGTTTTATCATAAGCACACTGTAAACTTCAGGGATAGGAATGAGCACATGTATATTTTCTGGATAAGGATAAATGTGAAATCATCATTAATGCACTTGGTTTCACAGATTATTACAGTTTTAGGAACACAGTAAATTGTCTAGAGCTGTTTTGACCACACCATGCCAAAATAATTTGTGCCTTCTGAAAATATGATTTTACTCGTTATGTTTCTAAATCTGCTTGGAAAGATTGTATGTATTTATGAGGGGCTCTGCCTAAGTCATACAAAGGGAATTTTCAGGAAAATAGCTCCATAAATCTTAGGAAATGCAAAACTAACAGACATATGAAGGATTTGTATTTAGAAAAGGATCTCCCAGTGGGTTGCTCTCAGCAGAAAATGAAAAGGTCTTCTTTGCATTCAGTTGAACTATTAGTGCATTTTTTGCTGATATAAGCAGCCGTACAGGTATGGCCTCTGTCACAGTCCCAGATCTCAGCGCTGCAAATTAGCAAGGTTTTAACTTTGCTCCAAATATCATGCTAGCTCATTTTCATTATGGAAAAGGTGGGGGGGAGGAGAACGGGACAAAACACCTATTGGCAAAGCACATTATAATTGTTTAAGCAGGCCCCACAAGTCATGCATTTCAATTATTTGTTCAAAGCTGCCTGCAATTAAGAGTTGCAAACAAGGTTTTTGAATGCAAAGTCAGACAATTAAAATGTTTCATGAGTGCCTTAGAGAGAGAAGTTCTGAATTAGCACTTTGAATACACAAGACCTCCTGTTTTCTAATCTCCTTTCCCTTTTAGTGTGAAAGAGAGAGGAGATGTATATTTTTCCCAGAATTTTTCTTTTCTTTAAGCTGGGCTGATCCTAGGGAAGATTGAATCATCCTAATCTTTGACTTGTACATTTGAATGTCTTCTGCTCCTTGAGGGATCATCCTTCTTGCTTCATAATGGTCCAGGTGCAAAAAAAAAACTTTGTCCACGTCTGGCTTGTTCTCGAAGGGGGGTCGTAAATCACTTTAAGCATCTCTCCTCCCTCTTGTGCACTCTCCTTCTCTCCCCCCCCATCTTCTTCCTTCTCCTTTGAAGAGGCAGGACTATTTTAGCCGGTGATTTGTGGCACTCAGGCGCTCAGAGTGCAACCCCTGTGCTCAGTAAGCTAACAGACAAGATGTGGGAAGCAGTGATGCATTGGCTTGTTAATGGGAGTTCTGTGGATGTTGGTATTGTAACTGTTGGTGGTGATCAGATCACAGCTGCTCCCAGGGGAAGGCCTAACTTTTTTCTCTTTAACCATACAAAACAGACTTAACTTCCCTACTCCTTTCAGGACAGCAGTGCTGCTCAGGGGTTTTTTGGGTGTGGGTGGTTTTAGGTTTGTTTGCTATTTTCGGGGGATTTTTTATTTGTTTTCTTGTTTGATTTTTTCCTTTCTAATGCCATTTAAATACTGATTGTTTGCATTTAGAATTGGCAGTTTGTGAATTTTTAAGGTTTATTTTTTCTTTTATTTGCTCAGAAGTCCACTGCTTGAGAGTATTGGACAGTTTTTTCCCCTTTACTTCTCTGTTAATTTTTGTCATAAGCTCATTTTAATTTTAATCGTCTTGATGCAAAGCAGTGCAAGCTGCTGCATCCTGTTAGATGCATTTTGTTTTGTGTAGGTAGAGAACCTGTATCACTTTAATTTAAAAAGATCTGTGGAGTAAACTGCAAGAGAAAACACCACATTAACTCATAACTTTGTAAAATAAATAAATGAAACTGTGAAACGATACACTGATTTGATTGTCATTGAACTTTCCTGGGATTTGCTGGCTTGCTTAAAGCCTTAATCCCCTTTAAAAAAAAAAAAAAAAGTATGTGTGGGGGTTCATACCACATGTGTTACTGAAAGCAAAACACTTCACTAGTTAATGAAATAATTGATTTTTTGCTGCAAGGCCAGTGGTACTTTAAGGACCGCTGGGTAAACTAAGCTGTAGTTTGTGGAGTTTCTTCTTAAATGCAGCATGGTATGAGGGTGAGAGGCTGTGCTGACTTGTTTGGAGTCTTTCTGCTTGTGGGGCTGAGCATTCATGGATAGTTCTCAAAGGCAGGGATTAGTGAGCTGCAGCGTGAGGACACAAACTGCGTGCGCCTCCAGTCTGTCCCTCGGCAGCTCAGCTCATGTGGGCTGAGCAGTCTGCCCGCATGGGCCTCCTCATATGACATGACCATAAGGATGTGGTTAGCCAAAGCACCTTCTGGCAGCCGGGTCAGGATCTGAGAGGAGACGGGGTGGGACCTCAGTGGCAGGATAGATTATTATTCCGTATCTCCCCACTGTGAGATTTCTTGCTCCTTGCTGTAAGGCTGCTGTGGTTGGCCTGCCCACCCTGCTCTGACAGCTGTGAGATCCTAGGAGCTGTCAGTTGGTGACTGATACATCGCTTGTGAGCCTCCACGCGCAATGTTTCTCCACAGGGTTTTAACCATTTAAGCTTCATTCAAGCGAAATTTTGGGTGCTGTGCAAGAAGTTTCTCCTGACTCTGAGAAATATAGGAATGGGATGTCGTTTATATCTGAATGCCACTCAGGAAGGACTAATGGATACTAATATAAATTTTGTATTTTTTCCAAAAAATGTTGTGGAAATATATTTAAAGACCCTGATTTGCACATCAGCACTTTGTTTATGTATGTATGTCAGTCCAGAGTGAATTTCATAGATGGATGTTTATGAGGAGAAGTATCTACTTGTATTAAATGTCTTTAGTTTGCTTGTATAAACAGAAAATTCTCATATATTTAAAGTAGAACCTACATACAAGCAAGGTTGTACACTAGAGCACATCGTGAATTAAAAGGGACACATATTCATGCCCCATGCTGTGACACTGGACGCACAAGGAGTGTATATATGTAAAACTCCTAAAACACATTTGATAACATTACGGTAGGAGCAAGCTGACTGTCCTGTGGGTATGACTATGCCTTCCTCCTGCTCCTCACCAACACCACTTAAAATTGTTATGGTGCACCAAGAGTTGCATTTTGAAGTACCAGCCTAGTAAAAAAACATTTTGGACACCTCCCTGGGCTGCTGGGAGGTCTGGCTGAGTCTTGGGATGTGTCTGTAAGTACAACAGCTCAATTCAGAGTATTTCATGAAATCCTTTGTGAGCTTTTCTTCATTTTTTCATTTTTGTAGATATATGTTTCTTCTTTTCTTACCTTCATTTCAGCATTTTCCCAATATTTTATCCTTTTTCAGAAATAGTTTCAAGATCTTTCAGTTAGAAGGCTACAGACATAGGGGCTCTGACCTAAGTTCATAGGTCAGATTCAGAACAATACAAAAGGAAGAAACAATTTTAAAAAATGTTATGTAGTTAGTAGACTATTGAGAATGCAGGTCTGAAAGATAAGGGTCTGGAACAAGACTTGAGATTTACAGATCAGCTGGGGAGTGGGCTGAGCAGGGAAGAAAAGGAAGAGGACCGTGGAAGGTATTGGGACCAATGTTCTCATAAAAATTCAGTCTCTGTACTCTAAAATGCAATCTGGTCATCTCTGGCAAGGAATGGTAGTAGACTGTGGGAGACAGGAGATTTACAGCACAATTGTTTCAATTTGATTCGCATTGAAACAGGTAGAACTTTTTATTGTTTTAACAATAATAGTATTGTCTTTAGCATTTAATTCCTGGTAATGAAATTCACTCTGAAGTGGACATGGTGTTTATAAATGGGTTGATAGGCTAAGATACAGAAATATATGCTCAACAGTTTAGTATTATACTGAGAAAAATTATTTACTTTAATGGCTAAAATAGGTTTTAAGAAGTCCAGACTGTAGTACTAGTGTGTGTGTGTATACACTACTATATAGTATATATACTATAGACATGCTATATACACACACACACACACACACTGTCAGATAACTCTGATTTCTGTGGCATTACAGTCTGTGTTCTGTACTGCTGGAGTAGAAGCTGAGACTGCATGTCAAGGAAGTTTATCACTGCCTTACCAGTTACAAAGATGATTCTGTTTCTTAGGGTTCAGGTATAGAGAAGTGTGGGGGGGAATCGTAAGGAAGAGCAGGGTTCAAATGGGGTTGCCCAAGCAGAGCTGGGGCTGCTATTGCAGTCATCTATGAGCCTGCCTTTGCCTCACATATTGGGGTGTCTGTCCTATTCTGTCAGTTTTGGCTCAGGTATGGAGTTAGGCTTTCAAGAAAGGGTGGTCTCGGGCATACAGTGAGACAGGGACTCAAAATGTTTTCTGAGGGAAGCTGGGGGATTTCTCACCTCATTATTCCTTATCCTGAGGACGTGGCTGTGTTCCTTACTAGGTTTGTGTTTGGTGTCTTTTTATTTTTCCCCCATCTATTCCTGCAGAGTTAAATAAACTGTTTCTACATTAATGAATCAGGGATGCTTGCTACCCAAAGACTAAGGGGCCAAGTCACTATGTCTTGCTTACTGTGGCTATCCAACAAGTATTAAAATTTCTAGAATACTGCTGACAACAGCAGCTGTTTCTTCCCACACAGTATGCATTTTAAGCACAGGTAGGAGTCGTAGAGGGTTGTACTCAACTTCGTTCATGGCTGTCCATCACTTTGCATTTTCTCTAATGCCAGAGATTTCTTGGGTCTCTTAAAGTACAATTGCTTTTTCTTTATTTAGTAAACTGTGAAATGGGAAATTTGTGACTGAGTTCTGAGAGAGAATGGCTGCAGACACAGCAGGCCGGTGATGAGCTGTGACCTAAAATACCAGGTCCTACCAACTTGCAGAGCATGCATATTTTTCAGATATTCTTTTTGTTCAACAGCAATATCAAACATCAGAGTCATCATTCAGTTGTAGCAAAGTTTGGTCCCTTAAAGGCAGTGTGTTATCTTGGGATTGTCACTGTGGCAAGCAGGAGTTCCCCAGGAAGTGGCAAGGTGCCTCTCCATGAAGTCCAGCAGTTTTTCTGGTGGGCTAGAGTACTGTAAGTTAAATGCTGGCAATCCTTACCAGAGTTTCAAGCAAACTAAATGGTATTTTTTCTTCAGTGCATCAAAAGCAGCTGCAGAAATTAAGAGAATTGGCAGAAAACTTAAATCCTGGCCTGCATATCAAGTTCCTAGCAAAATTTTCACTGGCCTCACAGTTACTTGGATATTGTTTCTACTGTGCCTCTGGTGCCAGAAGAAAGATTGTCCCTAAATGAAGACAGCATGAGCTGCCTCGACTGCCCAGGCCAAAGAAACATCCAAGGGACACCAGCTAATTTTGCCACTGATGTCTTAATAGCTTCAAATAAAATAACGAAGCCATAGCATGGACAATAATAGTGTTAAGGGCTGGTTTCCAGAGCAAGGAGCTTAGCAAATGCTACCTGTGCTGAACCTGCCACCCAGTATTTCAGTGAGAATCCAGTAATCTTACCACATATAATACTTTTGCTAGGCATATTTGTCTGCCAGTGCTACAAATCTAGTGACCCTGAATTTCTCTCGGTGTGAAGAACCGAAGCAAGCACAGCTTCTCCAGTCTATCCCAGAGAGGACTGAAGGTCAGTCAGAAGGCAGTTCTGCATGAATCTGGAATGAAAAACATGGTTATGTGACTGGCCATCCACAGGGGGCTATTTTCAGTTCTCTGCCTGCACCTCCCCATTTCCGCACTGGGTCTCTGCTCCTCTGCTAGAGAGCCTTATTGCTGCTGGACAGCAGAGCCAGAAAAAGACATTTGCGCTACACCCTCACACCTTGCCAGAGCAATGCCGTGTTTGCTTTTGATACAGTAATTACAAGTAATTCTGGTCAACAGCTGTGATCAGGCACAGCTTTTATATCTTCATTACACTGTGCAAACATTAACTAAATAATCCAGACGGGACGGAAGGGTAAGTGGGAGTTTTAACTGTCATCAAGGGAGTACTTCTTGGGCACTGCTCTCTGCCAACAGCTACTGCCCCGGCCCATGCTGTCTGGGTGGCTAATCAGGCAGAGTGCAGGTATCCAGGAGAGTTAATCGCCTGGGACAGCTGCCTTCTTTCCCTACCACTTCTTTGTTGCTTCAGTAAAATGGAATTATTCGATTACTATTTTCAAATATATGGGACTGTGAATTTCCAGTGTGCCTAGAACGATTGTCTCAAAATTGGTAGGCTTTTGGCTGAAAGGCAGGCAGTATACATCTGGCCTTATTTTTGCGCAAAGCCCCTGCTCTCCTACCTTCAGCTGAGGGGTTTGGCCTGACTTAGCAACGTCGCAGCAAATGCATGTGCTGCTTATCCAGTGCTGCAGAGCAGGTACTGCTGTAAGAACCCCAAGGAGCTTTCCAGTTGTCCACACGCGTGTGTCAGTTAAAGCCGGCTGCTCTGCGAGGCTTGCATTTTATTTTTCTTCAGGAAGCCAAGCACAGGCTGTTTGTTGCTTTGTTATTTCTTCTTGGTTTTTGCTTACATATCATTGTGTTCATAGCAAAGCATCAGCTCCTTGGTGAGCATTGATAGGGGATTGCGAGAGCTTTCAAAGCTCTGTTAGTGCTGTGAGTTTTTGCACTTGAGTGAGTAAGGCTTCCTTCACATTGTAAAAGGGAAGTAGCACATTCAGTGGTGAACTTTGCAAATAGCAGGGCCAAATGCTGAGCAGCAGCTGCACCTTTAGGTGCCTTTGTCCTGTTAGCAGACCCAGAGGAGAAAACCATGAAAGTCTCACTTATCTGTTTATCTAGCTTGCAGCAGTCTGATGCCTTCTGCCACCTTTACTGATAATGGTCCCTTTGAAGTTGAGTGCAAGTGTGAATTTATGGTTTTGTAAAGACTGGATTCCAGAACAGGTCATAAATTACCTTGTTAGACAAAGGCTTCTGGGGAAACAATATTGCCTTACAATCCCTCACTGTGTCATTATCCTGATGCATTTCTAGCATGGCAAATAATTGACCACAATGATACGCTGCCACTTCTCCAATCAAGCTTTAAAATTGTTTGCGTAAACTCTTCTAGCAGGAAGAGAGTGTTATGTAGCTATAGTACGTTCTCATCATCACTCTTAAAATGAATCTTGAAATAAGTCTAGGTGATTGTTTACGCTTAATATTCTGAAGCCAAAGACAATTAGGATCTTTATTTGCTTGAAACAACATTTGTTTAATTTACGATTGTTTCCTTTTTAAAAGAAAAGCGTTTTGAAATAAGATCCATTTCAGGTCTTCTCAGGAGGTGAGTAAAGAGCAAAATAATGCAGGAGAATGAAAGAATGTGCATCTTAGCTAGATCCTGATGATTACCTGCTTTATAGAGAGAAGTGGCCTGATCTGCTGCTCAGATAAGCTCTAAGCCAAGCTGTGTGGTATTATACAACCAAGAGGTCTAGATTGGAAATTCATGGCTATCTTTGATTCTCTGTTGTTTTCCTGGACTTGAGCAGAAAGTGAGTTTGTGTTTGGCTGGACAGCAGGTATTTTTTTGTTCTTTTGTTTGTTTGCAAGAAGGAGGCATGCTTAAAATAGTTTATGGTGTATGTTTGGTTCTCATACTGAAGTTTCACTAGCAACAAAGTCATTGTTTTCCTTTTGAAATGGTGGATTTTGTGTGTTTTGTGGTGTGTGGTTTTTGTGTGTGTGTGTTGGTTTTTTTTTTTTTTTTTTTGGTTTAGGTTTTCTGGTTTTAGTGAGGGTGACAGGAAAACAGAAGCATTGTCATGATGTGCATGGGATTTGTAGCCTATCTGCTACAGAGCAGTCTGGACTGTTAGCAGGTTCCTCAGAAAGGCCTCATCCCTGTGATTTACCACAGGGGGACTCCTGGGAGACGCTGGGGAAGTCGCATTGGCCATACAGTAAGGAAGATCCTCTGTTGATTTTTAAAGTTGCTGGGTATGTAGGCATTTTTGAAAGTCCATTAGTTGTATAACTATGTTTTTTATCACCTAAATACCTTTAAAGAAATCTGACTCACGGCTTCTTTATTAAAGACTTCTGTGGTTCCAAACCAGACACAGAGACCTCTGCCCTTTTGAATATCTGTATTTCATACTTGCTCTATCACTGTCCCTCATGATCTGAGCTGCCCAGGGCAGTTGTGGTTCAAAATTAAATTGTTAAATATCTTTTGCTGTACTTGCCTGTAACATAACACAAAGTGATTCTTCAAGAGAAAATGAAACTTCATTGTGTCATAATCATAGTGCTTTTATTTCAGGTTATATTTCTTTAGGTTACATTCACGTATCTAAATCTGCTTGTAAACATTTATAGTTATTTGTCTAAAAAAATGGATTCATTTATGTTTCCTTTGTAGTCCAAAATAGAGTCTGGGACCATCTTGCAGCTCAGGAGTGGTTTGGAGCTTTCTTTGTTTTCTGAAGTGTACAGTCTCACTCTGTCAAAGAGCTAAAGAGTAGGCATGGTGGAATCCTTTGCTTAGAAAATGCTAGAGAAGATTTTGTATGAGGATTTTCGACTGCCTTGTAACTCTGCGTTGGTCTGTTTCCACTCCATTCCTGCTCTGTTCCCTCTCTCCCTCGAGTCCTCAGTGCTGGCAGGTTTCTCTTGTCATCTGTTACTGAAGCGGCAAAATATTGGCTGGAAATTACTTTTAGTTATCTGTTATAAAGCACACGCTAATTTTTATTATTCCATTTTCCTTCTCAGTTCTGTTGCCTTACAGACTAAGCCCACTGGAATGGTGACTGCACTGTGCTGAGGGCTGCTAGGCTCCGTTTCTGGCTCTTGTCTCTGTGAGCTATTAATAAGTAAATAAAAAGAAATGTCTGTGCCTGTTCTTACTGAGGGTTGAAAAGGAACTGTAGTGTGAAAGGAAAAGCAAACAGACAAATAATGAAATAATCACTGGTACAGACATACCAGGGCATCTGTGAAAACACTGTGTATATCTGTTCCAGTAAATTTCCATTGAATTATTCTCATTCACTGCATAATAGGTGGCTGTCCAGCATAAAAAGCTTTCAAAGTCTTTCTGAGGCTTCACATTGAAATGCTCCCATGTGCCAGCATTGTGTGATATCCCAGAACCAGATACATCTTGATGTATGTGACACACACAGTAAGAAATTAGAAAATAAGAGATTAGATCAATTCCCTTTGACAGTTTGATTTCTGTGCAATCCATGCTTTTGTCAGATAATTAGCAGGTCAGGTATGGTACATTTGAGGAGCAAAGGCTCTTACAACCTGTGGACAGTTAGTTTGTCATGGGAGGCAGAATACACTGTTAAAAGAATCTGCAGAAAGTTAGGTTGCTAGGACTTTGACACTTCTGAAGAGAGATCATAGAAAAGGTTTGAATTGGCTTTAAGGCAGGACCTAACAAATGGTTGTGCAGTTGTACAGTATGGGGGATGAAGTAGTAACCTTGTTATTTTATCTAAGAAAAGGCTTGCTATGCTGAAATAGCACCGGAGACTGTTATTAGAGCTATCAGAATAGCGGACACACATGAAATGCAAAGATACTACTAAGCCTCATACTGAAATCTTTGTTTCCTTCTGTAAAAGCTCAAAAGATCCTTAAATGCTGGAACTCTGGAATCATTTGCTATTAGTTTTTAACTTGGATGCACTTTCTTAATTCTAGCATTTAATTGTCTGATACCGAGGTTTTAATGAATGGTATGCAAAATGCAGATCACAAACCAAGTATTTGATGCATGCTGTAAGTTGGTTTATAATTCTTGAATCAACAAGGCTTCTGTCTCTAGAATCACTCTCTAGTGTTAGATAAGAAGATGAAAACCGTTGCTGACCAAGAGGTAGTTAAAATCTAACTGATACTGTCATCTAGAGGAATCTGCAGGGTCACTTTTCAGCTCTGCAGGGCTTTCAGCGTTTTATCCTCCTGTAATGTGAGAATTAGACTGTTGGGGATGGAAGTGGTTTTATTTTTCCTCATGTTCTTTCTGTTTTCAAAGGAAGGCCTAGGTTCACGAAGTACACTGTCCTGTTAACACCATCAGTCACAAGAACATAGTAGACACTGATATGTATTATGATGGGAGGAGAAATGGTGGCATATTTTCAGTGAAAGACTTCTAGAAATAACCTCAGTCTTCTAGGATGACCTTAAATATAAAATGCAATTGTGCCAAATCTAGACTCAAATTTTGCAAATCATTATGATAGTAAAGTGTGACCTCTCCCTGTCCCTCTCCTCTTCCCTCTCCCCCTCTGAAAGAACAATGTGTTGTTTTTTGTTATTTGCTTTTCCTGAGTAAATACACATGACCTCTAGTAATTATCAGTCTGATTAAGGATTTTTAAATTTGACCCACTTTACAACCATTCGCTACAATTCAAGCGAAATTGATGACTGTTGCCTCTACTCCGTGTGCTGTTTCATGAGCACAGACAGGGAAATTACTAGAAGAAAAGGAAAGAATAAAATTATCGAGACTGTATATGCCAACCAAAGCAAGAGATTGTGAGGCTTCTTTAATTGGGAAACAGCATTGCTGATGAGTTAGAGCAGAGGAGAACCAGATCTCTGAGCTAATACTGGGCTCAATTAAGTTCAAACCCCAGACAGACATATCTAGAAAATGGCCCCAATAACTGTGACATACCTCAAGGGAAGGGAGGCAGGCTTAACTGATGGTCAGAAGGCACTTGAAAGGCTTTGTCAGGAGAGCTTCAATGTTGTGTTAGTGTCAATGAGTAGTTAAGGTTTTTACCCTAAAATTATTGTTCTTCAAATTTACTGTGTGCTAATGACAGGCTTAATTTTTTTCCTAAGTGCTGCTGTGTTGTTTGAGCTTGCAGATCACTGCAGGTATTAAGGTAAAACTGAGGTCAAGTGTTATTACTGCTTGAGAATATTTTTGCTAGAAAGTTAGGGAACTTCTAGTATGCCATCCAGACTTTGTATGATAAATGTTAGTAATAATGAAACTGAACAACTGAAGCCATGCAGCCTTGTCAATACATGCCAGATACATATCGTTTGGTTTATTACAGATACAGTCTTTGATCTTTCTTATGTTTGAAGACTTGATTAGGCCCATCTTGTTAAAGACATAGCACATGAAAGCTGGGAATTGGTTGCTTTAATAGCAAAACTCTAGAGAAAGAGTTCCTCAAATTAAAGAGTAGAAAATGCTTCCTAAGGGCTGTGCAAACCATCCCACGTTCAGTATGAAATGTGTTTGCAGATGTTTCTGTGCCAGAAGGGTCTGTCTTTGCTGTTTTCTAAGTGGTGCTCAGAATTCTGGATTTGGCTTTGGAAGAGTTGCTTTCTGAGCCAACCTAAACAGATCTCTCTGTGTACTGAAGCAGAAGGTGATTGTGCATACTCTGCATGCTCGTACAGGGGAAGGATGCATGCAGGCTTATTAAACTAGGCCATGAGTCCAAATAGCTGCAGTGAAAAATATTGTTGTACATACTTCTCCCTTAAGTCTCTATTAGTGTGTGTGTGTGATTTGAATTCAGAACTTGTCAGTGCTCCGTCATGGTTATCTGCATGAGCGAGAAAAATGGAGCTCCAGGTTTTTCACCTCTGCGTGTAAGACACTGCAGGCTGGCAAACACAGCAGGAGTGTCAGGGCCAGCGATCCTCCTACCTGCATCCCCTGCGTGCGTCAGATTTTGGGAGTGAATGCTAAACACATTTGGATGTGGTGTGATGCTGCTCCCCGCTATTTCATTTATTTAATGTTAACTGTATTTCATACTTTGGTCCAGGCTTTTCCAGTGTTAGACAGAAATGAATTTATACATCAAAAGGAAATAATGGTTAGCCTGAAAATATCGTTTCCATATCAAAACACAGAAAGTCTTTATTACCACACTTGTGCGTTGTTACTCTTCCTGTTACTTGGTCATAGGGTCATACAGAAAACTACATGCTGAAGAGAATGCAAGTTCTTTACCAGCTGCTGCTCCTATTCCTAAATCAGCAACTAAAACCTCACCTCCAGATTTCCTTTAGGCTTTATGTTCCACAACTAGAAAGGAAAAAAATATTTTGTGTTCCCTACTCTGTCAAAAAGTAGGCTCGAGATAATGGCCAACCTTGTCCAAAGCAGTCTTTACAAATCCTCTTGGACAAACATTTTCTAACCAGCTGCTAGAGAAATACAGTTTTAGAAAGGCTTTCAATGGAACTAACTGAGAGCTTTCTTGCCTGATTGCCCTAAGAGTCTTATTTTGCTTCATTTCAGTGTCGTAGTAGTTGTTGCAGCGTTGTTGTAGTTGTGGCAGTGTTTAATTATCCTCATCCTCGCTAAGATGTTCTAAAATCTACGTTGTTAATGTGTGCTGGACAGATCAATTTTACAAGCTTGACATAACCTTATGAAATGTTATTGGGCTACTGAAATAATTGTTCTAATTTTTCAAAAGAAAAAAAAGTTCTGTAAAAACTATGTAAAAATGTTCTTTTAGGGAGTGAAATAACACTATGGATTTTACACAGAAGGCATTGAAATGCTGCCATTATTATCAGCATAAATAAGTATTCATAGATAGAGCACCTGTGTTATGCTCCAAATATAAAAGTCAAGGCATTAATGACCCCCATACATATTCTGGTGGATGAGAGCAAGGAATTCAGATGAACATGAGATGGCACATGTTGCCTGCACAGCACTGTTTTTCTTTCCTAATAAAATACACAGAGGTTGTAACATGCATGAAGAAAAGATAATCAAGGAGAAGAAATAAAGTAAGAATATTAAAATTATATTCTAATACATTTTTAAATATAATTTCATACACATTATTACGTATGTACTGTATAGTGGCTAACCAGTAAAACTGTCTGAAGTATCCACTGAAAAAAACTGAAAATATTTAACCTTTGCTGGAGTTTTAAGTTTTCTTGGCAATGAAGGGAATCCTGTTCGAAATCTTGTGGTTATGAAAACTTATTTTGGACAGAGCAATTTGTCCACAGCAAAATACTCAGTATAAAACGTCAGTATACTCTCTTTTGTAACTTCGGTTATTCTGCACCTTCCTTGGATCTCTGGGGATTTCATTTCAGCTTGGGTCAATGTGATTTGGGACGTTCAGTTGCTTGTAGGATTCTTTACTGATGGTGTTGATTCTTCATGAAAGTCTCTCAGATGCTGTAGTTTTAAAGTTCATAAGGCAGTACTTTTCTCTGGCCATAGGAATGGGGAGATCAGTTTTCAATGTACTTTCAGAATGGATATTTGCAGCTTTAGAGCTCACTAACTGCATTGCATTTGAACTCCGGTGTTAGACAAGAGCTGCTGTGTTGCAGGCTTTTATTTGTAGTTTTGTATTGCAGATAATCTGTTCACCAAGGACATTGATATGGTGGAAGATAACTCAGTATGTTCTACTGAGTGGCATTTTGCTATGGTAATTCTATGGTAGGTAGGAAATTTCTACCTTCCTTTTAGTGTCAGCAGTCAGGGATGTAGTGAAATGGAAAATCAAAGAAAAGTGTACTTAATGTGAACTGTGTTTGAATAAATGTTTGCCCGTAGGAGCACAAATATTTCTTACTTTTCTAGTGTAGCCAATTTTTATATTAAGAACACATTGTCTTCTTGCATCATTAGATTTGCATCTATTTACAAATGTTAAAAATCTTTGTTTAAAAAAAAAGTTTGTGACAGTGAATTTTAAATATCATGTTATTCTTTTTAATAAGCAACAAACTGCAAGCTCCTGAAGTAAGGCTCTGCAATAACTCCCTAATTACAATGGAGGGGTTGCCCTTCTGAGCACCCTCCAGCCCGCGTAGGACCAGATTCCAGAACTTGGCCAACTATTCCTTTGGGAAAGGCATGCGAAGTATTAGGTATGTAATTTTGTCAGTTTGGATTGCTAGCCTAGGGTTGTTTAAGAGCAGGTGCTAAGAATAGGTGCATCAGTTCAACGCTTTGTGATGAAGGTGATTTATGATGGGAGGTTTAAGGAGAAAAAGAAAATTATTGTAAGTCAGATGAACAAAAGGTGACTGTAATTAAGCATGTATTAAGCATCAGCATTATAGACTCCTCAACCGCTGACTTTTTGTTTGCTGTCCTTTCCTGATACTGTTCTGCTCTGGCTAGTTGTATTAAATCCATACAAAGGAGCATATTCTCTGTTCCTAGCTAGCTTTTTATAGTGATCAAGCTGGAATGACCTTTAAAAAGCCAGATAATATTTTATTTACCTTTTTTCTCCCATTTACTGCTAAATGTTAATGAAGGTAAGAGATTCAAATCCTTGCAAATAAAACATTTTAATTGACTTAAGTGTAACCATAACAGTAAATTGGCTACTTTATATGGAAAAGCTTTTCAGTATTGTTGAAACATAGTTGTACAGTCCTTTCTTCTGTCCATAGACTCAGAAATTAGTAGCAACACTTTCCTTTGTTTCCAGTGACGGAGGGTTTGAGAATGTTTTGCGGATATATTTCACCAGGACTGGTTGCTGCCCAAATGTTCCTCTGAGACACCTCCACTCAGGCAGTCACTGATCGGTGTCCAGCATGAGTCTAATGGCAGTTACAGCATCCAAGGCTTTCACTCACTTTAGCTTTTCGAACTACCTGTTCATATATGGCAAACTTAAGTCTTGTCTCTTGTCTAGCAATGTTAGTAAGTTTGGCCTGGTATTTTAGCTAGTCCGAACTTAATTCCATCAGTGCTTTAAAGTCAAATTATCATTTTATTGCTGAATTCCTGGTCTGTGGAAGTAGTTGAAAACCCCCATTCTCTTCCTAGGAAATGTCCTCCAAGCAGCTAGGGTGTCAAAGTTCCTATTGCTCTGTGTGGGCTTGGGAAATCTGCAGCTGCAGTAGCCTTTTGGTTATGTTAGGAGGATGGAGGGGAATGTGTGGAGGAGTTGAGCCTAATCTTGCCTACTAAACCAACCTGCCTGGCTGCAGTGGTGCCAAGAACTGTTCTCTGCTCTGCAAGCAGTCTGCAGCCTTGACTGAGCTTGTTTAAAGCGCAGCGATGTGGGTGCTGGTGAGGCCTTACGTGTGTTACAGCGTGGGGGCAGAGCTGCTGCCACAGCCAGAGCACCAGGCAGCCTTTCCAGGTGAACGACTCCAATGAGACCTGCAGCTTAGCTTTTGCTCTTTGGGATCCTAAGGCTGTATCACAGCTGGTCTGTGTTAGAAGGAACAAGTGCTTGGAATGAATCTCTAGAGATTTTTACATGCGAATATTTCTCATTCGTTCTTCGTGCTCTGGTTTGCGGTGGCAGTGGGGGGGGTGATACTATATATGTTATTGCTGAGATCAACTTGGAATAATACAGTGCAATCTCCCACTTAAAGCCTGCACAAATTGCTATCTCAGTATGCAACTACTTGGGTGTTCACTTGGGTGTTCAGAGTAGCAACCTGCTGACCTCAAGAAAGGAAAGACCAAATAAATTTGTAACTCTGGACCAATTTGGAGCCATTTTAGTTTTGTTTTAACCAAAAGAAAACCATCTGCTGATAAAAGCAGAATCAAGTCCTTAGGTTGCTGTATAACATGAAATGAATTATACTTTTGGGAGCTCACTAAGAGCTGATGTGCATCAGGGCTGTTGTCAGGACCATGTGCATCTTTTCAAACAAACAAACAAAAATACATAAAAGTTGAACATATTTTGTCTAAGAGCAGCTGAGTCTCTACTTTTGCATTAAACACATTATCTTGTCTACCACTAGAAACAAGTCTGCTTTTGTAAAAAAATATCAGAGATAGGATTTGGACAGTGGTTAAAACTGATTGAATAGCAATCAATATGTTTAGTGAATAAAATTTATCAGGTGTCCTTTTTTCTCAGAAGTTTTGAAAAAGTGTCCATTTCAGACTTCTTTCCTCTTCCCTTACAATGAAAAAACAGCAAAAACTACTGGGGAGGAAAATAATAGTTGAGCATGTTCAGATGAGGTTTAAAGAAATGAAGTACTTTGCCTAGAAAAAGTATATTTTTTAACTGAATAATGTTTATTCCACATCAGGGTGATTAATTTAAAACGTGAGAAACATTTTTTATCCAACAGTTGTGGCTTCACATATAATCTCCATGGTATAATCCCCTCCTCTGCCAGTCGAGAAGTCCCTCTGTTCCTGCAGCTCAGGGAACATGTGATGAGAGTCCTACCCCTCCCAGCATTCCTCTGCAAATAAATCACCTGCCTTCTCTGCGGTATGTTTCACGGCTTAGTGCAGAATGAGTCCTTCCCTTCTACTGTTCAAGTTGCTCTCTAACACAGCATCTAGAAAGATGGAAATGTGAAATTTAGAATAAACACAATGTTTAAAATAACAGGATTCAGGAATGAGGCTGGAGCAGAGCCTGCCACTTCATGCATTATAAACTGTTATCAAGTGGATTGTGTACACATTTGCACACGTATCTTTACGTAGTCTGGTCCAAGACTAAAAGAATTGTCTGGTGAGACAGCTCTTAGATGCAAACTTCCCAGCAGAAGGATGTTCTGGTCGAAAATGTGACAGTGATAAATAAGTAAGCAGATACTTTTTTTTTTCTAAAATTGCACGGAATAATGTAGTTAACCAAGGAAAACTATTTTGTCCTAACTTATTTTGAGCTAAAGGTATAGGCAATTTATTCCTAAATTATTGCTGTCCTGATGTAACTCATAGCAATCTCCTCTGGTAACGATGATTTACAACTCATTACTGTACAGGAGTGGACATAAAGAGGTAGGATCCTGTGTTGTCTCCCTGTCAGATACTCCAAGGAGACTGGGAGCAGCAAAATCCAGCCTGGTGTTTCACACTGCTTACACAGCTCCAGGTAATACAAGAATTTTCCAGTCCTTTGGAAGAATTTACTTTGTTGCCAGCCTGTAAGACTTTTGCATGTACTGGATGCAACTCAGCTGACTCTGTGTTCAATCATACATACTCTTTCTGTGGAGCAGTGCTCTACTTGCTATGCTGAGGTGACTGCTGGGAATGCCATGGAAGCTTAGCTGTACTTGTGCCTTCCTGTTTGCTGTTTAGAATTAATTGTCACAAAAATAACACAGCATATGGTGGGTGGTAGGAGTTGGTTGGTTGGTCAGTCAGGAAGTTTTTTGGAAGACATGAGCTGGATATTCTAATTTCAGCATTTGTACAGAGCTGCTCTGACCAGAATGAGGGGTTCTTTATGTAGAAGCCACATCTTTTTGAGCCGATTTTCCAGGCAACGTGATCATTCTTCATGGGTGAAAATAAAAGTCAGTTCTTCACTCAGGGATTGAATTTTATTATTATTGATAAGTTATTGTATCATTTTGAGGTTGATAATTAGATATTTGTATTAAAATAAAGAATGATCTATGAGTTTATTTTATTAAAGGTCAGATCTAAGCTATTAATTAAAGTTCAGCTACAAGCTGATTGTTTAAGGAACTTCATTTTTACAGTCTTCAGAATCGTAATGTACCCAGCTATGCTTCCCAGAAATAGATTCCCAAACTTTTTACTGGCTAGTATATCTTTGATTTAGAAATCTAGCAACTTACTTGGTTTATGAGTTGATTTACCAAAATGATCCTAAACCTTATTATCCTTCTATTTATTTTTTTTCCTCCCCTATCTATTATTATGGAGCACTGCCTTCCAGTGGAAGGACTTACCCATATTTTCTTTAAAGAATGCTGAATCTGAATACTGAATTCTCCGCTTGTTACACCCTTTTCTCTTTTGACTTGACTAATTAACTTGCAACCTCTTCAGGGCAGAGACCAGCTCTGATTTATGCCTTTTCATGAAATAAATATGCTATGCACCTACCTGCTAGGTGTTATCCAACTAAGAAGCATTTAATCTTTAGCAGCTTTTAGCAACAACATCTGAAATGTTTCTATGTGAGCTCAACTTCCCCTGTTGCATTCAGAGGAACTTTGTGCATATTTAGAGCTGGTATTGATTTGTGCGTACTGGGCTGAAGTCTGCAAAGGCATCTGGGAAGTATAGTCCCCTGAGCAGGTCACCACCCGATCACCTGGTGCTCAGAAGCTCTGGTAACAATCTCATTCAACTTAACCTTGGCAGCATTTCAGAAGGTTCTTTGTACAATGTTTTCATCCTCGTGTAAAATCCTCCCAAAATATTTTAACTGCAAATCTATTTGAAGAAAAAAAAAATTGAAATTAATTTTAAAAATTGCTTTTTGAAACTGCAGGGATTTACAGACTTGGTTAGACTTGTTTGCTGCATGTGACTGAACTGTGGTTAATCCACTCAAAACCATTCTTGTCTCCAGAGACTCATGTTGACCGTATATTGTCAGCAGCAACCCAAACACTACAGAATTCACTAACATCTTGTAAGAAAATCACTTTACAAGTTTGGGAAATATGTTCTGTAGAAAATAGCATTAATGATCCCATGAGTGATGTGTTTGGTGAAAGCTTTGAGGTCTCCCTGGACCTTTTGAATGTGGCAGTAAGACAAAATACCACTGACCACAACTGACCACAATTTAGAAAAGCTTTGAGGATTCTAAGTTTTCTGCATACTGCATGCAGCTATTAGGAAATAAAATTTGGCAAAATATTGGATTTCTCAGGATTGTTCTGCAAATCAAACCAAAATCATATTGAATCCTTAGAACAAAGGCAGATATATTTTGCATTTGAATATAAAACCTATCAAGTGGGTGGTGGGGAGAGAATGGGTAAATAAATACAAAACCTCTTAAGGGTTTCTTTCTGGGTTGGTTTCAAGAATGTCCCACAAAACAGGTTTTCATGGTTGTATGGGGCAATGTGATGCCATTCAACTTTCTTCCCTTTCTTTAGAAATTCTGAAGTAACTGTTGAAAACAGCTTCTGGGCTTCTACTAAAATAGTTTCCAGAGATGAGGAAAATGAGAGAATGCATATACAATCTTAGACAAACGATCTGCTCATATATTGAAGCCTGGATTGTAAAATGACTGCTGTGCCTTCCAATGAATGAATATTCAGTGCTTCCCTGCTGGGTTGGCTTTTCCTATTTGAACCAGCTACTGTTCTGCACTGTGATTCACTTGTTACCAAATTAAACTCTTTACACACATGGGAGATCCAACTTTATAAAGTCAAATTTTTGAAGTGCTTTCTGGTCAGCCACTGTGCCTGTCACAATCTTCATAACGCACTGAATTAAGTTTAAAATATCATCCATGTGTGTTGTTTTCTCTTGGCTGTTCAGCAGCCCTTCTGTACATCACGCATTTTTCTGTTGACACTACGTATCGCTTAGCAACCCAGTGAAAGGCCCTATATGCATTGATTGCACACAATTGTCTTTATGGGGTGGAAGTGTTAAGTGAATAAACCCCCACGGGTGACCAGACGGTCATTCCTCTCATGTTGATAATCTGTTTACATCAAAATATTGTTTACTCAGCTCTCTGATCTTCAGGAATTTACATGAAGCTGAAAGAATACAGTTAACTCCCCACACTGACACACAAGTATGAGCTGTATTTGCGTTCTCAAAGATGGATAGATTAAGAAGAGGAGGATTGTTTTGTTTTTAACTTAGCTCTCCCAAATAAAGCATTAAAATGCATTTGACAGTTAACCACAGATGATAATGCAATCTTTATGCTGTGGTTCTCATCATAATGGAGAAGTTACAAGGCTGTCACTACACCATAAAGAAAGAATCTTTCCTGCAGTCTTAGTGCTCTTTTCTGCTTTCCTCTTTGTAAGCGGAGTTACCAAATTACCTTCTGAGAAGTTTGATGCTTTACACTTATTTTTGTGTACAGAGTGAATAGCTGAGCTTTTACTGCCCATTCTTCCTGACCATAAAGTAGTCCAGATAAACTATTTTAAATTCCTCATTTTTAGTTTTGTTTTGCTTATTATATTTTTGGTAATTACTGCTTAGGAAAAAAAAAAAAAAGAGAGAGAGAGAAGATATTCTCTTTGGGTTTTGTTTTTTGACAAGTAACTTTTTACACAAACAATTTTTGTGAGGGCTTTGGAAACTCAGTAAAAGAGTTCAATAGTTTTTATTGCTGAGAAAAAAAAAAAAGAAAAAAGTGAAAAAGAGAAGCAATTTTGAATATTTTTTGCCTATTTGGACAGTTCTGAAAGATTTGGATGGAAAATCCTTCTCTTTGAAAAGAATCCAAAAGCACATACCCTGAAGGAGGTGAATTGCAGGAAAATTACAATCTGTTACTGTGAAATTTTCCATGTTTTATACTATTATTTGTAAAGGTCATATTGTAGCATCTGTCTCAATAAGTTAAATAAGTTTAGTTATATTCAGGAGCTAGTTATATCTGCGTTTTCTGTCTTTTGTTTTCTAAGTAGTAAAATATTGCAGTCTGAATCTTTACATACTTCTTTCACGTAATATTTTAAAAGATTGCTTACTGGAGTAGCCTGATAAGAACTTTAACAGGACTTCAGAGTCCTGTTAACAACATACCATGGAGTAGCTATACTGGCAGCACAGCTTAAGTATTTTGAGCTTGTGAAATGGGAGCTGGGCCACACGCATGTACGTGTCTTATTACAATGTGTGTTTTCTGAAGTCAATTTAAATCAATCTTTGCAAAGTCTCAAGAATAAATGATCTGGATTTCTCATTATGTTCCCCATCTTGCTCCCATTGAAGTCTGTGCATCCAATCCTAGTCTACTGAAGAGAATAGTCCTATTGAATCAAATTGATCCTTGGTGAAGTCAATGGAGTTATGCCAGTGATTAATTTGGCTCATTAACTTCAATGAAATTTCTCAAGTGAGTAGGGCAGTTAGAATTTGACCTGATGATGAAATTCTTGTTGCCTTCACTGAGAGTAAGGCTGAACCTGACGATGTGGTCACTAACAGTGACTAAACAAAACGAGCAAGGATTTAGCCAAATTTACAGGTGTGTGACAACCTTGGAATATGTATAGCCTGTGTTGGTGGGCAGAGGAGGTGGCTACAGGCTGCTTCCCTCTTAATGGCTCTCAGATAAAGCTAGTTTTTATATGCGAGAAGGTAAAGTTGATAAATTAGTTTTTAGCGGAATCATCTAAAAACCCCGTCTTTCTGAGCATTAACTATGAAGCTGATAGCTGTAGCCTAGTTCTACAACTAGATGAATGGCCACTTCTATAAACATTTCACTGTTACAAGTTGGATTTTTCACAGCATTAACTTTAACAACATGGGTGTTTGCTGTGGAATAAAACTTTAAATTGATGTTTTGCTATTTTGCTAGTTAAAATGGGAGAAAATAAAATGGAGCTAGAAGTATAATGGATTCTGTGGTAAAATTGTCATCTGATACATATGGGCATATTGAGAATTAATTGGGAAAGCCAGAAGAAAATAACCACTATAGTTTCTTAGGATACCTTTTCCATCTTTACGGCATGTGGAGTTTTGTGTATTTATTGCTTTATTCATTCTGTAATAGAAACAGGTACTCTTAAGTATCCTGTATGGGTTTCAAATAGGTTTTCTTCTAAAATCTAATTTACTACAGAATACTGAATTCGCATCTCAAAAACTGTTGATCTCATGGGAATGAACTTGAAAATGCTAGGAGCACCTTCGAAAAGCTTTTTTTTTTTTTTTCTTTGTCTTTTAAAAACTAATTTATATTTCTTTTTAATTGAAAAGAAGCCAGATTTAGTTCCTTGTTTTCATGTATTTAACAGTTTGATAGCTCAAGCCAAATATTTCTAAGGCTTTCTTTGTAAAAAATTAATTAGTAAATGGCACTTTTCCTTCCCTTAAGATGCAGCTTTCAATGTACTATATAGGTGATGTTGTTTGTTGCATTTCATTGTATTCCGTTGCCATTAAAAAAAAAAAATCATTAAACATGAAAGGAGATGGGGGCAGGTTGACAAAATTTAAGGACTCTGAACTGTGTGTAGTGAAGGTATGCAGTAAGGAGCTGCAGTGAAGTTGCTGAACCTTTGTTTGGATTGTGCTGCCTTCTGCTTTATTGTAAACCTTCTCTCAACCTCTAATATCTTTGTTTGCCTCTGTATTTTTTCCATTCTGACAAAATTCCTGGCCTTCTAGGTCTAATGATGTTGACATATTAAAATGGTAGGGAGAAGAGTGTGAACTGAGCCCCTCCTTTTAGCTAAATGTTATCTGCTTAGACTAATATTGCAATTGCCACCCACTGACATAATTTGTTTCACAGTCACAGCCTGGCAGCATGAATCAAATGTTGACATTCTAATTTCATGCACACATGGGTGTTTGGCTGAGCAGGCCTCAGCCTCTGAGCCATTCACACCATACCTGTGTAAATCAGGGAGACAAGGCCTTTTCACAGCAGCCCAAGGGGAAGTTGCTACCTTCTCGCAAAGTGCAGGGGCTGCTGAAAGCTGTACAGCCCTTTTTTTCCCCAGGAGCTGATAACTTCTGTGAGTAACGGTACTGGCAGGCTTGACAGGGATGTTTACAGAAGAGTTGTGCTTAACATAAAATAAAATCAGTCAGTGTCTGTGATAGATTTTCTTCTCATAATTCCTGTATGGAATAGGTGGTTTCATTCTCAAAACAGTTTAATTTTTTTGTTTGTTTGTTTTAACTGTTTCTATACAAGTGGCTTAAATGCAAAAACTGTTACAGCTTTGTTCCTGGAGACCAAAACATGTTAATGATTGTTTTTGAAGATGTTTCACTCAAATGCTTCAGTTCTGACTTCAGGCAGCCACCACCTGGGCTAAAATAGCATTCAGCTTCACTGTGCGCCTAATCCCTGAGCACTGGGCAGAGAAACTGCAGCCCACATCTGACACCCACCTGCCAGAAACCAGCAGAGGCCATAAGGCTTAGCTGCTCTTCTCCTTTGTTCTTCTGCTTTTATGACCACTGTCCCTGGCAGCAGTGCAAGGCTTGTTCTGGAGAGGAAGGGAGGATGTGACCTGGCTGGGGTTCGGTTGCCTTTGCTCTGGGAAGGGAGAAAGGTACGGCTGGCACTGAGAGCTCGAGGTGAGCTGGGCAGGGGGCAGAGGCAGCTGCTGGATGTGGCAGGGACTGCTGCCTCCTCTGGCCTCTTGGTCTGTCGCAGCAGAAAGCCTGGCTCTCCAGGGCTCTCGCCGAAGTGGGCTGCCTCAGTTGGAGACTTCCCTATCTGCCTGCTGTGCCAAGGAATGGCTGGCTTTCCCTGCAGCTAACTCTGGAGAGACTTGCTTCCCACTTTGGAAAGTATCGGGTACAATTCTGAGCCTTTCTTGGGATAATCATGGCAAAGTCAGCCTCAGAAATGTAGCTTTTCACTACGAATATAGTTAAAATCTTGCAAGCATCAAAACCATGGATTTTTCTGTCTCTGTTTTGTGGTTTTCTTCCATTTCCATGAAAAGAACAGTTATTTGTGGTGAAAGAGGAGATTTATTTTGCTTTAGAGAATGTCTTTTGTTTTTCCTGAAAGGCACCCAAAAGTCATGGCAAAGCCAAAAGAATGGCTTTGAATAGTTATTCACAGATCTAGAGGCACTCCACAATGCTGCGTCTCAGAGACGTTCCCAGAGCTTCGTGGTGGAGTCACCGAGAATGATGCCAAAGCAGTTGCAGTGGGGCTTGGTGGCACCTAATTACTGGACAGAGCAAACTGTCAAATAGCAAAAACACCTGCTTGCTGCTTTCCCACTGCTGTGTCTGTTTGGAAGCTCTGAAAGGTGTGGGTTGTTCCTGAGTCCTGATGAGAATAACAGGTAGGCTGAGCCACGTGCCACTCCTCGGTTTCAGTTCAGAGTGGTCCACGACAGTCTGTGGCTGGGGTCCAGTGCTTCAGCCTCAGCAGCCCTGGATCAGCGAAGGGTGCTTAGCTGTGGGCAGGACAGGAGTGCCATGAACCGGGCTGTGTAAGGATAGCAACATGTGTTTACAGTTCTCCTATCCTCTGGAAAGCTTCCAGACGTTTTTCTTCAGCCTGTATATGTACGGCCCGCTGAAATGCTGTCCACACTTGCCTGGAAGGCGGGATCTAGCTGGCATATGCAGTGCTGCAGGAGTGGAAAGGGAACAGATTTTAATCAAGACACTTGGCCAAGTCCTCGTGTCCGAGATGTGCCAGATCTTTAAAGCTCATTCAGAGTAAAAAGGAACGTGTTTTTTAGTCCAAAAATAATGACAGTCAGTAAATTGTGCAGAAGTGAATTTTGCTCCCTCAGAAGGATGGAGAGCTGAGTAAAGCCTACTGGTATCAGATGTGCTGCGTCAGGGACGTGCACAGATTTCAAACGAAGCTTAGTGTGCAGGGCTGTTCTGAGCACAGCTCCCACTCAGCCAGCGGCCTTGCCAGAAGCCCTGGCTTTGCTTTCTCCATTTTTTGTAGCTGTTCACAGGAGTATTTTCCTTAGAATGATGAATGTTGTTTGCATGCCCAGAGCTCCTGTTTTGGTCCAGCCTCAGCTGGGGATTTTTCCCTTCCATCACTGGAAATTCAGTACAAGGCACCAAATACAGACTTTTCGGGGGGGGGGGAGGAGCAGCTTCCCCAAGTCACATTCCTATGGATCACAGGGCTCAGTCTGAGATTTATCGATAACTGCATGATCTTAGTTGTGCTTGTTGGCAAAAAAGTCTTTGTATATATACATATATATATATTAAAAAAAAGACTAAATATCCAAGACGAAATGTTATTTCTTTCTTAACATGCTTGCCAACCTATCCCCTTTTACCACAATATAATCAGCATGCAGGGCATCTAAGAGTTTGTTCTTAGGTTTAGATAGTGATGCAGTTTCTGAACAGCTGGGGTTACCTGACCTGGGCTCAATTCCATGTTTTGTGTCACCTGGAAGTTAACAAGTCAGGAAGTAATATATGGGGTATTATCCAGCTCCTGTAGCACTTACAGCACTGAGCAGAGCCTGTTCTGAATGAGCTTCAACAGTCTGACAAAATTTAATATCAGCAGTTAGAGAAAAATCATCATTTGACAGGAATAGGGAACCAACTGGATATGGCTGGTGCAGTGGGTCAGGCTGATAAATTATGAGCTTATTTGACAGCTCAGTCATTGTATTTCAGACTCTGATCATACCGGAATGTTTTTGTGGCAATCTACAAAACTTTGAACCTCCCCATCGTTGTGCATTTAGCATGGATGGAAAAAGCAGGGTTTATATTTATTGATACCTGTGTGTCAGCATTTATATTTCTCCCAAGAGGCATTAATGGTTTGTATTTTTTTGGACTCCCTGTGGTCTCTGAATCAGCCCTCTGGCTTCCCCCCAGGGCTTTCTTGTCCCAGATAAAGTAACAGCCTATGGAAGGGACCCACTCCTCTTCCCCGTGTCTGGGCACAGCTGCAGGCAAGATTCCTGGAGTTCAGGTCTGCTGCTGGCAGGCTGCGATCCTGCCTGACCTTGCTCAGCTGGCCTTAGTGTTGCAGGAGATTTTGACATTTTATGACATAAAAGCTAATCAGGATTTATTTTGGTTTCATTTTGGTTTTCTTTCTCACTGTTTTGGTTGGTTGGTTGGTTTTGGCTGTATGGTTAGGCACTAAGAAGACTGGAAGGGAGGAAGTTTTGGTCTGGATATTTTTGAATAATGAGAACCTGGCAGAGTTGCTGTGCGAGCATCTGACAGAGAAGAAGCCTTATCAGCTGGTGTGTGCTGGCTAGTTCCTGGTGCAGGCTGGTGTCTTACCAAACTACAGCCAGAATCATGAAGAACGAGGTTTAGCTATTGAACTTAAAAAGGAAAATTCTTTCAGAAAACCAAGCCGCAACCATTTCTGCATGTTTAAGTCAGGCAAACAGGGACTGAAGGGTTCACATGCAACGCTGTATGGTCGCGCTGCTGGAGGGGCACAAGCAGGCAGCTCCCCAGGCACTGCTGGGGTGAAGAAGCCTGCAGGGGTTGCAGTGCCGTGGGGCGCTTCATGTTCCTGCCTGAGTGCGTGCCCTGGGAGCAGGGCTAGGGCCTCTGAAACCTGAGAGCTGATGGAAGCATCAGAAATCCCTTCAAAGGTTATTTTTTTTATTCCATTAGTCAAATATACGGTGTCTGGATTAGAGAATATTGTCAGTGGGAAAACCTCCTGAATCAATTAGGACTTGAAGGACTTGATAACACATTTGGAGGGACTCACTGGTAAATTCTGTCTCGTTATTTCCATTGCAGTGTCAGTAGGTAGTACGAGAGAGGCGGAAATGGTCTCTGTGAAACAGAGGAGGAAAAAAGCAGCAGGAAGCAGTGAAAAGGAGCATTGAGAAAATAGTTAAAATACACACCTGAGAATAAAAAGATACGTCTATGCTATTTGTTCATCTTTCACAAAAGCCTATGTCACTGGGAGCTGCCTAAAGGGTACCATTTTGCCTCAGTTTCTTTAGGATTCTTTAGGATTTCCTTAGGATTCAGATAGGGATATAATCACCTCCCTCAGTGGATTGCTGGGTGTCGAAGTGCTGCTGTCTGGGAAGGCTGTGCCATGACTGAATTGAAAAATTGGTGCTACCCCTAAGGATGGCTCCATGCAACTGTGGGCCTCTTGTGTTTGTTAACCAAACCAAACCTTGTTTGCAGGAATGTTGTGCATGTTTACGAAGCGGTAAGCTGCTAAGGACAAGTTTACAGTGATGGAAAGTGATAAAAGCCCTTGGCAGGCTTGTTGGCTTGCCAGCATCAACACTGCTGTACCATTTCTGGACTTCAGCTGTGTCATGCAGCCAGCCTGCATGTGTCTCCACTGATCCCCCAGAACCGCTGGCTCAGGCTCGGCGCTGTCAGAATCCTCTCCAGTGGCTGTAGCCCAAGACCAGCAAGCTGGCCACTTTCTAATGCCGATACATCTCTTAGAAAAAGGGACACGCAGCCTGACAAAGATACAGACAGAGATGTTATGAACATGAAAATGTCAGAAGGTTTGAAACAGTAATGTCTGGTATCAGGATGAAGGGTGTGCTGGTTACAGTAGAGAAGGAGCAGGTGTGTGACAGGGTTATACTCTGGCACTGTCCTGTGTGACAGCACGGTCACACATTCTTTTAAGCATGCCCACCTTGAGCATCTGCTGGTTTATGAAAAGGGTTGTGTGCCCCAGATACCTGGGGGTGAACTCGCTCACCCTCATAAGACTGCTGAAGACCTACCTGTGCATTAAGATAGGCGAAGTCATCAGTTCCTTTCCAAGTGATGTGGAAGACCAAAAAAATGAAAAATCAGACAAATGCAATGCTTGTGTAGTTGGAGTATGCATGCAAATGTTGCTGGGAGTTGTTTCCAGAGGTCTGAGCAAATTTGCACACCTTTGATAGTGGCGATATGTGTCCTTAAAGAACCAGGTTACTGTGATCCTCTGACCATGTCTTTCTCAACTTGACCTTCATTATTCTTGTAAGGATAACTTGTAGCAGTCTCAAAAGCTTTTAAGAACTGTAGTGTGGCATCTCTTCCCCCTCCCAGCTCCCGCCAAATAAATCTGTATGTTTAAAGATAAAAAATCTTAAGGCAAAAAAATCCCTTTGTACCCTTTCTCTTATGTAGTTGCTTGTCTGGAGAATATATTTAATTTTTGTGTGCTTTCAGTGTAGTACTTTTAAATTTTAGATGATGAACAAAAATTTGAAGCAATGGGTTAAAAAACCACACTAGTTCTGTATTCTATCCATTTGTCTTCCCTTTGTCCTTAATCTTGATTTGCCCTGTAGGTTAGTCTTATCATAAAGACAGTATGAATGACTGTCTCAGCGCCTTTCCTCATTAATGCTGCAGGAAATTGATGAGTAGATCTCTGGTACTGTGGATTTTTTTGGCAAGAATTATAGCCCCTATTTATTTTGGAGGGACCCATGTGGCTTTCTAAGTAAATATATGTAAAAATTTTCCCAAAAAATAAACAGTACAAGTAATTGCTTGATATATGAAGTTGACATTTTGGCTTTGTGATTTGCTATGATATGTAAAAATCTAATTTCCTCTTTGGAAAGATGCTACTGCAAAATTGTAAGTAAATTAAAATCAGTGGTTTATTCAGAAGGTGAGTAATAGACTCTGTTTTAATATATCAATATTTATTCTGCAGCTTCTCAGGTCTGCCCAGACATGTGCCATGTAATGCTAAATGTATGCTTGACTATGGTATTACCTTTTGTTTGTAATTGGAATGGATAAAGATTGATGTAAATATCTTGCATATTCACCCTGGACGGGATTCGTAAACAACGTTGCAGTGGGTTCAAAAGAGCAGACAGGAGTTTTGCTCTGAGCGTTGTGCTCTCTCGGCCTGCCCCCTGCTTTGGTGCTGGGTGCCCCGCTAGGTGTTCTGCGATTCTCATCTTCAGATGAAGTGTAAAGCTCTAAGTGCAATGAAGCTGCAGCTGCTATTACATCTCTCTCTCAAAGGAATCTGGTGGAGAAGTGCTGTATTTATAGTGGCTTCTGTTTGCGCATCTTTTTTTAATTGAACTTAAAAATGGAGTTCAGGAAAGAGAAATATCTGGCTTAATACAGCCAGAAGCCTTTGACACACCGAGGCGCCCAGTGAAGTGACGCTGATAAAGCTCTGGACACACGCCACGTTATTAGAAGTAATGGGAGTGAACTAGATGGCAGTGTTGTGGGGAGGAGGGGTGGCCGATGCTGAAGGAAGCTGTGTGCTCTTTAAGGGCATAGACACCTCCCGAAAAATGTCCTGGCAAGAGACAGCATAAGAATAGGGAAAGAGCTAGATTAATGGAATTATGCAGATTTTTCAGGAGTAAATCTAGCTGCCTATCTAGAAACAATTTAAAAAGCCTTAATAATAAAATTAACAAGGTCTGTCATGGTATTACATCTTAGAGTTTGTAATAAGGTTGAACAAGCTTCAACAGTATACCTATGAAATCCATGATTAATTTATAGAGAACCTAGTGCTCTGTTTTTGTTCTCCGGTTGAATAATTTTGTTGACTAATTTAGTTGCTTCTCCAGAGTTTGGGACTGTCTGATCATTTGGCTTTGAGCCACACTCACACTGTAAACTCTGAATTTTAGGTATTACTGTGTAATAGATTATCCAAATGTTTTTAATTTGTTATTGTTATATGGAAATAAGATGATTTATTTAAATTTACCAGTAGTTTTAATAGCATTATATGAGATTGTAGGAGATTGGAGCAGCTGTGATTTGTACGTTAGCTGAAGGGAAATGAATTTCTCTCTGTAATGCAGTGATCTTTTTGTATGTTTTGATGTATTGAGCAGGGCTCCAGGTTAACAGCAGAAGACTAGATTCTGCTTTATAAAGCTTGTTTGCCCCCTGACTCTTTTCTTTGTTGAGAAAGTTTTCAGAAATATGCTTGTTCAAATCCATTTAAGAATCTTTATATTTTGGAAAAAGAAATGCAGTTTAATTATTCTAAGATATTTGTGTCAGCTGTTCGTTGCGTAGTATCAGAAATGTGAGTTGTGTTAAATGTTTGTGGTTGCTCTTACACGTTGGACACTTCTGATGCTTCTGTATCTTGCTTGAGTGGCAAAAATTCATACAGATGAATCTAAGCAAGCACGTGCACGTGACTGAAAATTATGTTCATCCATCATTTTTACTTCATTCAGATTTAGTCTGAGTTATCTGAATGCTTACAGAAAAGAGAAAAAAAGCTCAGAAACATATGTGGCACAAATAACACATTTGTTTTTAAATTTGCTGTCCTTGTATGGCTGGCATTCTTCTGTTGCTGTGTATTCCAGAAGGCTCGGCCAAATCTTGACGCCCGCAGAGTTCTACAGGCTGCCTGCCTGGCAGCTCTGGGAGCGAGCCTTAGCTGAGCGGTACCAGCTGAAGCTGGAGGACTCCCATGTGAACGGAGCTTTCTTATCTAAAGAAAGGTGGATTTTTGTTGGCGCTAGTGAATTCATTTCAATCAACATAGATCCAATTTCCTTAAAAGCAAAATACAGCCTGTCTTTTGCCAGCTCTTTCAGTAAGATTGAATCCTGGCCTTCCATACTACATCAATTAGTTCTACAGGATGAATCCTATTAATTCATCTCCTTCCTACTGTCGGTGTGGTAGTGGGGGATGTTTAAGCCAACACCTGGATTGTCATTTAAAGCTGTGCAGTAGGTTCCCTAAATAATAGTTAACCCTTAGAAAAAGTTCGCTTATTGGTTATTCCACAAATAAATACAATAGAAAGCAGCCAAGGGCTCTTCGGTGGTGCATCTTGGTGCAGACCTCATTTGATTTATATGAAGTATAATCCATGTATTCCAGGGTGAAAATCCTAAAATTACTGCAGATAATACTTCAGAATGACTTTGTTCTGCAACTTTAAAAAAAAAAAAAAAAAAAAAGCATACGGAGATGATTACATGGTCTCTTCTACTCCAGAGCTAAGAAGTCTCACAGGTCTCTTTAGGAAAGAAGTTGTTGTGGGGATAGGTCAGTGCACAAAGACCTGGCTTCACTTCCAGCTACAGATTCCCTGTGTTACCTCAGACAAATGCCTTTAGTTTTTATGCTGTTGCTGGAACATGAAGTATTAACAGGCATCAGAAAACACATATAAGTTCAAAGGAAAGATAAAAACCCATTCAGCATCCTGCATTAGGTCTAATCTAAATCCTGTGCACTTCAAGGAGTTGCCCCACTCAGACAAAGGTAGAAATGACCAAATCAATCACAGCTATATTTTTTTAAAGACTGGAAGTATGAGGATCTCTTAGTGTGGGTGTGGACTAGGGGGAAATGTGAACAGGGCAGAGAGGGTTGAGGGAAATGGCTTACCCCTGTAGCAGGCAGTGAGGTACAGAGTAAGGGAACCCCCCTTCCACCAAAGTGAGATTTGTCCTTCAGGCTGGCTGGATCGGCCGGCCTTTGACTACGATGTACATCTCTGATTTTTTTTTTGTGAAGAATAGGCTACAGCCTATCGAAGAAATATTTCAGGGAAGAAAAAGTAACAGAACTCTTTTGAAGGCTTTGGACTTCGAATCTCTCAGAGCCCTACAGCTTTACTTTTGCTTCCTATTGCTCCACAAGATTTTCCCCCTCTCACCAACCCCCTCTGTATCTTAAAACTGAACTTGTCCTGCAGCTCAATGCAGATGTGAGCATGGCTCCTGTGCAGTAGCTCTCCCACCCTACTTCACATGTTAATAACTACCTGCCTGTGTTCTGCATTTTCACAGGATCTACAAGTGATAGGCCTGGCTTTCACATACTCATATGAGAGCAGAACTTTGTCACAAGGATGCTTGGAGGCTTAGGGAGGTGTTTCTTATGAAAGAGCATAGCAGTGTAGCTGTGGTTTAACAATTTGTATGTAAAGGAGATCATTCCCTTTGCTTTGGAACAGATGCTCAGTGCTTGAAGGGTTGTGACGAGGTTAGTAAAGCGTTCTGTAGTAATTGCAGCTCAAGGCACCATTGATTCTTTTATGGACACCCTCAGTAACACTGGCATGGTGGCATACATAGGCACACTGTGAACTGAATCCTAGTGACAAAATAAAATGTATTGTGTTTTGTTTTTCTTGGCCACTTCAGTTTCCTGGTTTGATTTGCAGTGAGGCAACTGAAGAGATCCAGAGAGAGAGGCAGGAGCTGGAGGAGAAGTTAGGAAGGGCAATAGGTCAGGGTGCCATGGAAATCAGGGACTTTGGATTACAAAACTGTACCTTTGACAGTTGTTATTTTGGAGTTGTTTTGCTTGTTACTTGGTGAAAATTTTCAGGGAAACCTTCTTTCAAGTCAAATCCTTGCTGCAAACTGCATGTACATCATCATAGACTTTATGTTCTGGTAACTGATGAGGACAAGAGACATTTGCTTGCATCCTTCCTTAAGAAAAGAAGAAAAAAAACCCTTTCATCTCACTGGGTAGGCAGCATTTTATGAAGAAAATTGAAGAAATTAATTAACTATAACAGAATTTCACCTCTTTAACCTTAGCTCTTGAGCAAACCTGAGCTAAATAAACATCTGACCATTCAATCTCTTCCACTTAAGGTTAACTTGAGTTTATTATTCAGGCTACTGCCCTTGTGTATTAGGCAAAGCATAAATTATGTATACTAATTACCTTGGATGGGGCACGACTTTAATGAATTCTTTTAATTAAACTGCAACACAGTGGTTTTGTAGAGGATGGTCTATATTTCATCCTTAAACTATGTAACCTTCATCTTTGTCTGGAGAGATCACACATTTGAGTTGGTTTAATTCATTTAAGTAGCATATACAAAGAGCAACCTACCCTCGCTATCACTGGGAAATTTGAAAAATGTTTGCATTCTGTTGCACTGCTAAGAAATCAGCTTCCTCAATGAAAAGTTGGGAATCCGGCAGGAAGGCAAGAGTCAACGTACAGGAAAAGAAAGGGAGTCATGAAGGAATCAAGCTAAAGAATGGCGTAATATAGGTAATTTTCAAAACAAACATAAGTACATCATTTCACATGACATCCCTCTTAATCAGTGTTTTATGTTAGTGGTAAACCAGCAAAATTATTTGGGTCCCTAATATGTTCTTTGCCTTCTTAAAAATGATCAGGTCATAACAACTCAACATGAGAGTTATGCTATTACCTGGAAGGAATTTGTTCATGTTGACAACACCAATAACTTGCTAGCAGGAACAGCAGCAGAACCTAAGTGATTAATTTTATTCTGATTCTTAAAAGTAAAGCATCATGATTGCCCACTCTGTTATTTTATTCTTGGGCCCACATAGGAAATCCAGAAACGTAGGTGTCCTTTCTTCTTTGCCTTCTGCTGGAGTTAATTATTTTGTTCTTGTTATTTACCTGTTGTTGGCAATTTGGAAACTTTTGTGGCTTCCCAGGGTCCCAGGAATAAAAATAGTCAGTGGATATCCATCAGCTGCTTGCTCAGTTAAAAAGAAGCATATTGGCTGTTGATAGTCTATTTATGAAGGAGAGGAGCAAAGGTTGCCTGTCTTGACATCTGTTCTGTCCATCCAGGTCACCTGCTTCTAGGGTCCACCTCAAACATAATAGTAAGGTGTGTTCCTAGTCAGTCATGCAGACGCATTTGTGCCCTCTGTCCCCACAGGTCTAATATGGGATTGTGTCCTTTCCTTCAGGGTCTCACAGTTTGGTAGTTTGTTGCTTACACACCAGCCAAGGTGTAAATCCACGGAAGTGAATGGACATTTTCAATTTTAGATTCACTGTTTGCAAAAAGTTTCATCCCTCTTACGCTTATCCTTTGCTCCCATAAGCACTCTTTATTCAGTATTGCATCTTCATTGTAGCTTCCAGTGGAAGGAATATGTGCCACACAGAGCTATTCATGTCGTTACCTCCTAGCAGAGCGCACTTGTAGTGACACGTAGGGCAAGCTACCTGGTGAGAGGCCGCACAAGAAGGGAGTAAACATGTCCCTGTGCATTTAGCACATCAAAACTATTTTTAAGTACTTATATTTAATTTGAGATATGATATGAAGAGAAATAGTCCATATGCCAAATATGTGGTGTCATCTAACTTCCAAAATTTGTTTAAATATTTAAGGCTGGACTCTGTTCTTAGGACTTTTCTCTGAGGAATTCTGCTAGCAACAACTGAATTTAACATTTTGTAAGCAAAAGCAACGTTTGTCCAGTCACTGGAAGGAGTTAAAATGCTTGTGCTCATAATATATGATCAGTATCACTCCATGTAGGCAGAGCCAGATTTTAGAAAGCTGAAAAATATTTGCAGTCATGCAAATGTTGCATCTTTCTCTGACTCTTATTTGTGGAATTAATTTTAGTATGTGCTTTCAAACAGATTGAATCTCATCTGCACTTTATTGGGAAAAACCCAAAATCTGCAGTTTAGGGTTTGCTCTTAGTTGCAATGATTCCTGTGTGATTTCAGTCATTCCTTGATGCCATTTGCCATAGGCTTGTCTTTTTCATGGTGCCTGCAGGCTGTGCTCTTATATAACATATGTTTTGACAAACCATCTGGTTTAATAGGTTTCCCAAGTGTCTGCTGTCTTACAACCTGTCTTTTTGGCAGCCACCAGTGCCCACAAACACTCTGTCTGGTCAGAGATTCTTATTTTGGCATGGAGTATTAACACGTGGTAAAGAATGAAGCAGCTTACGGAACCAGTGGGACATTGTTGGTGCAGGGAAGGGATTGAGACTGAAGGAGTCAGCACAGTTCCTGAGTGCCCGTGTCTGACACACAGGTGAATGGAACGGACTCAGCGTGCCTTCTGCCTGGGCACAGTGCCACACTAACATAAGGTTCTTGGTACAGTTAACCCAGAACCCACATTCAGCATGTGTGTCAAGGGTATTTGAAGACAGCTGTGCTCCAGGGGACTAACCCAACAGCTCTGGTTCTTACACTTACACTCTGTTTCTTCCCTGCACGTCTAATAGTCAGAGGAGTTGGTCATGACTCCTGCAGCTTTTTTAAGCCCCAGGAAAAAATAGTCAGCAGAATGAAGAAGATTGCAACCAAAATGTTTCCCGTTCCTCAGGCCGTTGTGGAGAATCAGCTAAGGGGTTGTACTGCTGGGTGACAAAACGGGTACTAACCAAATTCAAAGTTCAGAGTCTAAGCAGAAATAAACAAACAAAAAATATTTTTATATACTAAGTTTGTTATTGCTAATAAAAATCTAATTTCAGTGGTTTTTGCACATCTTCATTCGTTTCGATGGGAGAATAGTACCAGGGTAATTCTCCTCTCTGCTTTCTCTACCACAACATAGTGAAACTTCCCTGCTCCTGGTACTCGTGTGAGTTAGTGGAAAGCTAGCATAGAAGTACAACATGTAGAAACAACCATGCTTCCTGTTTTAGCATATTGCAAAACTGTTTTGTAGTTTGGATCCTATGTACATGACTGCATTTGGGCATATCATCTGGGTTAGAGAGGTGTGGGTGCATTTTTTCTGTTTAAAACTTCAGATTTTCTAAAACTCTATTAGAAATCAGTAGCCTTGTCGTTGACTTGCAGTGATGCAGTAAGAAAATACATGTGAATCTGAGACTCTGCCATATCAAACAAGTGGTTTCTTGTTCTTCCAGATCCACAGCAGAAAGGCAGTGCCTGTGTTAGCCTCAGTAGTTGCTCCAGCTTCATTCTGGGAACACAGAGAATACCATAGCCAACACTGATGCTTTGGCTTCTAGATTGATTATCTTTTCTTTCTGTGAGGATGTAGAGCAACTCTTTGCAGTTTCTTAATGGGCTTTCCAGCTCTGGGAACAGTTGTACTTAGTAATTCTAAAATAAGCCTCAAAAATCTAATTGGGAATCAAAGGAGCTGTCTACTCATTTGGTTTTAAACCTCAGCTGTAAAACTGTACTCTAGTTACACTGGAAACTGGGAGATAGACAAAGCCTGTAGCAGGATACCTTTTTGGAGAGAATCTGAGAACTGGAGGTGAGAATTACCTAGGAATTGAAATCAGAGGCTAAAACTTTAGAATTATCTTTGAAATTATGGTTGAAGCATTGCATAATAGGTGTCTGTATAAAAATAATTCATTGTATTCTTTCAGTTAATATAAATTTGACAGCTTCAATCTACCAGGATGTATTGGTAGCAGCTTTATGTCTCTAGTTTGAGACAATGAGCTCCCTGAAAAAAATTGGCACATTGGAAGCTTTAAAACACAGCTTGTCCAGGTGTCAGAGTCCCAAGGTGATGTATTATCTGCTGTGGAAAGCTTAGTCCCAGATTCCTACAGAAAATGTTTCTTTCTTGGTTGCTTTTTTGACAGTAATTCATCAGTAGCAAAATTCAAGATTAGTTTGGCTACCATCACTTCAAGCTAGGCAGTTTGCTATGATCTTACCACTTGGGGTTCAGACTGTAAATCAAAGAGTTCCTCTTTTGGAAACTTTAGTCTCAAAGGATAAAAGAGTTATTTTAAGAATTCTCTAGAAATGACCTTGTATGCATAATAGTAAAGAGATTGTATACTCTCTATGCTTGTAAATTATTTCTCTGAGCCTTGTCATCAGTACCAAACACAACCTAAAATCTATAGCTTGCCTTGTAACAAGTCTGGATCTTCAAAAACAGTTATCCCCAACCTTCTGAAATTGGCAAAAATATATATATGCATGATAGGCACCTACAATCCCCCAAATAATTACACCTTTCCTTTTGCATCTCGTATTGATGCTGAAAATAAAATGTGGCAGTGAAGTGGTTTCCTAATTACAGGACTGATTTAACAAAACGCTTACACACATGTTTGAATGGAGACTAAATTATTCTCAAATTCATCTGGATTCTTTATTGAAAGGTCAAGAATTGCTATTGAAGGACACCACAAATGAGATAATGTAATATTTTTGAATGTATTGTACCTCTTCTTGCATAAAAAGTAATACTTATAGGATAGGCTAAATCTGGTTATTCAGATATGATGAGCTGAGCAGAAGTTAGTAATCTATTATCAGAACAGTCCATTTTTCCCGTCTGGAGGTAGGTTAAAGGAGGACCTCAGCCAAGTTTATAGAGACAAAGGGTAGTGAATATCAACAGCTAAATAATTTACAAGTAACTCCACTTGAGATTAATTTGGGATAACCAGAAGTAGTAGATGATAATAACCCCATCAATCACTTGGTGCTTCTCAAGCAATGCCATTAAATTCTTTTTGAAGACATATAACAACTTTTCCCGAGCCCCAGCTCCAAGCTAGGTAACCCCCCAAGGCAAGTTAGTTCATTCTTTTCTGATTACTTCTGTAGAAGAGTGTCAAGAATACACAAAGTAGCTGTGAAATATCTTGGAAGAACTGAATTTAATTGCTAAATTTCAGTGATGATTGTTTTCTCACTCCAACCAAAAATAGGTTACGGAAAAGAAAAACCCATTGGTGTTTTATTGAAATCCACAGAAAATTAATGTTTTAAAAAATGAAGTGCTTGACAATGAGGAGCATGTATGCAGTCGGTGGTCTTAACAAAGACTGTAGTACTGTGACGTTGTATGCTTTGTTCAGGTTGTACTAGCCTGCCGAATTTGTTAGCTGCTTTCTGAACAGAAAGGAACATATGGAGCATGCCTGATTTTAAAAAAGTGAGGAGCCTGTAAGTTATTGCACGTGTTCAAATGCCCATAGCAGCAAGGAGGTTGATTTCACCGGGGATCTGCAAAGGCATAGGGGTCACTTCCTTTGGTATTACTTGAAAGTGCAGAGAAGTGCTTACTTTTATTAATGACTTCATGAATTAATGACTTAATGCTTACTTAATGCTCACTATAATTTTATTCAGGTTATAAATTCTACATTAATTTATTAGCAAAACAAAACACTAGAAGCTAAATTTTCTGTCTCTGCATATAAATAAACAGAAAAACTCTGAATTGCATTGCAATACATAAGTATTCATACAGATTCATTTCCTGAAATCCTTACTCTCTTCTGTAGGTGTTTGGCCATTCCAAGTCAGCTATCACGATAAAGGCAGGGTGTGTAATGACTGGTATGTGGATGCTAAATTACAATCATTTTAACCATGCACGTATAGCTAGGGGGAATAACTTGAAAGTTTTGTTGCTTTCATTCAGGCCTGACCCACTGCAGGTGAAAGAGTGTTTGTGGCAAGGTGGCTAAAAATCAGTGTGTGTGGCAGCAGTTTCCCATCTAACTTTGTTTTAGTTTGGCTGTTCTTCCTGGATAATACATTTCTTGTATTAAGTTTTCTTTCCATGCTTTTTTTTCTCAACATATGATTTTTAATGATTAAGTTATAATTAATGTAATTAAAATTTGCAGCAAAATATGGAGATCCTATAGGGGCATATGCCAATCAGGAGATATATTCTCCTTTCCTGCCTCACTTAAGGGATCCTTGTCTAGTTTTAATAACTAATCATTGTAGCTTGGACATTGAGAGCTGATGCATTTCCTAGGAGTAGCCTTCTGTGAGGAAAAATGAGTGTGTGACTTGATAAATACAGGTCTTGATCTGACTTGCTGTCCAAGTGAGAACCCAGAGGTGATTGCTAGAGCTGTGCACATGCTGGAGGTTGGCATCCGGTGCCTGCTGGGGACCACTCCAAGAAGGGGGAGGCGCCAGGGGCTGTGGGGTGCTGACTTCTCTGCTTGCAGTGGTGGCAAACTAGCTGAGAGCAGGAACTGCATGCAGCTGTGGGAAGCCCTTTTGTCCAAGCATGCTAGCTGTGGTGTGATTTTTTTTTTTTTTTTTTTTTTTTTTTTTTGTAAAATCCCGGACTTAAAAAGAGCTCCAAGGGCACAGAACTTCAGCTGGAATCAGTTCAGTTTGAATAATGGGACTCAGGCCCCATGGAGCTGAAAGCAGTATTGAGGCACTAAACTTGGGAGGGGGGCATGCAGTTAAGGAACAGGCAAAACAGTATGACAAAAATGGGTGGCTAATACGCTGAGAGAGTTAACGTATTGAGAACCAGTAGGACCAATGCTCAAAGTGCGCCGTGTACTCAAGTGTTTTGCTAGGCTAAGGAGCAAAATCACTGGGCAGTGCTGTTGCTGTTCGCCGTGATGTGACCTACACCAAAGAGATGTGAGCCTGACTAAGGGAGTTGCGCTTCAATAGGCCCACTGATGTGCTTGGAAAAAACAGAAGTTCAAAGGTTAGAACTGGGTGTGTAATTTTAATAAATTAATTAGTCTTACAGCTGCATATTAATTACCACATTCAGGTTTTTTATTCTGTGTGTCAAGGTTTTCTCCACTTGGGAACATAAAAACTTAGGTTGCAGTGCACTTTGTTACTTTATTCTCTTTAAATCTTTATTCTTACTTGAAGTAAATAAACCAACACAGTAAAGAGAGCTGATAGCTACTCCATCTGTATTATGGCACACAATGATGGCTGGAAGTTAAAGGTTTGATATATAGATCTATTTTTTTATTGCCAGCCCCTGCCCCTGAAGAAAGTATTAAAATTTCCAGATGAGTAACCAAACAATAAATAGATGAGACAGTTGCTGTGAATATCTGATTTTTTGCATAATAATGAGATATTGCTGGATAATACACTTTGCAGTCCACAGTTTGTCTACATTATCATTTTGATTGGACAAATGCATAAGAAAGATATACAAGTAAAGCTATGCCAAGTCTTTTAGTTTAAATTGATTCAGTGTGAGTTCAGTTAAATTTCCAGGACATTTTAAAAACACAACAAAATCCTGGAATATCCCTACATACATACACCCGTGGGCATTCACTCACACGCGATACATGGCCAATACCTGGTTCCACAATTACTTAGGCATAGCAGAAACATCATCTGCAAACTGCAAGCTCTTTTTTTGTGCTGGTTAGGATAGATTTAGGGTCAGTCAGTGTCACCTTCCTTGCTACACAGAAGGCTCACAGAAATACATGCAAGGGAGCCTTTCACCTCCTAGCCAGGCCTTGTCACATAGGAGGACAGGGCCACACGGCAAAGGAGGCTCCCAGGCTCAGGCACGAATGGGATGGGTGGGTGGGTGAGCTCTCACTGTGGTCATAGGTTAAAGGAACAGTAAGGACAGAAAGGTCTGTAAGTCTAAGCTTCAAGGTCAGTTTCTTCTGATACACAAGGATTCACTTCCCTTTGTTGTTTTAATTCAAAGCCCTCTAAATCCTTCAGTTATGTCATCTTGCTCGTTTCTTACTTTGCTGTGTTCTTACATCTCTCTGTCCCAAGTCTTCCCACAGACAGTTGCTTCCTCTGTGTTTTGTGAGAGGGGGGAGTTGTGTTCCCTGGACTCCTGGTAAATGCAATAGGAGTTCCAGTTGTGCACATGAAATTAAAAAAACAACAACAACAACAACAAACACGTACACAGAACCCAGTTGCAGACCTCCTAAGCACTAGAAACTCAACTAGAAACAACCAAACACAGCATCTGCTGCCTAAACTGAGGGAGAGCTGATTTATCTCTGCTTTGCTTTTTACAGAGTAAACTCACATTAGTGAGAAATACTGCAGGATTTTCCATGAGTTTAAAATACCTATCAGCGTTTCCATCTTAACCAACAAACTAAGAAGTGCTCTCATGATACACCACCATCAGTGTTGTACTCAGAAGCCATTTAACCCCAGAAAAATAAATGGGGCCAGATTTTGGCCTAGTTATTTACCTACTGGTGGAAGGTCCCACACTGAGAAGCAGAATCTGGGCTGTGTTGCAGTTCAGTTCTTCATAATCCTTCAAGGCACAGCAGATAAGCAGGCGTTTTGTATGTTGCTCTTCCTCAGTAATGCAGGTCCAGGCCACATTTATGAAGCATAGAGTCAAATTCAAGCTTTAAAGTGCAGACTTTTCATCTAGCAGCTGGCATTCCCTGCCCTAGTGAAATGATAGCTTACTGCATTTTATTTCAGAAACAAGATGTGTTTTGCTTGTACTGTGATGCTGGAATTATGTAACTGACCAATTAATTACAGTTTGAAGATGAGAAGACAGATAATGAGTAACATGATCTTGGGAAGTCATCAGGCCAAGTGTAGTGCAGGTGCGACATCTTACTGGAATTTGTTTCATTCACAAAATGATTTTTCTGTCCAAAACAACTGTCGTGCTTCCTTTGTCCGTGGATAATTAAATAAGCTTTCCAATGCATTCGTGTATTCTAATTTACATAGGGTACCAACCCCCAAAAAACCTCTGCTCAGCCGGACAAAAGACATAAAATACACAGAAAGATAAATCTAAATGTCAGCCGGAGCACAGAAGGAACAATACTGGCTGGTGAGGGCACTGGTGCTTGGAGGCTGGCACTGGGTGGTCTCCTGTAAGCTCTGGTAGTAGGTGCTGAGCCAAAGTAAATAGTCCGCTGAGTTTTCTCATATTGCCTTTTTCTGAGGTCACACTATAAAACTATGGGACTGAGGAGCTGAAACTGTCTGTGCAGGGCTTTTATCTCCTCTTCACTCCCAGCTTCTTGAGCGCAACTTTCTAGGGTTCTACGGATCAGGCACTGTGGATCCTGTGGATGCTCTGAGAGTCAGTGAATAAGTTGGAAAATTGACCTCATTTTCCTAAGCTGTAGGCAAGTGCACCAATGCTTGGACTATCCCATCTCGTAACCACAGGTGTCAGAGGTACAGGAGCACAGGGCAGACTTAACCTTAACCATCCCACCAGCAAGGCTAGGTCAGGAGCTGCCGAGCTGCTGGTCCCACTCAGGCTCTGTGCTCACACAGGGCACGTTGGGCTGTATCTGCAGCTGGGGCACAGCTCCAGCTGGTGACAGGGGCATTTGCGTGTGGACTGATTTATGATTCTCAAGTGTGCTGGGTAGGAGCTCTTTTTTTTCCAGACAAGGGCAATTCAGTTTCAAACATCTCTCTCTTATTTGTAAGCAGTTTAAACTTTACACTCAAGTTATCTTCTTCTCTTTCCCCAAGCTTGTAATTTATAGGGAAAAGCATCAAAAATAAGTACAAAATGTGTATACAAACCTTTAACAAACTAGCTGAACCTTCCGTCTCTACTTGTTTTCTTTTATGGTATTTTGTTTTATTAATAAGGCTGGCTCTATATTCATGAGAAAATAAGAAAGCTGTTTCCAATGAAACAGAAGAGTCTTCGTTAGACATCAAATATAACTAATATTTGATGTCATAAATATTAATGACTTACATGTCTTTAGATACTTTAGAATCAATTCCAAACATTTTCGTTTTGATTCTCTTATATTTATTTTTTCATATTGAAGTAGTGAAAGGAATTTTCCCCTATTTGTCTGTGAAAAACATCTATCAAGTTCTGGAGGCCTGATATCATCTTGTGAACCCTTTTTTCAAACTGTTTGAATTAAGATGTTGTTCAGTGTATTTTACGTGGCTAAATCTGTACTCCCAAACAAAATCATCAATTAGCATCACATGACAGAAATGCGTATATGACAGCCGCCAGTTTGGCTGTCCCTTAGGACCAGCGCTGGGATTCCCTGGTAGAGCAGAAGTGACTGGAACAGGCCAGGCAATGTCAGTGGGCACAGCATGCAGTGTAACCTGTTACCTGCCATCCGATGTCTTGGCCAGTTCTGTGCAGGTACTGAACAGTATCTGCTCCCTCCTAATATAAGTGGCCTCAGTAACTGTACGTTAGTATTTGGTGTTCCTTAGAATCAGGAAATTCCTCTTTCTGAGCTGAACAGTTCCATACCTTCTCTTGACTGTATAGACACATGTTTGGACCTGTAAACAACTGATTAATGTTATCAGGTGCATGACTCTTGATGCAGACAGAGGGGTCTCCCAGAAATTAAATATCTGAATTTGTTTTTTTTTTTATAATGATTCAGATCCAAGTTAAAATACCCATCCACATACTGAGGAGGGGGGATTCTTTGTCTATGGATGGTTAAATATAGATAGGGAATGTGCCAATGGGAAGAAAACAATTATTCCTCCAAGAGTTACAAGTTGATTCATGTATTTGTGCATGTTTGCTTCTAGCAGATTTCTTTCTTACACGTAAATAATGTTTTATACTAAGATTATAGAAAAAATCTAAAAAACTGACATTGTGTTCTACCTTTGCCTTAGAGTCTTTATTCTTAATAATCCCAGCAATAACTTGCTGACTATTGCAGCAGTAAAATACGGTGACAGTATTGCAGTCTCCAGTGGTGACTGTCATTGAGGGATGCAGCAGATCAGTAAACAAAAGTAACCACAAAGCCCGCATCCCCCACATAGCCAGTCTGCTTTGGACAGCAATCAGTGTGTTGCTCTTTCTAGATAGACACGTTCTTCAGTACTCAGTTTGATAGAGTGGAGGCAGCCCTGGGGCTAAAAGACTGTCCCACAGTAATTTGCCTTCAAGAGAGCTGTAGTCAAAGAACAGGACAAGGCTACGGTCTGCATTTGCCAATCCATTGACTTTGCAGAATTTGCCCTAGAACTGAACATGCAGAGGTAATATAAGGCCAGAGACAGTGACATGATACCCAGAAGGTTAGCTTTCTGTTAACTAAGTTACCATTAGAAAAGTAATTCCTGTAGAAGCTGTTCTTTTGTCACCAGATAAATCTTGAAAGGGTCAGTATATATTCTGATGAAAGGAAAAAAAATAGATCCAAGCCTGTGATGGGAAATGTAGGAAAACAGTACATTAAAAAAAAAAATCATACCTTCAAAAAAAAAAAAATCTGAATACTTTCAGAGTATAAAGGAAAGAAATCCCACGTTCTTTCCAAGTGTGTGGTACATCATAGCTGTTGTAAATAGGCCAGTCCCAAAGAGATGACACATCTTCCAAATAGGAGGAGATTATTTGCTGCATCACTTTAGCATGTTTGATTTATCAGTAACTAATGGAAAGTTGACAGGGGCTTTGAACATAGTAATTCAATGTGTCATAAGCTCAAGATTTGGCATCAAAAATGTTTTACTTATGCTATATTCACATAGTGAGAACGTAGCCAAGTTGTTAGTATTAATGAAATCCATCCTAATTCCTCTTTGTAAGATGCATTATTAATATGCTGTTATTAAACACAGAGTTTAAAGCAGTTAGGACAAAGTGTGGGACAAGAAGACAAAATGCATTTGAAAATTGCACCATTCAGAGCAAGAACATAGAGGCTGAACAGAACTGCTTCACGTCGGGGATGAGACTGATACACACACTCACTCAGGTTTTTTGATAATTTTGGGGGTAGAGAATATTGTTTAGGAAGTCCTAGTAACTAGCTGTTTTTTCATTGTATTTACTAAGCCTGGAAGTTTTAATACTGGCTTGCTGATGAAGTGGGGCCTATGAGATCAAGTTTTCTGCCTGTGTTCTCAGTCACCCCACGCTATGCTGAACGTTTTGGCCAGCTTCAGTGAAAATGAGAGCAGTAAAAGCCCTCTTTTTATTCACTGAGTTCCTTATTTCTTGTAATGTATCCTTAAATAGTTTCTAAAAATGTTGCCTGGATAGAAAAGTGAGGCTCAAACTAGTCCAATCTTGAGGGAAAGACGGTCTGAACTGAACCACTGTTCTTTTTGTTTGGCAGCAGTGAACCAGTCGGTCAGTGGGTGCATCTGCTGACAAGTCAGCAAGCAGCTCGTTACTTCACCTGCTCTTGTCTGGTAGGCTGTCATAGGGGAAATAGGAAGGGAGGGCTGTTAAAGCACGTATGATTTAGGGAACAAAGGACATCACCTGTAGGGAACCAGGTAAATTTATTCCAGTGCTTACACTACAATACGCTTTTCAATAACGTTCTGTGTTCGACATCCCTACTGAGATCAACAGGAGCTGCATTGTGGGCTGAAAAGATAACAGCCTAAGGACAGTGATGTACAATCTTGAAAAGCCTCTGTGTCCAGGGAGAGCTCCCTGAATGCTGACACTAATGGCTCCTTACAGAACGTACAGAATGAAATCCTAGTACTGCTCCCACCAAGGTCATGGAGAGGGCTTATGAGAACAGATTGAAGTTTTCATTGTGTCAGGTTCTGGATGCTGCAGTATTTGAGAAAACACTCCATGGCAATATTTTGGCAGATCTTTCTCTGCCTGTTGATTTTTTCCAGTGTTTTTGTGTGTTAATTACACAGTTTCAGCAATTAAATGATGAAATAGAAATATCCAAAAATAGTCTGACTCATTTGTTCTACAGAGATGAATATGTTGCTTTGCATTGCCAATAGCTTGGTGGCTTCCAGGGAAGTAGATGGCACCTTACTGCCTAGAGTTTTGAATTGTCCATGGAGACTCAGAAATGTGATTTTATTTTTTGGAAAAAAAAAAAAAGTCACATTTTCATGCCCATTTGCTTGAGCCTAAAGTTCATGATGCTTTCTGTGCACATAGTAGATATTTGCATATATAATTTAGCAGCATAGGAACTTTCTGTACAAACTTGTATTTGACAGTCTTGCTCTGTGTGAGTAAAATGAGAATAGTTCCACTGTGTTGGGATAAAGAGCCCACAAAGGAGACTTCAGAAGTTTGCTAAAGAGATTAGTGTTTGTTCAGCCAATTTATTGTTGTTAAAACAATATTTTAGGCTTTTTTTCCCTTCATACAGTCAATGAAAATCATAATGCCTTAGGAGTCAAGGGTTTTTGTAGAAAGATAGTTTAGGCAGAATGCATAAATGTTTGTAAGAAAGAAGTTCTCTCTTTTAAACTTTACAATCACAATCTATTATTGCAGACAGAGGAAGGGCACAGGGTATAGTATAGCAAGCTTGGAAGAGTAGAGAGTTCTGTAAGGCTCACAGCGAGCCCAGGGGCTGGAGCTTCTGCAAGGTGAATGAACCTCTCTGAAGTCCTTTGCTGCTGCAGCGCGGGCTTCTGTGGTGCATGAATTATCTGAGCTAGCACAATACAAATGACCAAAACATTTGCTCCAAGGTCTGCAGAGCCAGGGGCAGCTCAAGCTTTCCTTGCAGTTGACTGAAGAAGAGGACAGGCATGATTTGCCTCCCCCACTCCAGGGAGGAAGGCTTTTGCCATTGCTGGACTGAGGGTTAAGAGGAATTCTGCCTCATGTCAGAGTATGCCAAGGATCCAGGCTTATGTAAAGATGCTTGATGGTTTTCAGTTCCCAGCCTTCCTAAGAGTTGTTTCTAGAGCTAAAGTGGATGAATACTGACAGCTTCTGCATTGTACGCTCATTAGCTGAAGGAGAAGACAATGCTGAAAATAGTACTTAACTCCGTGCTGTTGACCTCCTCCCCAACTGTGCCACATTCACAGAACTATAACCTCCCTGACTCACATTGAGAAATAAGGAAAGCATTGTTAATGACCCAGATTCATCCCATTGAGTTTCTTTGCAATGGCATTTGACCCCAAAACTATCCTTTTAAGCAGTATCTCTTTACTTAGAAATAAAATCACCCAGAGCTTGATTATGGAGAAGCAATTTGTTGTTGTTGTTGTTTTTTGTTTGCTTTATTTATTGGGAATTAACAATGGAGAATGATCAGGAAAAGAGAAAAATTTTGAGGGACTTCCAGTATTATAAGTGAAAGTGACACTTAGATGTGTATGCTGCCCTTACTGCAAAGGGAGGGCTAATGAATGATGAGGAGTGCTAGATGTCTCATGTGTTTGCTTCTTTTGTAATGTTCTGGGTGGCTGTGTGATCTGATGTCTGTCAGAGACTCCGTGGTCTGGCAAAGCTTTAGAAATCCATTGTGTTTTATAATTCATGCCTGTGACTGGCTGGGCAAAAAAGCATTGTTTCTTATACACAGCTCAGACTATCAACTGCAGGTAGAGAAAGCTGACCAGATTGATAGACTTCGAGTGCTGTGGGCAGAACTGGGTTTATTTTAATTGTAGGCAATGGAGTTTACTGCTAGTTGTCCCTCACTGAGTTCACGCAATGGGTGAAGTAGAGAATAAGGTAATTTCCAGAGTAGTCGCCCCTTGCATGATCCCAGCTGGTGTTGTGCCAGCTGACAGCTCTGGCTGCATGGGCAGAGCAGGACTTCTGTTCCTCTTGTGCTCTGCCACTCTTTTCTGGACGTGCTGTCTGTCCTGTGGGGACATAACCAGTCATACAGCTCCAAGTTAGCCAAATCCTCACTGTATCATCCAGGGCTGCTGGCACCCATGAATGAGTACCTACACCAGCACCAGGGCAGCAGCTGGAAAAATGTGGCTGTGTGCATGTCCTCCATGGCAGCTAGGCCAGCAAGACTCACCCTACTGAAACAGATTGTACTGAGAAAATGTGCTTCCCCTGATATGACTTACGGTGTAAGTTCCCCATGAGAACACAAACAGCTTTAACACCAGTGTAACTGCTTACTAGGGAGTTTGCCAGTATTGAAACCTTACAGAAAATGAACAAATCCTTCACCCCTTTACATCAAAACTAACAAACATTGCTACCAACACCTGCCGCCAAGTCTTTTAGTGCTGATTGCAGAAGAAAGTCCAAAGAAGAAGTAGCTCTCGTGGTTTTATCACAAGTCTTACTGTGCCTTAAACTTAACAATCCTAGAGAAATGAATACTGGAGAATCTCAGGTGTTTGTTTTGTTGTTTGAAAAGGAGGGAGGAAGCACATTTGCGGTCTTACTGTTGCATACAAAAAAAAACAGTTAACATGGTTGTAAAGCAGAACAAATTGATAAATTCATCAATTGCTCATAATTTAGAATACAGAGTCAAAGTACAGAAAAGATAGAATTTGTGAAAAATTTCTGGTTTTATCTCTAAATATTTAGGGCTGTGATTTTAACATTCAGATTGCTTAGTCCACAGCCTGAAAGCTACCCTGACAATCTGGAAAGGGGATTTTCAGCTGCCCTTCCTTCCTCCAAGCTCTCAAAAAGCAGAGATGCTCTTTGTGAAAAGAAGAGAGAAACATAGAACCCAGTATTCAGAGTTTGGTCCTTCCTTTGCCACTACTGTTGGTATAGGCTGTAGATGTGGCTAAGAACAAAAAAGCATTTCTGGTTTATGGTCTGAAAGCACTAGACTAACACAGTAGGAAAAAAAAGTGAGATAACATACATAGTTTGTCGTTTGCTGTCTCCTATAACCACGCAGCATTTCAGGTCCTGCATCTGTGCTCTGTGACCTACTCCATCCACTGGCTGATTGCGACCCCCGGCCAAGAGAAGGGAAGAGGGCTTGCTTACTTAGAAAACCTTCAGAATGTTCTGAGAACAGCTGAGTATGAAATCCTTGCTCCATTTAAATCACTTGAAAGTTTCTGTTGACTATAATGGAATTAAATTTTTACCCTGGATTCCATAGTTAATGTATGAAGTGTTCACAAGCATGGCTCAGGCAGCTGTGCTGTGACTAGAGGACAGAACGAGTGATCAGGTGAGAAAACTCAGCAGTGCAGGGCAAGCAGCAAGGCATGAGCTCTTCCTCCCTATAGAGCAGTTTGTTACGAGAGATGCATGTCTTCCCCTGAAATACACCATAGTTCTCTTTGCAGGAGAAAGCCCTGGCACCTCTCTTGCAAATAATGAATGGTTGACAACGATTTGCTAGAAAACTATGTCTTTGGCTAGCAGGGGAAGCACCTTAGTGGTGTGCAGCTTGTCCCCACATACTTTCAGGAACATATCTGCTTCTCAGAGCCTCCAGATGCAGCTACCCTTTTACATCTATGAAAGGTGAGGAGCGAGGGAAGTGGTATCTCAATAAATAAGTAAACAGGACTGTTATCTGTCAGAGTGTCTCATTAGAATGTTCTCTATTAGTATCTGTTAGAACATTCTTATTGCCACCAATGAAACATAAATTTGGAGCTTATTTACATGTAATAGGGATCAATCTCCTCTTGATTCTCTTTCCTATCCTCCAGAGAAGTTCCTTAACCTAGAAATTAGAAGGGTTAATTGTGAAATTATCTTCAGCCATGGCTCAAGTACATCAAGCACAAATCAAAAGGAAACACAAATTATTTGTGTTTGTGGGCTCCTTCAGCAGGTTCATACAGCCAAATCCCATCCTTGCACTCAGCGTGAGCAGGCTGATAACCCCTGCCAGACACGAAGAGGAGCTGAGAGCAGGGGGTGATGCGAGTCATGTTCCTGCAGCCCAGCCTGCAGGGGGGGCAGGGCACTGCGCACCCCAGCAGCACCCAGCAAAAGAGCTCTGCAGCACACAAGCAGTAGCATCGCCTAACGGCCCCGGGGTGCTGCCTGCACCATGCAGCCCCTCAGCACTCTGCTGCCAGGAGCTTGCATCATGAAGCTGAGGGATTGCAAGTGAGTTTCTACCAGGTCCACAAAGCCTACAGCAGGAGAGAAATACAGGAGGAGGTGGGAGAGGCTCAGCTACAGACATTGCTCTGCTTGCTAGAAAAATGCAAATCAGTGCTGTGAAAGAACTGGGCTTGTGTTTGTCTGAAGAGATGGTTGCCATCTGCAACTGGCACTGGAGCGTTGCTTTCCCTGCTCCCAGATGGGTGCTTCGTCCACCTTCATATCCTGCAGCACGCTGTAGGCGTGTAGGGTCTGCAGGCTTTTCCATCCATCCTAGCATTGACCTGACATTTCCAGCACGTGCTTTTGGCCAGAGCTGGGTGGCATGGTGTGCGCTGATGTTCAGGAATTTCTAAACGGAGGCGGTGGTGCCTTTTGGGGTATTTCTGCCAAGTTTGTATTTGTTTCACGTTCGGTTGGAGATGTGGCAGCACCACTGATGGTAGGAAAAAAACGCGCTGTAATGAATAGCCTAGGCTGTTAAAACATGGAGCTAACGGGTGGGCCAGCTTGGGGGAGCAGTTCTGGGAGCAGGAGGTCCTGGATGTTGCGGCAGGCACTAAGGCCAGTGATGCTTTGGAGAGGCCAGGAAGGCAGCTTCACCGTGGTCAGCCTGAGGCCCTTAGAGCCAGCGGGGGGGAGCCAGCAATGAAGCCGCAACCCCCCGAGGTGCTGTCATTTCATCACCAGGAAGAATGCATCTAAGTTAATATTGACAAATAAGCCTGGTACGTGGAGTGGTTTGCACTGGCTGTGCCGTGCTAGCTGGGGGAGTGGGAAAGCAGAGGCTTCTCCTGTGCTGCAAGACGATTCGTGACTGTACCGTCTCTCTGCGGAGCTGCTCTAATTAATGCAAAATACTCCAGTTACTACTTAATAAACGCCGAGGCCTTTCTTGGCAGCACAAAACCAAGAGCCCTTGTTTGGCAGCACCTACCAAGGAGGCACGCCTTGGCCTTGCGAGCAGCTCGGTGCCTGCGGCAGCAGCCATGCGGCTCGGCCACCGCCTGGCCCACAGCAGCAGGGCCGGGCTGTGCATGGCTGGGCACAGCTGGCAGCAGGGGTACGGTGCTCCACGGGCTGCTCTCTGCGGCCTCTCCACCGGGAGCATGGCCATGCCTGGCATGGGGCTGCCACACGGAGCCCTGCACCGCGCTCCCCACAGAGGGGCTGCGTGGGCTGCTGGCCGGTGTTCTCGCCTCTCCCTTTTCTTGCTCCTAAATAAAAACGTTATCTCCCGAACCGCACCATGGCTCGGCGTGGTAAATCTGGAGCCTGCAGTTTTTGTTGTGTGGCATTGTATTCTTTGCAAACAAGGGTGCTGGTGCAGCCTGCGCTGTAGCGCAAACGGACCCAGAAAGAGAGAGGAAGATAAAATGAATTTAAATTCCAAAGGGGTTTCAGTGCTGGTTTCCTAGTCCCCGAGTCAGCAATGTGTTTGTGAAAATTCAGCCTTTTTGTCTCTTAGAAAAAAAGGGCTAAATCTACATCGGTGGCCCAGTCTAGGTTTGCTATTCTTTGCATTTTCTATTCAAGTGAATGAGAGTGAATGAAGTGGCCTGGGACCCTTTATTTGATCTACTCAATTGCATAAAGTGACAGAATTCTAATATATTTGTTTAATGCTCTTCAATGGGGCTTTCACTTTCTAGCTTGCAAATGAAGCCTCGATCTGCAAAGTTTTGTCCTTTTTTTCTTTCCACCTTTTTTTTTCCTGGCAGAGAGACCATATTTCATAACTTGGGCCACGGTTTGAAGTGATTTCGAGAGGAGTTTTAGACTCGAAAAGTGGGAAATAAAGAAACAGATGTGAAGTTATTGTAAATTCTTATAGTGGGCTCTGGGGCTATTGTAAACCCACTGCAGGCGGTCCAAAGCCTCTCTTTTTCATGCTGTAATTGAAACATATTAATTAGATAATTTGTTGTTAGTTTAAAAGAAACAAATACAGCCCCTCCGCGGCTTCACAGCCTTTTTTTTTTCTTTTTTTTTTTTTCCTTTTTTTTTGTTACCAAAAAGAAAACGAAAACAAAAAAAGCCCCCCAGAGTGACATTTATATTAAGCCGCAGCGCTGAGCCGCACGGAGGCTGCCGCGGCGCTTGGCGCTGCCCCTCCCGAGGAGCGCGGCCGGCTCCGGGCTCTCGGGGGCCGGGTCCCGGCGCGGGGCAGCCCCGGCCCGGAGCTCCCGAAGCGGCGGCGGGGCCGGGTGCTGGCCGCCTGCCAGCTGGGAGCCGCTCCTGCGGGCGGTGGCCTGTCGCACGTCGAGGGGAGGGCAGGAAAATGATCATTAAAAAAAAAAAAAGCAGGGGGGAGGAAAGGGACTGTCCCGGCGAGGATGGGTGCGCAGCCCGTGCTCTGGCACGAAGCAGAAGCCCGAGTCGCCAAGCGCGACCCGCTGGGAGCGCTTACCTTGCGCGGCCGGGCTCAAACGCATCCTCGGAAGGAAAAGAGTCTTTGGGTAGTGCCTCTTTGCATCGGCCGCGCTTAGCTTATCGTGTCTCATTGGCAAATAACACAAAAGAGAAATAAATGCCTCTCCCCCTCCTACCCTAACCTGGTGCCGAGCGCGCCCACGGCTGATCCCTCGCACCCCTTCGCCCCTTCCTTCCCTCCCCGCCGTCGTCTCTCGCTGCTCTGCTTCAGATCTGTGTTTATTGACATTGGACTTGAGCCATTGGGGAGATTTACCAAGTCGGAGCAGTAAATTCAGGCGACGCGCCGAGCCGCGCACTTGTTGGAAGCCAGCGGCCGGCGGGCGCGGAGGGGCGCGGAGCGGGGCGGGTGCTGCGCCTGCTAAAGACGGGGCAGCAGCTCGGCAGGTCGCGCTCTCCGCCGCTGACTGGGTAGTCTAAAAAGACCCTGAAAGTGCTTCTTCTTCTCCTTCTTCTCTTTATTTTTCTCCTTCTTTTTCTTAGCTGGGGTCGGCTTTCATCTTTCAGGATTTGTTCTGAGTGCTAGACCCTAAAAGAAAAAAAAAAAAAAAAAAAAAAGAGAGAGAGAGAGGAGAGTCCTCGTCGTTTAAAAATGTAGGTCATCGCTTGTTTAGGAAAAGTTTGTCGAGTTATGTGTCCATTGATCTCGTGATAAGTTTTGAATGCTTTCTTTAGCTGATCGTGTTGATATAATCGTGGGTTGGACTTGATGAATGAGTTCAGTTGTCCCCCATCTGACAAGCTTTAGCAGCTTCATGCATTTTAATCAGCCCAATGATTCATGTATTTTCCACCTTTTTTCTGTGTGTGGGATCCGTTCTCTTTTCAAAAATGGTCGCGACTGGATTAATTACCCTCTACATTAATCTTAAAACTTTCGCAAGTACCTCGCTGTAGGTACTCAGGAAACGGGGATGTCCCTTGTGCTGTTCATGGTCCAGAAATTCAGAGATCAGGCAGGGACAGATCTCTGTAAAATCGCAAACGTAGAATCAGTGAATCCCGTCGGCTCATTAGAATACAATGTCGGTCGCTTTCTAATAAGTGTTTAAGTATTCAGTCGTCCCGTAACCACGTTGCTGGCCGCTCGTCCCGAGACACATCTTTGCTAATTTCTCTAGGCTGCATGTGGCGTTTTTAGCAATTGCAGAATCCTTGCAAAATCCCCACAAGAACTGCAGAACCCCCCCGGAAGGTGCTCGGCATCCAGTTCTCAGTGTGCCTCGCTGGCCTCCCTGGTTAGACGGGACCGTGCATTGGCTGATGGAAAAACGGATAAATCCGAAGTGTTACGGTTGGCGACTTAGTGGGTTTTGTTTGTTTGCTCGCTTTTTGTTTTTCTTCTGAAAAAGTGTGATTAGTAGAAAGGGGGAATTACTAGCAGCAGCTGAAGCAAGGGCAATGCTTTGAGAAGTTAACGAGAAGAAAGCTGCAAGATTCCTCTTTTACTCGGAAAAGATTTTGATATATTTTGATGTAAGATTTTATATAAGCCTTTCGTAAGAAACACTGAAACTGCTGAAATTCGGTGTTCTACGCCTTAAAAACTAATTAGTACTTTAAAGATTTTTTGTTCTCTTTTATGTTTACTTTGTGTTGTAGAAGTTCACTATTTTTTTCTACTTTTTAGAGAAAAATTAACTGGAAGTATGCAGATACACATGAGCATAAATTAGTACGTGTTTGTAGCTCAGTACAGGAGATGAACGCCTCGATGTGTGTGCATGAGCATATAGGTGTGCGTATAGACAGATACATAAAATACACAGAACATGCTTTGTACAATGTCTGCGGGAAAGCGGTGGTAATGACGATTTTATCGAACATGTTCCGCTGTGTTACTAACTGCATTTATAGTAACCTCCCGTGCAAATGCTCTTTAGATTATCTCAATATTGGAATAAGGTCATTCCTTTTTTGTGAACTAATGCTTTACTTTTCTAGTGTAAACTCTTCAAAAAGACAAATAAGAAACTGTATCTGCGTTTACATATTTTAATGAGAAAATATTATTTGGACGACTAGGTTCATAATTTAACGTAGACACTTTTTTTTTTTTTTACCTTTGTTTTAAAACACACATGCTGGGAACGAGAACATCAATACTTAAAATGTCATGCTCATTCTGTACAGGAAGAAAAAGGTTAAAAAGAAATTTCTTTACAGTTTCGATAGACGCTAACGCTGCTTGTGGCTTTTTTCTTTTCCTTAACTTAAGCAGTTCACGACAGAACAGTTCAGTTTCCAGCAAACTACCTAAAACTAGAAAGTATTTCAAACAAAAGTGCATTTTACACGTTTTATAATCATTCCTATTGACAAACATGTACAGTTTCCCTAGCCCCCTCTCTCCCACCTGCAAGGCTCCAGCAGAAGCAAGGGTTACCTCCGCAGTCTGCTCTCGCCGTGCTGCTGCAGGGACTGCAGCAGCTTTCCTTAAGCTACGCGGGGTGGTGTGCTTGTGACAGGTTTATTTTTATTGGTATTGTTGGTTTGGAAGCTATGGAATGAACAGCTGCAGAATTAGCAAAGAAAGAACCCCCCCAGCTCCCCCAACCTTCAAATGAATCGGAAGTTAACAGACAAATCGCCTTCGCCTTCTCTTCCAGCTGCAAACTATGGCAGACACCCACGTTACAACAGGTACTGCGAAGGGGACCTCGTGTGACTTACAGTACAGATGCAAGCCCAGTATTTACATGGGAGCGGGCGCTTTGAACGCCGAGGCTGCGTGCCCCTTGCACGGCGCCTGCCCTACCCCGGCTGCGCTCCTGGTCCTCTGCGGGGCAGCCCCGCAGCCGGTCCCGCAGCCGCACAAGGGGCCCGGGCGCCTGCCGGGGTCGCGGGGTCCGCGGGTTTCCTACTCGGAGGGAGGCCGGAGAAGCGTCGCTGCTCTCGGGCAGGGGGCCGCAGCCGTGCCACGCCGGTCGTGGATTTTAGGATCGGTCCTGTCTAAGCCCCTGCCCGTCCCCAGACAAAGGAAGGGCAGGAGGCAGCGCCGGGCCAGGCTCGCCCAGCGTCCTGCCCGGCCAGGGTGCCCGCAGCCCCTTCGGGCCGCCGGCGGGCGGCTTCGCTTCGCTTCGCCTCCGGGCAGTCGAGGCCAAAGTTAGGGTAGGGCAGCGGCGCCGAGGCAGCCCGCCTGGCCGCCACCCTCGGCCTGCCGCGGGGAGGTTCCCGGCTTGCGAGGAAGGGAGGAGAGCGGAGCGGAGCGGAGGGGCGCGGGGAGAGGCGGGCGGCGCGGGTCAGTGCACGGCCACCGAGTGCAGGGCGGGCGCCGGGCTGGTCAGAGTCTCGCTGGGGGTGGCCGGGCTGCTCTGGCTGGTGGCCGTCTGCGAGGACGTGGGGCTGAGGGAGGGCGGCGAGTTCGAGAGGATGGTGGGGATGGGCGCGGGCAGGGCGGGCAGGGCCGGCACCGCGGCGGGGGTCGGCTTGATGGGGACGGGGATGGCCGGCAAAGTCTGCCCCCCGTGGCAGAGCGGCTTGATGGGCACGCCGTAGGCGCCGTACTCGCCGCTGGCCATGGAGATGGGGGTGGCGGTGTCGATCATGCCGGAGCCGTACATGTGGGGCCAGCCCGTGCCGATGGAGCTGCCCACCGTAGTCAACTGGTTGGGGAGCGGGTAGGCGGCCGGCATGGGCTGCATGGTGGAAAAGGCGAGCCCCCCGGGCATCTTGTACTCTCGGGCGATGATGTTCTCGATGGCGAAGGGGTGCTTGAAGCTGGACGGCTGCGACACGCCGAGGTTGTAGGTGGACATCTGGGGCAGGTGGGTGCCCGTGGCGGCCAGGGCGCTGAGCCGCAGCTTCGCCTGCTGCTGCAGGTACTGCGCCGCGTCGGCCGGCTTGCTGGGGGCCAGGTGGTCCGACTTGACCACCTTGAAGCGCTTGCGGCGCCGCAGGAAGCTGCCGTTCTCGAACATGTCCCCGCAGCTGGGGTGCAGCGCCCAGAAGCTGCCCTTGCCCGGCTGGTCGGGGCGGCGCGGGATCTTGATGAAGCAGTCGTTGAAGGAGAGGTTGTGGCGCAGGGAGTTCTGCCAGCGCTGCGTGTTCTCCCGGTAGTAGGGGAACCGGTCCATGATGAACTTGTAGATCTCGCTCAGGGGCAGCATCTTCTCCGGGGAGCTCTGGATCGCCATGGCGGTCAGGGAGATGTAGGAGTAGGGAGGCTTCTGGTCGCTGTACGTGTTTCTGCCCGGGCGAGGCATCTTCGCTAGGGGAGCCGCGAGGATCTGCGGAAGGGCAGCGACAGGGAGGGGGGCGGAGGGTGAGCGCCACGGGCTCGCACCGGCTCCCGGCCGGCCGTGGGGAAAGCGGGGCAGGGGCAGGGGCGCGGGGAAGGGGCCTCGGCCCTCCGGGGCGGAGCGGGGCCAGGGGGGAGCGGCCCGCGGCCGCGCAGCGCCGGCGGAGGAACGGCGCCGTGCCCCTCTCCGCGCCCCGGCCTCCCCGCCCGCCGGCTGGCCCCGGAGGTCGCTCTGCCGCCCAGCCTCGGCGACGAGGGGACCCCCTCGCATCGCCTCCCCGCCCGCCCCGTCCCGCACCGCGCCGCGCCAGCCCCGCGTACGCCCACCTTAAAGTTGCTGGAAGTTGACAGTCCGCATCCGGGACGCGGCTGGGACGCGGGGCTCCTTCCCAGCCCGGTTCTCCGGCGCCTCTCTCGCCCCCTTCCCGGTCGCTCGGCCCCGCGGTAGTCCCGGGGAGGCAGCGAGCTGGCTCGGCGCGGCTGGGGGAATCCTCCGGCGCACCCCTCCCTGCTCCTCCGCGGGCTGAATCAGCTGCTTTTACACCACCGGCAGCTGGGCTGGAGCGAAGGCTCCTTCGCTTCTCCGCAGCCGAGATGAGCTAAGTAGTTGCCTCCATGTCCTTCCTCTAACCATCTGATAGTTTTATGTGGTGACATGAGCAGAAAAGACCCCTGTAGAGGCGCTTCATTAATGTGCCACTTCTTTGCTATCATATGACAATCGCCTTGGGAGGAGGGGGAGGGCAGCGGGAGGAGGGGGCTGAGAGAAAGGCATAATCTGGTTTCATTTACACCTATTTACATGGACACCTTGGGCCAATAGGAATCATTTCCATTTGAAGACAAGGCGAGGGGTGAAAAGGCTCCGCCAGCGGAATTGCAGTGTGATGGTACCCAGTAACTGGGGTGGGGGTGAAGGTATGCACTAACCTTTCTGTGGACTTTGCAGGAAGCTTAGTCTGCAATTCACACTTACAAATGGAGCTACTGAGCAGTGGGATGTTTGACATGGAAATTGCTCGGCTGTGGTATTCTGTTTGTTCTGCATTGTTATCTGATTTGTGGTGTTGGCTAACTCGAGGCGAGCCTTTTTGCCCGTAACGAGGGACTTTCTCTGTGCCAAATCCGGGCGAGCACGGCCTCGCTCGCGAAGGCTTCTTGCGGGGAGAGAGCCGGGGGAGGGCTCCTCGACGCCCGGCTCGGGAAGCCGCCTTCCTGCCCCCCCGGAACCGCCTTGCTCCGGCTCCGCGACCCCCTCGGGCCGGGACCGGGGGAGCCCGGGGCAGGCGCGGGGCCGCGGCCGGGGGCGTCCCGCGGGGCCGCTCGGGGGCGGCCGGTGCGGGCCGTGCGGGCGGCCTCGGCCCGGCGGTGCTCGGCGTGCCTCGGGCGGGGCGTGCGGCCACGTGTGTGCGTGTGCGTGTCCGTCTGGGTGCGTGTGTCCGTCTGGCTGCCCGTGTGCGTGTGCGAGCGGCGACGGCCGGGCTGCGGCTGCCTCCGCTGCGCCGCCCTCCCGCCGGGCTGTGCCGCCCGATCCCAGACGAGCCGCTCCGCTGCCGGCCGCGCGGCCCGCAGGCTCCGGCCCCAACGCGCCGGGCAGGCAGGAGAGGGCGGCCGGCACCCGGCACCCGGCACGGCCCCGCGGCCGCCCCGAGGCAGGAGCGAAGGAGCGGCTCGGGGGCAGCAAGCCTCGGAGGGAAGGACCCTTTGTGGTGAGCGCACGTCCCCTCCAGCAACGGTATTTTCGGAGCCGGGCAGTAACTCACCAAAACGTAACTTAAACACGACGAATTTAGGAGATTAAACAATTTCATTAATATTGAAACGGCCGCTGAGGCTGAGCGCGCCCGCTTGAAATGCAAGCGCACGTTTTTCAATATTAACAGAAGCACTTGAAGAAAAGAATAATGTCACCTTCTTAATTCAGCAAAAATAAGGGCGGCGGGGGAGGGAGCGCCCGGCCGCCTGCCTGCCCGAGCGGCTCCTCCGGCCGGGCCCGCGTTGGCTCGGAGCCGGCGGGGGGGCAGCCTCGGGGGGGCAGCCCCTGCCGGGGGGCGCCGAGCCCTCAGCGGCTGGAGCCGGGCCCCCCGCGCCGCCCCCGGTGCCGTCTAATCCCCCTCTCTCGCGCCACGACGTCCTTTAAAGAGTAACGGGGCAAAGAAGGGCGGTTCTGGGAAGGCGAGGAGCCGGGCCCGGCCCCGCGGCCCTCCGGCAGGAGCCCCGCAGCACGGCCCCCCCGCACAGAGCGGCCCGGGGGGCGCTGAGCCGGAGGGCGCTTGTCAGAGGGCAGCAACGTCAGCGCTCTGCGGAGGGGACGGATTCCTCCCGGCGTCCCCTAGGACACCGGGCCGAAGGCTGCTAGCTTTGAAATAGAGCCCCCCGAGACCTGGGTCTAACGGGCCCCGCCGACCCCCCCCGCTTCAGCCCCGGCGCTCCTGAGCATCCCCGCTCCGCGCGTGTCGCCCAGCCCACGTTCGTCCTGTCAACCAGAGAGCTCAGGAGCAGCGCGGGAGTCAATAAAAGTCCCGGGCTGACAAATTCTTTCCTCCTTCTTTTTGCCGGCACCTTTTATTCTCGAAGAAAAGGGGAGGGGGGGGGGGGAACTACGCTGGCGCAACGGTGACCCCGCAATCCGTAAAGTTAAAGAGAAGTGGATTTGTGTCGGTGTTCCGAGAGCAGCCTGGGCGCGGCCCGGGTCCTGCCCGGAGCGCAGCAGCGTGCGGGGAGCCCCGCGCCTCGCCCCCGTGCAGCACAGCCAGCGGCGGGGCTGCGGCGGAGCTCGGCGAGAGAGCCCCCGGCCGGGAGGGAGGAGGGGAGGGGGCAAGTGCGAGTGTAGCAAAATGAAGCCAAATCCATTGTGCGGCAAACCAAAACAAATAGCCGTTTTTCTGAAGCCTAATTCAAATAAGGAGCTCAGGGGAAGTGTTGGGAAAACTGTATAAAATACACATAAGTCAATTATATCAATGTGCGGACCCAATGGAAATGTATTTCGTGCAGCAGCCATTCAGCCCTTGCATGGAGCCCATCACGGACCACCTTTCTGCATGGAAGGTTCGCAATAGCCCCCTTTCCCACAAGCAAGACCACACACGTTTACAGATTTGGTAATAATTTATGCTAATTTTCCTCCATAAATCCACAATTCGCTTCAGTGGCAAGCGGGGCTGTTGAGAGAGGAAAAGGAGACAGAAAAGTGACAAATACAATATTGATTTTGAATCCTTGTGGCTGCAGGCAGGTGTGTTGCTTTGCAGAGGGGAGGAGTGCGAGAGGGGCTGCGGGGGGAAGCCAAGAAGTTTTCCGAGGATAAAAAAAAAAAATCCACTCTGTGTGAGAGAATAGCTCACACAACCTTGTTAATATTTACAAACCGGTTGGGAGAAAAGAGAAGGGAGGGGGGAAGTACCAGCTTCTTAGGGTTTCCTAGGCTGCGGAACACAATGCCAGGCTCTGAGCAAGCTTTCCCCGTTTTGGAAAGTCAACTGCGGGCTGCGGGCTGCGGCTGCATTTCGGCTAAGCCTCGCTTTCTTTTTTTTTTTTTTTCTTTCCTTTTTTTGTGATAGTTCTGCTTCTCACCGCTGCTCGGGGGCCGGAAGGGAGAAGGAAGCGGAGGGCTTTGGGTCCCCCGCCTTTCTGCGGGCTCCCTTGCCCGGCCAGGCGTCCCGAGCGCTGCGGCCGACGGAGGGAGCGCGGCGGGGCTTTGTCCCACCGCACATTCTTTACCAAATCCGCCACTTTGGCGTGAAACTACTTAGCGCCCTTTCAAAAGGATTTTGTTCCGTTCGCCTCGAGCGCTAAACAAACTCCCCCTGCCTGTCAGCGCTGAGCGGAGAGCGGCTCCCCGACCCCGTGTCCCGGTCGCCGCCGAGCTGCTCGGGACCGGCACCGTGCCGGTGCTGCTGCCCGGCCGCTGGGCTCCGCCGGCACGGCACGGCACGGCCCTTCCCGGCCTTCCTGCGGCTCCTGTTGCCGTGTTGGCTCGCCGACGGCGGCCGAGCACTGTGGCCCCGTTGTGCCGCCGCCGGCGGTGGGTCGGAGGGCGGTCGGTGCCCCAGGACAGACGGGCTCGGGCGTCCCTGCTCGCTCGGTGCCCGTGCTCGGGCCGCCTGGCCGGAGGCAGTCAGGCCCGGGGCAAGCGTGAACCTGGGGCAAGCGTGTACCCGGGGCTGCCAAAACTCAGAATCCCGGTGGCTGCCGCGGGGCCGCGCTCCGGTCGCGCTCCTTTTGCCCGGGCGCACCCCGTCCTTCGGCCGCCCCTAGCCCCAGAGCAGGCCGCCGGGCCCGCTGCCGGGCCTGGCCCAGAGCCGCTTGCCCGGGGCGCCCTTCTACCTCTGCGCTCCGCCTGCCGCAGGGCAGATCCCCGGGCGGCGAAGCGCAGCGCCGCAGTCCCCCCTCCAGCCCTCCGGGACTTTTCTGTGACGGCTCCGAGGGATGCGGGGCTCACGGGGGGGGGCGATACCACGAGTACTTGAGCCCTGGCCTCTGCAGGGCCCCCGGAGCGGCTGTCCGCCCCTGCGGGGGTGCGCCCCTTCCCTTCCCTTCCCTTCCCTTCCCTTCCCTTCCCTTCCCTTCCCTTCCCTTCCCTTCCCTTCCCTTCCCTTCCCTTCCCTTCCCTTCCCTTCCCTTCCCTTCCCTTCCCTTCCCTTCCCTTCCCTTCCCTTCCCGGAGGCACTGGAGTATTTCTCTACACGTTTGAGACTTGTTGGTTTGTTTATTAATTTATTTGGAGAAGTATCAGGGGAGGCTTCGCAAACTTTTTCTTTTTAATCTTCTCTTTTAAATAAATGTCGCATTTCAAGCTGCCCTCTCTTCTCTTTTTCGCATTGTAGGAAATATTGAAAATGCCACCTTAGTATTGAAGGGATTAACTTGCTTTTCTCCCAGCCCCTAACTCTGGTGTAAAGGGAGCAGTAGATCAACTGTATAATGTGTGCACTGTTTGGTCATTTGTACAAGCAGAACAAAGGTTGAGCTAAGCCAAATTGCATTGCACTTGTGAACCGAGTCCCAATTTGAAGTATCTTTTACAGCAGGGGGAATGAGAACAATTTCGTGTATGTCTAAAAGGGAATAACAAAGCCACTTTCTAGAGCATCTCAAAGTGAAGTAGTGAGGCGTGACATTCCCAGGGTGAGGAGGGACAAAGGCAGGGTCAGGGGGATGAAAAAGGGAATCAAACAGCCACTTTCACATGTCTGCCCTCAACTGCTGCACCTCTCCATAATAGGAAACAACTGTTGTAAAAAGGGGGATTGCTCCCATTCATTCAAAATAGCAAATGATAGCTAAACAACATTGTCAAAACTGAATCAACTTCTGTGCAGTACCACCCAGAAAAAGGTATTGTGTTTTGGTTAATAGCTGGGTGGAGCAAACTTGATTTTCCTTTCTCTTTCCTTCTTTTTAGTTTTTCTATTTTTATTTTATTTTTTTTTGTACGCGCCCTTCTCTGCAGAGCAGCCCGCTCCATGCCCTCACTCAGCCGCTCAGCCCCCGCCGCCAGCAGCAGCAGGGGCGCAGCTCCCGCGCTCGCTGCGGGGCACGATCGGCCCCGGGCTGCGGTCCCGCGCCGCCGGGCTGAGTCCCCGTTAAATTACGGAGTTATTACTTGGCCAAACATCGGGAAATGGTTTTTATGACAATTGACGATGACTTTAAAGCGCACGGCCACAAGAATAATGGCGCGCACGTTACGGTTATTTCCCCTCTTTAACGCCGAGGGCAATAACCGTTTGCAGAGCTCAGACCCACGCGGGCTTTAAGAGCGGCATTTCCCGGCGTCGTGTGAAGTCTGCGACGAGCCGAGCTCTCATAGCTCTCATCAGGGTCCGAGCCTGCACTGTCCGCCTGCCCCCCGCCGCCGGGGACGGGTTTGCAAAGCGCAGCCGCACGGCGCGGCCGAGAGCACGGCGGGGCCCGGCTGGATGCGGGTGGGCTGCGGGTGCGGGGCGGCTGCGGGTGCGGGGCGGCCCCCGCCCGGCCCCTCGCCGCCGGAGCGCCCCCGCCCCTCCCGCCCTGCCCACGCCGCCGCCCCCGGCCGCCACCCACCGAGCTACAGGGGGGGCAGGCGGGGCCGCCGCCAGGGGCCCCCTCCCTCCTTCCCTCTTCTTCCTCCCCTCCTCCTCCTCCTCCTTCCTCCCCCGCCGGCCCCGCCGCGGGGCAGCACCGCCCGCCGGGGCTCCTCGGCCCTTGGTCTCCTGCGGGCGGAGCTCGGTCCCCCAGCCCGCCGCAGCACGGGCCCGCCAGGGGAGAGCTCGGGGAGTGCGGGCGGGGAGGGGAAGGGAAGGGGAAGGAAGGGGAAGGAAGGGGAAGGAAGGGGGCGTCGGCAAGGCCAGCCCGGCCGTCCCGCCGAGCACTTCCCGAGGCCCGCGGGCAGCCTCCAGCCTGCCTCCGCCGTGCAACCGCGGAGCTGCCCTTCCCTTCCCTTCCCTTCCCTTCCCTTCCCTTCCCTTCCCTTCCCTTCCCTTCCCTTCCCTTCCCTTCCCTTCCCTTCCCTTCCCTTCCCTTCCCTTCCCTTCCCGGCCGGGCTCAGCAAGGTTTCCCCGCAGCGGTTTCTTCCCCCGTATTTCTTGCTGTGCCTTTCTTCCTGGGCGACACGGCATTTAATCAGACACAGAGGAAAGGATTTGACTTTTTCTTTTGGCGAGCAAAGGCTCTCCGTGGCAATGAAAGGCCAAAAAAAAACACGCGTCTGGCGGGGCTCGGGGCCGGGGGCTCCGCCGCAGAGGGGAGCGCCCCGGGTCCCGCGCCGTCGGCCGCCGCTCGGGCCGTGCCCGCTTGTTCCCCCCGGTCCCCGGCTATGCCCCGGCCCCCGGCTGTCCCCCCGACCCCCGGTTGTCCCTCCCAGCCCCCGGGGCTGGTGGCGGGGCGAGGCACTCGCGCCTTTCGCGCTGTCTCCCCACTGGCTGCGGGCAATGTAGATTTTCTAAAGATCTAATGAATAAACAACCAGCAAGTGCTGGCGGTGGAATTTACATTGTTAATGCCTACATGTGTATAATAAATATGCATTTGTATCTCTTCGGATAAACTCTTCGGAGTTCCTAACCTGTGGTGCTTTTCACCAGCCGCCGTCTCCGGGAAGCCGCCTCTCCCCTCGCCCCCCAGCCGGCGGGGCCGGGCGGGACGCGGCGGGGGGACACGGGGGTGGCCCCGGGCCCGGTCGGGGGACACGGGGGTGGCCCCGGCCCCCCCAGGCCCAGGAGGCGGCAGGCGCAGGCCGCGGCAGGCAGTGGCGGCTCAGAGTCGCCGCGCTGTGAGCAGCGGAACGATTTGGATGTCCGATATTAGCTCTGGGTATTAGTGTGGATGTGCGGAGAACGATCCGTGCCGAGAGCCGCCTTCAAAGGCACCGGACTCCCCTGCAGGAAAAGTTTCCAGACGCGGCTGCTCCCCCTGCATCCCGCCTGCCCGCCGCCCTCCTCCTCCGCCCCTCCTCTCCCCGCACGGCCCCGCACAGCGCTGTCCGCCCTCGCCCGGTGCCGCCCACTCCCCGCACAGCCCGGCCGGGCCCTGCGGGCCCCCAGCGGCCCCCGCAGCCCTGAGCCGGGCGCTGCTGGGCCGGGGGGACGCGGGGGGGCGCCGGCACCTCGCAGCCCTGCCGGCTGCAGCCGGGAGGGATAACGCTTTCCACCTCGTTTTTCGCTGCAAACCAGGTGCCACTTCTTTACCCCGCTTGATGGCAAATGTCTCATCTTCAGCGGGCTGGAGCTGGCATACATTATTTTAATTAAGTCTATGGCGATTTACTTTCCTCTGAGATCCATTCCACGGTGCAATTAGGAACGTATTGGTGCTAGCACATATGAATATTCAGGAGAGTGTCAATTAATTAGCAGACAGAGGAATCTCATTATGGTGCTCAAAACCCTTTTAGTGCTAAGCAGAATTAAGGGGGCATTTGCCAATGTGCCGGATTAGTGAATATTTTACTGCGCGCTCATTTAACTTCATTATCATAGCACTTACACTACTCTCTGATTTTATTAATTAAATCGCTCATTAATTTATCCAGGAGAGGGATAAAAGTTTTATGACGCCACAGCGCTTGCGTAAGCGCCCTGAAAGGGCCGCTCGACGCCGCCGCGCCCGCCCGGAGCCCCGCGGCCCCCCGGCGGCCATGGGCCGGGCACCGCCCGTGCGGCCTCGGGCCCGGCCCGGTTCCTCCCGGCAGCGGGGGGGGGCCGGGGCCGTGCGGTCGCCTCCAGGCCCCGCACACGGTGCCCGAGGAGGAGCCTCTCCGGCCGAAGCCGAGCGCCGTCTCCCTACGGTGGGACGCGCCGGGGGCTGCCGGCACCGCCGGTCTGCGGGTAGGGGCTCGCCGTGATTTTCCCAGGGAGCGGTGTGTCGGGAGCGGCTCCTTAAAAAAAAAATAAAAAAATGTCCGTGGGATATTGTGCTTCGCGAAAAACAAACAAAAATTCCCTCGGAAATGTTTAATATTAAATATTAATCGGATTTAAATTGAATAGCCGCATCCCGCGCCGGCTGCGGGTGCTCGGGAAGGTCCGGCCGGCCCCAGCCCCCCGGCGCCGGGAGCGCGCCTCTGCCCGCGGGGGCGAGCGGCGGGAGCGTGCTCGGGTCAGCGCCGCGCGCCCGCAAAGGTTGGAAAGACAAATATTAAATCTGCCTTCACAAAGGGAGCCGCTAAATAGATACGAAATTAATATGCATGTAAAATTAATTAGCTGCATTTCGTGACATCAAAATAAGTACCTGGGAAACAAGAACACCTTCTGGGCATTTGGAACCATATGCTAGAATTATAGCTAATTGACTAATTACATAAATTAGGCGTTAATTTCACGACACATCGAGTACAAAAGATATCTCAATTACGTGGGCGCGGGGGGGAAGGTTAAAGGGGAGGCAGCGGGGGCGGCTCTGGCCGAGGCCCGCTGCCACCTGGGCCCGGCCCTGCCCTGCCAACCGTGAGCCCTACCCGCTCCCTGCGGGGCCTGTTCAAGGCTTCAAGGGCCGGCTCCCTCGGCGGTACAGGGCATATTACGGGATACATGGCAGCTTTCCCCCTGCGGCTTCACCGGGTCCCGTGCGGTGCCGAGCAGCGGGGCCCCACGGAGCTGAGGCGGCCCGGCCCCTCCGAGCGGGTGTCGGGCCGCCGGCAGCTGGCCGCGGCCGGCCGTGGGGACAGCGGGGCTGCCGAGCTTAGAGGAGCAGCTGCGGCTTAAAAGCTCGGGGTGGGAGGGTTCAAACAGCCAGGGAGCTCCGGGGGCTGGAGGAAGCCCGGGCTGCGGCGCGAGGAGCGGGAGGAGAGCTCCTGCTCGCCCGGCAGCGTTGGGGAAGGGCCGGCAGGTGCCTGCCGCTCGCACCGCAGCCGCACCTCGCAAGGGACGGGAGCCCCGCCCGAGCCCCGCACCTTAGCCCTGGCAAGGCGAGTGCTGCGGGTCCGTGGCAGAGCTGGGGAGCTCCTCGGGGGGCTTCCTGGAGGCTGCCCCCCCCCCCCCCCCCCTGCGGCTTCTGCCCGGGCGGCACCTGCCCTCCCCGGCCGTTCGGCGGCTGCGGAACGGGAGGAGACGCGCCGGGTGGCGGTCCTTCTCCCGTGACAAAGTGTGCGTTTTGAAGGAGCGGGGCTGTGGCGTTGCCAGATGCTGAAGGTACTTGAGGGAGATGTTGACAAGTGGATAATTGTCAGCAGAACTAAAACAGACACTTTGTTTACAGTTGAGCGTGATTAATTGCGAGTAAATAAACCAGCTCCGTCCGGAAACTCTCAGCAGCTCCCATTCAAAGGCAGGCAGCCCGGGCTGGGAAGGGGGGCAAGGATCCACGGACCCCTCGGGGCAAGGACCCGGCACCGAGGGCACCGTGTGGGGCTCCTGCCACAAGGTTTCAGGCCCCATGGCTTCCTGCTTGCTCATTCTGCTGGTTTCTTTTTCCTTTCGTTTTGGCGCACATGAATGGATCACAAAGAGCAGGGGATCACAAACGAATTTGAAAGGAAAAGTCGGACAGCTGAATGCTGGAAACAGACCATGCGGTCAGGTAAAATCGGCGGGGAAAGCAATCTGTTATTTCATCAACAGTAAAATACAATGGGACGTAGTAATCCTCCTTCCCCTCGTAATTTACCCTCGTTAATGCCTCTGTCATACTTTGTAACAGCGGTGAGCAGCACACGGTAGTGCTGATGGTCAGTTAACCTCAGGTATACTCTGCAAGGTTTTTTCCATCCCAGATAAGTTTCTGTTTGTGCCTGCTGTAGCAGGGTCTGTTTAGCCAGAGTTGGGCAGAAGGTGGCCTGGTTAGTGTCTGAGGCTGCTCAGGCTAGACAGATGCTGCAGCTCAACCCGAGGGTGGGGGGAAGCAGCGCTTACCTATCCTGAATTGCCCAAGTGTGGTGTTTGTGCGGATCTTTCTCAAGTGATGATTTCCCCTCTCTGTGGAGTGCTTTGATCCACTCTGAAGCCACTTCCTGCACATTATTCTTCCTTTAACGATGGAAGCCCTGCTAAGAGACAGCTGTAGCAGCCTGCTTAGCTTCCCCCGTGCATAGCACACTTCTCAGCCAAGCTACCAGCCTGTTAATCTCTCCTCAGACTTTCTGCCTCTGCCCTGTCCTTGGGTGGTTCTTAGTTTAAGACTAGTGTGTCCGTGAGTATGCCCCCTTCTAGTTGGCATTCAAATGACTGCAAGGGGACTGCAGCTGCTGACATCCTTCTAATAAGACCCACGCTGGTGCTGGCACCACTGGATGAGCTTCCTTATCGGTGACTCCTGTGTATTTCTTAGGGGGTTGATATCGTGCAGTGTGCAGGTTTAGTAGTAGTATTTTTTTGGTTGGTTGGTTTTGTACCAACTCTAATCTGCTTTCATTGGCTTTGATGGAAAAGGGCCTCTTGTGCCAGCTTCCAAGGAGGAACCTGTGTAAGAATATCTTTCAGTCTCAGGCCTGTGGTTTGAAGACATGGTTCCCAGTTGCTGTTACAAGGGATCCTTGAAGAGCGGCTGGGTACTGCTCATCTCCCACTGCCATATCTGCTTTGAGAGAAGGAAAATCTGCCAGAAATTTGTGGGAGGCTGCACGGTGATATGCATTTATCTGTCTTTTCAACATGCAAGTAATGTTCAGTTGCTGTTTTGCACTCTGCGGGCCTGCCATGCCACCTGCTTCCCATGCAAGGACACCACTGGCATCGAGGGCGCTGCTGTTAGAGCACGAGCAGTGACTGAGGCAGCAACTTGAGTAGGTGTGGGGAGGGGGAATAAGAAACAGCATGCGCAGTGGGAGCAGGCACACCCTGGGCGTAGTGAGGCTCCATCAGCTGGGTGCGACAGGCCTGGTGTTTCTGGCTGCTCCCTGGCTGCTGGGCTCCTGTCCAAGTGGGACCCCACGTCTCAGAGCCATGCCTTGTGGTATTTATTCTAATTGGCCAATAGCTTATCAGTAGGACTACTAATTAACTTGTTCTTGGATAGTTTATGCTATCACAACCAACAAGACTGTTTCTTTTTACTTTGAAGCCTTCCGTGTCCTTAGCGTTCCTTCCAAAACACTTCCCCTTCACTGTACCTGCAGTCATGACTTTGCTGTGCCCATCCCTCATCTGGAACATGTCTCTTCCTCCGGAGCATGTGCTTGTCTAAACTGCAGCAGTTGTTGCTTGTCTGTGCAGCTCAGAAGTGCCCCAGGATGCTCCCCAAAGGCTGCAGCACTTCAAAGCAGATGCTGTAGGCTCACAGCAGCCAGAAAACAGGCGCTTGAGGTCCTCTAGACCCCGAAGGTGGCTGCTGGCATGGATGTAAGAGGAAAAGCTCCTTTCAAGGAGCAGCTTTGGAGTTTCCTTCTGTAGGGCAGCACTGGGCACTTCAGGGACAAGGCAGCAAGCCAGGAGCCTCCATACAGGTTGTGAAGATCTTCCCAGAAGCTAGAGCAGCTGTGTGGGGAACTCCTGGGTGAGTCAAAGCACCAAGGAAGGAAAAAAAAAAAAACAATCCCCTGACAGAGAGATGAGAGCATTGCCTCTCATCTCTCTGCTGCTGGTAAATTTTCCAGTCCCCTAGTTTATGCTGTCTTGTACTGCCCTCAGGTCTACTGGGTTACTTGTATAGATGGCAGTAGGTGTCAGCTCTCCCAGCAGACAGCCATGCTTAGGGAAGTAGTGTTTTGCAAGCTTATGTCTCCTTTGCGGATGGAAAAGAGTTCTGAGATAAAACCCCTTTGAAATCCCTTTGCCACACCCATGAGATCTACCACTTAAAAGGCCGAAAGACAGAAGGTTCTAGTGCTGTCAATGTCAGTGGAACTGGTAGGTCTTACAAGTGGTAGTGATCTCCCTCATTCCCAGAGGAGTTGGGTGGGACCTCTGAGTGAATGTATGTTCAGATCTCTGTGACCCAGGGACAGCAGTTGTGCTCCTCTGACCTACAGGCATGTCTGTCAAAAATTGTTGTATAAACTTCTTCATCTTTATAGTCGATAGCAGGTCCCAAGGAGTCTGAACATCTGTGTGAAACACTGCAGTAATGCCAAAAGGTCCAAGCAAAGCCTCACTGGAGAAGATGACGTGATACCTTGCCCCTCTACTTCTTAAGGCATTTTCATCTCCTGTGACTCAGCAGCTCTGCTGGATGGAACAGGTGGCCTGAACTATCTGCTTCAGGCTGAGCTGTACCTGGCTTTTTTGCTACCCTGTTGGTGTAAAGCCCCAGAGGATGGAGGGCACACAAGGTACACGGGTGTAGGATATCCTTTCCCTGTGCCAGTGGAAGGCAGTCCCCCTCTGGGCACGAGTCTCGAGACAACCGGTCATTTGCTGCCTGGTTGTCTTGGGAGACCTTGCAGTGGAGTCAGGACTGAAAGAATGAGTCGGGCTCATGAAGGTGAATGTGTTTGCAGCTGACAATTGGGGCCACCTGCTGATAACCATCTGCTGGGATTCCCTGTAGGGAGCTGTGAAGTACCTTTGTATATACAGACTACGAGTGCTATATGCATCGTCTACTTTATATGCATATGCTCTCCAATTAAATAGGGGTCCAGGTATTAAAGTTGGTTTTAGTGGTATTTATCTTTGTATCTGTGTATTCTTTGTGGGAAGAGAGTGTCTTATCTTTTAGATAATTCATTCCACAAAAATGAATAGCCAGATCTTTTAAGAGGCATCTGTACTTGCAAATCCTGAGAGAGAGCAGTTTTCCTCCTGCACTCTGTGTATGCCAAGTTTGTAGGTATTTGCAAAGTAGAACTTTGTTTAACTTAGTTGTCATTAATGGTCAGAGATGCCGTGCCACTAGTACTTTGCAAGTCAATTATACGTAAAGCATTGTAACAGGATTATTAGAAAGTACTAAATGTTTGAGAATATATGTGATACAGGAAGAGGCACCAAATTGCTGTGTACTTAGCGTGTATAATGCAGCTTGCTCAATTTGTTCCTGGCTATTCATAGGAGAGTACATTTTCTCTTTTTAATTGCACAAGATGACAAGACCTTTTAATTAAGGTGGCATCTATAGTATTCATATACTGCAAAACCCACAAATGACTAAAACTTAATAGCGTCATAAAAACTATGGTTAAGGCTTTTACCAACACTGCCATCACAGCAAAAGGCTTTAAATCAGCGATGTCAGAAGTGAACATATGCCTGCACAGGGAGGAAGCAAAGCTGCTGCCTCTGAGAGCAGCAACCGACTTCTTTCCTACAGAAACAGTCTGTGTGGTTTTTGTGACTGTAGTAATGAAGCCAGCAAAGGGCTCTTCTGGCTCTCTCTCTGCAGGTGTTGCTGCCCTCCCTCGTCAAATTTCTGTAACTTCTGTGACATCCTGTGTTTCCAGTTACCAGGTGCTTTTGGGGAGAGAGGGTAAAACTACTCATCTCTCCAAAGTGTCCTGCAGGCTTCAGTGGGCCAGAAGGGCGGAGAACGGGAGCTTGGTGCGCAGACAGGGTGCAGAAGGAGGCGGGCAGTGCTGGATGCTGCAGGAACAGGGCAGGAAGCCTCAGTTTCTCTCTGCTTTGGCAGGGACTCACCCTCTCACTTGACATTAACCACCCCACCTGCTTTTGGGATCACCTGACTGATTGATGGGGGCCACCGCTGTAGCCTATTAACAATTTGTAAGCACTGTCCTTTGGCAAGTATACACAGGCAGATTTTTTTTGTTGTTGTTGTTTCTTCTCCTTCCCTTACAGTGACAGCGTTACATCTGTTTGGCTGTATTTATGGGGCAGATGCTCCTTTACCACCCCTGCTTTATAGGATGTCGTACTGCAGGAACTCTAGGAGGTGCACTCTGCTAGTGATATGGGATGTGTGCCAGCGGAACGCTCCCAGCTTTTGCCTTGGTGACTGTGGTAAAAATAGAAATACTTCTTGGTGGCTTTTGTGAGGGGTTAGTGGGATTCTTTGTGTGTGGATTTGTTTTGTTTGGTTGATTGGCTTTTGTTTTAAGAATGTAAAGGAATATTATGCAGATGCTCTTAAACTGTACACACGGTCTTATTTTTAACAAGAGCTTTTTTATTTTTTCATCACAGTCTATGGGAAAAGCACCTTTGTGTATATATAACAGTTACTGCAGCAGGCTTTTGCAGGCATCTTTTTTCCTGTAGAATTAGATATTTAACAGTTTGTTTTTAATCATCATGTCATGATGCATAGAGTTCCTCAAGCACTCCTTGTTATCAATTAACAAATCAACCAGACTGTATGTTTCAGCATTTCCCTTGGGAATGGTTCAGAAAGCGACACAATTTTTACCTTATCGTTAAAAATACTGCATTGTTTACCAGATGAGTATTTAAATAATTTAAAGATGCTATTCCAAAGAGAGACCTTGTTAGAGTGAAAAGTGCTTTTCCATGAGAACCTCTTGCAAAAGAGAAAAGGAGCAAGTAAATAGGGAAAGAAGGGACCTTGGGATGTATTAACATTTAGCAACACTAAAATGAATTTTGTTAATCATGTCTGGTTTGATATTCATGAATTATGCTAGTTGAGTGCATTTTCTCCACTGTCAGGTGTTGAGTACTGCGATTTTTCACTTGTGGGTGGGGAAGCAGTCCTTTGAGGACTGCACTAGGCAGGGCTTTGAGGCCACTGGGGTTGTTCAGGAAGGCAGAGCTCTTGAATCTTCAGTTCCCTTTACGTGGCTAGAGCAGTCCCAAGAGCCCTGAGTGGCAGGAGCCGATTAACTGAGCCGGCTGAAGGGGCCGCAGTTTTCCCGCTGGCATTGTCTAGCCCTGCATGTGTGGCCTGGGTTTCGCAGCGCGTTAAAAGCTGCCTGTCCTCCTCTTCAGCTTTCTCCCCAGCTGTCTGCCTTCAGTTCCTGTTGCACAGAGAGCTGTGAGGGCTGGCTTAGGCATCGAGGAGGCTAGAGGGGGCCACCAGTGTGTGCTGACAGAACGTAACATGGCCCTAAGAAGCCAAGGGGCTGGAAGTAGAAAAAAGCCATTTTAAGCCATTTTCAGCAAGCCTTTTCTGGAGCCCAAAGGGTCATCTGTTCATGAAGTGGAGTACAGAGGCTATTCAGTCTGGTGTTATGGCAATATTTGAGAGTACAGACAAAATATCTAGGTTACGAAGGAGCCCGTGCATCAGTGCTCATCAAAGAATCTGCACTGTGCTGTGGGAACACAAGGTAGAGCTAGTCTGACACCTTCGGGGAAGAATCCCCAGGGCGTCTTACAGCTTGAACAGGTTTGGTTGTTTTGCAGACTCTGTGCGTGAAGGTCTTTACCTTGGCACTTGTCAGGCTGCCACGTGCAGGTCACTCCTCTTCACAGGAGCGATTATCCAAACCGGACATTGCAAGAGAGGGATGGAAGTATGGAGATAGGTTTTCACGGAGTGACTATTGGAGTCCTGAGTCCCAACTTGACTTCTGCTTGATCTGTTCATCTGTTAAATGGCTTGCGAGAATGTGCTTAAATTTAATCCCAGAGATGAAAACATTTGGCAAGCCTTGTCTTAAACGGAGCTTTGGTCTCAAATGGCCTCTATGCGTTTTCAATTTTTTTAGGAGTTTCCCTTCTTTTGTGCTAAGGAGGGGGAAAAAAAAAAAGTAAAATAGTAAAATGAGAAACAGAAGCCTGAGGGCTGTGGCAAGACACTATCTGTGAGCAGGGATAGTAACCTCATCGGACTGCCTGGTGTCAACGGGCAAATCTGACAAGTTTACCCCCACGAGAATTTCTCCGTACACAGTGTGTCCTTTTAATGTGATATTTCTTTACTCAGTACATTAACAAAGTGTGTTCTTGCCCAAGTGTTAATGTTGAAAATATTTTTCACGCTACAGGAACTTCAAAGAGTCTTTATGCTGGGGAAGAGTTGGTTCCTCTCAAACTGTCCACTGCTCCTAAGAGTCTGAAAACAGGAGAAAATCGGTATTGCTTCCTCACTCAGGTTGATCCAAGTCAGGCCTGGTAGATGTTTGTTACCCTGTAGGATTCAGTGACTCTTCCTGTGTAGTTTGTGATTGGATTTTGTGCCTAGGTTTGCGCAGGTCAGGAAACAGTTTGGCTTTTGCTGCTTTCAGATGGCAGAGCAGCAGGCAGCACAGCTGACTGTCGAACCCCTTACTGAGAGGAAACTGGGGACAAGATGACTGCAGTCAGGGTAGGGAGGCTTGGCTCTGGGATTCATTCCCTATCTGTCGTATGGAGCTTAGAGTTCAACGCCAGGGTGTGTTTCAAGGCGTTATTATGCCCAGGAACAGGTCTGACAGCAGCACTACGTGCAGCACTCCTGTGGACTTCAAGGAGAGCTCCTCGCAGAAGGCACAGGTAGCACAGCCCTTCAGGTTTGTGGCATGGGGATTTTTGGGTGGTCCTGTGTGGAGCCAGGAGTTGGACTCGATGATCCTTGTGGGTCCCTTCCAACTCCAGATATTGTATGATTCTGTATGATTCTGTATGGGGAGTAGCTTGGGGAAATGGGAATGTTTTGTGTGTTGGGTGGTGTTTGAATGAACGTGCTGTGCTGCTGGTTTAGCTGTGTTTGGGGCCCTGTTGCTGCTGGACATATTTAATAGATACATGCTTGTTGTTGAATATGGCACAGTGAACATGAACCTATGGGAATTTTATAAGCAAACTTAATGTAGACAGTGACTGTGATAGGCCTTTTTTTTACAGGCTGCAAAAAAAGGGAGGGGGGGAGGAAGCATACAATGCCTATTAAAATTTTCCTGGGTTCTGTTATGCTTACTACAGATGTTACTGTTCTGAAACTTTCACTTAACAGAAAGAGAAGAAAGCTTGAAATGTCCGTGTTCAGTAATATCAGCATCTTTCTCAAGCTGTCACTTAGGTTTGCCAGCAAACAAATCTATAAGTGTAAGTATTTTTGATTGTGGGATAGACAGTTTTGTTTGTGGTTCTGTTTCCTTTTTTTTTTTTTTTTTTTTTAAAAGGAGGGTCGAAGGGGAGCAGAGAGAGATCCAATAAAAATATTATTTCAGAATATTTCTTGTGGACTTCTGATGGAGTGAAGGGTGGTGAGCTGCTGTATAGGATTTCCTTTCATTTTCATACTTTTCCTAAGTCTGATTTTAGGGTGGGGACTTAGTCTGTACTTCTGAAAGCAAGTAAACTCATGGTACACATGTTCAGCTCCAAGGGACAACAGCCCAGATGCTCCAGCAAGACTACTCATCTGCTTGGGTTAAAAGCTAATGATGAAGTGCCATGTTACACATGGACTCGTTTGCACTGCTTTGCTCTGGGAAATCTTTCTGCAGTCCTGGAAGTGGGATTGCCTCCCACCTCTGCCAGAATCCTGCCCCTAATGAATCTGCAGCACTGAAAAATATCTTTTATATAACGGCTGTGAAACGCTGCTACAGAACTGTATCACAAAAACATCCTGGTGCTTTATTTTCAAAAGAGGGTCACCTTAAACTTGGCGAACTTTCACAGCCTGAACAAGCAGGAAGACCATGTGGAAAAAAATGTCTCTGGGGATGTAGTTTCAGAGAGAAAGTTCACTTGAGGCATGAGTCTTGGGTAGTGTGATTTGATTCCATTTACTAATGCAAAATTTGACAACAGTAAAAACTCCTTCACTGTTTAATCTTCCACTAGAGAAAAAAATCAAAATACTTTTTTCTTTCCCAGAATAGCTAGCTGGCAGAAAACTTGAAAAATGTGAATCCCCTTCTTGATACCAAGTCACTTTGTTGATGAACAGTGCTCCCAGCAAAAACTGGGAATGATACCAGACAAAGGATGCCTGGCATCATTATCTGCATTATATATCAATAGTTGTGCTTCCTTGCTTGTCAAGTGTATAACCTTGTGTGTCCTTAAAGTGTAAAAACAAAACACCCACCACCCTAAGGACACCTGGGACTGCACTTCTAAGGAGCCAAGAGAAATAAAAAGATTTTATTAAAATATTATGAATTATTGTTAACATATATTTACATATTTTAATTCATCCTATGAAACATCTGAAAGAATCAAATATTATATACCTAAAGTCATGAAGCCAGCCTTTAATTTCATTGTTTCTGTGCTACAATCCATTGGTACAGCATTGGCGTATTTGCATTCTTTATGTAATAACAAGCCAAGTAACATTTCCAAGGGAGAGGCAGCTGGGTAGGATACTTGTCCGTCTGTTAGGAAAAAAAAAAAAAAAACGGTCTTTGGCAGGTCCATCTTGGAGTGAATACTTTAAAATGTTATGGTTGGTGGGCTGAGCAGACTGGGTCAGTGGTAGTACTCAAAGCTGATCAGTGTGCTACTGAGTGGTGTTTAGGGCTTTGGCATTTCTGTTGTGAGCTTCTTTTCTGGGAACTGCTTAACTGGGAATTGATTGTGTTAGGCTGCATGCCTTTCAGATAAGAAAACTGAGGTTTCTTGGTGCTTCTCATGTATAGGACTGGTATCTGCTGAAGGCCTTGTTTCTGAAATCTGTTGCTTTCTTAGTTTGAGCCAGATCTGTAGCACGTTTGTAATTAGCAGCTATCAATTCAGTAAGGACTTCTGGCAGTCGTTGATTGTTTGCACGATTGCTATTTGAAATAAAAACCTGCTGCGAGTCTGATTGCTGTGGTGGAAGTGGGGGAGGAAAATGAGGCTGACAGTGCTAACAATGCCACCTAGATAAACTAACGTATCACAGAGCCCACTGCTAGAAATGAAGTCTTGGAGAATCCTGAGATGCACCAGAAGCTGTAAGAATTAGTGCCTCGTGTGTGTCCTGTACACTAGCAAGGGCTCTGGTAACGTCTCCGTGTGTGGTCACAGGATAGTTTTACTTACAAGACCAACCACGTAAACAAAGTCTTCTGCTCAAGACCCACTAAAAAGGCGGGAGGGGGGGGAGACGGACACACGACACATGACAGTTATGTTGCTGCCAAACAAATCTGCTTGGCATACACTGAAAAGGCATTATGCTAGTGATGGGGAAACACGCTGAGGAGTCCTGAAAATGATTTGTCAGGAAGCATAGCACTGTTGGGGTGACCAGATGCTTGTGAACCGCAGGTGTATTATTTCAACTTCTTGTGGTTTTAATTTTGGGGTTTGAAATTGAGGAACACCTGCATTTCCTGATCACATCTGTCGGCTGCCTTGCCATCTCTATTTTCCCCTCTGTCAGCAGTTGGCTACCAGATGAGCTTTAGATGAATAGCATTCACCTTACCTGATAGTTGTTTTATGATGCTGGTTAGATGAAATAGTTCCAGCAGATACTCACAATAAGCAGAGGCCTGTACTCTCTGCAGTTCATTGAACCCATATGGATGAGAACAGCTGGAAAGATGGGTTTGCTACCTGAGGCCAATGTTTGTGTTGCCAACCGCGACTCCGGCTTGCTGACCCTTGTATAATTCATTGCAGTTGAGGAAATGTTGTTCACACTATTCCATTTTGTGATGAATGGCATTACTTAAAACTGATCGTCTTGTAAAGCAGTGGTGACTTCCCATGTCTGACAGATGTGAACAAAGAATACAGTCAATAAATATTGCCCTGTTCTAAAGGAAGATTCACTGCCTACAGTTGATGGGGAGAAATTTCAATGCAAACAGGAAACAGGTGGAGAAGAAGCTGGTTTAAAATTGCAATTTAAAGGTTATGCTTATAGATGGACTTTGCAGGGATTCATGCATCGAGGGTCCCTGAATTGTGCAGGTGTAGTGCTGCAGGTGCAGATTTCAGTCTAGCATTGTGGGACCATTACTGCATCGCTGACCCCCTCAGTGTAGCCAGGTTCCCAGTGACCTTGCAGAGCGTATTTATGGAATTCTGTCAGAAGAGGAAGGATGCCTCAGGAAGGCCTGGTTAGGATGTTTCCCACTTGGTGCTAATGCTTTTGGGAGTGTTCTTCACCCAGATGTTTCCTGCCAGAATTTTCAGAGCTGAGGTTGGGTGTTTGCCTATTTGTGTGAAAGACCTGACCTACTGACCGCTTCCTCCAAACTCCACGAGGGGTCCTTGGCAGGATGCTACAGGCTTTGGAGGCAGCAGCCAAAGGTACCCAAGGCCCTGCTCAGAGACAGAAGGATGATTAGGGCGAGATGGGTATATTCATAAAAAGACAAAAAGGCAGCTTCTTTGAAAGGTCAGGGATATCTGTGAGGAGCCATTAATAGAACAGAAAGAATTGAGAAAAGAAACAAAAAGGAATTTTAGCAAGTGCTCATGGGAGACCCCAGTAGAAATTGTTGTGGTCTGAGATGTGAGGATGGGTGGGGAAGTGGAGTCAAGTAGGTCTTTGTGAGGGTTGGAGACAGGTTTTGATGATGAATAAAGTGAAGAGAGTGATGGAAACACAGGGCGAAAAGGAAGCTGGATTCCTCCTGTATATAAACACATCGTTGTGCAGCAGGTGTCCTTTTGCTATTAAGGTATAAAAGTAAAAATAACATAATTGACTGTATTTCTATAAGAATATGCAAGGCACACAATGTAGTTGTCTACATTGATTCTGCAGTAGGTTTGTAATTGTTTCAGCCCCCTGCTTCATTCCTCACCCCTCTGTGTGGCTATAAGGAAACTAGGTAAAATGTCAATAGAATTACATGAGTATCAGACTGATCCCAAGTCCTTTTGAAGCTAAGAGGTATGGATTGGCATTTGTCTCTTGTTCTTTTGTGGTTTTATAATGCACTGGTTGTGATATGGATTTTTCCCCAGGAATGTTTCGTGTGATTAAATTGTAGCCTTTATTCAAGATGCAACATTATTATTATTCTCCATGGTCTCCATTCAAAAAACATGTAAAATCCCTTCACTAAAAAGCTCATAAGAAGGTGCTTAGGGTTAAGTCCACAGAGTCAAGTAACAAGACAAATTAAAGTATCTTTTGGATGTGGCTGAAATGGGACCAGCCTTTTCGGTTTGATTTGGTGCCATTATGACATGAAAAAAAGTTAAGAAATGAATATACTTTGTTTTCATCCTCAGCAGCTGAAGCTTGCTACACTACTGAAATCAGGCCATGAAAGCATGTGCTGTTACCTCATGCTTGAGTGATCTTCTTGCTCGTGACAGAAAGAAGATCAAGGCTTCTCACTACAGGCTGCGAGCAATCTGGCCCTCTGCACAGTTCTGAGGATGTTCTGTTCCTCACCCCTGCCTTGGCCCCAGGTAGGCCAGCAGGGATGCTCCTGAGATTGTAGATCAAATTTAAGCCCTGACAAAGTAGATCAGATATTTGTGGGTGCAGACAGTATGCTTGGAGTTAGAGTGAGAAAAGGCAACTTATTTGATTTTTGTTTTGCTTTGTTGTCACTGATCACATCTACTGAAATCAAAGTTTCAGAATTGAAATGCAGTTGTTGTGATTTCTGCGGTTCTCTTGTTCCTTTACATCACAGTGCATAGCCACGAGGGGCTAGGTTTTCTGTGCTTAACTTTGTAATTAAGTTGTTTTAAAGGTTTTTCAAGTATTTCCCAATTAAAAATCCGAACAAATAAGCCAAAATAGAAAGTGAAATCGCATGAGACTAAGCTGATACTCATTTGGGTAGTAATAATTCTCTTACGTTTAGTGTATAGATGTGCACACCTTGAATTTTCAGACTAGCAAAACAATGGTTGTCCTTATCTTACACGTGAGCCAGACAGTAGAATAGAAAGAAGAGACACTTTATTGCTGTCCCTGGATTTCACAATTGTTTGCAGCAAAGCAACATGAAGACTGAGGACTCATGATGTGAACTGCTTGCAGACACTGCAGAGGTGTCCTCCAAACACCACAGGCCCTTGTGCTTGTGCTGGTATGCCTCTGGATTTTCCTGGATGTGTTTTCTGCTTGCACATTTCCCCAAGGTGGCCTTTTGATTTGTCTGTGCTTTCTTGAGCTGACAGCCTACTTGAAATTATCGCACAATAAATCTGGAAATAATCTGGAAATCTTGGCCTTTTCCCTGAGTGCATGAGATGAGTGTGGGGCTTAACAGAGCTTCACTTCCTTTGGTGCCTCTGCTAACAAGCTGAGATGCAGCAAACTCTTCCTCCTGTATGCTGCTGGGCCTGGAGATGAGGAAGGATGAAAGGAGAAAGAAGAATTCAAAGATGGAAAGGAGCAGTGTATGACAGTGGAAGAGGAGTGAAGGATGCTTAGGGAGGCAAGGTGATGAAATCACGGTTTCTTTGGTTGCCTTCTTCCCTCTTTCCACAATAGGAGGATTCTACTGCCCTGTGTGCTACCTTGAGTAGAGGAGCAATAGTTGCTACAAGTCAGTGCTGTGTTGAGGGAATAGGGCATGCTGCTTTCTTTCCCCTTTTTGTGGCTCAGGGGTATATTTAGAGCAGTATCAACCGCCGCAGTTCCTTTGGTGGTGATAAGAAGCCTGTGTTGGGAGCTTCAGGGGCTTGGGCAAGCTGCCAGACTCCTTTTGCAGAAGCAAGTGAGAAGGCGAAAGTGTGGTACCTCATTGCACTTTTATAGCTCTGCCAAATCTGAATGGAATTGCAGGAAACAAAGAAAAGGCACTGCCACCTGGAGGGCTGCATATCAAACACCTTCTGCATGAAGAGGTGTGGGAACCTCTAAAAGGAGAGGTCGCAAGCATTCTTTAAAATTGAAAGTATTGGGTGACCTAGATAGAAAAGTCGTTTTTCAGATCCTGTGGTAATATTCATGTACGTGCATATGTGTGTGTAGAGGTGTGTACATGTATCTGTACAAATATAATATTTTATATAGTATTATAAAATACTTTATATAATAATAAAAATAATAAAAATAATAAATATGTATTTATACGTATTATATAAAAATATATATAATAAAGATAATAGAATATTTAATTTGTATTCTGCATTTTGCACTTCACTTCCTCCTTCTGTTTTTTTTTTTTTTTTTTCTCATTTTGTCATGTCTCTGTTTGGCTGCCAAAATCCTGAGGGAGGGCTGCGTTTTCTTGGCTGTGTGACATGGCGCACTTTGAAAGTTAATGGCTGCTATGTGAAATGAATATTCAGAGAAACAGCACCTTCGTGGTTACAGGATCTATTACCAGTGATACCCATCATGAAGTGCAAGTCCTAGGACTCAGGATGTAGTCTCACAGGCCTTGGAAATGAACGCACTGAGCCTGTGGGAAGGCCCTGATTCTGCAAGTAGTCAGTCATGGAAACAAAATGAAGGGAATCTTCAGGGCTGCACATCCATTCCTTGTCATGATCTTACGTGTACAGACTTCACACCTCAGTGGAGTCTTAGACCTTGCCAATATTTTACAAACCTCTTTGAGCTATTTCATATAGTTAAGTCCATTTACAATAATAGTTATCACCTGGAGACTGCTGAATTCGTATCATGTTTCCAGTGACTGTTCTTGGCGTCTGATATTGAAACATTAATTATAGACATTCTGAATTCATTGGACAGCAACAGATACAGAGGTACTGATTTATTTGCTGCAAAATGGAAATCATTACCAAGTTCTCTGCAACAAAGCAGTATCTGGCAGTGCTGTTATCTAACACTAACTCAAATCAAGAATCCATCATAAGAAACAATTTTCTTTGGGAAACTTAAAATTATACTGGATACTTAGCATAGATCCTCTGTAGCTGTGCAAGGGAATTCTACTACATGAGTAAGTAATATACTTTTAATTCATTTGGAGTGCAATCTTTTTGAGTTGACATATGATTTATCATTGTGCTGTTGGTACTGATAGGATATCTTTGTGTTTAATGGCCATGGACCATAGAGTGTCATTTATAATCATTCTTAGATCGCTCTTCTGTGGGCTTTAAGTTTTGTGGGTGAAGTTTAAAAACAGCAGAAATACGAACAGTCCGTACAGACAATTACTGGACCTTCTGTGATTCCTGGGCGCAATTTTATTGGAGGCAAGCAACTTCCCGTGTCATGCATTGATAGTTTCTGGACTTGCAGATTACTTATTGAATTGGTTGAAAAGGATATATATTTTTTTCTTATGAGCTTTGCAATTTTGCATGGAATTTTTTTTTTTTTCTTCAGGAGAACGGTATTTCAGTTTTGCCCAATGTTGGGTTAGGTACAATCCATGAAATGGTAGGATAATATGGGAGTGGTAAGGATAATACCCCAGTGGTGCTGTGACTGTGACCACTACACGTGCCATGCTTTGTTGGACTATGTGTTGTGTGGGAAAATCAAGTCTGACACAACATGCAAGAGACAGAAGGAATATGCATAAATTCTTCTTTATGAGTTAGAGGAGTTTTTCCTACTGAACCTGACTGAAGAGATTCCATGCCCCTATACGTCTGTGAAAGATTGATGCTGCAGTAATGGTGTTGGGCTGTCATGGATTGGCTTGCAAGTTGCTATGATATATACAGACTCTTTAAGAGGTCTCAAATATGTACTCTGTAGGCCAACTTTTACACAGAAAACTCTCCTTTAACATCTTTTGTCAAGCGTTACGAGAGTATGTTCACTCCAGCTCAAACGTGGGTCACTGGAACTGACAGATGCTTTAAAGTACATGTTTATTAATCATCGGGACTGTCCCTCAAGATCTAAGACAAGGTCTGTACTTTGACACATGAAATATCTTCATGTGTTTGACAGTGTTGCTGTTTGGGGTCTGCCTGCCATGCAGAGATGTGGCATGGCACTATGAACAGAAGAATATCTCTGAACAAGTGAGAGTTGACAAGAGGAGTACGGGCTGAAAGTAAGACACAACTTTGCTGGCATTCAGAGAAATGCTTAAATAAGTCACTCTCTTAGTAGAGAAGTAGAACTAGTAATTAAGGCTTTCCTGCACTTGAGAAATGATTCTCCGTGCAGAAGTTTTCAACAGTCAGAAATGTGGGTGCATTTCCTATAGACCAGATATTGTTCAAGTTTACTTGGCTGTGATTTCTCATCCTCCTCTGCCCTGCATCCACCAGGAGACCAAAGACCTGTTTTCCAAAAGCAGCTCTACGTGTCAGAAAGAGTGTGAATTCAGGCAATTCTGTTCACACTGTTAGTTGCATCAGGAGCTTTTGATTTCATGTGTTAATCTCCAGAGCAATGTACTGACTCACGGTAGTTTCTGTGCTAATCTCAATGTATTCCTGTTTCTGACATCAAATCAGTATTCTCGATTTTTCCATCTGATACTCTTGCAGTGAGAAACTGAAGGGATTTGAGGAATAAGCAGCTTCAACATATTTTTTTAAATATCAGTGAAAATCTCCTGGAGTATTTAGAGACTCTGAAGACATCAAAATGGCACATCTTAAGAAAAGTACAATTAATCCCACAAGAGCAGAATTAGATTTGGAATCCTTTGAGTTTGGTTATTGGACATTTAAATGTAGCAAATGCTGTGCCTGTGTAGAGTGTACCCTGACATCCTTGGGCTTCCCAGGCTACTGGTTTTTGGTGTCAACTAATCAATAAAGCCAGTATCCCTGCTATTCCCTCATTTAGCTAGTATTCAGTACTGGTGCTATACTATACAGGTGTGATCATTGGATTAGATACAGTATCTGAAGCTTTCAGGTTTTAGTGGGTAAGCCAAGCTTTCCAGCATGGGTATTTTTTTATACCTGGGATTTAATGTTAATAAAATATCAATACTTCTGAGGTATGTATGCATTCATTCCCTCTAGATGGTTATCTGTAAATTTGTTATGTACATGATATCTGACACAGGTTTTTGACTTCTCTAAGCGGACGCTTAAGCAAAAGTTTTTTGTCAGAAAGTCATTTTCAAAACAAAAATAAAGCTACTGACGGAAATATCCAAAAATCTTTCCAGGCACCGTTCGCAGAGCAGTTTTTGCATTTTATGGACCACAACTAAGGCTCACTGCTGCTTTCCTTTCCTTTCTTTTTCCTTTGAGTATCCCCAGACTGAAAAAAGAAAACAGTAGGTATCATGAGGGTGTACCACACTCGTGTGTTTCGTTGTTCCTATTTGGTATCTGTTTAACACGCCTGTGTTTCAGAGATACTGATTGAGATGGGCTGTTCTTCCCTTGGATTCAGCACATGTCATGGTGTAAATCCTAGCCTTGGGTTGAGGTTCGTGGGATAAGAGACCTGAAATGCACAGGAAGGGCCACTGTTAGCCTTCCCCTGTGAGACAGCTGGGGGCTTAGCACAGCCATTAGGAGCTAGGCAGGGGTGCCTCAAGCAGTGGGGCCTTGAGGTCCGTCCCCAGCACAACTCCCACACGGTCTCACTCCGAGACTCGCTCACCTCCCATGGTGAGCAGGCATGGTGTGTGTGTTAGCACTGCACATGGTGCCTTGGCAGGGCAGGACAGGAAGCACAGCCAGACCAGAAGGTGCCCTGCACCTGCAGGGAGGTCCTCACTGGGGCTACAGAGCATTAGCTGCCACTGCAAAAATAAGTTTAAAAAAAAAAAAAGTCCCTTGTTCCCACATGTCTCCTGTTTCATGTGTTAAGTAGTCTGTACCCCAACATAGATGGAGCGTACATGAAGATGATTTCCCAGGCTCTGTCGATGTGTCATAAAAATGTATGAGTGGACACCTACACATGCATGCAAATGATTAATCTCATTATGGTTTAAAAAAGCAGCTGATAGCTGAGAATAATCTAAGCAAGTAAGGTTAGGGGAAAGGTATTGATTTTATGTCACATGAATGTAGGTAGAACATCTAAGCATTAAATAATGTTCCCAGGGCACTTTTCAGCGTGACCAGCTGAAACAGAAGCGCACAACATATTTAATGATCTGTAGAACACAGCTTCCTTGAGGTCAATAATGTGTGCTTAACCTTTAGGCTTTCCATGTTGTCTGCTTGTCCAGTTGGTTTATGAAGTGTATGTTAACATGATTGGGGATTTGAGGCAGTGATAACTTGATCTCTCAAACATGCACTGCTGTTGCACGTAAACCTTGAACAAATCCATTGTGAATACTGCCTAGGCTTTCCTAGTACAGCCTGCAGCGACTGCTGTTCCTCGTGTACAGCCAGGATGCTCTGAATGCAAGTCGACTGCATGTATGATGTGAACAGTAAGATCTCGTTAATTATAGTTTTACTTTATCTTTCTAAAAATGAAAATTAAAATCAAAATAACCTGTTTGGGCCTTCAGCCTGATTTATTTACCTTAATGTATACCCAATTACTTCGTTAGTGGATTTCTCCTGTCTTTGATGGCTCAAATAATAATTAATAAGTTTTAAAGAAAAAATCAGGAATGAAGACAGGATTTCATTTAGGAACTAACAACCCCCTCAGCCATGAGACTAAAGATTTTTATGAAACTATCCACAATATGTGTTGAAGTCTAAATTAAATTTTTCATTGGCCATTGTAAGTAGCTTTTCTTGTACTATTTCTTGCTCAAGAGTTGAAATCAGACCTTTACTTGGCTTTGGTATGCAGTCGGGGAATTTGTGTCCTGTTGCAAAGAATGACTGTTGCTTTGAGGCAGACTGAAGAAGTTTACTCTGATTTTATCCAGAAAGATTATGTTTGTCCTTGTGAAACAGTCACAAATTGAGGTACCTCAGTGCATCAGCAATACCCATGGAAATAAATTTAGGTTATGCCTTGACTTTTTGCCTGTTTCTGGCATTCTACTGTGAATTCCTACTTGTCTTCAGAAGGTAAATATGTGAAGTACAATAGTCTAAAATGAAATTCTTCAAAGTTGATCTTATTCCAAGTTTTGCTTCAGAAGAGGAGACTTGTTGGACAAAATTGTCCTACATCTTGAAATTACAGGAGTTGAAGTCTGGTAGCGTTTAGAGCTTGCATTCCCTATGACACAACAGTAAGTAGGGGATGTCCTCCATATTCATCTTTTCCTTTCCTCCACAGTGCCACATGTGGGCTCTCCGCTTTGGGACTGAAGGCACTAGATCAGGTCTAAAGTTTCATACGCAACATTTCAGCTGTTGGGCTGAGGTAACTAATTTTTCACGCTTCTGTTCTGTTACCAGTGCAAGGTAAAACTTGCTTGCTTAAATATTAATTTATATTCCCATGACAGATTTTACCTCGCTGTCACCATAGGCTAAGAACACAAACATGCAATTACCCAAGGTCTTTCAACTGTACTAAATCCATGTAGTGCTGAAGCCTTTGCCTAACAACTGTAACTTCTGAGTACTCCTCTTGCAATCCTTTGAGTTTCTTCAGAACTTCATAGGAACTCGCCCTCTGCCTTTAACTGTCTTGTTCGCAAATAGCGGAGGCAGAAGGAAATGCAGCCACTTAGCTGGAGTAGGAGTGAGGTTGCTGTCTGTTTTTCTCAGTACAGAACTTTATGCACATGTATAAAAGCATGTATATGTCTGGAATCTTTGTGTCAGTTTCCAGGTCCCTACTTCTAAAGTTAGGGTACTTCACTGTCACCCATCACCACAGACAGAGGAGTTATTCCTTCCATGCTTTGACACAAACATGCTACAGGAAAAAAAAAAAAAAGCCAATAAATGATTACATCTGGAGTATAGCATCCTCTATTTATAAACCAGAGGCTTTAAAAAAGAAATGGACAAGCCTAGAGTCCACTTCAAACTTGACTCAAGTTTTTTAATTTTGACACCTCTCAGCTGGCTGCGTGGAGTGTTCCTGTGCAGCAGCTCTGTTCCTACTGAGGGAAGACCTGGACAGAAGTGGGGAAAAATGTGTCAATGTGTCTGTCAATGTATCAATGTGTTCTGCCTCAGGGAGGCAAGAAGGTGGATGTCTAATGTGCTGGTCCTTTTTCAGCTGATGCAGGTTCTGAAGAAGAGCCCATCTAGCTAGTATAAATAAATGATGGTCTTGGGGCAACTTTATGTAACTTGAAGCTGAGTTGGACCATGGTTCTCTCTGTGACCCTATTTGTTCTCTCACTCATTCTGAGCTGAGCAAAGCTTACTGGAAGTTTAGCCATCTGAGTTTGGTGTCTTCTCAGTTTCAACTCTTTATTGCACCTGGCTGGAGGTGGCTGTTCACAGGCATTATATCATTTTATTTGTGTTATTGAAATGTGGTGAAATTACCAAGTGGTAATGGCTGGCTGTACAAAGTGCCCTACAAACTCATAATGAGAGAGGCCTCATGAAGAGTCAAAACCAGACAACAAACAGATCTTATAAAACAGAACAAAGGAAGAACGAGGTGGATGGAAGCATAGTATGAAATGAGTTGGTCAATTGACCAGCAAGAAAAATCAGAGCACAGACTAACGAATCTATTTCAGAAGAACAGCAGTTATGCAGGCATGCAGAAGGCAGTGTGGTTCTGGGCCTAACTAGTTAGCCTGATAACCCATCCCTTAGGTGTGGCCTTTGCAGCTGGTCTATAGCACGATCTAGGCCACGCTCTGCACCTCTGCTCTCCTGCTTGTGCTGCAAGCAATGCAAAACACACAAAACTTTTAATGCTGTGCTAAGCTCTAGTCTATCCATCCTGCTCTGTATGTTGTGTTTATTGTGCTGCAGTAGCCAAACAGAATTTGCTGTGCTTAGTGGAGAATAAACGTTATAATTCTGTAGAAACTTATTTATCTGGAAAGCTTCAGGTCTTACTTAAACGAGGGACAGAGTTCAAGTATAGAGCTGGTACCCACTAGACTGTGAGTTCTGCAACAGAGCTGCTATGGGGCAAAAGCTTCAAGCTCAGCAGAGCACTTGAGCATTGGCCTTCACTTAAGCCCTTCACTGAATACTAATTTTGTATTTACCGCAAAGTGTCTTCTTTGCCCAACTCCAGATGGGAGTGGTGGGAAGCACGAAGAAAACTGCAGACAACATTAATGAAAAGTAGTCTGGTATATAAAGACTTTATGGAAGTGTTGTGATTTAGGAAAAAAAAAATCTTAGTCTTTTCTAAGTCAGAACACTGCATCTGTCTTATTTTCTGGATGGTTGGGATGATAGTCAAACCCGAAATCTTAGCGCATTTCAAAACACAAGCCAATATAGTATGGCTGGTATTTTACCATTCCATTTCCTTTCTTTTTTCATTGTCTTCTTTATATTTTTATTCAAGCCAGCTATTATTTATGTTGATTAGTAGCTGACCATTAGATTTTCAAACAGAATTTGCCATGTGATTTGACTGGTTGATAACTTGTTAGAACTGAGAGTGTGATCCTGTGAAAACTTTTGCCTGGAGAAATGATTGTTTTCATGTGAGTAGTTCTATTGATTTACTCCTATATACAAGTGCTTGAAAGATGGAGCCATAAAGTTATATTGTATGGACACGATGCTGAGCCTTTCAGGGGAATTTCTCTGACAGAAGGAGACATCTTTCCCTCAGTGCCCTTTCCCCTTAGAAGTAATCTGTCACTGTATAATTAAATGAGAAAGTAAATAATGTTATTATTTCTGAGCATGGACACAGTGCACACAGTAACAAATCAGATTCAAAAAATAGCTGATGAGAGGATTTGTCGAGATCCTTGATGCGAAGTTTTAAGTACAGTGCAACCATATACCTGCTCTAAATTGGCTAGTGCTGTAATTAAAAGTATAAATGTTTCAAGCTGAATACATCCTATTAGTAAGATTTTAGGAAACAAAAATTTAATTTATTCACATTCGATATGGTCTGTAAATGCCACCATTATATGCCTTCCACTGGCCTTTGATTAGCTATGGATTAATAAAACTTTTATACCTTCTTTGTCAGCCTCATTTTGAACTCTGTTTTTGCATACTGTTACTATTAAATAAATGAATTAGTGTCCAGAAATGTGTCATGCATATTACCTAGCAGCAGGAAGCATAATACAGTGGTCAGCTCCCCAGGAGCATTATAAATCCTAACACGCTCGGTAACCTGCTCATGTGGACCTATTAAAAGCTTGATGATTTAGTGAAGCAGTATTTGTGCTTAACAATGGAATTTTAGTTAATTCAAAACAAAGTAAATCATCTCCAATTACAGTATTTGAATATTCACAGTAACTATACGAGGATGTGTAATGTTGCTAGGGAAAAAAAAAAAAAGAAAAAGAGAGAGGAAAAAAGAAAGAAAAGGCATTATAAAGGTTGGCTGGAGCTTAGCATTTGGAGTGGTTGGGGTACCTCAGCGTTAAATGAACACCAGTTTTTGTAAAACATGTTTATTTGACATAGTTGCTTCACCAGGGAGATTAAGGAGCCAGAGCCTAGAGCAGGTAAACTATTTCCAGAGCCTGTGAAGACTTCCGTGGTCAGGAAGGCTCCTGCGGGTTGAGCAGCAGCAAAACCATAATAGTCACCAAGCCAAGGGATAACAAAGGTTTTGCTGCTGTGTGCAAATGGTTTCCTGGTGTTTGTCCTGCCTGGGCTGACCACACACTCCACAGCAGGGCTCACAGGCTGCTGGGGGCCGGGAACGCCAGCGTCTGCCGAGTTACCTGGGGCTCGGCTGCGAGGTGATGGAGGAGCCATGGGGAGGGCCACGGCCTGTGAGCAGCCTTGCAGCTTCTTTCATGGGTAACCGCTATAGTGTGCATATATATTTGTGTGTCTTATGTGGGAGATCACCAGGTTGCCCCTTCCAAAACAAGCTAATGTCCAAGTCTCTATCCTATGTTTTCAGTCCTGTTTTTTAGAGCCATAACTGTGCTTTAAAGCATTCATAAGCTTCAAGAAGGGTTTTTTTAGTACGCCTAGGAGCCCAGTGCTTTGATTTCACTAGGAGTTAGCATCTCAATTGCTTTCCTTAAATTTCACTTTGGTGCTTCTTTGCAATGATGAATTACTCTGTCTGCATGGCTTCAAGGTTAGAACCTGCAGCCTCATTCCATCCTGCAGGATTTGAGGTACTTGTGACACTTCTGAAAGGAGGACTTAGGCTTCTAAGATGCATAGAGTGGTTTAAAGAAAAGCTGAGACACCCAGTGCAGGTCTCACCTCAGTGCAGCGAACCCAGAGTGAAGCTGCTAATTTCAAACGTGTGTCAACTGCTAAAGTATCTGCAGTGATGCCTTAAAAATGCTGCCGGGTCCCAGTACCCAAACCATAACGCTGTTTGTTCAGGTTTTTATTATGGATTAATCCCTTGATTCTAAACAGGTATAGAAACAGAGCAGTGCTGTATGCGTTTTAGCTTCCTCCTGCTCAGGCAGTCACGCTAAACGGTCAGATTGCAGTATTCTTGCAGGGGGGAAAAGGGGACTCACAAAGGGGAAATAGAGTCTGGGGAGGGGTTATTGTTAATTATAGTAATAGTTGCTTAATTTTAGAGGAACTTAGCAAAATCATATGGAGGGGTAGGCAAAGTACTAACCTCCAAGTAGCTTTTATGTCTTAATTTATTCTTACTACTTTTTACAAATTTATTCTCTCAAAGTTTTCCTTCACAGCTGACATGTACTATATTCACATACAGTTACATAAAGCTGTTGCTGGTAACAGGGATTGCATTATTCCTACAAGTGTCTGTCAGACTTCAGCAATTTGCAGGCCTAGATTCCATCAATAATCTCGAAATACCAGTTCTTGCTTCTTGTGGTTTATTGGTCTCAGCAGAGTGAGCTCCAGTTGAAGATCATGACAATCATATGATATTACCTAGTTATTAAAGAAAGCCTGAGGGGAGAGATACGGGAATAAATGTATCATTAAAACTTGTATTTTTGCTCCAATCTGTAATACAAAGCCTTGTATGATGTCCTCACAAGTGTTTCTTTGTTAATTTTGGCTGTTGTGTTACCCAACGTAGCCGCGTGCTGTACATGGAATTAACGGTCTTACAGCCACAGAAATGCGTCAGTGAAAGATGAGACAGTATGTAAGGAATAAATCAGGACAATAAGGTGTGACTCTAGGAATGCGATAGACCTTACAAGTCAGGTGATATACACTTGTTAGAAATCTTTAAATGCCAAGGAAAAGTTCTGTGTTGGTCCCTGCTGTGTCCTCAGTGTGTCAGACACAAGGAGTGGCACCTGGTGCTCGGGTACCCCAGGGATACCCCTGCAGAGGGCTGCTGCCTGCAGGTGCAAATAACGCCAGCGTCTCTGAAAGGTGCTATACAGGTGCGACCTCTATGGCACTCGGAAGAGTAAGGTGCTTTTAATTAGCTGTCATTCCAAAACATTTGGGGGTTTAGCAGACTTATAAATATTACTTTCTCTTCACTATTCTGCTTCACACTTTTTTTTTTTTTTTTAATTTCTTATTTTTTCTAGAGCCTGGAGTCATCCACTTAACAAGTGTAGGGACTTAGAGCTGTTATCTGTTTAGTGATGGTGATGGGGGGGGGGGGGAAGGGACATGGTTTTAATGTGTAACCAGCTTTGTAATTACAACAGCTGAGGGGAGACTTTCTGGATTTGTGTGGCAGCTGTGTCAGTGTGCTCTGAAGTCGCTGCAGGAACAGGAGTTTGTGAGCTTCGGAAGAAGCCTCCACGAGAGCAACAGAAAGTGTGGTTTTTAGGAGTAAAATAAACTAGGCTTATGAGGGAAGCTAGCCTTTACAAGGAAATGATATCCATGGAGAGTCTTCTTGATGCGAGAACTTTGTGAGCCCTTGCTCAGAAGCAGAAGGTGAGTAATTTCCTTTTGGATTTAATGCAATTGAGAGCAGTGTGCACAGCTGAGAGTAAAGCTCTGCCTGTGGCACCATTACTGTGGTTTTAGTGGTCATAAGCAACTGTATGTGGCCGGGTTGTGCCTGTAGGGGCTTAAATGCTGGCGGCACTGCCTGAATGTATGTGAGGTAACTGTCTTTATGCTTTTATTCCTTCATATGCGTGGCCTATAATGTTGTATGTTTGCTGTAATTTGTTCTTGTCATATGCCACACGCTACATGGAGAGGAGTGAAAAAGAGCAACCCGTGTCTAAGAAGAAAAAAATCTTTGCTGTGACTTTAACAATAGTTACTAAGTTTTGCTCTGATTTCCTGTGCAAATGCACCCTTTTAAAATCCTATTATGGTTATAGATTAATTTTAAGCAGTTTTCAGAGCGTTAATGAGTAGAGATGCATTGTGTAAGCTGCTGTGATTGTCTGTTAAAAGTCAGGTAAGCTTTGAAGCTTCTCTGGAGTCATGTTTGCTCCTTCAAAACAGGAAATAATCTGGTCTAAAAGCTGTGTGAGAATTTGTAGTATGCTTTGCAGGAGTACATACAAATTTTCATTTTGATGAAACTTTCCTGATATATGGTTGAAAGAAACAAATACAAATAGGTTAACCACAGCCAAACCTATTAAATCAAATATAGTAAGTGTGATCATTATCCATTTGTTGTTGTTTCAGAGTTATTCTTGATTGCCTAAGAGATCTTACAAATAAGGAAATGAATTATCCATCAGTCTCTAACAAAACATGAATTGGAGTAATTTACATAAATACTGAATACTGAACATATTTCAGTCCCTTGTTTTCTTGTTCTTATGAGAAGAAAGCTAACGGGTCTTCCTATTAAATAAATATAGGAATCAGAGGTTAGCTAAAATACGGCTGCTGTATACGGTTTTTTGGGCCACAGTTCAATGATACAGTAAGTGCTCTTTTAGGGCTTCTAATTGCAAACAAAAACTGCTTCTACGTAATACCTATTGCTAATCCAATACCAACTTGCTCTACTGGTTTGAATTTATTAAAAATATCAGTGATATACTTTGTACTAGCAACACTTCTTCTGGATCAAATATCGTGCATCCACAGCATTCCAGGTTTCTGCAGGCTCTTTGCATAAATAGCCTAAAGTTAAGAGCATGACCCTGGCACAAACCTTTTCTCATAGGCTCTGCTGTCTTCCACAGAAATGTGGTGACGGAACCCCTCAGGATATGCAAGTGCGGAGATCCATCCCTGGTGATCATGGAGCTGGATCTCTGGAATTAAAGGGAGGCTGCCAGTCTCTCAGCTTTCAGAAGTTTTTATTATGTGAGTGTAAACTAAAATCCCTTTTAAAGGTCTTAATGGTCCTTGCTAATCAGCTGTACTGTCTGCAGGGATCTGTGGTATCAAGACACCTGTGCAAGCTGGAGTTTTTGTCCAGCTTATTCAGTACATACGTCTTTGTGCATCTGGGGCATTTTTCACTCCTCAGAAACATGCTGTAACTTTTACATGAAATGGCTTCAGGATCACTGGAATTTTCCTAGCGTTCATATTTTTATTTCAGGTTTGTTTCAAAGCTATACAACACAATTGTACAAATTGTAATTTATTTGTAAAACTGGTTAATATGTTGCTTACGTATACTGACAAAGCTGATCATTTGCATTTGGTTTAACTTACTAACTGCATTGGTTTAACTTACTAACTGCATTTCTAAGCCCATGTACAAGATGTCGTATATTTTTCTAATCTCTGACCTGTGTTTAAGAAAAAACGGAGGCTTCCATTGCATTAGAGTGCACATGCTTGGTACTCTGAAACTGCTTTTATTTAAGCTTGTTTTCACCTAGATATATAAACATTTTTTAATTAATTTATTTATTTATTTATTACTTTGTGATACCTTATGTCTAGCTGTGTATGTCTCTGTGTATATGAATGAGCAATTTGTTCCCAATTGTATAAGAAACATCTGTGAAAAGGACATATTTCAGTGACAATGGCAATGTGCCAGAAGTATACCCCGACCACTGCTCGCAAGTACGTGTGCTTGTGCCTCAGCTCAGACCTGGTGTGAAGGGAAATCTAGCCACAATTTAATGCATATTCACAAGATATCCAACTCTCTCCAGTGCAGTGTAATGAGTACCCAACGTGCAGTTTGTTGCATTGGTAAAGGAGCACTAGTGGAAATGCCAAACGATGTGTCAGAATGCTGTAATCTATTCCACAGGGCACCATGCTTTAAGGGCTTGGTGGTTGGAGTTGAATAAATAACGTTTTTATCCAGCAAATGTTATTTATTCATGTATGTGTCCTGCAGAGAGATGGAGGGACTGGGGCAGGGTGCGCTGTGGCTGGGGGAGGCTGCCCACCTTGTGAGAGGAAGGAGCGGGGCTGCAGCACTAACCTGCAGTACCACTTCTGCCTTCCTACTGTAGCTGTGGTTTTGTTCATGTGCATAAATACATCTTCTGCATAGGGGCAGGCTTAGCTTAGCCATTTGGATTGATAATTAGGACTGATAAAGAACATGTCAATGCAAATCAGAATGACAGAAACATCTGGGACTGTTTAAGGAGAACACCCCAAATCCTCCTTGGTGGTAACTGCGCTGCAGGTACAAAACAGGGTTCAGTTGTTTCTGCAAATGCACAAATTAACACATCAGAAGATATGAATAACACAGGTTTTAAAATGATACTGAAGAACTGGTACAGATGTTGCCATTCCTTTTCCTTCCCAGTTTAGGTGGTGCAAGCTTTCATAGTCGTTCAGCAGTGGTGGGGTGGCTGCAGCAGAGGCAGGGACTGAGCCTGCAGGCAAGCTGCTGCCCTGCAGCTCTCCTGGCTGACCTCGTTCACAGTATGTGCGAATGAGAAGGGCATGTTCTTCTAAAGCTTGAAAAGCTCAGATGAGTTGCTATTTTTTCCGGATTTATTTTGTTAGTTTGTTTTCCAAAAAAAAAAAAAAAAAAAATCCCATGAAGTACTTCAAACAAAATATCGTACAGGAAGTTAAATTTTGTGAAAGACAAATTCAAACCAGAGCAAACTGAAGTTTGATTTCACTTGTTGAAATATTTGAAAAACAGTCTTTTATTGCTTCTACTCCATTTCTTACAGTGAATACAACTGAATAAATAGTAGTTGCATTTATCTTTTTTTTTTTTTTTTTTTTCTTCTCTGAAATGTTAATACCTCTGCAGTGAGGCAAAAGTCCTGCTATCAGGAAATAATTTTTCAGACAATGAAGGAAGTCTCAGAGTGTTTGAGTATAGTGGTTAAATGACTTCACTTTGAAATGGCTTTGCAGTATTGCAGCTGGAAAAAGAAGATGGGGCAAAACAGGAGAAAAATAGAGGACAAGTTGTATTCATACTTCTTTATTCAGGGACAAGAGAATGACAGGCTTGAAACAGGGCAAAAACATTTAAAAAATAAAAGCAACGTTATTTAAAGCTACTGAAATAGAACACGTTACATTGAGAGTAATGGAAAATATTTTTGTACAGAGAAAAATAATCTGAGAATTTTCTGATGTTTTGTCAGTTTAATCATATTTTTCAGTAGGAAGGCGGTGGGTTTTTCCCCCTTCTTTGTGATGGTTTGATTTATAATATTTATGAGATAGAAACAAACCCTATTTACATTCCCAGTTAGAACCAGGATTCAGAAAATCTAAATGACTTGTTCACGACTCAAAGGCAGCCCAGCAGAGCTGAGAACAGATCCCTTATTTGCATCCTAGACTTGCGCTTTCACTAAATTTACAGAAAAGTATTTTCCCTACAGTATTGGACACTTACTATCTAAGCTCTTACTGTCCATCTTGTTATAGTGGCAGAGCCCAGGCATTTCTTTTAGCTGCATGCTGTTCATTGGAAGGTTGGTCTCAGTTTGCCAGTTTTTCTGGAACCGTAGGCATCTGCCAGCCTGCCTACCAGGCAGGCATTTGCATTGTTCTGAACAATGCTCTGCATCTGCTGGCATAACTTTAAAGAGCTTAATGTGTATGGACTGAATTTGGGTATTGGTCATGAGATACTTTTTTGGAGTATCACGTGTACTTCTGTGTTGTACTTCTGTCAATAACTGGTGGAGCCAAGGAAAAAAAAAAAAAGGGCTAGAATAGTGCACCTTTGATGCTAGTGCCATTCCAAATTTTGTTCAGCTTGTAATTTCAAGGCATTATTTCTGTTTACAGATCTTCTTTGTCTTGTACATTAGTGCCAAGATTTCTAGCTTCACTTGCATTTGTTCCTGTGCCTTGTAAAGCAATGTTAGTATAGGAGCTACCAAAGCTCTCCATAATATTTCCTTTGGTCTAGCTCATTAATAAATACCTGTTAGCCTCCTTTGAAGCAAAAGCTAAATAATGTAGAAAGATATTTGCTCTTAATCTAGAGAAAGGAAAACCACTGTTGCAGTGTCTGTTTTCACAGTAGAAAAAATCATTAGTCAAGAATAAAACTGAGAGTTTTGTCACATATATATATATATATATATATATATATATATATATATATATATATATAAAGCATTATCTATAAAAGTGTAAATTTGTGTCTTGCAGACTTAGAACCGCTGGATACTGCAACAAAATCATGTGTGTTGGTTTTATTATCAACTCTAGCTTTGAATTAGAATTCCCTATATTACAGCTTGGAGCTAAACTCTGTTTACAAAACAGTATTTACACTTGACTAATTTTGCAGATCAAACTAATTAAATCAATTAAACTGGTGATTAACCAAATGAAGGCTGATTGCAAAAATTAGTGGGTTTATTTTGGAGGACTGGAAGTAAGCTAATTACTGCAGTGATTACTTGAACCTGGAGTACTCTAAATGTGGTATAAATTGAAACCTCATAGTGAATTAGACTGGGAATTCATTACAGTTTAAAGCACTGTTAATACTATTCAGGCTGCTACTCCTGTGGGAATGTTTCACTCAGTATTTTGTATACTGATAAACAATCATTTAGTCCTGTCCTTTTAAATAACAGCAAGCAATTTCACACAGTATTTTTCTCTTGTATCCTGAGTCACAATTCTGTCTTGTCAGAAAAATGTAGTTACTACAACTGTCAATCAGGCTCTTGCACATTGCATGATGGGAAATGTAGTCCAACTAAACTTCCCTCCATCATAACAGAGGTGTCTGAATTTCATATAGTTACTACAGCGCTTTCTTCATTGACGTCTTACTCTGTGTTTGCTATCTCTGCTAGCATGGTGCACACAAAAAAGGGAGGTTTGGTTATTTGCTTGGCATGCTGCTTAGCTGTAAGCATAGCCCAATGTGTTTTGTACCAATTCTTATGTATTGGTTCATACTCATGCTTGGAAATGTGGTTCTATCGACAGATTTTAGAAAAGGAAGCTGATCTGCTAGATTACTTGCTTATTTGTTTGCTGATGCAAGCTATTCTGTGTAGTGGGGGTCCTAGGCTGTCTCATTCCCCCTTACACCACCAATTAACAATGGAATATAAATGCCTACTAAAAACGACCTATACTATCGACTTCCTTAAAGCATGTTGGCTTGTAAGTAAGTTAATGAAATTGCACAGAATTAAAACAGGAAAATCTCAGAGAGCTGGAATACGATGCCGTTTGTCACTATTTCTCTTTATGTGTATGAATATTGTAAACATGCTTCGCTTTAAGCTGGCTTTGTAGGATCGTTTGTTACACACCTCACTCAACAAGCAGTTCCATTTCAGCCCTCGTTGCTCTGCTGAAGGCAGCCACTTGAGATTTATATTACATAACTGGCCTCTACTCTGCACGTTTTCACTCTGTTTTATTTTTTTCAAACACATAAGTATAGCTCACATTTGTTTAAAAATAAATTTCAGTGTACCAGAAATTCAGAACCTGGTTATTTCACTGTGCTGTCAACAAAGCATATTTAACACTGACCAAAGGCACGAGATAGGTCTCTTACAACATTACTTTCTAAAACAGTTCGGTGGTGGTAAGGAAATAGCTACATAAATACATGTATTTAATTATTTTTAAGCATACTGTTTACTTCTGTACTTGCTGATCTGAGAATTGCTTGTTTTAGTTTTTCCATTGCTATGTCTATTTTATCCAGCAGATTTTCAGATCTACATGAAATGAATGTCAAGTGTTGAAATACGTGGAGAGTAACACTGAACGAATTTTGCTGGGTGAAATAGATCAGATCATAACTGACTGAATTTAAGAAGAGATTGGACTGTGCACTTAGTCACATGGTCTGAACTTTTGGGTAGACCTGTGCGGTGTCAAGAGTTGGACTTGATGATCCTTAAGGGTCCCTTCCAACTCAGGATATTCTATGATATTCTATGATAACCACTGGGGAAAACAATCCAAAATAAGAGATTTGCTGAAGAGAAGGCAGAGGAGACAGAGACAGTGATGGGCAGCCGTGGGTAGGTGATGGGACAGGAGACCTGGTATTCCCCGGCTGAGCTAGCGGACTGAAGTCAGTAGCAGGATTCCAGCTGCTTCTTGGGCATTAGGAGGCTGATTCTGTCTGCCAAAGGCAGCTTCTCCACATCAAGACTGGATCTGGCTGTACACAGAGCGTGGTGCTGGGCATTTTCATACCACACCAGCATGCGGTGAGAAAACACTCAAGGGAGATGCAAGTCAGATGTGTGGGAACAGCAAGATACTTTGACCCAGTGTGTATGCTTAGTTTAAAGAGAAAATTAAATTCTTCTGCAGCGTATTCATTTCCTGAGTACATTTCTATTCCTTGAGTACATTTCTATCACCTTCTCCAAAAACATAGGTAGATTTTTAAGTTTGTATGTGAAAATCAAGTGCAAAATGTATGATGTCTGTTTTTTTCATTATTTTCATTATTATTTTTAGTGAATGTCTTTGCAAGACATTCTTAACTGTCTTTGCAAGATAGGGATTTTCTGTCTTATAAGGAGGGAGTTGTGTTAGGTTGTTTGTAGTGGAAATGAAAGATACAGTTTAAATGATCTTAGAGTGTCACAAACACTTTATTTTTAGTACAGTGCTTAAACAAAACTGGCATTTCCTTGTACTTCCATGCTACAGTTTTTTCCCTTAAAAATGGAGATTATTAGCTGAATGCTTTAAAGTTCCTTATTTAAAGCTGATTAAAATAGAACAAACTACATGGTAACTTGTTCTTACAAAATACATTAATACATGTCAATATCTGAATATATTGCAGTGACTTTGAAATTTCATTTTTTTCTGATGCATTTTTCGTGAAAGTTAAACTCTGCAGAATAAATCTGAAGCAAGTTCACTAGACTTGAGTAGGTTCAGCTGAAATTAGTGTGTTCCACAATGTCCATTTTTAAACATGCTCCATTGCTTAATGCTACAGCAGAAACATAATATCATCCTGGCAGTTTCAAATGGTGGTTATTCATTTATATGGTGTTACCAGCCAGAGTGCTCATCTGGATGGTGTATATGTGGGTTTTCCACAAGAGCTCAGAAGACACGTATCCAGAAAGACAGGAAGCTGAAGGAAAGCACTCATTAACCAATACAACAGAGGCCTACAAAATAGTTCCAGTAACCCTGCCTAGAGTAAAATTGGTTAAGAAAGAAGTGTGCACACTCTTAATAAATCCATCATGTAAAAATGCATTATTTTTCTCAAGGAGATAGCAATATTATTCAAAACGTGCTAAAGTGGGCAGGATATCCCAAGAGTAATTGTGAATTATTAGGTCATAGGGACCTCATTGCAAACTATTTGCAAAACTTAATTGGTGTAATAAATAAAATATGCATGCAAATTAGACTACATTCTGAATTAAAGGAATCTGTTATCCAGCATTGCAAAGATTCATTCTAATTTAATACTGGCTTTGTATACAGTTTGAGATAGCCATGCATTATGTTTGTTCTCAAAAAAGCAGCTGGTATTTAACTAAACCCCCACCAGCCAAGTAGTGGCATCTGGTAGCTGTCAGTCTGTGGCACGGGATGCCACTGGCAGGGTGACACTGAATTCCAGCAAGTGTGTAATGGTACCATATTTAGTTCAGCATGTAGAGGAAGGTGGTTGAGCAAGGTGACAAAACAAGCAGTCCTATTTGCTCTATTCTGCCTAAAATGCTAAAAATATTAGTAGCTTTGAAAGATCTATTGCAAACCTGGTTATTTGCTGATTTATTTGCTATTCATCTTAGAATTCTAGCAATGGAAGAGCACTAATGAGGGTAGCTGATTTCATTACCCTAGATATAAAATGAGGATTATGTAGTCATGTAAGACTTTGTATCCTAAAGCAAAATCTGAAAGAATCAAAGTGAAGAGTCTCTTAGAATAAATATAAATAGATAGATATGAAACAATATTTAACACTCTCTGGTGTCGTTGCTCGACTCAATAACACTGTCTCGTCATCAAGCCCAAATCAAGTATTACATCTGCTTTTTTAAAGCAGTCGATTGAATGAATACAAATGTCTTGCTGTTGTCACTTGGGATAGCACTTGATATATCCCATTTTCTAGACTTTAATTATTCCATTTGTAGACATGAATGCCATTTAGATGTAAGCTAATTCAGCATGGTAACTCAATTAGATTTGTACTGACTAGGATTTATGAAACATCAATGGATTCTTGGTGAGACCAATGGGACTCTGGTTATTTATCCCTAAGTCTTACTGATACTGCCTCTCAGGAGCTCAATTAAACATGCCAGTGATGAGAATGTTTTGTAACAGTAGTCTTTCACAATTAGACTAAGATTTTTTGTAAAGCATATCACATGTAAAGCAGGGCATCATGTATTATGCAATACAAAGTTCTCATCTGAATAGCTCATGATGTTGAAGGGTAAAAGAAATTCCCATTATTGCTCTCTTAGTGTAATTATAAAAAAAAGATAATCCTGCTTTACAGATGTAAAAGTCAAACAATATTCAGAAAATGATGTATTAGTATCTACATCTTGCAAGCTAAAACCAAGTTTCTGTACTTATACAGAACCCCTTAGAAACTAGGAGTTCCTTGTGTGAATTTAGAGGTCTCGTTCCACTTGTCCCTGGGATCTTTTGTGTGTGTGTGTGTCCCCTTTTTTTTGAAAATAAGTAGCAGAAGTACTCACCAAAATTACAGATTTTAAACAGTGGCAGGGGACTATGTGAATAAATCTGCATTTGTTGTCATTAGGTGTTTCACCTTAACAGGTGATGGAGGCTTACCTCCACCTGATCTTAAATTTATAGTCAGTAAAATATCCAGTCAAAATGGCTTGAATTTCCAGTGTTCTACTGAAGCCTGACAACAAGCCTTCTATGTTTTAGTGAGATGCATGTTGCTTAACTTGCTGAACTACTTTTATATTTGAGCTCAAGCCTAATGAGACTCAAAAGTGCCCTTGTTACGCTTTGATATCACTGAAAATTTTGGATGACTTTACAGTAACTCTGATTTATTTTTGTTCTTTTTAGTTCACCCCAAATATCTCTGTAACCTGCTTTTGATTGGCTCATTGTAGATGAGATTGAGCATTAGATATGGTACACAACCACTGGAGCTAGCCTGTGTCTGCTCTGTCTTCCCACCATTTGGGAAGATAGGTCTTTAGTTTTTTTTCTTGAGAAAGGCAATGAAATCTCCTAGTTTTAGAAAAGCTAATGGGATCTGGTGTAAGCGACTTTCTAAGTAGGTTGCTTGTAGTAATTCCATGCCTAAATTTGGATAAGTAAGGTTTCCCCATACAGGGAAATTCTTTTTATAGGACAATCTGAACAACCAGTGAGGAGTTTGGCATCACTGGAGATGGAGTAATAGGAAATGGTGGCTCTAAAATGCTGTGAAGTTATTTCCCCTTCCCAGTAATTTTTTAGCTATGAAGCAATATAAATAGTGGTTTTCAGACTATTTCCTGTCTGTGTTAAATGAGTTTATATATTCCTAAAAATATATTAATAAATAAAGCTGTGAACAAGTCTTGAGTTGTGGTTCTTCCCCTGTGTCTTCTCATGCTTTTTATGTCACTGTCAAAATTGAGAAGCTTTAGAAGGGAAGTGTATTAGGAGTCACTCAGATTAAAATTGATTTCTTGTTCACTCTTGTGCTCACTGACTTGGAGCCCTGGATTCCAGGCTGGCCAGACTGCTTTAACTGCCAGTTGTTAGCAAAGTGCCTGCTGCTGTTACTGGGAATTATTGAAAGCTTGCAGGAGGGAGCACCAATATAGCTTAACTGACATGGCAGTTCCTGAAAAATGAAGATATAAAAAAGTTTTTTAACATGGAATTATTGCACGGAAAGATGGTGTTTGGAGGGATTGATTGCTGAAGTTATTATAGCTGAGTGACATTATTTGGGTGCTGATTTTCTGTGGTGTGCCACTGTCAGATTTATAATAATGTGATCATCCCATTCTGTCACTCCTCAATTTGTTTTTCTGACTACCGTTAACACCTCAGCTGTGCACCTCAGTGCTAGTAGGCATCTATATTTAATGACTTCTATGAAAGCGAGGCAGATTTGTGCATAAAAACAGCTGGTTAGAGGTTATTTTCCAAATTAAAAACCCCAGCCTGCTACTAAAATACTTTCAACCTATCATTCTTACTAAAAGACTGTTTAAAAGAAATACAACAAAATAAGTATTCACTTGCCAAAGAGGTTGTTTGAGGACCGTATCTACTGGCTTGATTCTTGCTCTTGTTTTTCAGACAGGATCAGGCCATTGTCTGCCCAAGCTGGGAGGACTTGCCATGGCTACACATCTAAGTATGAATTCATTATGCAATTAAGAAAGATTTCAGTTACAGTATTCTTTTTGTGCAAAATAAAGAATTACTGATCTCAGTAAAAGGGAATAGGAACCTTCTGGTAAATACTCCATTTGTTGAAAAATATTTTTGTGTAAACTTAAATATTTTCTCTAAGCTTGTGTTCTTTTTAATGAAGGTATGCTTGGGGGGAAAAGAGCTCTAATTAAAAAAAATAAAATCTAAATGGATTATTAAAATTTTCTCATCTTGGAATATTTCCTTTCATGCAAACATAATATAAGCTGGAAAATGACGTGTTGAAACATTTTTTAGATGATTTAAGCAAATCATTTTGAGCAAAACGGTTTTCTAAAAACAGTAATTTCATAAGAATGTTTGAAAACAAATGTTTGTTCCTATCAGGAATGAGTGTATACTTCAAAATTTGTACTGTAGTCCTAAACTAGAAATGGCACTTTTCTTCCCTATATTAGTTTGCATAATTGCAATTCCAAACTCCAAGTGTAGATTTAAAGTGTCACGTGGACCCAGCTGTATGTGTTGATGCGTTTTGCAAACCAGTGCCAACAATTGAGTTTAGTTCACCTCTCACTGCTTTTGCCACAGTAGATCAAGTAAGAACTGAAGTACTTTTCAGGAACTGTGGTTCCTCTTTAATTGGCTCAGGGCTTTTTTCCAGTCAAATGGTTCAAAGATGTTATCTTATTCCCTGGGGAAGGGAGGAGGGAAGCTGGTAACTCTCAGCAATGCCATCTCATTCACCAAGTCTGTTGGCAAACTCAGTGAAGAGGGAGGACTCAAGGCTTGGAAACTTGAGCGCATAGTGCAGACTGTGTTTAAAGATGCATCTCTGCCCTCTAGCAGAGGGAGCACCGAGCCATGGAGGCCTAGGCCTGAGATTCAGGAGTGTGAGATCAGCGCTTCCTGGAATTTTACTCCGTTCTCTTCAACTCAGTAAAAGATGAACTTTCTGAAGGGAAACTTTTTCTTTCTCCAGTAAGAAAAGAGGAGTGGAGGCTCTCTGGTCTCTCTCTGCTTCCTGTTCACAAGGAAAATTTCACTTAGCCACTTCATTCAATTCCAGTTCACATGCTTTTCACTTCTAGGTCTAAGAAGGATGGCCTGCACTCTTACTCAGCACCTGTAACTTGCTCCTCTTAAATAGCATCATCCAAATGTTATAATTATTTTGAGTCTCAAAAACTGACCTTGAGTTTGAACTAAGTTATTTAGTCACACCGGTTCTTTGGTACACGTGATATACATGCACGTGCATAAAGCTGAATTCGCTCCAGAATCAGGACTGGAAGAAACCCAGCAAACCCAACAGCTGGTTGTCTGGTCCGTCTTCTCTCCCAAATCAGGATGAGCTATACAGAAGTGGTTGTTTGTTTGTTGGTTTATTTTTACAAAAGTGATTTTTGCCTACACCTTGATGATGAAGATGCTACAACCTATTCCAGTACTAATGCTAACACTTGATAATAGTCTTTCCTACTGAAGTATGTTACTACTTTTTCCTCTTGCCATCATCACAGATGTTGAGAAAAGTTAATTTCCTTAATAGCAGTCTTTATTTCTGTCCTATTAGAAACTTCTACAAAAGAACAGCAAGCCTCAGTTTCTTCAGTTTTCCCTTGTGGAGCTTGCTTGCTGATGTTCTGTTCACTCTGGTTGTCTTCCCCTGGACTAATCTCCATTTAGTCTGTATTTTCTTTATCTTGCAAGATTACTTCGGATTCTGTTCTTGTTTTTGAGAATATTTGTAAGCCTTCCTACCTTGTGACAGTTTTATAGGCTTACCCTCTTTTACCCTTCAGGTCAGTAGTGAAAGTACTGATCCATACTAATGTGTGACAGAACCATATAGGAATTCAGTGTGACAACTTCCCAGTTTGACAGTGGAATACTAGTAATTGCTCTCTAGAGTGGTTTTCTACTCGTTTTTGAGTTTACGTTCTCTAACGGATATTTTTTTCCTTTCCACTGATGAGATTGGCAAAGCTTTTTTACGTCATCTCTGAAGAGCAAAGTCAAGGCTTCAGACATCCACCGTCTTTTCTCTATCCACAAGATATGAACATCCTGTTGCAGAAGGATGTTGGATTTCTGAAATGGAAATCATTGCAAATTGCTGTTAGCCATTACTATATGTTATCTGCTGCTGCTTGTATGTTGAAGTATTGCTTAAGCAGTAAGCCTGTGCTCAATGGTTTGTAATTCTCTGACCCTTCCTTTTTAATACATGGACTGTATGTGCTCACCCCTTCCACTTTAACATAACTTCAAACTTCAGGGTAGTTTTTAATGTTCTGTTAACTTTTTTTTTTTTTTTTTATGATTGCATTTGAAGATGAGCATACCAATAAAATTCAGTGGTTGTGCTAGCTTTCATGGAAGAATGGAACCTAGCGTTATGAAATGGGTATAGCCATATAGCCAAAAGGTCTGTCAGGAAATTTTCCAAACTGAAAATAAACATTATGTGGGCAGTGTTAGAGATAAGTCATGCACATGGAAACTAGTGGTATGTTGTGGCAATATAATTGTCAGAGCAAGCAAAGTGAAAACATGCATAAAATGCCAATAAATCTGGGAGAAAACATAAGGTAATTTAACCTTTCAATAAGTTTGGTTTTAGTTTAATTCAATGGGTATTATTTAATACAGCTGGCATATGACCAGGTTTTCCCAGGCAAACCCTATTTTCCTTCTTGAAAGATTTGCGCTATTAGAATGGAATAGATGATCTTAGAGGTCTTTTCCAGCCTGAATGACTCTGTGATCCTATGAGTGTGAGGCATGTGGACATTCCATTCTGGTTTTTGGCATCTTATTAATCACCAAGGACAATAGGTTAGGTTCAGACATGTCCTGGACAGGACATCCAGCAGGTATACATACATCTGTTTTGCCAACTGCATCAGATCCACCATACAAGAGTTGCTCTATACATGGCCTGTATACCATCTACAGTGGAGGATACACCATATCTTACTGGTTGTCTAAGCAGACAAGTAGGTCTGATGTGTTTTGCAAGACATGGGTGTCCAATTATCTGATTTTGCATGTATACGCACAGGAGATAAGCACTCATGTACCTGCCTGAAAATCTCCTGGGCAAAATGCTGGAGACCTAATATCTCCAGGCATATACTGCACTGTGGTAACTTGAGGGTAGTCTCCCACTTGGGTCATCCATGGGCCCTGTAACAACCTCCTGTATTTCCAATGTTTCATTCTTTCTTTTGTTTTTTAATCTCTCCTTTTGAAATCCTGACTAGAACAAGGTCTGGGTAGCTGGTGGAAATGTGGTGAAGAATCAAAGCCTGTGTTCTGTTGCTACAGCTACCCTGCGTGTGCATGTAACTGCTGGTGAGGTGCAGAGTAGCACAGCTGGAGTTGTGCTAGTCTGACAGCTAGCATCAAATCCTGGCTCAGCATCCACTGAACTTGAGCAAGATGTGTAACTATGGGACCTATTTGATCCTTAAATTCATGCTTTGGCCCTTAAACTGAGAACACTTCTGTCCTGTATACCACGTATTGTACTCTAGGCAGCAGAAGTAGAGCAATGAAGAGATCCTGCTTCTGGAAGCAGGGAGGAGGGAAGAAAGAGAGCAGGTCTCACCTGCTGTATGCAGTGACACCAAGTGATCTGAAATGTTTCTTCTGCTGGTCCCTGCGAGCCAGGCCCACCCTTGCATTGGAGCACTCCGCCAGTTTCAGGTGATTGTTGCTCCAATGAGGTGTTTCACGCCTGGAATTATTTCTTTGATGGAAGAAATGGAGAGCAGACCCAGGAACAGATGGCTGATAACGACATCTTAATTCTAGAGAGAACGAAAGTGGTATTTCATTATGGAGTGGTATATTTAAATTGCCTTCAGGTGTTAGTTTAAGAGAGTAGAGAAAAAAGAAAAGTTAAAAAGATTTTTAAGATTTAGTAAAAGGGATAGAGTGGTACAAATCAGACCTAGTAATAATGCCCTACAAACCTGTCAGATCGTAGTAATGTGACAAGCGGTAGCTAAAGGGAATCATTGCCCCATGTATGGTGATGGACTTGTTTCACTTTGATGAAGCAACTGGTTTGAATTATTAGAAAAATGAACTGTTTGCCCTGGTTCAGAATTTCCAAATGCCCCTTCAGGATAAAAAGGACGTGTATTATGTCTTTTTTAATAATTTGAGAATCAATTTTATGCTATGCAAAATGCTCTCTCTTTAAAGCACTAACATAAATTTTAAAACAAATTTGTGGTGCAACTGACTTTAGTGACTAATAAGCTTCATTTAAATAATTTCTTTCCTCTTGCTAAACTTTCCTACAAATGCTGAGCTTCCTTTAATAAACATGCAATCCTAAAGGTTTATTATGACACTTTCAGTAAGCAGAATTCTGGCTGATAAAAATGTTGACATAAATTAGGATTAATCAAGCTAATTCCTCAGTGAATTTATGGTCTTTATGTACAAGAGGCTGGAAAACTGTCGTTTGGAAGACCTGTGTCATATACAAAGCCACAAATGGACATCTTTTGCACAAGCTGTCATTGCAATGCTATTAGTTTTGCTATATATGTAATCTAAATTGTGTAAAAGATGAATAGGGATCCGTGCACAAACACTTTCAATCTGTTTGTACGCATTTGAGGAAAAGCTCTCATAGATTTCTTAAAAACACACAAATTAATATTGCTTACTTTTCAGCAGGGGTAAATTAGGGTCTTGGAGACCTTCTTAGAATAGTCTGCAGTTAAATAATATTGCATGTTTTTCATTTTACCATGATGAATGCAAAGCTATTAAACAACCTTTTAAAGAGTTGGTGTAATTATCTGTAAACAGTAATGTTACAAAAAAAGGTCAAGTTGTCCTGCCATTAGAAGTTTATGGATATAAACTGGATTTATGTTCCCATAAAATGGGCACCGGCTAACTAGATTAATTTTACACAACTAAACCAACTGTAGTAATATTTAGAAACAATAAAATGATACCAATTAAAACAATTTTATTTTTTGTGTCATATTGATTAATGGTGCACTAAAATTAACCAAAGACCTTAAAATCAGAATGGTTGCAAGAAGGCATCCACATCTCAGCATTATTACCAACAAGAAGAGCAGTTAAGGGAGATGGCCCTGCAATAGTATGAATATTTAATTAATAATTAGTCATGTAATTTCTCCTCAGGAATTATTATCCCTCAAACTGGTTTGTGAATTTAATTATTAGCAGCCTTTTTGTTTCCATGTCCCCTCATTACTGTCAGGATTGATGTAACATAAACTTCATTAAAAATTAAAGCAAGAGTCTTAATTACAAGGCTACCCTGACTGAAGTCAGAATTAGCCAAGTCAGTGATGTGCAAATGAGTGCATTATTTAAGAAACATGCTGGAAGTAGTTATGCTAATGTGGAAGGTTCACAGTAGCAGACCTTTTCACTTGCAGTTGCATATTCATTAAATGCACTATGCAAATTTAATGTAGCAGCCTTAGTAATGCGTTGTTAATTTATTCAGATTTATTGAGTACGACTTATAAAAAAAAGTACAAATTTAATTACTCTATCTGCTAGAATGATATTAGGAGAAATAGTGGAGGTTTAAAATGTGTTGATCTGGATTACCGCAGTTTGATGGAGGATGTAGTATCAAAGGACACAATTTTGATAACTAGGCTTGAAAGAATATTTGATTTACTTATGGAATGATCTAAGAAATCACTAAAATTGCACATGCTACTTCCCAATAGGAAAGTTTAAAAAAAAAAAAAAAAAGTCTCAGTTGTATTAACTTAAGAGCGAAAGCAGTGCTGAGTCCACAGTCTAATGGATGTAATGATCCTACTGAGACCAGTAAAGGTTATGTATGGAGATCTATGGGAAGGAAACTGTCTTTGTGGAAAGTTCACTGGTTATTGCATGTTCCTTTGCAAAGCTGCTGATCATCAAGTTTAACAACAGGAATCCTGTCTCTTTGTAACATTATCAGCAAGCACAAGGCAATTTGCTAGCTCTGGCTGATGTGGAGTTTAAAGTTCTGCTTTTCTTTTTACTTTACAGTTTCCAAACAAAACAACAAGAAGACTGTAGATTTACCATGGTGGAAGAATTCTTAACTGGTATGTTCTTCCCTATGAAGGCTATATGTATAGGGGGAAAAACAATCCAATTGGATTGTGGTGTTGACTTTGAAACTTATTCCAAAAAATTTGGACCATTATGGAGAGACTTGTGCCAGCAAGTCATGAGTCCTTGCTGTCACGAGGAATAGAAAACCTGAGCTGGAACAATTAATTTCTAAACGTCTTTGCTTCTCCCCTTTTTAACGGTTCCTGGTTTTTTTGTACCACCTCAGGTACATCTTCAGAAGATTAATTACTGCACATCTTGTGCTTATTCAGTCATCAGCTTCATTGCTAGGTATCCATAAAAGTTTAGACAATATGTAGACATTTAAAAGGGCAAAAGCCTGAACTGCTTAGTGGACAATAAAAGCAAAAAAGGACCCAGTTCTTCCTGATGTGGTTAATCCTTCCTCATTCTCTCCTGTGTAGGATCATATGTTTTACTCACTACTGGATTGTCTAAGCACCATCAGGCTGTACCTTAGGCTATGCAAGCTTGACGCTTGCTAAGGGACTTTTATCACCTTGAACATGTGTGATCCAACCTCTACTGCATGAGAACAGCAAACCTTCTGTGTCTCATTTTAAACTTTAACAAGTTTTTCTGATCCCAGGTACCGAAGTCTTCAGGTTTTAGTCTGTGGTAGCACAGGCCCTTTTGCATTACCAGTCCTCTGGCAAAGCTAATTGGAGAGCTTCTTGCTTTCTTAACTCTTGCCTCTTGTTTCTGCTATGTTGGTGAGGCTACCATCTCCTCTGTCCCCTGAACCACACTGAAGGAATGACCTAGACTGTTCACTTTTCTTTTAAATCACTTAAAATTAACTGCTGTTATTGATGATTATGTTTCTTAAATTGTGTGGCCACAGCTTATAAGCAGTGGAATGGACAAAGAGTCCATAATTGGATGCGTATTCTTAAGTCATGGATTTGTCTTATAAAAACAAAAAGCCAAACCAAAACAATTTCCCAAACCTTCCTCATTCTCACACCTTCCCTGTGCTTTGCTAGTTCTTACTGCTATAAGCATTACTGTAGAAAACATCAGGGACCTGGTTTTTCTGAACTGGGGGAGTTATTTTTAGCCAAACCTTCTCCTCATCCATCTACCTGGCAAACTCATGCTGTGGCATCATAGCTGGCAATGCAGATCTAACATTGAAACCACTGGATAAGGGAGACAAGGGGCTACTTGTTCTGGCACACTGCCACCTTCAGCATGTGCCATACTGCAGTCTAAGAGGACAGCATCCATGGGCACAAGGAATGGAAAGGGGAGGTTGGAGACAGAATCAACAGGCTCCTTTCATCATGACTATACTATTGAACATGGAAGTGTGCACCTACAGCTTCTCTGTCTGTATCTTCAGTGCCTTTCGTTGCTAAATATTGAAACTGACTCTTTGTTCAGTTCTTAATCTGAGCTGGGATCCATCCCATTTTTGCCAGATGGTTTGAAGAATCTGCAGAAATCTGCCAGTCTTTTTCCCCCTGCCCTTCTTGTAAGCAACTGGATCTGTCAGGTATGGGTAGAAGGCCAACTGCCTCAACTATCTTTTTTTTTTTCTTCCCCATCTCCCCTTAAGGCAGAAAATCCTTTCCGGTAAACTCTTCTGCTCTAAAAAGTAACCGTCTTAAGATTGTCACACAAAAAGTACATGTACAGAAGTATTTGCCTCCTCATATGTCAGGCAGCTCACTTCGAACATCAAGCAGTCTGTCTAGCATGCAAGTGGGCTCATCCTGTAGATCTTTGAATTGCTGTCTCTAGGGAAATCTGGGTTCCTATTTCTGTTAGCCTGGTTGGATATCTGAAGTTAGATAGAAAAATTCAGGCCTCTCTACCCACGTACATTTGTATCCCATAATCTAAATTTGTTAACAAACTGGGCCACATCCTCACACGTTTATTTGCAGCTGTTTATACATAAACATGTATAGCCAAGGTGTTCTTAAAATGTTCTGGGTAAAATTACCCCCTTTGCCTAAGGGAGGATTGCTTGGTATCCTACACATTACAGGCGTGTAGTTTGAAAAGCATATGTGGTGTTAGAAAGTCTTTAATAGTGTAGCCTCTTGAATGGTCTCTGTGAGAAAAAGCAAGAGGTGTGGGTGTGCTGCAAGGCTCTTTCCTGCTCCTTACCAAGATTTCTATTTCATACATACTTCACTGAAAACAGCTCTCGATAAATTCACATTCATTCTTATTTCACTGGCATATCCAGTCATAAGAGAAAAACTTCTGTTAGAAGCATAGGCTGGCTCATCTGACAGTTTGCTCAGAGTGAAGTCTTAGGAAAACCGTGCCTTCGTCATGTGGGTGGTGAGATTAAATGATATGCAGTGTATGTTCAGAGTAGTTGAATGATTAGGCACTTACATCTGTTTAATTAAAGAATGAGCTTCAACCTCTGTTTAATTAAGGACTAGCTCATTTCAGTTGTGATAGCATGCTGGGAGTTTGTGATTCAAATCTAAGGATAGCAGAGAAAAAGGTTGATCTCCTTTCCATCCTTAATAGCCAGTGGTACACAGCACAAAGCAAATAAATGATTTGTGGGTGTGTAATGTAAGAATTTGGCCATTATCAGAGGAAAACTATACTTAAGGTAAGATTTGGGTCCATGTGCGGAATAGGAAACCATACGTGTTGGTGGTGGGATGAAGACTGACAAATATCATTTATCAGCTAGCAGTATATGTATTCTAGCTTTACCCCTGGAAGGTCTTACTGCCTTAGCTTGGTCTTGTAAGTGCTTTATTGCTAGTAAGACTGAGCACCTTGCAGAAGCCAAGGAGAAAAGGAGCTGTGGCACAGAGACTGCAGCTTAGATTTTGAGAAACTTGCTGTATCCAATTTATCAGAAGTTTTGAAAGAGTTTGGGATAGATCTGAGATTCCCATGCCCTGAAGTTGTATTCCAACTAGTGGGCTGTCCTTTCACTGTGAATTTGTGGCAAACTTTGTTGTAGAATGAAGCTAAAACCAACATTAATGGGAAAAAAAGAAACAAATGAAGGTGGTGCTGTATTGTGTTCTTTTCCTGCAACAGTTAAAGGTAAATAAGAAATTAGTATGGAAATTAGAAAGAAAAAACATGAGTTTTTATAAATCTGCTGAGGGGGGACTGTTGAAAAGCAATTGTCATGATCAGACTTACAGATCTATGTACCTAGTTCAGGCTGTGAATTCTAGCTACGTTGTGACATGGTACTTGGCTGTCCCATAGGGAAGATTGGTGAGTAAACATGCCTGCTTCCACATTAAGGGATAGCATGAGCTCATGCTAAGGACTCATACTGGAGTATTAAAAGAAATTGGATTAACTTTCAAACTGAAGTGTGGAGTTTGTTCATCATATATTTATCCTGTATGTGTCTGTAGTCCCAATGCACCCACAAAATAACCATTCTGCACATGTGCAATATGAGTAAAGCCAGAATTACACCACACTTAGTATTTATTCTATCCTGTGACTAGTCAGATTGGAGAAACCCCTTAACAGATAAAGTAATTCCCAGCCTGGATGCCTCAGGTTTCTAGCGATTGTTGAGTTTCCAAGCTGAGACACGAGGCAGACAGATCATTAAAAGCCTGTGTATGCCTGTGGCATAGCAACTGCAATATAGCTTATGGAAAGCCAGCCTATTCCCTCTGCTGTCAAGCATAATGTGCTTCTGGCCTGAAGACAAGGCAGAATTTGGGGGATGCTTGGGTGATGTAACCTTGTCACATATGTCACAACATTTAGGCTTACTGTAGCAACAGTCATACATGTAAGTTTAGATGCAACGATACTTCTGCTGTCCAGTTCTGAGTCCAGGTACCTTTGATGTCTGTATCAACTTTGAAACTTGGTCAGAAGGAAGTAGGTATGTAGCTTTTTTGAAAAAATCTGATTATATATCACTTTAATTTTTTGCAACTATTTGCTAGTATAATGAAATTAAAAATTGAAATAAACAATTATTTTAGAAGTAGCTCTTTTTTCACTACAATAACTTAGTATTGTTTGGAAATGTTTGTATAACAAATAATTTCTTGTGTATAGACTTAATTTTGGTAGATACTATGCTTTCATTTGTAATTAATCTGACCGGCATTTTCTGACCAGGAAGTTGTAAGGATTATGAATTTTTGAAGAGGTGATCTCATGCTTCAGTGTATGTGATGACTGTAACTAATACAATAAGATGAAGCATTGCTCTATGAATAGGTTTCTTTTCCCATATCTGCTGTTTGTTCAGTCTTCCTCAGTGTCTGTTGATGCATGGCATTGCTCTTAGAGACAAAGTATGGGATTGTTGCTTTTTTGCATGATGTTGCTTTCTGTATTGTGCATGTGTAGTAGCTAGTAAGAGAAGCAATTCAGTCAACACACGTGCGTTAACTTGTCAGACTAGATGCAGTTACAGCCCTTTCTAGATCATCGCTATGGTTTTATAAAGATCATACACGAAGAAAACCACAGTTGTTAGTTTGTGACAGGAGCACGTTCTGTACTGAACTTTTTAAAAAGACAATTTGTCTTTAACTTGAGGAAAAAAGTAATTTTCTTGTAGGAGTTGTGTTTTAGTTTCTTCTCAGGACTTTAAAAAGGCTAGGTTACTCTGAATACTGAGCAAGCAGAGCAGCTGAAGCCATCCTCGGTGCAAGTTTCATATCCCAGTGAATAATTTCTCTGCTATTATGGGTATTCTTTTATTTACGAATTCTTTTATTCATGAATTAAACTGGTTTAATCAAGTTGACAAGTTTGGGCAGCCTCTCATCTTCCTTCCTCCCCAATCCTCCACCTACCACATTAACTGGAGGACAAGTTTATGATCTCATTAGTTCTGCATATTGGTTCACTTAGGACAAACGTAAGATTAAAAATTTCACTCAACTTTGACCTGTTATGAAAGCATTTAACCCACCAAAGACTACTCAGGTATTTCTGAGCCATTTGACAACTCCAGGATCTGACTTCCTGTAAAATCTAAATTTAAAAAAAAAAAAAACAAACAACTTTGAGCAGATGCCTTTGTTCACCAGAATCACTGCAGATCCAGAGAACTGGGCTTCCGGAAGCATTTTCTTTGCTGTGCCGTCTTGCTCGCAGCTTGTACAGACACATTTCTGTGCTGATGCAAAAGAAAAATTGATTATAGCGGGCTGGCAATCGCGTGAAGTCGGGCACCTTCTTCCTTGATTGGCTTATGACCTGCTGATGCAAGGGAGACTGGTTCTTGTTGTTCTCTCCGTTGTGTCACACTGCATTGTGCTTTGTCACACTGCATCTGCATTGTCAGTCCACACTTGAATCTTGTTGAGGTCGCCACCTGAATTCTTGCTGCAGGGAGTTTGAGGGTTTAACTGTATCACGTGTCGCTCTTGGTGATACCTCCCTGATTAATCAGAGATTAATCTCCTGATGCAGTTCCCGACAGCTCTAACAGGCTGTGATGTTCTGGGATAATGCTGTAACTCATACTTCCTGCTGCTTGAAGCCATTATTTTTCATGTAAGGTATGTTGGTCCTATATAGCGATTTTTACAGGTGTCTTTGTATCCCATGACAAAGATTTGAGGCCTGGCACTACTTTTTCTATGTTATTATTGTAATTCCAAGCTCTATAAGCTATTCTGGGGGCCCCTTCTCTGTCAGGTATTTGGAATTTACAGTCTGTCTCCCTTGCCCTCTTTGTCAGACACGAAGGCTCTCTTGCCTTAACTGAAGATGATTTGCCATATGGTAAAATGGGTTTGCTCTCTATTAAATGTTTTTAATTGCGGTGTGTTTACAAAGAGCTCTGTAAATACTTACATATCTGATGCTGCTAGAAATTAGTTTTATACTAGGTTTTCCTGGGCCTATTCCAAATGGTGCTGTTCAGAGAAGTTAAATTACATTTGCTGCCATTCAGAGCTTAATGACGGCATGCCCAGCATGAGGCTGTATGGCATCGTGCTTCTCACGCGCCCATAAATAAGACTTCAAAAGAATTACTTCAAATGATATAGGTGAGTAAGCTCACAGTGAGGTCTGGCAGGAATGCCTGTTCTAGTAGCACTGATGAAATTACTTGTATGATTTAAAGCCAGAGACTCAGCAAGTGTAATTAATCTTAAACTCTGTTGTTTGCACTAGAATTTTACATTGATTTTTTTTTTTTAGTTACCCCACATAAACAGAATCTGATCCTGTCAACACTTTTTCAAAAGGCTCCTTACTGCTTTCCGTGACAAGTTTAATTTGAAAGAGAACATTCTTTGCTCTTGAAGAAGGCTGAAATACAAGCATCAGACTTGTGGAAATAAGTGTTTCTGTGCCATTTTAATACATGAAATTTCAGTGTAACTGGTGTGTAAAAGCCTACTAGATATCTTAAATATGGTACAGATGTGAGGTGTGTGTATGCTAAGTTGGCACAAAGCATTCCATACAGGAACCGTGGCACAAAGCAGCCCTGTCCAGGAAGCTGTGGTAGAGTTCAAAGAATTCTCAGCTGAGTGAAATAAGACACGGGCTAAATGTTTTGTTGGACTACATCATGCAATCATACAGTTATCAAAATATTTGTTAATAATATATGAATCTTCTAAACACCTTATTGAAATATCCTTGGAGGAAACGTGCAAAACAAGTTATCCAGGGCAAGTTAATCTCTAACAAACAATATTTTGAGTTTGGGTACCAGATAAATGTTTAGAGGAAATGATTTTGGAAAGCATTTTTTGAATGTTTCTATGAGCGTTCTGCTTCATACCTACTATCATAATAAACAGTGGCTCTACAAAAGGGGAGCTCTTGGTTGGATGCTTCTGATGCCATTAATAAGCATTGGGGAAAAATAAGTAGAAAATAACTGAGGCTAGGGACTCAGTTCTAACTAAGATACCTCAGGCTCTTGGGCAATGCTGTCCTTGGGTTTAGCTATCCAGTGCTAGCCTTTCAGTCATCCCAAGCTTCCACATGAATATTTTCCTGACATTGCAGATGTGAAAGATGCAATGGGCCTGTTTCATGTTTCCTGAGGCCTGGTAGGTATCTTGCTAGTTGCTGCACTGCTCTGTAACACTGGCGTGGGAAGGGCTATAAGAAGCCCTGCTGGAACAGGGTTCAACCTGCCTTGTTACACAGCTACGAGTGTTGGTATGATGAAACAGGAAAGAGTGTGAGGAACATGCACTGTGCTTTTCGGAGCCATTTTGTGTTGCGTCTCTCACAGAAACAGAGCTAAGGGCACTGAAGCTTCTGCAGACTGATTCTAACTGCTTATTGGCAAATGGGGTGTGCCTTCCCCATGATCTTATTTTTCTTGGACATGACACCATATATAGTCTTTAATTTATTGAAATCTTTGTTTACTGTGTCCCTGTAGCTTGAACAGGTCATAGCAATGATGAATGGTTTAGGAATAAGGGTAAGGTTAGATTTCATAGCTGCTATAGGTACTGGGTATAAGTAGCTTAGATAGAGTAGGAAGGGCATGCAGGGCTACCTGTGTGGGAGGAGTCTGAACTGCGACACCATGGCTACATGGCAGCACCTGACTGAGGAAATACAAGAGGAAAAAGTTTAGAGAGAAGAATATTCAGAGCCAAATACTCTTCTGGTGTAAGTTACTTTAGCTGCACTGGCTGTGGGGGAGCTGAGAAGACCTGTGCGATTTGAGGATGTGCATTTGTATCACCAGAGAATTTCTTCTCCTGGGCTTCCTGACTCTGAAACATTAGAGCTCTAATACACCTTGATTCTCCAGCCTCCTTTAAGTTTTAAATGTCTGTCTTTTGGGTATGGTCTTAATAGACTAGGGCTTTAGGACCAGTTTCTCTGAGAAGCCGGTACTGCTCAAGAAGGGCCCTTGACACCATTCTGACTTAATGCTAGACACATCTGCAGCTACTTGGACAAAATTGACATTGTCTAGAGAGAAAAGCAATCACCTAGTGTAGCATTACAGAGCATTTACACTTGAGCCATGTTACCAGGCAGTAAATCTTGACCTTTAGGAGTTCAGAGATTAGATTTCTTTGCTACAAGCGCTTGAGATATTGTTAGGCATTTGTTGCTATTCTAAGCAGATTTCAGGGGTTACCTTTGGGTTTAAATCATAGCATCAATCATTTTTGGAAGGTTCTTTTAAAGCTGAGATAGCTTCAGATAGAAAGTAGGATTACTTTTACATTTATTGTTAGTAGTTGGCGAGAAGCAAAAAGGGGGGGGGGGCAGAGGAGGCAGAAGACTGCTGTAACTTTGAGTGTTTTTTTTCCCTGTACAGTTATTTTACAGCATTTGGAGGTGAAGAAATTATTTTCCATTCTACGAACTAAGGCACTTATTTCAATGAGTTTATAAACTAAAAAGACTTCAAAATAGGTCTGAAGAAAGGCACGATTTAAAACAAACACGTTTTAAAAATAGCAGTCCGTCAAATTCCTGCTGATCTATAAATAGACATAGTATTCATCATCTGTTAATACTGATAAATGCTTGAAAGTAACTTGTGTTTTATAGTTATGTTCAAACCCATCCCTTCAGAAAGAGAGGTCAGTAAGATGTCAAACCAGGCCAAAGAGCCTCTGCTGCAGTCGGCAATCCCTTCTTTCCAGACAGAAAACCACTGATGATCGAATGCAGGGAGGCACACGTAGCATCTAGCTGGGAATCTCATCTACTTTTTCTCTGAGATAGAAGAATCAACACTCTTTAAGATGTTACTTTCTTTTTCCTGTCTCTTTGCCCAAACCATTGGAGTAGGTGTCAGACCCATATTTCTGTCTTTTACCTCAAGCTTATTCTTCCTAAATAGAGTTACAGCCATGAAAAAAGACTAGCTTTTCATCCAAAGTTTATATTAATATACACATGCCACAGATGTACATCTTGTAATTGCTAGCAAACGCGTGTTCCACATGGTGCTGCAGTTAGAATTTGGTAATCCTGGAATGCTTTCAGAAGAAAATCACCAAAAGAGTAAGGGATTTTTTGCTCCCTACCCAGGCCAGTGTTCCAGCATGGGAACACACTCTAACCCCTTGGGCATTGCATTAGAGAAGGGCTAGAGAGCACTTGGAGAATACAGAAAGGGAAACTTTTATTGAGAAAAGAGAAGAACGATTAAAGTGATTAACTACCATGAAGCTGTTCATTACAGAGTCCTTTAAGTCTCCCAGCCCCTAGGGTTTTACTTTCTTGCCTTCTTTAATCCTGTGAAGTAAAAGAATAGGGATTTTCCTCTGAAGAAAGGAAGGGAAAGCTTGACAAGTGGGAGGAGCTCAGAAGGGGGTAAAACCTTTGTTTTATTGCTATTTGAAATCTGTAATTGATATTTATAAAACTTCATGATGAAGTAAGCTCTTCCAGCCCTTCAGAGACCACAGCCTCCAAAGTTATTTTGCTAACATTTGCTCCTAGGCAAACCCCATAAATGTACAATACAACAATGCGCTACAACTGCCTGGGCGACCTTCAGCTGAGCGGTTCCACTCCCTGTGCAGGTGATCAGCACTGTCCTCACAAGTCCTGGGTCTTGTTGCTGGTCTCTTAACAGCAACCAATTTTGAAATAACCAGGCACTGAAAGCAGCAGGTAGATACTTGACTAGCTTTCTAGAATTGTCTAAGTTTCTTTGAACACTTTTGGGATATCTTGCAAAGTATTAGAATTTGGCCTTCAACACTTTGTCCTGCAGCCTTTGAAACCCTGGCCAGTGAAAACACCAATTTGAGCGTATTTGGAGGTAATGACAAAACTCCCAGTGAGATCCATAGGAGCAAAAAGGCATCTGTCTTGGGAGATGATGCCTAAGGGAGCTGAAGGCAACAGAGCTATTACCAGTTTCTCTTCTTCTGTTTCTCACATGACTGAAGATGTCAGACCTGTATCTGAACTCCCTCTGGTCTTCATTTTGCACAACTCTTCTGACTTACTATCCATGGTTCTGCATCACTATCTACCATGGTGTTGTTTGATTCCTCTGCTCTGAGCATCTAAGCACGTCACAGACTGTAGTGTGTTTGCAGAAAAGCAGTTAAGGCAGTGCTATTTCTGTTGTTATGGATGAGAAGTTGTGTTACATTTTCTCTGATTGGGTCCTCTCAGGTACCTAAACGTCTTTTGAGCTTTTAGGTTAAAATGGGAGTCATGTAGGAGCTCTGACACAGAGGAAAAAATAATAAAGAACCAAAAATCAGGTTCCCCAAGTCATAAGCCAGCAGCCTAGCTTGCCTTTACGTCCTAAGTGAAATCAGAAGTGAGGCCTTCAGAGTGGGGTACGTGAAGTGCTGTCTTAAGTCAAAGCACCAAAGGGCTTTGGTATAAAGCCTTGTGAAATGTTGATATGCTTTGTTGTACTTAAATTCTGAAATGTTTGCTGCTTGTTTGAAACAGCATACATAGTATAGAAAACACGTCCTTTTGATTAAACTAAAATAAAAGGCAGGAAAACATAATCTAATTAAGACTGACTATGCTGAACCTCCATAGAAGTTTTTGGTTTGACTTGTTTCCCTCCTACTTCCTCCCCCAAGAAGACACACAGTTGTTCCTACTAGCAAAAACATGGTGTGCAGTGGTTGCTATGGTAATTATTTCTTGTAATGAGTTAGAGTTATAAATGGCTAGGATTTAATGAAGAGTTCCCTCAGGAATATCTTGATCAGTTCAGATTGCCTTCTCTGGGCTATGCATCCCTGTGAGAAACACCAGGGTGCCAGACATTCATACGCTGCAGCAGCAGCAGGATGGTTACGGTGTTTCATCACTTCTGAAATCTCCCACACTTTTTGCAAGCTAATTCTGTAGAAAACACAAGTAAGTGATGCAGAGTTCACTAATGAATCAGGCTGGGAATCTGCACGGCTCTGTGTCCCTGTACTGAGGGAGGTACTCTTGGTGGCCATGTCCAATGCACAGTACAAATGTGGAGTGGCAATAATGATTTTCAGGTTTACAGAAGCTGAAAGAATACTAATGGATTCTGTTTAAAATAAAATGATCACCCTCTTTCATGTATATGACTGCTTTGTACCATTCTAAAGGGTCCATATACCTTGCAGAGGCAAATGATGTGTTAATGTGGGCAATGTGCAAACCTCAAACCAGATTTAAAACGTCTGCTTCTCATCAAAACTTTGTATCTTAGATCTTTATAGAAACCCAGTAGAATGTTATTAAAGCAGTTATCTTTTACAGTTTGAGTCTCTAAAAATTCTTAATTTCATTTTGAGATTTTGAAGGAAATAGATAACTTGGTTTAGCAGTCCATAAGGTATTCCAGAGACTTAAATGAATCACAGAATTGTAGGGGTTGGAAGGGACCTCCAGAGGTCATCGGGTCCAGCCCTTCTGCCAAAGCAGGTTCCTTAGAGCAGATTGCCCAGGTAGGCGTCCAGACAGGCCTTGAAAATCTCCAGAGAAGGAGACTCCACAACCTCCCTGGGCAGCCTGTCCCAGTGCTCCATCACCCTCACCATGAAGAAGCTCTTTCGCGTGTTGGGGAGGAACTTACTGGGCTCCTTTTTGTGGCCATGGCCCCTTGTCCTGTCCCCACAGACCATTGAAAAGAGGTTGGCCATATCCCTTTGTCTCCTGCACTTAAGGCATTTATAAACATTAGTAAGATCCCCTCTGTCTTCTTTTCTCAAGGCTGAACAGCCCCAGGTCTCTCAGCCTTTCCTCACAGGGGAGATGCTCCAGGCCCTGTATCATCTTTGTGGCCCTCTGCTGGACTCTTTCCAGGAGATCCCTGTCTTTTTTGTGCTTGAAGGCTGTCAAACAGTAGTAACGCTGCTACCAGGTGTGCTAGGAGCCAGTATACAGGTTACCTCCTGTCAAGTGTACAAATCGAGGTTAGAGGACTGGTTCTCTTACAAGGCCACAAACAGGTTCTCCCTGCAGTTTGGCTGTACAGCAAATGGTTTAGTTTGTTTAGCAGTGGGGATGCAACGTGGTGTTTATTTTTGGAAAATGGTGGACATGAGAACGGAAAAAAAAATTTACGGAGTTTAATATATCAAATATAGATCTATCTCTCATGTGTTCTTTGGGGCAGTCTGTACAAAGGCACCTTGTAAGGCCAAGATAGGTCCGTATTGGTCTGAACAGATGCTTCCCTCTGAAGGCATTGATTCCTAGGGGGTGACCTGGGTTGAATCACTCTCACTAGCTGCTGATTTCTGTGCACTTCCTGAACTGGAGTGGGGCCCAGATGCAGTGCGTGCTGGGAGGTGGCATGAGGCAAGGAATATCTTCAGCACAGGTTACAAAACTGCTCCAAACTTGGAGAGTTTGTTGGGGGGGGGGGGGGGGAGGGGGGAGGGGGAGAACAACAGCGTGGTGGGGATGTTCAGTGTGTTGTATGTTAATTTACCTGAAATAAAAACATCAGGGTTATAATTGATGCACTTTTGGTTACTCCATTTGCTGATTTAATACTTAAGCTGGTTAATTAGGAAAAGTTTTTTTTTTTTTCTGAGATGTACGAAACCTCTTCAGAAGTGATTTATTTTATAGAGAGATTGTTTTAAAATTGACTTTTGTCTGAACAGAGACATTTACATTTCAAGTATTTAAAAGTGACTCTGTCAGAATCTCTCACATTCTTCGTCCATCTCGTTCAGCTAATCTCTGTGCTGTTCCCCTTTTACCAGACATACCAAGGGTTCTTTTGTCGAGAGCATTGTTTTTCAGACTGTGCTAATGCATCTTTAATCATTTGTCTTCCTCTTTCTTATGCATTCGCTGTATAGTTCTGGGTGGAATTGCCTCTTCAGGTTTTTTCTGTCTTGCAGTGGCATATTCAGACTCAAATTGTTGTGCTCAGTAGTGCCATTGTCACATTATAACAGGAAAGATGCTTCATCATGTGTCGTAAAATGAGCTGAAATCTTCAGTGAGGAGCTGAGGGATCATGCTTTAGAAAAATATTCATTTTTATGCACCAAGCCATTACACTGGAAGAGGAGACTTTCAAGCTGTCCAAGTATTTTCAATCTATAATATCACTGTATTATGTTAACAAGCTGGGTACATGAGGTTTTCAGTATTCTGGATTATAAATGTATAAAACTTAAAGATTTTTGTAAATGGCCAGTTTGCTTTTAGATTGTAAATTTGGTAGTTGCTAACAGCAAACTTTGGCTTCAAAATATTAGTAAATTAGGTAATAGTATTAGTCTAATTAATATAGTCAAGTAAGATACTGCCTCTTTTACTGTTGCTATTTTATAATTATGGTCTTAGAACTGCCTACATGTTCAGGTAATTCTGTGAAAGGTGGCAAAGGAATACAGATGATCTCATTGTTAAACAACAGCTCATTAATTTTGGTCATTTATAGAAAGGTATTTAAGGGGAAGATGGTGATGAAAACAAATACATATTATCCAGGAACAGAAAGACCATATAGATGCAGGAAAACAAAGAAGGTATCACAGTCCAGCAAGCTAAAATTTGGTTAACGAAATTGGACAGTTTGAATGAAAAAGCTATATAAAATTTGTGAAAATACTTGTTTAAGTCAATCTTCCTATACTTGTTATGGGAAACAATTTTGAAATCATCACAACGAATCTTCTGTGTCTCTGTGAGAACTTGTATATGCAGGAAAGTACAAAATCTGTTGCTTAAATCATTTCTGTGGAGTTATGAATGGAACTTTGGAGTTATGGCTGGAACTTTGCTTTTTGAGCAGTGAGATTATGGTGGTGGTTGTGCTCCTTGTGTTCTTGTGCTCTGTGGCTGTTGGTAGTTTACAGTTGCCTGTAACTTGGGTTGCTGGGATCAGTTTCCAAAAGAGAGGCCTTTTGGGGAAGTGTCATTGACTTTTTGGAGTCTTGTGCTTTCATACTGTTTCTGTGGATTTGTTTTGCTTTGTTTCTGTTTTTGTTTTTTGTTTTGTTTTATAAAGTAGCAAGGGCAACAAGAATTGCTGACACCATGCAGAAAAAGAGAAATAAGGGCTGTCACCTTCTTATTGCTGTTAGCAGTGCTAATAACACATAGGAAATCACCTGCCAGCTTATCTGCCAATTTAACTGTAATAAAGTGATAAGAAAATATGTTCTGATTAAGGGCAAGATTTTGAGAGTTTTTTATGAGTCAAAATGTGATTCTGTGAAAAAAATGGGTTGAAAACATCATTTTTACCTGTTTGAAAATTCACCTAATTCTGAGGATGCCTCTTACATTGCCAGGAGAACTTTAAACTGCTGCTCTTCCTCACCAGTTCCTTACTGGATATCAGAGAGCTCTTCGGTTCTTTTCTAAGTTTTTTTTTTTCTTTTTTTTTCTTTTCCCCCTCAAACCTTTCTTTCAACCCAGTGATTTTTGACTCCTTACCTGACAGAATGAGGCTACTTGGACTGTTGCCTCGCTTGGGATTTTAGTTTGAGTTATAGGCTTAAACCAATGGGAATGGAATCATCAATTTTAAGTCCTAAGCAGGAAGGTGAAAACTGTTCTTGTATTTAAACCTCAAGACTTTTCTCATTTGCCCACTTTGTTGAACTGCAGTTGAAATTTGCCAAGACTCTGCAATGAAAAGCTGAACCAAGAAGAGAGTTCTGGAAAGAGAAAGGAAGTTTTTCCATAAGATCTACAGGTAACATCCTGAGGGGTATATTCAACCAATGTTAAAGGATGCAGAGTGCCTCCGAGAAGGAGCACCGTAGCTTGAAAAGGAACATGTAGTCACTAGGCTAAGAAATGGAGAATGGCTGCTTTTTTGTTTTGGTTTGACTTTGTTGTTAATATTTGTTTGGTTGTTATTGTTAATATTCGGGCAATATTGCTGCAGTTTTTTCTGTGTATCTAAATCAACTGATTGCAGGTGGCATCTAATACATGCAATCAGTTGATTTAGATACATAGAAAATGTATATAAAGGAGTGTAATATAAATGTAAAGGAGTGGGGTTGTGTGCCTGCATATTATAGGTAATACCATGGGACTAGGATTGGGACTTTTTTACATGCCATATAATTTCTTCAATGGTAAAAGTAAATACCAGAGCTTGTAAATATCTTTCATGTTTAAACATGATCTCATATGATCAACAGTGATCTGATATTCTTTTCTGCTACATTAATCATTTAGAAGCCAGTAAAGCAGTTCTGTGATGCCTCATGGTTTTGAACGTATAGCACAAGGAACATTTTTTAGCAGGTAGACTATTACAGTCTTCATTTGAGATCAGGTAGTAACCTAGAATGAGCATTTTGATTTGTCCCTTTACTTTTTTTCTTATACAGAAAAATAAGGCAGAATTTCATATGTTTATTCAGCAAATTAAGGAAAAAGTGCTCACGTATACACACATGCCAAATTTTAATAGACAGAAGAATGCCTTCAGTTGTGCCGTATGCTTTTTCCATATCTGGCTCATCAACTGTTGATACTGTGCTTGACACCTTCTTTGTAGTGTATATGAAGCTATGACCATGCAGTCACAGAACTGATATAATATGACCTCAGACACCATATGTAATTGGTAACTGAAGAACATTAATTTGAAAACTGGGGTATTTCCATCTGAACTACAGTGTTGAAGTGCTTCAGCACAGGACGCCAACCTAACCTTTGATAGGTGAAGAAGACAAAAGAAACAATTTCTGGGGTGAGATACAGAGAAAAGGCAGACTAGACTTCTTGCTGAGAGACTGGATTCTAGAAAATCTTCCCAACTGGTTAGAAAGAATTGAAATGAACAGAGAGTAGGGCACTGGAACAGAAAGCTTATGGTATTTATAGTTGGGATATCAGAAAAGGAGAGAGAAGACTTCCTGGCGAGGAATGAATAGGCCTTTCCTTTGTACATGCCATCATGCTTTTTCAGGGCACAGATGAGTAGAAAGAAGACCAGAATAAGGAGAATGAATAAAGGAAGAGATCTAGGGTCACAAGGAATACTCCTAGTGCTAGGAGGTCAGAGAGAATTGCCTGAGGAAAGGATCAGATATTGATGCCAGTAGCTACAACTCACTCCGGCTTGCTTTCTCAATACGTGAGGAACAAATGAACAAGATTAGAAGCAGTGAGATGAATGTGTTTGGTATAATGGATTAAATAACTGGAGGATCAAATGGCAGTGAATCTATACAGTAGAAAGTAAGCAGGAAAGAATAGGAATTCTTATGGTGGTCTGAGAGCCTTGGCTGGAAGAGTGGGAAGGGCAGAGAGATTTTTTTAATATATTCTGTGCTGAAAAAACATGTGGTGATATATGTATGATTAATTGCCTAAATGTACCATAAAGCCCTCATACACTTATCTTCCAAGCAAAACTAAGTGCTCTAGAGAATGTAGTACTGATGCTTGAGACCAGGGAATGTGCTTCTGAGCAGTGACTCTCAAAGGACCCTTTTTTCAGGGGGAAGAGAATTAGAGTCTACAGACTATTTGCTACTTTTCTCTTTCCCAAAGTGTACAACCTTCTGTATGAGACATGTCAGAAGAAATCTGTCAGCCAGCGAAGAATCCTCCTTGATAGCAAACTAGACCATAAATAATGCCCTCTACACAGCACAGAAAATTCACAAACTGAGGGGAAAAAAACAATACAGAATTATTAATTGCCTCTTTAAGAATATAAAACCACTCTGCTGCTTGGAGCAGTGCAGCTCTTTAGGATCTTTATCTGCTAATGACCACTGGATTCTGAGGGGCTAGGGTTGTCTTCCCAATTATTTAAGAACCTGAAGCAGTCTTTGAGTGACGATTATTAAAAAGGAAAATCAAAGCAATTTGCTATACTGTGCATTAAAATGATTGTTTTATGGTACTGTGTTTTTATGTAATTTAACACTTAGAAAACTAAAGACCGATTAAACTTAAAAAATCTGTTTTCTGCTATTTCCAAGGTTTTCTTTCAAAGTCAAGAATATTTTGGTTATTTTGAAAAAATCTTTAAGGAGATTTCTCTCAGAAGTGGGTAATATGCTATACCTTTATTTCTCTTTGGGCTATACGGATTTGAAAAAGCATGGCCTCCTATGGAGAAAAGGCAGTGCTGAAGGACTGTGCTTCTGTTTGTACAGAAACTCAAGCTGAGCAGGACCACTGTTGTTCCTGCTCTTCTTCCATTGCATGCTAGCTGTGTGCTGATCGGATTGTAGCTGGTTGTTGAGTAGTTACCTTGCTGGACTGTGGGATTTCTGCTCCAGTCCACCTGTACCCCAGGCAATTAGAGCTGGGGGGTGGAAGAGGCTTGCAAGTGACCTTCAGCTGACAGGCTCATTTATACCCAGGCCTCAAGAAAAGACTGGTGCACCTCCCTTAATTCCAATACCTCCAATAAAAGCAAAAGACTGCAGATTAATTTGTGTTGAGAGGAATCTTTAGAAGCAGGGTTGATTTCAGAGCTTGATCAGGTTTGCTCATGGCCTTGTCAAGTCTGGTGTTGAATATCTCTACAGCTGGAGATTTCACCGTCCCTCTCTGGCACAGACGTGAGAGAAAAAGAAGACTCCTTGTTTTGTGGCAATGATGTGAGGGAAAAGGATCCTCTTCCACTGCAATTGTATTGAATGGATCTGTGATTTTTTCCAACAACACCTGTTAAATGTTTACTGACTCTGTTTTCCAACAGAATCTGTCAAATGGGGAAACTTGTGGTCTTTCTCTTATATAGGCAGTCACTTCAGAGTCTGGTTTCAGTATTGTATCCACTAGAATTTCAATATTTGGAAAAGCAAAGCTTTCCCTAGAGATCGGTAGCAAGCATCACCTCTCAGAAATGTGAGCAGCATTCTCCATAAATCCTTCTGTGGCTACACTGACCTTTAGTTGGGTGTGTGTATAACAACTCCCAATTCATCTGGACGGTTGCAAATTAGAAATTAGTAGCTGAGACGAACACTCTCCACGCTAAAACATAGCTATATGCTTTTGCTCTGGCTGAAGGCTGAGAAACATTTGCTTGGTATTTGCCTGGGTGGAAAGAGGTAAAGCACTTAATAAAGACACAGCTAGTAGTAGAGAAGCAGTCTGAGCTCATCATCAGACCACAGAAACAACTCAGACTGGTTTTAGCATGCTGTCTAAAGAAAGGCCTGGAAAGGAATTTTTGTCTGAGAAAGTTTTGAAGATAGGCACTGTCTTGGGATCTTTGTGCTCATAAAATTGAACTTCCCACATTTTCATGCCTTAGCAGAGTTGCACCAAAAAGCCTGAATCCATGGAGTATTTATTTACTGTCTGTTCATCACCAATAAGCACTTGTGATCTGCACCCACCAGTGATGTAGAAAGAGAAGTGATAAAATAAAGCACATTACTTAGACATCTGGTTCATATTTGTAGACATAAAGGCGATTCTGGAAGGTTGGGAATAGGTACATTGGGAAAATGCTGATCCAGAAAAATACTGGACACTGAGGTGTTGCTGAATGTAATCAGATTGAATGAAGTCAGTAACGTTCAGCTGTAAAATGAATTGCCAAGGATTTGATTTTAACCATGTGGCCAGGCTGTTACATTGTAATACAAATTGTAAATAGCATGGGAGTTCATCTTTTTGCCAAGCTGGAGAATGGGAGAACAGCAACTTCCTTGCTTTGTGAAACATCAGCTAGAATAAAAGTGGCCAGCGTTGCACCTGACGGAGCATTGGTAATCTCCCCACATCCAAATGAATAATTAGCTGAAATAATTACCAGCCTTGAGATGAATTCTCACACTTTTTTGCCCGTGACAGTATCAAGGATAACAGGTGTTGAGAGTGCCTTGAAGGGACAAAGATTAAAGATTATTTCATTATCTGGATTCCTTTAGGCAGAGAAGTCTTGCATTTTATCCTGTCATGCACAGAAAGGTCTAAGCAGCATCTCGTTCTCCTCATGCTTTGGCAGTTTTGAAGCTAAGCTTTTGACAGAGAGTGAATATTGTTTAATCTGGGAGAATGGTCTGTCCTTGAGAATTCAGTAATCTCTGTCACTGCACAGGCTGATTCCTGCTCAGAGGCCCAAGGAAAACTGCAAGTAAGGATGCTGCAAGGATAATAAAAGGAAGACTTCTGCACACTGAGATTTAGATTACTTAGAAAAGAAAGTATTTTATCAATTAATTTACTTGGAGCCTTGCCGATGAAATATTGTGTATGTTTCAAGCTCATCGTTTCAATACTTGCAAACTAGCATGGTGAGGAATGCTAATAGGATTTCTTTCTGTTCTGCCATTTCCTTGTGCATGTATCTAGATAAGATTTGTTTTGGTGGTTATGCTCAGAGGCCAGACTGCATCAGGGCAAGCATCTATAAGGTGTGTGCACTAGGAAATACCACCTTTTACTTCTTCATTGGAAGGCTATGTCAGAAACTGTAAACTTTCCAATGCACTATGACCTGTCCTCAGCTGGATATTCTGCTATTCCAAATATTCTGGAATTATTATCATAATTTCCCAACTCTTTTCCATTTCACAGCAGTGACCTGCAGAAATAATGCATCTCAACCCTGTAGTAGAGTTTGCTATATTCTTACTACAGGCCACAAGGCACACCTGCATTTTACCCATGACAGAATGGTACAAGTTACTCTTGAATCCCAAGATGATGTGGTGGATAGTGAGGAAGAATGGGATGGATGGAATTGATGGAAATTGGCTATTACAAACGCTCGTGTTCATAAACATTTCTGCATTTGAGCTTGACTTTTTTCCTCTTCATGTTTTCTCCTCAAACTCCATTATAATTAGAAGGAGATTTTTGCCCAGTTGGTGCATATTTGATTAATGATCTTTCTTTACACTTTCTTTACCAGTGTTACCCCATAAAGAAATATCTTTCCTTTTGTTGTATTTCAGTTCTGAGAGCTGTCTGCTTTTTCTTTGAGACTTGATGAAAACCCTTACATGTTAGATTATACCTTTTTAAGCTAGTTGCTGGCCCCTTTCCTCCCTTTGACATTCATCTGCGACTCCCTTTGTATTCAAGAATGGTCATGTGTTCCTGTCTACAGGCGTGGAATAGCAGCAAAGAGAAAAAGCAACACAGATTACAGATGTAAAGTTGGATGAAGGACTTAAGTGAGGTGATTTTCTTTGATGCACGTTATTTCTGCCTTTTGCCAAGGTGGCCACAGAGGACCACGGCAAGCGAATACTAGTCAGACATTTGTGAGTAGATCGTGTTTGAAAAAAGTTCAGGCTGGCTTCTCTTTTCCATGCAGAGCAGTTTTCTCAGTTCTAATTATGCTTCTCTTTGCATTTCATGTAGTAATGTAGTATTGCTCATATACTTTAGAAGATACTTTTTTTTTCTCCCTATGGTTACTTAAGAAAACCCTTAGCTAATTAATTCAGGCCATAAATATTCATCATTAATTAATATTTTCAGTATGGATATGTAGTACACTTACTGAGAAAAGCTATCTACAATTAAAGAAATAATAATAGAAGTGAAAGATAAATTGACTATGCAGAATTCCTGGATTTTGGCTGGATGCGACTTAAGTGCAAACAGATGCAATTCCAGTATTCACTGTTCTTCATAAGGTGGAAAGTACTAAGTATTTTCCAAGCTCAAGGAACCAGGCTTTAATGAAAACATTCTGATACTCGTGCAAAAAAAATCGAAGACTTGCAAGACTTCAGCTGAAAAGATCAAAGTCTTGTTTGAATAAATGTTGTTGTATTTTGCCTTTAGGGGACTAAACCGATCTGTCTTCCCAGCGATGATTCCACCAGCTTTCATTGGACTCTCCCTATGTTTTCCTGGGTCATGCTTTGAGAGCATCAAGTGTTTTTCCTCTGAGTGTGCAGTCTGATGGCATTAACGTCATATTAAAGAAAGAAAGGTCATGCTCTGCCATTATTTTTTCCAAATGGTTTGAACAGTCCCAGTGACTTTGAATAAGCTGCTTGTCCAGGAGTTTGTAAAAATTAATTATAAGTTTTAACTGCTGTTCATAGTCAGAGAATTACGCTGTCCTGAGCTAGGTCAACACAACAGGAAAAGAATAAACCTTTATAGCATACCTTTCCTGAATAGCTAGGAAAGGGGGGTAACCTGTGGGAACTATGCTAGTGCTTAAGGAAAGCACACTATATTTAAAACAACCTATGGTAATGCCTATTCTGCTTGCTTACAGAGGTTCCTCTGAGATAATGGGGATTGTTAATATGTACGTGGGGTGAACCTGGATATTATTGAATGACTGTAATGCAGTTTGTAAGTCAAATGGTTTAATATTGCTGGAGAATTTAGAGAGAATTCCTAAAAGGTGCAAAAGATGTCCAGCTCCCCAGAGGATCTGGGTACTTCAGGGTACTCTGCACAGTGCAGTTTTCATGTCTGCATGCCCTGAGGGAGAGTGGAAAGATTTGTCTGCTCTCATTGTAGAAGGTAGTTATTTGTGAAATCAGAAAATCTCAAACTCTCTTGGTGACCTTCCCAAAATTCTTTACTTAAAGAATACACCCATAAAACAGATGGCTGTACTGAGGTCTGGAGCCAGACTCACAAGGGTGTATACATGTATATACGGAAGTAGAGTAATGGCATCATGGTGAAACCTATTTTTGTTGAGCACTGAAGAACTTGAGACATCCCTGCTGATTCTTGCATGGAACTCCGCTTCTGCTTGCCAAGGCGATTCCCAGCAGACAGGATGTTCCTGGGAGCTAACTTGATGGGCTCTGTGCTGCATTTCAGGTCTAACACATGCTTGGTAATCTGTTTCAAAACCACACAATACAGATATCTTTTAAGAAGGAAGTTGAACATGCAAAGAATTAAGGTAGCGCATTGATGAGAGTGAAGCTATTTTGAATAAGAACAAACACCCGTAGGCTTTCGGGATTTTAGTACAGAATTTTGAAAAAACATCAAAGGAGGGAAAAAAAATAAATACTGGTTTTGCAGCTATTGACATTTCAAATTTCATTTAACAACAGCAATATCATTTGTATATTTCACACTCTGTGATTTCCTTAGCAAGATATGCATTTACTCTTCAGTGTAGACTTCTTGCATTGAATTGCTGAAAATATAGGAAAGTTGGTCTTGTTTCAGTTGCAGTAACTATAGTTTGCCTTTCCTGTGCCTGATATGTGAAACATATGAGCAAGCAACTCAAGACAATGCAATAAGTAGCTGGTAAATTGACTTAGGATGTGAGTGCTTTATGCTTTTTGTGAAGTTTTTTTTCCTTGCTTCTACATTTCTTTACAAGTACAATGTAACAAATGAAACTTTAGCCACCTGTGATTTATGTGTTTACCTTTTAAAAATATGCAGATTTTTATGGTAAACATGATCAGCTATTTTTCATTCTCAACACTAATAAGAGATGTATGTGTCTACTAACAGAATCTGACGAGGTTAATAATTTAGGGTTGTTGACAGGTTTTCGATGAAGAAAGCATTTTCCTTAGGTAAGCGCCCTATTTGAGTCTTAGTGAGTTTATCTCTTGTCACTTCATGTCACTTCCTTCAATGTATGAATGCTTCCACTAAAGGACATAGGTTGATTTTTTTCACCATATTAGAAAATGCAGTACACAGACAGATGGTATTCTGTCTAATAGTGTGTGTAGAACATTAATATAACAGAATCACAAAGACGACTGCAATACATCTACAGAATTTACCAGCTCTGTAAGGAGTCCATGTTGTTATTTTTTAAGACTTGACTCAGATATTGTAATTTCATTTGATGTCTAGTAGTTGATGTCACATGCAGTATAAAGCCTTAACTATAAGGTTTCTGGATATGCGATTTGTGTATTTTTTATGTTCTTCAAGGTGCCTTGAACTGCCTTTCAACTTTAAGATGGTTAAATCCTAGGGGTTAAGGAATCAAAATGAGAAAGGGGAGAAGATGGAACCCATCAAGATTGCTGCTTCTCCATCCCTCTGGGCTGAGCATTATTAGTTTGAGCTTGAGTAACAGGAAGAAAAGGAAGAAGAAAAACCGTCCACCCTGCTTTTAGTGTTAGCTGGGTTAGTGCTCAGGAAAACTAAGCTCTCTGGAGGAAAGCTTGGTAGGTACTTCAGGAAATGGTTGTGGTTTGAACAGTTGCTTTGACAAAACAGATCAAATGGCATAGGGCATAGTCATGGCCACAGTATTCATGGTATGCTAAAACCACATCTGTAAAAAGTACATGCATGTATATATGCAGGCTGTCTGTAAACACACAAAATCTCTGAAGGCACAGGCAGGAAAGGGTAATCTTTTTAAAACCAGGAATTTTTCCTCCATCAGTGTTGGACATCTTACTATAAAAATAAGATTGCCAAAAGTGAATAAAAGAAGATTTCAGCAGTATCATGAGGTCCCATGATGGCAGTGGAACATTTGTTTGTAAATTCTCCATTGACCTGGGACCAATTAGAAAAAATCTTCAAGCTTGATAATGTTCTAGATACAGAACACTTGATAATTGTGTAGCTTTTGCTGGAAGATAAGCATGATGGGAAATAAAACCAAAGATACTTTGGGAGAAATTAGGATACAACTGCCCTGTGACTTTCTTCTTACTCATTTTGATGGCTGCTGAATAGTATCAGGAGTCATCACAGTCCTGTACATCTTCCATTTCCATGTATACTAGATTCATAGAAACAGAATCTAGATTTGCATCATTTTAAGACTTGCTACTTTGTGTTACACGTATTAGCTTTTCCATTGTAGCTTATTTAGAGCTATGCAAATTAAAAAAAAAAAAAAGTATAATCCACTCTTTTTTTTTTTTTTTACCAACATGAAAGCTGTTACTTGTTGATGCTATTGAAGAACACATTATCAACGCAAAAAAAAAAAAAAAAAAAAAAGAGAGAGAGCTAACTGGCATTCTGAGACCAGAAAGACAAGTTTCTGAAGTTTTTTTTTCAGGGGGCAGTAGGATTCTAGTCACCCAAAGCTTAGTATTTCATGGAAGAAATGGTTCTAATTTTTCAGCAGTTGAGGAAAGTAGCAGAAGAACTGGACTACATAAGAATAGAGATATGAAGAGGTGACTAATATTTTCAAATTGCACAAATCTCCTATTAAAATTACCTTACTCAAGGTCCCATTTTCTTTCTTTATAAAGCCTCAAACACTTTATACCAAGCTCTTAAAATATGGGAACTAATTGTAAAGAAAAGTGTCTTTGTTCTGAAGTTCTTTCTAATACACATCACATTTTGAAGTAGGTAGTGAAGTTGTTAACTAAAGTTGTTTCTCTCACCCAGTCATTATATAGCTCTCAAAGCAGATGCAGGTGAACAGGTTGCCATTAGCAAGGGTTTCATCCCAGTTTTCCAGAATAGATGACTAAATTTGGTGTAGTTTCTCAAGGAACATAATTTTCCTTAGCGTGTTGCATTTGTTTAGTTTAAATAGGTATTAAGAGACAAACTAAGCAGCTGCATTTTGCAACTTTTAATGTCTCCAGTATGGTCCTAATTATAGTATCTTATAGTCATCTGAAGATGATCTAGCCGAGGAGGGATTCTGTCTGTATGCAAACTGAGCTGTGTCACCTATGGGTCGACTGGCTAAACAGACACCCTTAGTGAACCTAGAGAAGAAAGCTGCTGGAGGGAGATTTGTCCTCTTCTCTCCTTTGTTAGGTGATCTGATTAGCAGTGGTAGATTTCAGACCTAAGCCCTACACAAAATAAAACCGAGATGCTCAGAAATGAAAATTCCCGTCTCATAGGGACTTCTGGCTCTTGCACACCCATCCCCCTCAGTGGAGTGAAAAGGCTAGGTACATATTAGGAGTAGCGTTAGTAGTTGACAGAGCAAAGGCTGGCAGTTTTCAATTTGCAGTGGGGAAAACCACAATTCATTTCACTCTCCCAAGTAAAATTCCCTCAACTTACATAAAAATAATTAACATAATTAACATGTACATTTTAATAATTCCTTTTTTTTTTTTTTTTAAGACATTGATTCTTTATCATTTTTTCTCTCCCCCTTGTACCTCTGCTTTCATTCTTCCCACACAAATCACTGTTTCTCCAGCATCTAGAACTATTGCTCAGCATCCCCAAAAATGGTGCTGTTGCTGGGTAACTCCATTAATGTCAGGGGCCTGTTAAAATTTTAACCATCAACTATGATGTGTTTTGGAGAAGCAAACCACCAAAGATTTCCAGAACTCTATGGTTTAGTTTGCGAAATGCTTTAAGCAGTCAGTGCCACCAAGGAATTCAGCGTTAAAGGATGACAGCTTCTTTGACTTAGGCCCAGGATCTTGGGAGGCCCATTGTGATAATTATCCTGTATGAATACCCTGACCTGGTCAGTGTGCTTGTTTGGTCTCTGTTTTTACATACATTTTATAATACTATTATTTGTATTGTAATGTAATACTATTATTTCGTAATAAAGCACCTGTTTTTGTCATTGAAAGGGCCTATGGAAAAGCTAAATGGAGTTGGTGTAAATATTTTTAAATAAAATAAAATCTAGGGATTAGTTAAAAGTTGTGCAAAGCTTGGACATTTTAAAGAGAGGTATGATTCTTTTGATGAATAGGAAATGTGTTAAGAAATTCTGATTAATTATTAATCTATTGAAAAAGGAGCTGGAAATATTAATATTTTATACTGGAGATATTTTTATAAAATCATCTTGTAGTTGGTTAGTTAGCTGGTTAGAGTACAGCTTCAAACAATCTATAGAAACAAGCGAATCCTCCTTTATCTCAAATATAATTAGCCATTTAAATGTCTTGGGTCAATTTATTAACACTTTATTCATCGGGGTGTAACTTTTATTAGGCTTTATTGCTATCAGAAATTATATCCTACACAAATACAATAGAGATTTAAATGTTCTGTAGAATGAGCCAATGCTTCCTGACTTTATTGCATAGTATTGTAATGAACCTTGACCAGCTGTAGATTTGATAAGTGTAAAATATTACTGCTTGCTGCTAATTTTGTTCCTTTTTAATGACTGATAATCCATGTCGATTTAGTGTGATAGTCACAATCCAATACTGTTTTCCTGCTATAAATGTGATTGTAACAGGAGCTATTAAGTGTGTCTGCATAATAAAATTAGTCAGGGAAGCTCTGTATATTGTTTCCAGGTCTTTGGATTTTCATTATAGTAGTGGAACTTGTTAGACTGTAAAGCTTGATGGTTGCCAGCTCAGACAGGAGGCTCTTTGCTACTTCCCTGCCAAGCGAGGGGGTAATGATGCTGCACTAAGAAGTCTGTTTTCACTGTTCTGGAAAATTCATCGTATATAAACATACGGTATAATTCTGGGGAGACTCTGAAAGGTGTCACAGGTGAAGAAAGGGAGGAAACTCATTCAGGCAACCAAGTATTGCAACTGTGTAAGTTTAGAGAGAAACTTGGCAGCTGAATGTCTGTGTTGGGAAAAGGCAATCGTGGCAGCTCTCGGTAATCCTGCAACACTGATGAGTCAAATGGTCACATTTGTCATGATGCCAAGGTGCATGCATGAAGGGATCCTAGGGAGGAAACCTAGGCAGCCACTGTCTCTTTTCCTTTATCACTCTGTCCAGCAGCACACTGCACCTGTAGAAAATGAGCTGTTGTGTCAGACAAATTCTAAGAAGCACTTCCTTATAGGCTTGGTTTTGGTCTCATTTGATCTTGCCTAATTTGGAGGCTTCTATTTCATTTTTCCTTGGCCTCTAGGTTTGAAGTGGAGATATTTTTTTATAGGAATAAATGAAATTCCAACTGTGAGAATGATCAAAAAGCATTTTCTGTAACTTAAAAGAAAAAAAAACAAACTCCAGAAAATTATATTTTTTTAGAGTGAATAGCTATGTGATCTCTCCTGATACCTTGGCAGAATAAGTAACTAAAACCTGTACTCACATCAGGGTAGCATCTCAAAAGAAACCATCCTGCACTAACACCTTAATGCCTGAAATCTTCTTAATTATCTTACTAAAAAGTTAACAGGAAATTCTGTCATTGACATCAGTGTAGGCAAGATTTTGTCGACAGTAGTTATGGCTGGCAAGCCACCGCTGCCCTGGTGTGATAGCTTTGCTGTGTCCCCTTCAACTAACTGCCCAGGAAGGCCCAGCAGTGCTGACTGCTGGGGAAGGACAAGAGCTACTTTCACCGTCAAAGAACTCTTTTCACTGGTACCGCTGGCTGAAGACAGGCTTCTATGTAATTAGCAGTTTATAGGAGCAGTTTGTAACTTTTCACTGGCTGGCAAAACAGTAGTTCATAGCTCTTGATAAAAGGCAGGAATAAACCTAAGGCTTCACAGCCTTCCACATTATTTCCAAAATTACCTCCAACACTTGGACAATCTCCTCCAGGAGGTAGTGGGAGGGGGGGGGGGGTGCAGAAAGCAAAGCGACATGTGTGAAGTTAACTCACTCCTTTAGCCTAAGGTTTACATGTGGACATTTCTGAGTTTCTGCATACAGGGACGTTTCTGCATTATCCAGCCCTGCTATGCTAGGGAGCACACAGATGTTCTCTTGCAACCCTGCCATGGATGCTTCTAATGCTTAGTGTGACATAACAAATGATACTGAAAAATTTTAGTATTGGCTTTTCTGCAGAGATCTTCAGGACACCAATTATGGCTGATACATACTCCTTGGAGGGCTTCCACAAGCATTTCTAGGAGTCAAAGGGCTATTTGCTGTGCTGGCTCAGTCCTCTACCCAGCACTACTTGAATCATGCTCTGTGCAACAGTTTGGGGAAATGCTGGCTGCTACAGGGCTGCTTCTTGCTGGAGGACAAAATGCTGAGAGACAAGTTGATGTGTGCTGCGTATCTGAAATCTGGCTGACATCAGTGGGAGGTGGAGGGGCTAGTCAGTGCACCTGCAAATTAGTGCGTCTGTGTGTAATTGGGGCTGTTTCATCGGTGTTCCTAGGGACTTTGTAAAAAAATCCAGTAACTGGCTCCTTTATGCCTCTAGAGCAAAATATCTTTTGGGTGGGGAGAAGACATTCCCTGGGCTCAAAGACATAAAAAAAGGGGACCTATTCACCAATTTATTATAAAACAAGTTATTTCAATAAGTTTCTAATGGTCCATTCAATTTTTTGCTAGTTGAAGATGTCCCGTACAGATTTAACTCTGCTCTTTTGCTCTAGCTCAGCAAGAACACTAATACAAAAGGCATTCCTTGCAAATAAACACTGCACAGATACAAAGAAATACTGTGCAAAACCTAAGCCACGCAATGAGCTTCAGAAAGATCAGACCCACAGATGTGCTGACTGAAGTTTAAGAGGCAACGTAACAGATGTACAAAGCTGTAGATCAGAGGGGATATAAAACAGTTAAACTTGCTTAAAGGCACAATGTGTCACAATCTAACGATTACATGCATCCGAAGCCCGACAGAAGAGGGAACATACGCTCAGCTATGTGCTCTTGGCTGTAGGCATGCCAGGAAGATTATAAAAATGCCATGCTGTGATATGTTGCCCTCCTGCCTGAAAGGCTACCATTAAGCTGCTTATTTACTGCACCTATTCAGGCAGCAGTGCGGTTCAGAGTGCTACCTGTCTTCTTGTTGGATAAATTAGTTGTGGATATCACAGGATTATTGCTGCCTATTGTTCAGTCTGGTGAAGGTGGGAAGAGATGAAAGACGCTGATCTGACCTTGTAATGTTTT